>NC_063339.1:83753466-83794043 GCF_021869965.1 Rhincodon typus
CGCATTATTCATTGCATCACTGGCCCCACGTATGTGCAATGCTTACAGGCGGCAGTGTTGTGGTGCTGACAGGGACATAAGCAGCAATGGTAACATTCACAAGGTGAACAACCAGCGAAGATAATCACTGTCACTGCTTCAGTTCAATGGTCCCTGCTTAGTGAAGTGGTGAATTTTACTGGCAAAGAAAACACATTTGTCCTCAGGAGACTGCTTCAGTGACTTCTCTTTTTCTGATGGATTCATCATGAAGTTCCTTTCTGCTGTTTCACAAGGACTTCTGCTTCTCCTTTTCTTCTATTCTCATCCCTTCATTCCCAGTTTGGTCGGAGTAACAAGGTGAGCAGGATAAATTGCAGACTTAGCGGGGAATGTTGTGGTAATGGCACAGTCAGAATGAGCTGATCACCCTCATTATCCGCTGTCACCATTCATTCATTTTACACCAAACAGTAAAGACATCACTATAATCCTTTAATTGTATTTTTTTTTCTGGTGGATTGAGAATTCTATTTAGAATTCTAAACATTCACAATCTTTTGAGAGAAGAAATATTTCATTACCTCTGCCCTAAGTGACAGACACGTTTTCCAGGGAATGTGAGCCCAGTTCTAGACACTCCAGCCAGAAGGTAAAAGCTTCTCAGCAGCTCCACTCTTAAATTATCTCCAAATTTCAGACTTTACACGGAGCGAGAATGGGAAATGAGGGATTTTGACAGAAGGAGACTCGGAGAATGTGAAAGGGGGTTAAGTGGATACACAGAGATAAAGAGAGACAAATAGAGATACATATTGAGGTAGACACTGAAAGGACCAATTCTCCATTCGACATGGCTGCTAACTGACAAAACGGCAAAGAAAAAGGCAACCATTTAATCAGCCTTTCACCACGTCCGGGCAATGGAAGGAGCATTAGAGCCAATGAAATACCTTTAAGGTTGTAAAGTTGACAGTTGTCAGCTAATGAGAGAGGGCAATTTGATAAATATGTTGATTCAACAGACAGAGCTGATAATTTCCTCTGGCATTGTAATATAGAAATTGATAACAAACCTTGCACTTACGAACAGTCCCTGGACCGGAAATGTTAACTCTATTTCTCTACACCGATGCTGTCAGAACTGCTGAGTTTCTCAATCTATTCCTGTTTTCGTGTCAGTTTTCCACATTTCTTTGCTTTATGTTAATCTGAATAGCGTTTGCAATAAAATAGATTACCTTCCAGCTCCTGAAAAAAACAGTCAGAAATGCTGTCACCACAATAAATTAGCAGAGTAGAACTTCTATCCCCTGAACAGGAATCGAACGGAGGCCAGAATGGTGAGAGTACCGAATGCTGACCACTAGACCACCAGGGAAAACAACAGACGTATTCATATATTTTCTCAATGACACTGTCTTTGCGTTTTAATTTGTGATCATTTTAACTGTAGATCTGTTTCACCGTTTTTTAGTTTTTACAGCATGGAAGAATATAATTCGGCCCATCTTGTCTGTGCAGGTCACCAAACCTCCATCTATTCTAGTCCCAGTTTCCACCATTTGGCCCATAGCCTTGTGTGCTCTGACGTTTCAAGGGCAAATGTCAATCAGCTTGTCCCTGTAAACTCAAATGACATAATGAATTGAACTGAAGTTTGAGATGGTAAAACTGTGTAAATACTCCCTTAAGGAACTCATTCTCGTTTTCACCCACAGAGGGAGACACACAGACACATCCGAGAGTGACAGAGTCCTCATGATTATGTCCATTCCATGTGCTTCATGTCTGTTCTCCATTCCCACACACAAATTTCTACGACAAAAGGCAGCTTTATGTGGATCAAAAGTGACTTCTCCAGAAAATGAGAACCGTTACCGTGAGCTGGGATATGAAACGGACAGTGAGCTGAAATAGTCCCACAAGCTGCTCGTGTTCAACTGTCAATTTTGAAAACTCACTGACCCAATCACAGCAGCTCCAGGGAATCTGACAGGACAGCGCCCGGCAGACATCACTCACTTTAGACAACTGACATAAGGTGTTATGACAGGGAATGGCCGAACCCCTCTGATAATTAAACTAAAATACAAGCCCCGATCTATTATGACAGGAGTAGGGGTTCCTGTCTAATAATTACCCTCTAAACACCCAGAGAAGCTCGCCTTTCCCCTTGTAATCTGTTGGAAGGGTTTTCAATAGAAAGAAAATTCTTGATCTCCACTTTACAAGTAACAAGAAACAATTTATTTATTTAACCCAACAATAAACAAATTAACAAAATTACTAACAAACCAACAATTCACCCTCAGACTACTAACTGCTCCCTCAACGATCTATATTCTACTAGAATGCTGTTTAAATAAAAACAAGTCCCACTCTATAAACTCGATTAATAAGAAGCAATAAATTAATTGTAACTTAAACTCTCCAAATTCACACAGACTGTCTTCCGGAATATTCTGCCATCATTGCTCTCTTCACAATGCCTTTCTTCCACTAACTCTGCTGTCAGCAATGATTTATCTCTATAATTTCTTCAATACAGACTTTGAGCTAAAATGCTGTGGTACTTTTGATGAATTAGCTGTGCTTTCTCTGAGAGCTTAATGGTGCTAGCTCTGGCAGATGACAGTCCACTCTCTCCGATTTTCCAAATGTCCTCGTCTTATATACCCATTATGACATCATCAAATTCTTATCATGTGATTGGTTTCAGGTTGTAAACACCATCAGATTTAAATTCAATTGACTTCCTGTATCTAGGGGCTTCGTTTACATTAATTGGCCAAATTCAAACAAGACGGATGTTTTGCCTGCCACCTGTAAGGCTTTGATACATTTGTTTCACTTTTTGAGGCTCTCTGTACTGGCAACTTCAGCTGCTGCTCACAGACAGATTTTTGTTTAAATTTCTAAGTGCAGACAAAGCATAAATCTCAAAGGAACCACATATTCTAGCTTCCTGCCTTCCACTTCACAACTACTCTGACCAAATTCCTGACATCAGGAAAACTCTAAACACTTTCATTTCCCATCTCTTTGTGCTTCTGTCCCTGTCTCACCTCCAGCTCCTAGCTCAATGAGCTGCTTGGTACGAATGCAGGCAGATCATGAAACCAATCTTTACCTGGAAAGCAGGGCCAGGGTTTGTAAGACAAGGCATTTAGAAGCAACGAGTTTGCGTATGGCTGGGTAAAGAGACACCAGTATCACATTTTTCTGATTCTCGCAGATACTGATTCCAGGAATACGCACAGTGCCAGTCACCCCCAATCTTAATGGATGATGTGCCTGACAGGAGTGTATTTTGCAGACATTGTCCTGTCATTCACAAAACTGAGATCTCCAGCACAGAAGAAAGACCCTTCAGGTCTGCAGCAGTTGAACTCCAGACCCAGAATATTCTAGTCTCATTTCCCAGCATTTCACTCACAGCCTCAAGAGTACATCTGAACATGTCTCAACTCCAATGTTGTTCCACTCCGACAGGCAGTGAGTTGCATATTTTCACCATTGGCGATCTGGGTGAAATGTTTTGCCCCCACCCTTCCTGTGATTCCTGTTGCAAACGAGGAGGCGGGAAGCAAACTCCCTTCCGATTTGCCCTCAGCGCTCAACCACAGTCGGCAGGATTCGAAACTGCCCAGGGACACCCCAATGGATTTCAAACTCCATCTCCTTAACCACTCGGCTTTGACTGCAGCAGTGCACTACCCACTCACCTTTCCAGGTCTCTCTCCCTGTGGAGCTGAGAAAGAGCGACTCATTACTGGGTTTGTTTGAATCCAATTGCTTCACATATTTCGAAAGGGTTAAATTCAGTACATGGTGAGTCTGGTTGTTTCATCCCAATAGATCGAATACTCATTCGTTTAAAAATAAAAACATACATTGCCAGAAGAAAAAACTCAGCAGATCTGGCAGCATCTGTGCGCAGAGATTCAGCGTTGACGTTTCAGGACTTTTTCAGAACTGTTTTCTCCCACAGGTACTGCCAAACCTGTTGAGTTTCATCAGCAGTTTCTGTATTTGTTTCAGATTCCCAACATCCGCAGCTCTTTGCGTTAGCCATTATAACAACATCGAAACGCCTTTGTGGTTACTCATTGTATAAGATTTCTGTTTGGGTAGTATTTTCCTGACCACATTAAAAACCCGGAACTGAATCGCAAAAACAGAACTGGTAGAGTGAGAACAGCACTTGCTCCTGCCTTTGTGGCTGGAACTACCATCCTCGCGCTTACAAGCCACAAGCGCTGACCAATTGCGCCACAGAAGCTAGCCAGCAGCTGATTCGCATGATCCCTTAAAACAGGCTCTTATGTAATTGCTCTGAACGAAAGAGCAAGGAAGGAACCCCTTCAGGTCGCTATACAGAAGCTACAACCTCTCCCACTGAAAACATGGACTGTTCTTAGCCCCTGCCCAGTGCTCTCTTTCTTCATATTGAGGTCAGAGTCTTCCGTAGGTTCTGACTGGATGACAGGTTCCCATCCCTGATGAGCATGAGTGAAGTAGTTGTTGATTTAATGACAAGACGGCAGCTTTTATGTTCACTATTCCCCTGTGCCAGCCTCACAAATTACCAAATCACTCACCTTGCTTTCACAAGCTACCTTTCTTTCTTTGTGTTATCTTATGCTCCTTTCCTTTGTTTCTGGTCAATTCCACATTGCTTTGGAATTTGAGGACGTTCACTCGAGAGACAGGATTTGACAGAATTTCTGAATTTAATGTAAGTTGAATATCATCAGATTTTGATGATGGACGTGGATGCACCATTCACAGTGAAGAGAAACTGTGCACAGGTTCTGTGTGTGAATGAGGCTTCATGCGATCTTCTGACTTTTTGAAACTGAAGCAATACCACACTGACAAGAAACTGTGGACACGTGGGAACTGTGGGAGGAGTTACAATTACCCATCCAAGCTGCAAGCATATTGGTGCAATCACACCAGGAAAAACTGCTTACCTGCTTCGTGTGTGAGAAGGCATTCACAGCGGTTTCACACTGGAAAGGGGCTGCTTCCCTGCTGTGAGTGTGGCAAGGAATTCATTCAGCCATCCCACCTGCTGACACACCAATGGGTCCACACTGGGGAGAGGCCATTCACCTGCTCTAGGTGTTGGAAGGATTTCTCCCGGTCATCCAGCCGATTGAAACACCGACAGGTTGACTCTGAAGAGTGATCATTTAAATGTGCAGATTGTGGGAATTGCTATAAAAGCTCAAGTGGACTGATGTACTATCAACGTGTTCACACTGAAGGGAGACCGTTCATGTGCTGTCACTGTGGGGCTGGGTTCAGGACATCATCAACCCTCACTGTACACCAGCAAATACACACTGGGGAGAGGTCATTCACCTACTCTGTGTATCTGAAAAAATTCACTCAGTCATATAGCTTGATGAAACACCAGTGGGCTCACAAGTAACTTCAGTAATTGGATTTTTCTTTTGCTTGTTCATGGGATCATGGCATCACAAGCTCAGCAAGCTTTTATCATCCGTTCTAAATGCCCAGAGGATGGTTCAGAATCAAACGAATTGTTATAGCATGGGTTCACATGTAGATCAGATTAACAATGGTTCCCAGACGCAATGGCACTGAGTTGATTTTCTGGTCTCTTGTCGCCTTTCTGAAACAACAGTGAATAACTTGTTCCAATTGATTTAAAAATGAAAGACCAAAATGGGTTTTATTCTGATTCAGCATGCCCTGCTGTTTCCTCAGTTGTTATTGACAATCTCATGGCCCTCACACCATCACCTGTTCCTGAGAGTGTTGCAGGAAAGAGGGAATGGTCAACTGCATCTGGTCACTCAAAGGGTCACTGGACCCGAAAGGTTAACTCTTATTTCTTTCATAGATGCTGCCAGGCCTGCTGAATTTTTCCAGCAATTTCTGTTTTTGTTTCTGATTTCCCTGCATTTGCTGTTTCTTTTTATGTTTTTCAATATTCACCTTGTTTGTTTCAGAGAAGGCTCATTGATAGGCTTGGTAGGTTTTGGAAATTGGAAGTTAGGCCACAGATCAGGCAATGATCTCATTGAATGACAGAACAGGCTTGAGGGGCTGAATGGTCTACTCCTGTTCCTATAAAATTTTTCCATCTGCAGCTTGTGGCAATATTTCCCCTGACTACTCACTTCACATCCGTGACTATTACACTACATGCTATTACTGGCTGAACAAATCTCCTGTGTTTGAACTAAATCTGTTACTATTCAGTGCTCCATCTTCACCTGCCCGTGTTTGACTCTCGTCAGAGGATGTTGTCTGTACTGCGGAAATTCACCAAAGATCCTCAGACAGCACCTTCCAAACGCATGACCACTTCCATCTGGAAGAACGAGGGCAGCAGATATATGGGAAGATCACAACCTCCACGTTCCCCTCCAAGTCACTCACCATCCTGACTTGGAAATATATCACCATTCCTTCACTGTCGCTGGGTCAAAACCCTGGAATTCCCTCCCTAATAGCATTGTGGGTCAACACACAGCAGGAGGAGCTGTTCAAGAAGGCAGCTCACCACCACCTTCTCAAGAGCAACTACGGATGGGCAAGAAATGCTGGCCAGCTTTGAGACGCCCACATCCCACAAATTAATAATAATAAAAAAAACCGTGTGAACAGTCACAACAGAAGGATCCTGCAGTCTCATTCCCCTGGAACAAAAACAAAGTTGCTGGAAAAGCTCAGCCGGCCTGGAGGCATCTGTGACCCACTCACTCCCCTGGGATCTACCAAACCTGCTTATTATTTCCACGTCCTCTTTCATTCTGACTCTTTAATTTTTCAATTTCAGTCCACTCGCCTTTTGAGCTCTTCAACAACCCCATTTGGGCAAACGAGAGGTAGCTGGAATTAACGCAGTGAACTGGGAAGTGGGCGGAAGTATGAGGAGAGGCCACATCAAAGAAAGCTCCCATTCCAACAACAGAGCTTCTCAAAACACAAAGGCAGCATGAAAGCTTGAGCTGAATGAACATGGTGATGTGTGGGCTGTCATGAGGAAAATGTGACCATGATCACAAATGGTTAAGATCACAGAATCCCTACAGTGCAGAAAGAGGTCATTCAGTGCATCAAGTCTGCACTAGTTCTCGATCCCACCCTACTCCCATAAACCCCACATTTACCGCAGCTAACCCAACTACTTAACCTGCACGCTCGGGGACAATTTAGTGTGGCCAATCCACCGAACTTGCATTTTTGGACTGTGGGAGGATCACAGCCGACCTCTAAAGAGGCGAAATTGTAGATTAAGGCTCAAAAATAGCTCAACTCTGAAACAATTTCATGGTTTTTGTTTCCAAAATTAAAATCTGGGGAAAGCTGCAGCCACAACGATTTCATATTCTCGCTGGAGGAAGAGAATTCAAAACTCTGACCCGGGGGCGCGGTGAGTTGACAGAGGCCTGGGAGCGGAAATGTAACAGATTCTGAGCAAGGTGGTGGTTAGATAAGGGCAAAAAGGCAGATGTCACAGGGGGAAGGCAGGAGAGATTAAATTGCAGAAATGTTATTAGTCCTCCAAGGCTGCAAAGAATGGAGTTGGGGCTGGAAAAGAAACAAATAAACAAAAGATGTGCCTGGAGCCAGGTGTACAGTGGACCCAGAAACAAATTGAAACAAGAAATGTAAACAAACTGGGGCAGAGTTCACAGTCTGAAATTGTTGATCTCAATGATGACTCCAGAAAGCTGTAAAGCCTGGGTAGTTCTAGTTCAGCCAACACAAACATGATGGGCCAAGGGCAAATACTGCTGGCCAGCCAGCGATACCCACGTCACACAAATGAATAAAAAAAGGGCCTTGATCTGCGCTGTAATTTTCTGAAACTTTTGTTCTGACATTTGCAGTTTGTTTCTGATGATGGCTATAACACCTAAAATTGAACTAGAGTTTAATATACTAGAGAAATGTAAAATAAGTCAGCTTTGCTTCAAACACATCACTGGCGATTGTTGTATTTGTCCTGAGGGTTGAACAGCACCTGCAGCTCAGAAAGGACAATCTCGAGCGGTCAGGAAAAGGTGTAATAGGGGTTAGTGCTGGCAGTGGGAAGAATTTTTTCCGAAGGAGTCTCGTCTGAGACTTAATCTTTTTCTTATGATGTCTAACCTAATATGAATGTCTCCAGGACGTCTTTTATTCCCACTTTGATATCATTTCCCAACTTGACTACCTTCCATTCACTTTGTCTGATCCGGAGGTAACTGTCAAAAACCAATATTTCGCTTTGTGGACAGTTTCATATGACAATGTTTGCTTCTTTTTTATTTCAAAACCCTTACATCAGGTTTAATACAATCGAACACAAAACAGTCCTCTTGATTTGCAACCAGACGACATCCCTGTACTCCCTTCACCACTGATGCACAGTGGCAGCAGTCTGCACCATCAACAAGATGCACTGCAGTGACTCAGCAAGGCTCCTCCAGCAGCACCTTCTGAATCTGCAGTCTTTACCATTCAGAAGGACAGGGGCAGCAGTCACATGGGAATGCTACCACCTGCCAGATCTACTGGAGGCCACATACCGTGCTGAACTGGAAATATGAAGTGGAGGTGCTGGTGTTGGATTGGGGTGGACAAAGTCAGAAGTCAGATGACACTAGGTTATAGATCAACAGATTTATTTGAAATCACAAGCTTTCTGAACGCTGCACCTGACTTTATCACTTTCTTATGATGTGTAACAAAGTAATAAAGTAGCGCTTCTCCTGACAAAGGAGGAACACCCCGAGAGCTTATGATTTCAAATAAACCTGTTGGACTTTAACCTTGTGTTGTGTGAATTCTGACTTTGACCTGGAAATATATCATGTTCCTTTTGCGTTGCTTGGTCAGGTTCCTGGAAGTCTCCCTTAATGGCACTGTGGATCTACTGACGGTACATGGACTATAGATGGTCCCATCCTCTCCAGGGCGGTTAGCGATGGGTAATAAATCTGGGCCTACCCAGCGATGCCAGTGACTTATAACCAAAGAAAATAGTTATCATATTTAAATTAATATATGCTAATTAGCAAGAAAGCCGGAACAGAATATTTACAGACCACACGTTGAGGGGGTGTGGTTGTCTTTATCACCCCTCTATCATTTGCACTTTGTTATTTGCCAGTTCTGTTCTGGCCACTGCTGGGGTCACATCGACTCGACTTGTTCTTCTCCTGAGGAGTGCCATGAGTTTATAAATTACTCGTACACAGATACGCGAGCTTCAAGCAACAGATGAAATATGGGCGTAAAGATTCTCCAATCTTTTTATTTACCTGTGTCCTAAATGTGGACAGTTCTTAATGATCCCAAGCTAAGTTTTTAACCCCTTCCTAATGAACATCACTGACTTTCTGATCATTCCCTGTGGGTTGAATTCTCTCCTGATTGTTTCAGGTCAGTTTCTCTCGGGAGAGCGTGTCACTGTCTTGATGATGTCACAATGCTGATTCATCTCACCGGCCACATTAACCATTTCACGTCAAGCTGTTTCTCAAGGAGCTGCATGTGTTTGGGACCTTCTCTGCAGTGCGGCTTCACCGTGAATTTACATGCCATTTCTTTCCTATGTAACATATTATATCTGCACATCCACTGATAGCCCAACATCATGGCACATATTGACATTCAGGTGCATTTATCAAAATGGATGTCTGTCTCAACATTTTCCCATGTGGTGCTGATCTGTCAGATAGTGACCAGATTATCAAATGTGGTTTCCTAAAACAAAATTAAAACAAAAACAAAATGTAAGTATTGCCAAGGAAAGATATCAACTTATTCAAATCAAATCAACATCCCATGTTTTAACTGCAACATAGGTGGATACTAGATTGCAAGGTTCTCCTGAACTACACCTGGAATTAATTATTCCAGTTCGTTTATCATCTTGAACAATATATTCATTATTTTCTTTTTAAAATTGGAGGTTCCTTGATGCATATAAACTTGCAGGGTTTTTGGGATTGAACAATGACTGACATTTGTTCTAAACAGAGCCAGCATGACCTCAGAGGGCTGAATGGTGTCTCTCTCTCTCTGTTCTACCACAATAAATCTCGGATCCAAACAGAACAGGATCAGCTGCTCCAGTCTCTCCAACCAACTGAAGTCCTGAATCCCTGATGACATTCCTGTAATTCCAGTCTCAAACTTCTCTAGGAACTTAATATCTTTCTGCAAAGGCACAGCTCATATTTGGGCTCCTTTCTACAGAGACAGAATTGAAAAGGAGGAAAATGATGTTTCACTTATTTGAAACCAAAGTTTGACTCCACTCGGAGTACTGTCAACATTTGTCATTGCCATTTCGACAAAGGAAATAGAGACACTGGAACTATGTCACACAGGGGAGCTTTCTCGAGAAAACAGAAGACTAAAGGATGATCTGATGGAAGCCTTTAAAATGATGAAGGGCTTTTAAAAATCCAATAGGGATTTCATGAGAAACCTCTTTACCCTGCGACAGGTCAGAATGTGCAATTGACTCCAAGAGCACGAGATGGAGGTGAACAGAGGAATATATTTAAGACGTTGGATGCATACGTGAGGGAGGAAGGAATAGAAGGATCTGCTGATGGGGGAGATGAAAGGGGAGGATGTGGAGCATAAATACTGACGGAAACTAATTGAATTGATTGGGCGAGAGACTCAATGGAACAAAGACAAACATATTTACTTCTGATCTGATTGGAGTGGTGAGGAAAACATTATTTCCTATCCAGGACAAAGTAAATTTACTTCATCAGCTTTTGGGGGTCATTTCCTTGGGAATGTTCAGTCCCAAGCTCAAAGAGCATCAGCCTCACTGCAAGCAAAGTGGTGAGAGCGGCCAGTCCAGCAGAAAGAAACCCTTTGATCCTCTCACTTTACTCACTGTCAGATTGAACATGGATCAGTCTTGGATGTGATTTTCTCTCATTTTCAAATCAATTCATGGGGAATAGTATCAATGTCTAGGTCAGCATTTATTGCCCATCTCAGTTGTCCTCCTTGAGAAGATGGTGGTTTCTGGGATTGCAATCTTTGAGGTGTAGGGTCACCCACAATGTTGTTTGGGAGAAGTTCCAGGATTTAAAATCACTGAGGGTAAAGGAACAGCCAACATGAAGATTATAATATTCAAGTTCCAATTATTTCAGTGACTCCATTACATCTTCATGTGATGGTCATTTTGAGATTTCTGTCTGCAAATCTTCCCTTTCTAACATCCTGTTAATGAGAATGGTGTGCAGTATGGAGAAGAGCATGCAGATGCTAACTGTCCCATGTAACTGCTTCACTTGTTTTTCTAGACAGTGGATGCTGTCTGTTAGAAATGTACTGTCCAGCAGCATATATAATGGGGATTAACAGCAGATCCAACTCCTATGATCATTTGTGAACTTTCTTATACTTTGACAGACTGGATGACTGAATGAATCCTTTCCCTCACTCAGACCATATAAATGGCTTCTCCACAGTATGACCTCGCTGGTGTACGTGTAGGCCAGATGAATCTCTGAACCGCTTCCCACCCTTGGAGCATTTGAATGGCCTCTCCCTTGTGTGCATGCGTAGCTGTCTTACTAGGGCAGATGGCTGAGTGAATTCTTTTCCACAACCAGCGCATGTCAATGGCCTCTCCCCAGTGTGAACTCGTTGATGCATGTGCAGGCTGGATAACTGAGTGAATACTTTACTCTACTCCAAACAAGTCAATGCCCTCTTCTCTGTGGAAACTTACTGGTGCTTCATCAGGTGAAATATTCGCGGAATTTGTTGCCATTGGGAAGGTGATGGCCTGTGGTATTAGACTGTTAATCCAGAGACCCAGATAAACCTGGGGAGCCAGGTTCAAATCCCACCACGGAAGATGGTGGAATTTGAATTCAATAAATATCTGGAATTAAGAATCTAATGATGACTGTGAATCCATTGTCGATTGTTGGAAAAACCCATCTGATTCACTAATGTCCTTTAGGGAAGGAAACTGCTATCCTTACCTGATTTGCACCATATGTGACTCCAGACCTGCAGCAATGTGGTTGACTTTGAAGTGCCCTCTGGGCAATTAGAAATGGGCAATAAATGCTGCCTAGCCAACGATGCCCTCATCCTCTGAATGAATAAAAAAAATTCAGAACAGGTGAATGGCCTCTCTCCAGTGGTAGAACATCGGTGTTTTCACAGAGCAGATGAATCAGGGAATCCCTTCCCACATTCAGAGCAAGTGAATGGTCTCTGCCTCGTGTGACTGCATTGATGAAACTCCAGCACTGACAAGGAATGCAATCCTTTCTCACAATTCTCACATTTCCATGGTTTCTCCATATTACACGAGGTCTTGTGTCTCTGTAAGTTCCCACTGTGAATGGCGTGATGTTTCGTTCAGCTCTGAGGCTTGGTGAAGGTAGTGAAGGTGTATCAGTTGGGTGAATGTGTCTCAGTACTTTTCCAGACAAACTGTTGTTTCAAACCTTTTGAACCAGATAGACATTTCTTCATCTATGGTTTCAAGCCAATGATATTCAAGTGCGACTTATTTCAGTGGCTCCATTAGATTTTTAAGTGATGGTTGTTTTGGGATTTCTATCTGAAAATCTTCCCTTTCTAACATCCTGCAAAAAGATTATTATTATTATTAGATTAGAAATTAAGGTTAAAATGTCAAAACAATTAAATCTAATTGATCATCACTTCTTGTCTGGACAGATTCTGCTCCCTCCCTGGGTTCACTTCCTTTCCTTTCAGCTGCTGCAAGTAAATAATTTCACACCAGAATTTAAAAAAAAAAAGGAGACGGGATAAATTGTTTTCTCAAAGATATCGGAGAGAGAAAGAAGTTTCAGTCTGGGTGAAGCTCAATCTTCATTCAGAGAGAGAGGAGCAACAGCGTTGCTTGGCAGCTCTGAGCAGCTTCAGAAGTTGATTGTCCCACATTCGCGTTTGGACAACAGTGGGGGCTCTGATTGGCTGGAGGTCCAGAGTGCTTCCGGTCCTCCCGCTCTTCCCATTGGTCACATTACTGAATTATGACGGATCTCCCCAGAATGGGTTTGCTGGTGTTTCATTAAATCATTGCTGCTTCTAAACATCTTTTCACAGTCAGAGATTTAAATGGTCTCTCATCAGTGTGAATAAGCCCATGCCTGCTGAAATTGGAGGGCCGAGTGAATCCCTTCCCAAACACGAAGCAAGTAAAATGTTTCTCCCCAGTGTGAATAGCTGGTGTTCACTGAGTATCAGATGTCCGAGTGAATCCCTTCCCACACTCAGTGCAGGTGTACGGTCTCTCTCTAATGTGACCATGCTGGTGTATCAGAAGCTGTGCTGATTCAATAAATCCCTTCCCACACACAGAGCAGACGAATGGTCTATCTCCAGTGTGACAAGTCTGTCATAAATGAGATGGGAAGAACAGGTGAATCCCTTCCCACACATAGAGCAGGTGAATGGCTTCTCCCCATTGTGAACACATCGATGTTTAGTGGGGCTGGATAACTGACTAAACTGACTGAAGTTCTTCCCACGCTGAGAGCAGATGAACGGTCTCTCGCCAGTGTGAGACGGCTTATGTGACCTTAGGCTGGATGATGATATGAATCCCTTCTCACACACAGGGCAGGTAAAAGATTTCTCTCTAGTGTGACCTGATTGTGTGACATTAGAATGGATGAAGACGTGAATCCCCTCCTACACACACAGCAGATATCAGTCTCTCTTCAGTGTGAACTCAATTGTGTGACATTGGGCTGGACCATGAATTCTATCACTTCCCAGACACAGAGCAGATGAAGCTTCCTTCCCCGTTAAGACTTTTGTGTGACATTAGGCTGCATCTCCAAGTGAATTCCTTCCCACATGTGGAACAACTGAACAAATTCTCTCCCGTGTGAACAGGTCGATATTGAATTAGACCATTAGAGCTCCTAAAGCTTTTCCCACAGTTAGAGCATTTAAAAGGTCTCTTGTCAGTGTGAACCCACTGGTGTGACATGAGACTGGATGACTGAGCAAATCCCTTCCCACACATTTAGCAGGTGAATGGTCTTTTCCTGGAGTGACTACGACAGTGAGCTTCCAGCTGGCCTGGGTATTTGTATCCCTTTGCACAATCCACACATTTCCATGGTTATTCCATGATGCTGATCTCCTGGCATCTCTCCAGATTGGATGATCTGTTGAATCCTTGTCCGTAAACACAATGTGTGTACAGTTTCTCTGCTCTGTGGATTTTTCTTTTTCGGAATGTTAACTGGATGATGTTGAATAATTTCTGCAGTTAGTTCACTGGAACATTCAGAATCAGGTGTGTCAGTGTGCGAGTGTTGGCGCTTTACCACTCACACTGATATTTGAAATCTTTTCCCACAGACATACCAGATAAACATATTCCCTTCTGGTCCTGATGAATTGAATAACTCGTTGGATCTTGATATAGTGTTTGATTTGACTCTCCATCTTCAATGTCTTTCTTTCTATTACTCTGTGAAATACTTACAAACATCATCACTGTCTGTGCAGGGTAAAATCTCAGAACAAACAAATTCAATTTCTGAGAGACATTTTTCCTTAATTGCACCCACCCCAAAACTTATGACCCACACTAAAAGATGTGAAAATCAGTACCAAAAGCAAAAGCAACATTCCTGAATAAATCAGGTTGTTGTTCCCAGTGTCTATGAGACATTGTATCCCCTGAGGTACCAACTTGTGATGGGAAATACCTGGCCCAGTAGTGGACACGACAAGCTCCCTGTCCAGAGAGAGGTCACAAAAGATAGATGATACCCTTTGGGGTTAGTAGGAACTGCCGATGCTGGGGTCTGAGATAACAAGGTGTGGAGCTGGATGAACACAGCAGGCCAGCCAGCATCAGAGGAGCAGGAAAGCTGACTTTTCAGGTCTGGACCCTTCGTCAGAAATGGGGGAGGGGAAGAGCACTCTGAAATAAATAGAGAGAGGCGGAGGCGGTGATAGAAGGTGGATAGGGGAGCGGATAGGTGGAGAGAAGTCGGACAAGTCAAGGAGGTGGGGATGAAGCTCGTAAAGGTGAGTGTAAGTAGGGAGTTGGGATGGGGGTTGGTCAGTGAGGAGGGAGGGGCGGGTAGGTGGGAGGGAAGACGGACAGGTCAAGGAGGCGGGAATGAAGCTAGTAGAGGTGGGACAGGGACAGGGACGGACAGGGAGGGAGCGAGGTACAGTGACAGAGAGCAAGGGACAGGGAGGGAGGGAGAGAGAGGGAGCCAGGGACGGGGACAGGGAGAGCGGGACATGGAGGGGGACAGGGAAGGTCAGGGAGAGAGTGAGGGACAGGGACAGGGAGGGAGGTACAGGGAGGGGGCGAGGGACAGGGAGGGCGAACAGGGAAGGTCAGGGAGGTGGACAGGTTGGGACGGACAGGGAGGGAGCAAGGGACTGGGAGGGAGCGAGGGACAGTGACAAGGACAGGTAGCGAGGGACAGGGACAGGGAGGGGGACAGGGACAGGGAGTGAGGGAACAGTGAGGGAGAGAGGAATGAAGAGGGAGTGAGGGAGAGTGACAGGGAGAGGGACAGGGAGCAATGGACAAGGAGGGAGAGAGGGAGTGAGGGATGGAGAGGGAGCAAAGGACGGGGAGGGAGTGAGGGATAGGGAGGGAACGAGGGAGTGAGGGACAGGAGGGAGCGAGTGAAGGAGTGAGGGAGCGATGGGGAGGGAGCGAGGGAGCAAGGGGCGGGGAGTGAGCGAGGGATGGACGGGGAGGCGGGGGGGAGGGAGGGACGGGGATCAAGGGAGTGAGGGTCGGGGAGCGAGGGGCGGGGAGCGAGGGAATGAAGGACAGGGGAGGGAAGGAGTGAGGAACGTGGGGGAGGGAGGGAGTGAGGGATGGGAGGGAGGGAGTATGGGAGCGAGGGACGGGGAGGCAAGGAGCGAGGGACGAGGGAGGGATTGACGTGGAGGGAGCGAGGGAGGGTTGGGGAGCGAGCGAAGGAGGAAGCGAGGGAAGGAGGGACGGGGAGGAGGGAGGGAGCGAGGGGGGGAGGGAGCGAGGGAGGGGGTGAGGGTGAGAGGGAGGGAAGGGG
Organism: Rhincodon typus; assembly: GCF_021869965.1. Classification (NCBI taxonomy): domain Eukaryota; kingdom Metazoa; phylum Chordata; class Chondrichthyes; order Orectolobiformes; family Rhincodontidae; genus Rhincodon; species Rhincodon typus. Next base: position 83,769,510 of record NC_063339.1, read on the forward strand.
AGGGGGAGGGTGGGAAGGACGGGGAGGGGTCGGGAGCGAATGGTGGGGAGGGAGCAAGGGAGGGACAGGAAGGGAGCGAGGGAGGGAGCGAGGGAGGGAGGGATGGGGAGGGAGGAGGGAGCAAGAGATGAGGAGGGAGCGAGGGAAGGGGGAGGGAGGGAGCGAGGGAGCGTGCGAGGGAGGGACGGGGAGGGGGAGGGAGCGAGGGAGGGACGGGGAGGGCGGGAGCGAACGGGGTACCGGAAGGGAGGGAACGAGTGAGGGACAGGAAGTGAGGGGTGGGGAGGAAGGGAGCGAGGGACTGGGGTAGGGAGGGAGCGAGGGACGGGGAGGGAGGGAGGGAGCATGCGACGGGGTGTGAGAGAGTGGCAAGAAGGGAGGGAGCGAGGGAGTGAGGGACGGGGGGAGGGATCGAGGGATGGGGAGTGAACGAGTAACGGGGGGAGGGATGGAGCGAGGGAGGGGGTGAGGGACGGGGAGTGAGGGACGTGGGGGAGGGAGGGAGAGTGGGAGCGAGGGACAGGGAGGCAGGGACCGAGGGATGAGGGAGGGAGTGATGGGGAGGGATCGAGGGAGGGATGGGGTGGGAACGAGGGACGGGGGAGGGAGGGTGCGAAGGAGGAGGTGGGGGACGGGGAGTGAGGGACGTGGGGAAGGGAGGGAGCGTGGGAGCGAGGGACGGGGAGGCAGGGAGCGAGGGACGAAGGAGTGAGTGACGGGGAGGGAGCAAGGGATGGGGAGGGAGAGAGGGAGGGAGGGACTGGGGAGGGAGAGAAGGAGTGACGGCGAGGGGGAGGGAGGGTGGGACTGGGAGGGAGGGAGCGAGCGAGGGAGCGAGGTACAGGGATCGAGGGAGTGAGGCATGGGGAGGAAGGGAGCAAGGGACGGGGGTAGGGATGGAGCGAGTACGGGGAGGGAAAGAGGGAGCAAGGGACAGGGAGGGAGGGAGGGAGCGAGGGACGGGCAGGGCGGGAGGGAGCATGTGACAGGGAGTGAGCGAGGGGCAGGGAGGGGGATCAAGAGAGTGAGGGACGGTGAGCGAGGGACGGGGAACGAGGGAGCGAGGGACAGGGGATGGAGGGAGTGATCGAGGGAGGGAGGGACGGGCGGGGGGGAGGGAGGGAGGGCCGGGGAGGGGTGAGGGAGGGAGCAAAGGACGGAGAGTGAGGAAGGTGCGAGGGAGGGACGGGGAGGGGGGATGGAGGGACGGGGAGGGGGTGGGAGCGAGGGACATGGGGGAGGGAGAGACCGAGGGATCGGGGAGGGAGGGAGCTTAGGAGTGAGGGATGGGGAGGCAGGGAGCGAGGGATGAGGGAGGGAATGAGGGAGCGACGGCGATGGGGGGAGGTAGCGAGGGAGGGTGTGAGGTAGGGACGGGGAGGGTGGGAGCGAGGGAGGGGCGGGGAGGGTGGGAGGGAGGGAGCGAGCGAGGGAGAGAGGGACATGGAGCAAGGAAGTGAGGCATGGGGAGGAAAGGAGCAAGGGACGGATGTGGGGGGGAGAAAGGGATGGGGAGTGAGGGAGCAAGGGATGGGGGGAGGGAGTGAGCGAGCAAGGGAGTGAGGGACAGGGAGGGAGAGAGGGAGGGTCGGGGAGGGAGCAGGGGAAGGATCAAGGGAGGGTTGGTCGGGGAGAGGGGAGGGAGTGAGGGGTGCAGTCAGCGAGGGAGGGACAGGGAGTGGAAGGTAGCACAGGAGGGGGGAGGGTGCGAGGGAGGGATGGGGAGGGAGGAAGGAGGGATGGGGAGGAAGGGAGCAAGGGACGAGGGTAGGGAGGGAGCAAGGAATGGGGAGTGGGGAGGGTGTGAGGGAGGGATGGGGAGGGGAAGGGAGCGAGGAAGGGGGAGGGAGGGATGGGGAGGGGGAGGCAGCGAGCGAGAGGGTGAGCGATGGCGGGTGAGGGAGCAAGGGATGTGGGGGATGGAGGGAGTGAGGGAGGGATGGCAATGGGGAGGGAGCGAGGGAGGGGGGAGGGTGCGAGGTAGGGACGAGGAGGGCGGGAACGAGGGAGGGACAGGGAGGGTGGGAGGGAGGGAACGAGTGAGGGAGTGAGGGACATGGAGCGAGGAAGTGAGGCATGGGGAGGAAAGGAGCAAGGAACGGGGGTGGGAGGGAGGGAACGAGGGAGCGAGGGAGAGAGGGACATGGAGGGAGGAAGCGAGGGAGCGAGGGATGAAGAAGGAGCAAAAGAGGGGATGAGGGATGGGGAGGGAGCGAGGGAGGGAGGTACGGGAGCGAGGGACGGGGAGGGAGGGAGCGAGCGAGGGAGTGAGGACATGGAGGGAGAGAGTGACTGTCTTGGGGAGGGAGAGAGCGAGGGATGGGGGAGGGAGGGAGCATGGGAGCAAGGGACGTGGAGGGAAGGATCAAGGGACGTGGAGGAGCAAAAGAGGAAGGGATGGGGAAGTGAGGGAGTGTGGGAGTGAGGGACGGGAAGGGAGGGAGCGAGGGATGTAGGGGAGGGACGGGGAGTGGAGGGTGGAGTGATGGGGAGCAAGGAAGTGAGGGACGGGGATTGAGGGAGTGAGGGACGGGGAGCGAGGGACAGGGAGAGAGGGACGGGGAGGGAGGGAGGGAGTGAGCGAGGGAGTGAGGACATGGAGGGAGAGAGCGACTGCCTTGGGGAGGGAAAGAGCGAGGGATGGGGGAGGGAGGGAGCATGGGAGCGAGGGATGGGGAGGGAAGGAGCAAGGGACGTCGGGGAGCAAAAGAGCAAGGGATGGGGGAGTGAGGAACGGGGAGCGAGGGACGGGAAGGGAGTTAGCAACGGGGAGGGAGCGAGCAAGGGAGCAAGGGTCAGGGAGGGAGCGAGGTATGGGGAGGAAGTGAGGGACGGGGCGGGAGGGAGCGAGAGACAACGAGGGAGTGAAGGACAGAGAGGGAGAGACGCAAAGTGAGGGAACGAGGGACAGGGAATGAGGAATGGGGACCGGGTGACAGGGTGGGAGCAAGGAGGGAGCGAGGGACAGGGAGGGAGCAAGGTAGCGAGAGGCAGGGAGGAAGCGAGTGAGCAAGGGATGGAGCGAGGGAGCGAGGGAGCAAGGGACGGGGAGGGAGGAAGCAAGGTAGGGAGCGAGGGAGGGGAGGGAGGGAGTGATGGACAGAAAGGGACGGGGAGGGAGAGACGGGGAGCGAGGGAGCAAGAGATGGGGAGGGACCGAGGGAGAGAGCGAGTAGGGAGCGAGGGATGGGGAGGGAGTGAGGGAGGGAGCGAGGAGGGAGCGAGGGGGGAGCAGGACAGAAGGGGGGAGGGAGGGAGCAAGTGAGTGAGTGAGGCACAGGTATGGAGCGAGGGAAGGGGAGGAAGCGAGGGAAGGGGAGGGAGCGAGGGACAGAGGGACAGAGCGAGGAGCAGAGCAAGGGAGCGAGGGATGGGGAGGGAGCAAGAGACAGGGAGGTAGCGAGGGAGTGAGGGATGGGGAAGGAGCAAGGGAGCGAGTGGTTGAGGGATGGAGCAAGTGAGCGAGAGACAGAGCGAGGGACAGACCGAGGGAGCGAGGGACGGGGAGGGATGTGGAGTGAGTGAGGGACGACAAGGGACCGAGTGAGCGAGGGATGGAGGGAGGGAACGTGGGTCGGGGAGGGAGGGAGGGAGCGAGGGACGGAGATGGAGAGAAGTGATGCAAGGGAGCGAGGGACGGTGTGCGAGGGACGGGAAGGGAGAGACGGGGAGTGAGGGAGCGAGGGACGGGGAGCGAGGGATGGAGAGGGAGGGACCGAGGGATGGGGAGGGAGGGAGCGAGGGATGGGGAGGGAGCAAGGGAGTGAGAGACAGGGAGGGAGAGAGTGAGCGAGGGATGGAGCGAGGGAGCGATGGACAAGGAGGGAGGCAGCGAGGGACATGGGGGAGGGACGGGCAGCAGGGGAGGGAGGGACGGGGAGCAAGGAAGTGAGGGACGGGGATCGATGGAATGAGGTACAGGGTGCGAGGGACGTGGGGCGAGGGAGCGAGGGATGGGACAGGGAGGGAGCGAGCGAGGGAGTGATGGATGGGGAGGGAGGGAGCAAGGGACGTTGGGGAGGGATGCAGCGCCGGAGAGGGAGGGACGGTGAACGAGGAAGTGAGGGACGGGGATCGAGGGAGTGAGGGATGAAGAGCGAGGGACAGGGAGGGAGGGATCGAGGGACGTGGGGGAGGGTGTGGCAGGGAGCGAGGGATGAGGAAGGGAGTGAGGGAGGGACGGGAAGGGGGATAGCGTGGGAAGGACGGGGAGGAGGAGGGAGCGAAGGAGGTAGGGAACGAGGGCAGGACGGGGAGGCGGGAGGAAGGGAGTAAGTGAGCGATTGAGGGACAGGGAGCAAGGGAGTGATGGATGGGGAGGGAGGGAGCAAGGGATGGGGTTAGGGAGGGAGCGAGGGAGGGACGGGGAGGCACAGGGAGGAGGAGGGAGCAAGGGAGGGAGGGAGCGAGGGCAGGACAGAAGGGGGGAGGGAGGGAGCAAGTGAGTGAGTGAGGCACAGGTATGGAGCGAGGGAAGGGTTCGAAGCAAGGGAAGGGGAGGGAGCAAGGGATGGGGAGCGAGCGAGTGAGCGAGGGACAGAGCGAGGAGCAGAGCAAGGGAGCGAGGGATGGGGAGGGAGCAAGTGAGGGAGCGAGGGACGGGGAGGGAGCAAGAGACAGGGAGGTAGCGAGGGAGTGAGGGATGGGGAAGGAGCAAGGGAGCGAGTGGTTGAGGGATGGAGCGAGTGAGCGAGAGACAGAGCGAGGGACAGACCGAGGGAGCGAGGGATGGGGAGGGAGCGAGGGAGTTAGGGACGACGAGGGAGTGAGGGACGGGGAGGGATGTGGAGTGAGTGAGGGATGACAAGGGAGCGAGTGAGCGAGGGATGGAGCGAGGGAACGTGGGTCGGGGAGGGAGGGAGGGAGCGAGGGAGGGAGCGAGGGACGGAGTGGGAGCGAGGGAGCGAGGGAGCAATGGATAGGGAGGCAGCGAGGGAGCGAGGGATGGGGAGGGAGCGAGGGACGGGGAGGGAGCGTGTGAATGAGGGACGGAGCAAGGGAGCAAAGGACGGGGAGAGTGTGAGAGAGCGAGGGACAGGCAGGGAGGGAGAGAGGGACGAAGAGGGAGGGAGAAAGGGAGGGGGAGGGAGGGAGCGAGGGACGGAGACGAAGGGAGCGAGGGACGGAGAGTGGGGGAGGGAGAGAATGAGGGATGGGGAGGGAAGGAGCGAGGGACAGAGAGGGATTGAGGAATTGAGGGATGGAGAGGGCGTGAGGGAGGGAGCGAGGGATGGGGAGGCAGGGAGTGAGGGACGGAGAGGGAGTGAGGCAGGGAGTGAGGGACGGGGAGGGAGCGAGGGAGGGAGCGAGCGACAGAAGGAACGAGGGAGGGAGGGAGCGGGGAGGGAGCAATGGAGAGAGAATGAGGGACGGGACGTGTGAGGGACTGGGAGCGAGCAACGGATGGGGAGGGAGAGAGGGACGGAGGGAGCGAGGGATGGGGAGGGAGAGAGGGACGGGCAGCGAGGGATGGGGAGGGAGGGGTGACAGGGAGTGAGCGAGGGAGCGACAGGGAGTGAGTGAGGGGGAGGGAGCGAGGGACTGGGAAGGAGAGAGGGGCTGGGAGGGAGCGAGGGATGGGGAGGGAGCGAGAGACAAGGAGGGATGGAGAGAGGGAGGGACAGGGAGGGAGGGACGGGGAGGGACTGAAGGGGAGGGATCGAGGGATGGGTGGGAGTGATGGGGAGGGAGGGACGGAGCGAGGGCGGGTGGATGGAGTGAGTGAGGGACAGGGAGGGAGCGAGCAAGGGACGGGAGGGAGCGAGGGAGGGATTGAGGGATGGGGAGGGAGCGAGGGAGGGATGGGGAGGGACGGGGAGGGATGGGGCAAGGGACGGAACGAGAGACGGGGAGGGACCGAGAAACGGGGAGGGAGAGAGGGAATGAGGGACGGGGAGGGTGTTATGGGGAGGGAGTGATGGATGGAGAGGGAGCGAGGGACAGAGCGAGGGAGCAAAGGACGGGGAGAGTGTGAGGGAGCGAGGGACGGGCAGGGAGGTAGTGATGGATGCAGAGGGAGGGAGAAAGTGAGGGGAAGGGACGGAGCGAGGGACGGAGATGGAGGGAGGGAGGGAACGAGGGACGGGGAGGGATAGAGAGGGAGTGAGGGATTGATGGTCAGAGAGGGAGCGAAGGAGGGAGCGAGGGACGGGGAGGGAGAGAGGGATGGGGAGCGAGGGATGGGGAGGAACTGACGATGAGGGGTCAAGGGATGGGTGGGAGGAATGGGGAGGGAGGGAGGGAGCGAGGGCGGGGCGAGGGAGCGAGGGAGGAACAGGGAGGGAGCGAGCGAGTGAGCGAGGGATGGAGTAGGGATGGAGCGAAGGATGGGGAGGGACGGAGTGAGGGAGGGATCGAGGGAGGGGTGGGGAGGGATGGGGCGAGGGACAGAGCAAGAGACGGGGAGGGAGCGAGAAACGGGGAGGGAGCGAGGGACGGGGAAGGAGGGAGGGAGTGAGGGACGGTAAGTGAGCAAAGGGCAGGGAGGGAGGGAGCGAGGGAGGGGGAGGGGGGGAGGGTGCGAGGGACGGTGAGTGAGCAAGGGGCAGGGAAGGAGGGACGTAGAGGGAGCGAGAGAGGGAGCGAGGGATGGGGAGGGAGTGACGGAGGGAGGGACCAGAGCAAGGGACGGGAGCAAAGGACAGAGGGACGGGAGCGAGGGATAGGGAGTGATCGAGGGATGGGGAGGGAGCAAGGGATAGGGAGGGAGGGAGAGGGAAGGAGGGACATGGAGGGGGTCAGGGAGGGTCAGCGAGGTAGGCAGGGTTGGACGGACAGGGAAGGGGCCTGTCTCTCTCCAGCTGAGCTTCTTCAATACAAAGACAAACGACGATATAGTTTGCTGTGCTGCTTGGCACTTTTTAATGAACGGTAATTACATATTGAAGTTATGGATGCAGTCAGTGGAATGGTGCCTTTTCTCTTTGGCCTGTGAGTTGAGAGAAACATTGACATGTTTCCCTGTAACCCCCTGTGGGATAAGGTTGGATAAACCAGCACTACCCTCAGTCTGTTACCAGAGCGACAGGCTGCTTCATTGCTGAAACATTGAACTGAAATGAGAAAATCCCGGATGGATTGATTAATGAGTGAATTTGATTGATTGATGAATTTGGGTAAAGGGGTATTTCAGCACATTCTTCAGCTGCTGCCTGAACTTAGTCTGGGTCACAGCATAAATCGCGGTGTTTGTGCAGCAACTGAGGAGCTGCAGCATGAAGCCCAGTTCCTGCACAAAGAGATCTAGGTATGCAGAGTTATACTTCATCCACCACATCCGGTACCATATAGAATACAACATTAACGTTGACCATAGCAGGATGAAATTGGCCGAGACCACAAACAGTAAAATGATGGATATTTTTCGATTTTTCATTTCTGTGTCACACTGACCGCCCCCATTGGTGTGAGCCCGGAGTCTCCTGCGGGCTCTGCTGGTCACTAAAATGTGCCTGACAGTGAAAACATTGAGCAGCAGAATCAGGAGAAATGGGAGAGCCGGGGTTAGAATGTGGTGAAGGAACTCGATTGTGCCCCAGACACGAGAGTCACGAACATCGTCAGTTACCTCACAAAACCAGGGGTTGTTCCACAGCCAATAGCGACCTGTGAGCATAAAATACCAGAAAATGTTCTTTAAACAGCTCAGCACAGTCACTGTTCCCAGAACCACAGCTGCCGTTTTATCACTGCAATACTTACTTTTCAGCTTCTGGCAACAAATGGCCACAAATCGATCAAAGCTGAAAGTGACGGTGAACCAGACAGAACAGTCAGTGGCTGCATAAAGCAGGACGGCGTGGATATTACACACGGGGATGGACCGCAGGAAATAAAACTGTTCCAGATAAACAATGGGAATGTGTCTCAATATCAGGTCGAGGATAATGACCAGTAGATCCGCAACTGCCATGGCCCCCAGGTAACGTCTGACACATGGAGACAATCCACAATCTTTATAAAGCAGGATATAGATCGTCACTACGTTAACTGTGAGGAAGGAAAACAAATAAAATTATACATCAACCTGGAGGCAAAGTTACCAGTTTGATTGAGGACCCAGTGACATTTTCAAATGTATCACTGATTTATTGAAAAAAAAAATGAAGCTGAAATAACAAATAGTAATGTCTCAATATTTTTTACAAGAAATGTAAGGTAAAACACAAGAAGCACTCCCACCCCAAACACACAGATAAACATCTATAAGAACTGATGGTTTCTAGAACATTCCCACAGACTCGCTCACTCGAGAGGAGGCACAGGTCACCTATTTACAGTTCCTAATAAGGAGGGAGAAGATGTTGCCTTCCTGAAGGATTCTCTCCCAGTTTCTTGAAGACAAATGGAGGTTGGAAATTTCTTTCATATACTCTAAATTGTGGTCAATTTTCTGTTGTGAAGAAACATGAACACAGGGAAAATGTATTCACCCCGTTAACTGCCTGAGGGGATTTTGAAACAGTGTCTCCTTCTCCCTGGAACAGGATCTTTTCCCTCGGGATCTAATCTTTTGTTGAATTAACTGACATACAGCCATTCACAAATAATGTCAGTTACAGAATGTTCCAGGGAATATTGGTTACAGAATGTTCCAGGGAATGTCGGTTACAGAATGTGATGGAGTCATAAAGATCCACATCACAAAGGCCCTTCTGTCCATCAGTTTTGGTGAGACCCACTCAGCCTCGCGGTGGAAATCTCTCCCCAAACTTAACTCCACTGGCAAACACAAATTAAAGGCATTGCCGGATCAGCTGAAGTGGTCAGTTATCTCACATTCTCAATCCACCTGACAGAACCAGCCCAGACACCACAAACCCAGATGAAATATCTGTTCAGCATGGAGAACTGTGCAGACCAGGCGAGTGTCCTGCTCAGTACAAACCGGCAATCTGTCCAGAGTGGGACACTGTGCAGTCCTTACCAGTCAACCAGGTATCAATCCAGCACGGGGAGCTGTGCAGACCAGACGAGTGCATTGATCTATAAACCCAGACCAGATATCTCTCCAGCACGGGGGGCTGTGAAGTGAACACCACTGAACTGTTCTGTACACCCGGAGCAGTTACCCTCCCAGTGTGTAGATCTGTGCAGACCACCCCAGTGCAGTGCTCGGTAACGCTGTGTTAAATCGCTGCCCAGCCTGGGGAAACTTGCAGCCCATGCTGGAAGTGTCAGGATGTGTGGCTCCCATCCATTTACAGCTCCATATCTCCAATGTGCTATGACAAGGGGTGCCATGGATGTGAAAATCAATGCCAGAGAGTGATGATGGGTCATCAGTTTAAGTACAAACAAATGGGATAGGTTGGATATATAGACAGAGAGGGGGAGATTGAGAGACAGTGTCATGGAAGGATGTGTTCACAAGTTTTAGAATGCTGACATGTAGACATTTTGATAGCATCTTGCAACATGTGTCAGTTTTTCAGGAAAATTGCGTGAATAGGATATTGCTGTGTGTTCAGATGATGGAGAGTTTTGTTCTGCATTTGTGACTGAGAGTTGGTGAGTACAGTCTTTGACTCATTGGGTTGACTCCAACAATAATTTGTCTCAGTGACATTGAGTGTGACAGAGGGATTGTCTGCAGGAGGCTGAGCGAGTTTTCTGATCCTACCTTTTGAAACTCCCCTCATTATGTACCTACCCCAGCACATGCCATTCCTCTCATTCAATGCCAGCCTGATTCTCCACCCATCATGGCTGACAATAGTTCCCATTGCCTGGATGACCCAGGTATGCCATGACCCCTGGCGCAGGTGCCATCTTTAAAAGGTCAATGGGCACACATTGGAACTTTCTCAGTTAGGAGCCAGCCTGTATGGTTTACCCCGATCCTGACAGATAAGGGGCAATTGCACCAAGATTTATCGAAAGGGACACGGAGGTCCTGATGGGTAGGCTCGTACAAAGGAGGACCATTCTTTTAGCAGAGGAAACCACACCACCAAACCCACCGAGCATGGCCTGAGCTCACCACCCATCTCAGTACAGTATCTGCAGTCTGAAGAAATGTCCAGCAACACAGGACAAGCAACAATAACCTTCCCTGCTCTGCCAGGATAAGTATCACTGTATTCTCTCTGCCCCCTCACTCTCTCCCTCTCTCTCTCACACCTCCGCTACTCCCCTCCACCGAAAACACTGCATGGATCCAACACTGTTGACTGATTCAATCCGGATACCTCACCATTCCCCCCTCACCTACACCATCACTAACAGCAGGGTCACATACATTCACCTTCATTCCCTCCTTCCCTTTCCCTCATTCCAGGAGAAACAGCCTGGAATAGGCCAAACAGGGCGGTGGTGTTCCCCACATCAGTTCCCTCACCCACCTTCCTCCGCCGCGTGAGGAGGACCCTGGAATGAGCCGGAGAGAACCAGGACGACCCGTGTGGAGATTCCAAAATATACACGTCCCATCAACCGAGTAAGGAGCGATGTTCAGTGAAGGGTAATTCTCACTTTAAACCCACTGTCAGTTCCATTTCCACCTGGCACAACTTAGAAGCCGTGCCCCTGATGCCATCTCTCTTTCATATCGAGCCGGGACAAATGGAATCCCTACGGTCTCGGTGGGCAGGAGGGTGGGCTCACAACACATTGTCTCCACCAGCTCCCAGGAAGGGAGCACGGATTCTCCCTCCCAAACCTGCTCCGTCAGACAGCACAGATACTGAAACTAACCTGTAATATTTACTAGTCTCCCAACTTGTCCTTACATCTTCAATAATCAAGTATTGAAAATCTCATAGAGCCACAGTCCCCATGGAACAACTGAAATACGTCACACTCACTGGAGTGAGCAAATACTGATACGCTCGCATGGAGTGATTCAAATAATGAAATGCTGTCCACGGAAAAACAGAAATCCTGACATACACCAGATGGAATGAATGAAATATTGACAAACCACAGAACCAGAGAAATTCTGATAGGCTGCCCTTATTTGTGTAAGTATCGGTGTATTTGTGTGTGTATCTCTGTGTCTCTGTGAGGGGAAGGTCCGACAGTCTCTGTGCTGTTTGATGTGATGCAATGCCACCCTCTGCTGGTCTCCACACGCCACTGCATAGGTAGCAGCAGAGGATGAGAACCATCAGGGATTTATTCAGAGAGGGCCTGGGAGGGCAGCAGCTCACAACACCACTCAAACTGATTTCTTCTTCATGTACTTATCTAAATGTCTTTTAAACGTTGTAACTGTACCCACTTCCACCATTTTATCTGGAAGTTCATTCCATACACGAACAACTCTCTGTAAAATAATTGCCCCTCATGTCTTTTCTAAAATGTTGCTCCTCAAAACTTAAAATATCCCCATTGTCTTGAAATCCTCCACCCCCAAGAAGAGATAACTGACATTCAACTTATCTGTGCCCCTCATGATTTATGAGCTTCAATCAGGTCACCCTTCAACCTCCAACGCACAAGTGAGAAAAGTCCCAGCCTATCCAGCCTCTCATTATAACTCAAACCATCTATTCCCAGCAACATCCCGGTAAATCTCTGCTAAACCCTCTCCAGATTAATAATATCCTTCATATAACAGTGCGACCAGAACTGGACACAATATTTAAGAAGATGCCTCACCTACATCCTGTACAACGTGAAAATAACATCCTAACTCCGAAACTCAAAGGTCTGAGAAAAGAAGATAGCAAACTAAATGCCTTCTTAACTATCATGTCTATATGTGACACAAACTTCAAAGGCCTAGCCTACCAAAGGTCCTAATTTAAATTGTATAAGTCCTGCCCTTGTTTGTTTTACCAAAAGCAATGTCTCGCATTTATGCAAATTAAACACAATCTGCTACACCACAGCCCAATGAGTGATATTCGCACACCCCACACAACCCTGACATGTTTTGAAAGACCGCCCCATCTCCAGAAGGCCTACAAACTCCGGTCTTCATTTTCCCAAAGACCCCGAGTTTGGTTTGCCTTGTGCGGGCAGGAACGGAGGTGGTGGGGGGGTGGTGGTGGTGGATTGCAGACCAGCCGGTGGTGAGGAGACTCATTTTCTTCAGGTAAGAGTGGTTGCCATGGGTACCTAGATGGGCCCTAGTTATGCCTGCCTCTTCATGGGGTACGTGGAGCTAACCTTTTTCCAGTCCTATCCTCGCTCCCACCCACAACTCTTTCTCCAATGCATCGATGATATCACCGGTACTGCTTCTCTCTCTCGTCTGGAATGGAAAACTTCAAATATTTTGCTTCCAATTTCCACACTGCCCTCACTTTCACCTGGTCTACCTCTGACCCCTCCCTTCCGTTCTTCAACATTTCTGTTTCCATTTCTGGGTATAGACTGGCCACTAAAATCCATTACAAATTCATAGACTCCCACAGCTACCTGGACTATACATCCTCACATCCCACTTCCTGTAAAGACTCCATCCCATTCTGTCAGTTCCTCTGTCTCCGTCGCATATGTTCAGATGAGGCTAACTTTTTCCTCAACCGAGGATTCCCCAGCTCTGTTGCCGACAGGGCCCTCAACCAGGTCTGACCCATCTCCCGCACTTCTGCCTTCACCCCTTCTCTTCCCTCCCGCTACAGGGATAAGGTTCCCCTTATCCTCACCCACCATCCCACCAGCATCCACATCCAGAAGATCATCAGATGCCATTTCCGCCACTTTCAGCGAGATGCCACCACCAGACACATATTCCCCTCCCCTCCCTTGTCTGCCTTGCGCAGAGACTGTTCCCTCTGAGACACCCTGGTCCATACTTCCTTCAGCCCAACACAGCCCTACGGCACTTTCCCCTGTAACCGGCGAAGGTGCAACGCCTGCCCATTTACGTCCTCCCTCCCCAGTATCCAAGGACACAAACATACCTTCCAGGTGAAGCAACACTTCACCTGCACTTCCCAGAATCTAGTCTACTGCATTCGCTGCTCACAATGTGGCCTCTACATTGGGGAAACGAAGTGCAGACTTGGCGACCGCTTTGTAGAACATCTGTGTTCTGCTCTCAAAAGAAGACTCTGAACTACCTGTTGCCTGCTGCTTTAACGCACCACCCTGCTCCCTGGCCAACATCTCTGTCTCTGGCTTGCTGCAGTGTTCCAGCGAAGCCCAACACAAGCTGGAGGAACAACACCTCATTTTCCGCTTGGGGACCCTACAGCCCTCCAGACTCAATATTGAGTTCAATGATCTTATGGCCGAAACTCTCCCATGTCCCAGCCCCCACCCCACACACCAGGCCTTGTTACCACATAGCCTGCCATGACACACCCGCTGTTGTTAGTCACTAACAGTCCCCATTAACAACTACTCACCCTCCCAGCCTGATCGTTATCAACTCCTTTGTCTGTCCAACTTCTTTCTCTGTCTTTGGGCCCTATCGTATCATTTCCTCCCTATCCCACCCAACTCCCTATTTTCGGCGTATAAACTGACATTTTCCCAGCTGCCATCACTTCTGAGGAAGGGTCACTGGACCCCAAACATTAACTCTGTTTTTTCCTTCACAGATGCTGCCAGACCTGCTGAGCTTTTCCAGCAACTTTGTTTTTGTTTCCAGAATATAATTTGTTGCCTCGTAACATTTAATGGTTTTAGGAGGAGGGTAGTCACACGTTAGAGGTGGGAAATAGTGATCTGCAATACGATCTTTTCGGGTTGGAAATTATGCTCTCTTGTCAAGTCTGGTGTTCAGTAATATCTAATCGAGATTCTTCATAGTGCAGAATATGTCTGCAGAATTTCTTTCTCTAACATTGCAGTCTACAGATATAGTAGGAACTGTCAATGCTGGAGAATCTGAGAAAACAAGGTATAGAGCTGGATGAACACAGCTGGCCAAGCAGCATCAGAAGAGTAAGAAAGCTGACATTTCGGGTCTGGACCCTTCTTCAGAATTGGGAGAGGGGAAGGGGATTCTGGAATAAATAGAGAGAGAGAGAGGAGGAGATGGATGGGAGATGGGTAAAGGAGCAGATAGGTGGAGAGGAGACGGACAGGTCAGGGAGGCGGGGATGGAGCCAGTAAAGGTGAGCGTAGGTGGGGAGTTAGGGTGCAGGTTGGTCAGTCAAGGGAAGACTGACAGGTCAAGGAGACGGTGATGAGGCTGGTAGGTAGGAGGTGGGGGTGGGAGTTGAGATGGGAGGAGTGGGTAGGTGGGAGAAAGGACGGACAGGTTAGGGAGGCGGGGACGAGCTGAGCTGGTTTTGGGATGCGGTTGGGGGCGGGGAGATTTTGAAGCTTGTGAAGTCCACATTGATACCTTTGGGCTGCAGGTTTCCCAATAGAAATATGAGGTGCTGTTCCTGCAGCCTTCAGGTCGCATCGATGTGGCACTGGAGGAGGCCCAGGATGGACATGTCGTCCAAGGAGTGGGAAGGGCAGTTGAAGTGGTTCGCGACTGGGAGGTGCAGTTGTTTGTCGCGAACCGAGTGTAGGTGCTCCACAAAGCGGTCTCCAAGCCTTCGCTTGGTTTCCCCGATGTAGAGGAGGCCACATCAGGAACAGGGGATACAATATACCATATTAGCAGGTATGCAGGTGAACATCTGTTTGATTTGGAAGGTTTTCCTGGGGCCTGGGATGGGGGTGATGGGGGAGGTGTAGGGGCAGGTGTAGCACTTCCTGCGATTGCAGGGAAAAGTGCCGGGGTTGGTGGGGCTGGTGGGGATTGTGGAGCGGACAAGGGAGTCATGGAGAGAGTGGTCCCTCCGGAAGGCAGACAAGGACGGGGAGGGAAAAATGTCTTTGGTAGCGGGATCAGATTGCAGGTGGCAGAAATACCGGCGGATGATGCATTGGATCTGGAGGTTGGTGGAGTGGTACATGAGGATGAGGGGGATGCTGTTTTTGTTGTTATTGAAGGGAGGGGTTTGAGGGATGAGTTGCGGGAAACACGAGAGATGCGTTCGAGGGCGTTTTCAACCACTGTGGAGGGGAAGTTGCAGACCTTGAAAAACGAAGACATCTGTGATGTCTGGGAGTGGAATGCCTCATCTCGGGAGCAGATGCAGTGGAGGCGAAGAAATTGGGAATAGGGGATGGCATTTTTGCAAGAAGGTAGGTGAGAGGAAGTGTATTCTAGGTAGCTGTGGGAGTTGGTAGGCTTTAAGTGTAGGCTTTAAACCAAGTGGTTGCCAGAGATGGAAACAGAGAGGTCCAGAAGGAGAGAGAGGTATCGGAGATGGTCCTGGTAAACTTCAGGTTGGGGTGGAAGTGGATGAACTGTTCGAGCTCCTCGTGGGAGCACGAGGTGGCGCCAATACAGTCATCAATATAACGGAGGAAGAGGTGGCAGATAGGGCTAGTGTCGCTTCAGAAGAGGGATTGTTCCACGTATCCTACAAAGAGGCAGACATCGCTTGGGCCAATGTGGGTACCCATGGCCGCCCCCTTTGTCTGTAGGAAGTAGGAGGAATTGAAGGAGAAGTTGTTGAGGGTGAGGACTAGTTCAGCTAAGCGGACAAGCATGTCAGTGGACGGGGACTGGTCGGGCCTGCGGGACAGGAAGAAGCGGAGGGCTTTTAGGCCATCTGCATGGGGATTGCAAGTATATAGGGATTGGACGTCCATGGTGAAGATGAAGTGTTGGGGACCAGGGAATCGGAAGTTTTGGAGGAGGTGGAGGGCGTAGGTGCTGTCACGGACAGGGATGTGGAGTTCCTCGATCAAGGGGGAGAAAATGGAGTCGAGATAAGTGGAGATAAGTTCGGTGGGGCAGGAGCAGGTGGAGACAATAGGTCGACCAGACAGTCAGGTTTGTGGATTTTGGGATGGAGATAGAAACGGGCAGTGCAGGGTTGTGGAACGATGAGGTTGGAGGTTGTGGGTGGGAGGTCACCTGAAGTGATGAGGTTGTGGATGGTCTGGGAGATGATGTTTTGGTGGTCGGGGGGGTGGTCATGATCAAGGGGGCGGTAGGAGGAGGTGTCAGAGAGCTGGCGTCTGGCCTCGGCGATGTAGAGCTCAGTGTACAATACTACAACTGCGCCTCCCTTGAGTGCGAGTTTTATGGTGAGGTTGGGGTTGGAGACGAGGGAGTGGAGGTCTGCACCCTCTGTGGGGGAGAGGTTGGAGTGGGTGAGAGGGGTGGAGAGGTTGAGGCGATTGATAGCTCGACGGCAGCTGGAGATGAAGAGGTCGAGAGAGGTTAGGAGGCCTTCGGGTGGTGTCCAGGACGAGGGGATGTGTTGGCGGTGGGAGAAAGGGTCAGTCGAGGGACGGTTAAAGATAATCGCCATTTAAGCTGGAAATCATAGCCAAGCAATTAAAGATGTTAATAGTTTATCTCAATAGCACAGTACGTGCACTCAACATCCTGTAGTTGAGGCAAGTCCCTTACATTTGTTCAACACTGAAAAATCTTCCCTGCGTGATTCATTATTGGGAATAAACAGGAAAAGTGTGTTCAGCCATAAACAGATCAGCCATGATCTTTCTAAATTGAGCAGCAGGCTCGAGGGTCCGAATGGCTAACTGCAGTTCCGATCCTGTGTGTTGTTCTCTCACTCCACCCCTCGAGGCTGTTACAGAGGAAAAGGAAATCCCCATTCAAACAGTCATGGTTGTTACAATGAGATAGGAGATCATTCTTCCCCTCTCAGGAATTACATAGGACGAGGATGAAGTATTCAGACATGGAGTCATAGAGACATAGAGATATGCAGCATCCAAACAGACCCTTCGGTCCAACTCGTCAATGCCGTCCAGATATCCTAAGTAAATCTAGGCCCATTTGCCAGCATTTGTTCCATACGTCTCTAAACCGTTCCGAAACATATAGTCATCCTAATGCCTTTTAAATGTTGTAATTGTACCAGCCTCCACCACTTCCTTTGGCAGCTCATTCCATAAACACACCACCCATGAATGAAATGTTGCCCCTTAAGTCCCTTTTAAATCTTTCCCCTCGCTCCTCAAAGCTATGTCCTCTAGTTTTGGACTCCCCCACCCCGGGGAAAAGACCTTGATTGTTTACATATCTGTGCCCCTTATCACTTTGCAAATGTCTGTAAGGTCACTCGTCAAAGACATTTTTTTAAATTTTATTGTGTAAAAATTGTGGCAATTTTTCCACACAGCACCCACAGCCGATGATGAAATTAATCATTAAGATTATCTGTATTCGTTGTGTTTGTAAAGGGACAAAAGTAAACCAGGCTTATAAGAAATCTTCCCTCTTCCTCAACACGTGTCCGTGGAAAATTGAGCACCTGATTGAGAGGGCAGACTAGATTTATTACTGATTCTGAAAGACAGCATTTTTGACCATGCAGCATTCTACTCCAGTGTTAGTCTATATTCTGTACTTGTCTTTTCAACGCTCAAGGATCAGAATCATTGACAGTACAAGCTCTACCTGATGATCTGACAACAAATGACCCTAATGTTGTATTGCTGAGCTCAGATACACCTCGACAACCAGCTACACGCTGCATTAGAGGCCTTGCAACCTTTCTGGGCTGCTACACAGTGAGTCCTGGTTAGCTAACAGTTAATGCAGAGTAGAGATAATTATTTATTTTCAGGTTGGAAAGCTGCAACTAGTGGAATTCCTCAGGGATCAGTGTGAGGTTACCAACAGTCTACAATCTAGATTAACGATTTGGGCAAAGGTCTGATGAGATTGGAGCTCAATTTGCCAGTACACCATTATAGTCATCCAATAAGATGTCAAGTGGAGGCAGAGCATGTACAATTGGGTATAGACAAGGGTGTTAGTGAACAAATTTTCGGCAATGCAAATAAAACAGTACAATGTGGGTTATGGCATGTTTTGGGGGAAGGGTAAAACGGCAGTAAATTACTTAACTGAAGGGAGAACGCAGAGCTCGGTGCTGAAGAGGGAGTTGTGGGTCCTGGTACATAAATCATACAAAGTTCGTCTGAAGATGTCGCAAGTGATTTGGAAAGTAAATGGAATGGTGCTGTTTCTTGCAAAGGGTGCCAGGTATGATCTTAGGCATGTTTCCCTGCATCTGTACAGAGCATTGCTGAGATTCCATCTAATGCACTCTCTGTAGTTATGATGCCCTAAACTGAAAAAAAAAAACACAATGGCCTTTGAAACTTTTCAAAGATGGTTCTCTATATAGAACATAAAACATAGAACAGTACAGCAGAGTACAGGCCCTTCGGCCCACGACGTTGTGCCGAACTTTTACCCTAAACCTAAGGTGTATCTAACCTCCACTGCTACCTTACACTATCATCCATATGCCTATCTAATAGCCGCTTAAATGCCCCTAATGAGGCCGACTCCACTACCCTCTGCGGCAATGCATTCCACGCCCCTACCACTGTCTGAGTAAAGAACCTCTGACGTCTCCCTGAAATCTATCTCCTTTCACTTTAAAACTACGTCCCCTCGTTAAAGCTACCTCCACCCTGGGAAAAAGTCTCTGGCTGTCTAGTCTATCTATACCTCTGATCATTTTGTACACTTCTATCAAGTCACCTCTCATCCTTCGTTGTTCTAAAGAGGAAAGCCCTCGCTCTCTCAACCTTTCCTCGTAAGACCTTCCCTCCATTCCCGGCAACATCCTGGTAAATCTCTTCTGCACCTTTTCCAACGCTTCCACATCTTTCCTGTAATGAGGTGACCATAACTGAACACAATACTCCAGATGTGGCAGAACCAGGCTTTTGTATCGCTGGAGCATAAAATCACGGCTCTTGAACTCAATCTCTCTATTAATGAAAGCTAACACACCATACGCCTTCTGAACAACTCTATCCACCTGGGTGGCAGCTTTCAGGGAACTGTGAACATGAACCCCAAGATCCCTCTGCTCCTCCACACTGCCAATAATCTTTCCGTTAACCCTGTATTCTGCTTTCAAGTTTCTCCTTCCAAAATGAATCAACTCACACTTTTCAGGGTTAAACTCCATCTGTCACTTCTCAGCCCAGCTCCACATTCTATCAATGTCCCTTTGTAACCTAGAACAGCCCTCCACACTGTCCACAACGTGACAAATCTTCGTATCATCCGCGAACTTGCTAATCCACCCTTCCACTCCTTCATCCAAATCATTTACAAAAATCACAAAAGAAGAAGAGGACCCGGAACAGATCCTTGTAGAACACCACTCGTAACTGAGCACCATGTTGAATATTTTCCGTCCACGACCACCTTTTGTCTTCTAAGGGTCAGCCAATTCTGAATCCAATCTGCCACATTTCCCCCTATCCCATGCGTCCTTACCTTCTACATGAGCCTGCCATGGGGAACCTTATCAAACGCCTTACTTAAATCCACGTATACCACATCCACTGCTCCACCTTCATCCGCGTTTTTGTTCACCTCTTCAAAGAATTCAATAAGGTTTGTGAGGCATGATCTACCCTTCACAAATCCATGCTGACTATCACGAATCAAACTGTGCCTTTCCAAGTGATCATAAATCCTGTCTGTCAGAGCCCTTTCCAATAATTTGCCCACCACTGTCGCAAGACTAACTGTTCTGTAATTTCTGGGGTTATCCCTGTTCCCTTTTTTGAACAAGGGAATGAAGTTTGCCACTTTCCAATCTTCCGGCACTATACCCGTGGACAATGAGGACGAAAAGATCAGCGCCAAAGGCCCTGCGATCTCGTCCCTCGCTTCCCATAGAATCCTTGGATAAATCCCATCAGGACCGGATGACTTATCTATCTTCAACTTCCTCAGAGTTCCTAGCACATCTTCTTTACTAACATCAACCTCCTCTAGCCTACCTGCCTGTTTCACAACGTCCTCCTCTACAACTAAGTACCTCTCAGTTGTGAATACTGAAGAAAAGTACTCATTAAGGACCTCTTCTATCTCTTTAGGCTCTGTGCACAAATTCCCTTTACAATTCTTCATCTGATCACTCTTTTGTTCTGCACATACGTGTAAAAAGCCTTAGAGTTTTCCTTGATCCTATCCACCAAGGTTTTCCCATGCCCCCTTATAGCTCTCCTAAGCCCTTTCTTCAGCTCCTTCCTGGCTAACTTGTATATAATGTCCTGTGATGAAGGCATTAAGTTTTTGGAGGATTAACAGTTTAGGCCTGAGAACGAGAAATGCTCTTGACTATGTAAGATCTTGAGGTGAGTGTAAATGGTGAATAACTGACGGATATTCCCTCTTGTATGGGAGAATAAAACTGGAGAAATAATTTAAAAAATAAAACACGTTCTGAGGAAGGATCACTTGACCTGAAACATTAATTCTAATTTCTTTTCATAGATGCTGCCAGGCTGATGAGCTTTTCCAGTAATTTCTGTATTTCTTTTGGAATAAGACACATTAATTTTAACACAGATATTGTGAAGATATTAAACATGTTATTTTTAAATTACGCAGGCACATATAAACATATCTTTAAATCAAGTGGGGCCATTTGTTGCTAAGGAAATGGCTCTGTGTATGACAGCAGCAACGATGCACCGACATGGAGCAGGGAATATGATGGAAGCATATAATTCAGACAATGTTCAAGGAGACATCACATGCTCCAGTTTGGGGGTTGGATAGCATTATTGTACGATTCAACTCAGAGAGGGAAAAAAAACGTAACCTGCCTCAAAAGCAACAGCCTATTGCTCCCTCTCTATTTCCTTGTTCCTCATCACATCAATGTATGAGAGATGAAAACGCACCAATCATCTTTACCACTCATGGAGGATTCATGACTAGGATTCATTGGAATCTCCCACTGTCTGAAGCAAAGGGAATTCAGCCAAATCTAACAGTTCCAGGAAATAATCCCATTGCCAACATCTTGTGTGAGCAGAATAAATTTGGAATCAGAATAACATTTGGGACAATCTCTCACATTACTCCTTTTCTCATGAGTTCAACTAACATGTGGACAAAATTCTTTCAAATTAACATTTCAGTTTGTCTTCAAACATACGTGTATGTGCGTGCGTATGTGCGTGCTTGTGTGCGTGCGTGCGTGCGTGCGTGTGTGTGTGTGTGTGTGTGAACTGTGTGTGTCATTCTTCTTTCCATCATAGTTTGAGTAAATTTGTTTTAGTCATAAACATGTTGTTTCAGCAGATTAAAGAAAAATGCCTGAATCGTTCCTTACACTAACCCTGACCCAGCCTGAGACCTATATCATTGGTTACATCACCAATATGGTTACATTTAAAATTTGTTGTGACCAATGGAGGAGTGGGACTAGAAAAGGCGACAGTGACCCGACAAGCCAGGGAACCATCGATCAGTGAGCCTGACATGAGTGCTGGGTAATTTGTTGGAGGGGATTCTGAGGGAAAGGATTTACATGCATTTGGAAAGGCAAACATTGATTAGGGATAGTAAACATGGCTTTGTGCAGTGTAAATCATGTCTCACTAACTTGATTACTTTGAAGAGGTGATAAAGAAGATTGATGAAAACAGTGTGGCAGACGTTTTCTATATGGGCTTCAGGAAGGTGTTCAATAACGTTCCCAACGGTAGAAAGATTAGTAATGGTAGTTCACATGGGATACAGGGGGAGCTCGCCAAATGAATTCAAAATTGGCTTGAAGGAAGAGGATTGTTTTCCAGACTGGAGGCCTGTGACCAGCTGTGTACCGCAAGTATCAGTGCTGAGTTCACTCCTTTTCATCATTAATATAACGGATTTGGATGTGAATATCAGAGGCATGGTTAGTAAGATTAGAGATGACATCAAAAAGTGGTGTAGTGAACAGTGGTGAAGATTATCTCAGAGTGCAATGGGACATTGATCAGATGGACCAATGGGGCAAGGAGTGGCTGTTGGAGTTTAATTTAAATAAATGAGAGGTTTTGCGTTTGGTAAGGCAAAGCAGGGCAGGACTTATATAGTTAATTCTTGGGTCCTGGGGAGTGTTGCCGAATAAAGAGGCCTTGGGTGCACGCACATAGTTCCTTGAAAGTGGAGTAGCAGGTCGACAGGATAGGGAAGGACACGTTTGGCCCTATTGCCCTTATCAGTCAGAGCATTGACTATAGGAGTTGGGATGGCACGTTGCTCCTGTACAGGACGTTAATGAGGCCACTTTAAGAATACTGTGCACATTTCGGTTGGAAGGAAGGAAGTTGTTAACCTTGAGAGGGTGCAGAAAAAAGATTTACAAGGATGTTCCTGGACAGGATGGTTTGAACTGTAGGGAGAGGCTAAATAGTTTGAAATGTTTTCCCCTGGAGTGTCAGAGGCAGATGGGTGACATGACATAGGTTTATAAAATCATGAGGGGCATGAATAGTCTGAATAACCAAGGTCCATTTCCAAGGAAAGGCGAGGCCAAAAGTAAAGTGCAAAGGTTGAAGGTGAGAGGGGAACGACTTAGAAGGGAACTTAGGGTCACGTTTTCACGCAGAGAGTGGTGTGTGAACAGAAAGTGCTGTCAGAAGTGGTGAAGGTGTGTGCAATTACACATTTAAAAAGTATCTGGATTGACACATGAATAGGAAAAGTTTAGAGGGATATGGACCAAATACTGGCAAATGGGAATAGATCAGATTATATATCTAGTCAGCATGGACAAGTTGTACTAAATGGTCTGTGTCTGCACTGTATGACTTGCTGATTCCATAAGATAGTTAAGAAGAAATTCTAAAAGGGCATTTGGAGTGGAAATTCTCTTCCCCAGAAGTCTATGTTGCCTTTCTGTTGACATTTATTCAGAGCTCAGTTAACGAAATAGTTGACAGATGTTAAACAAAACAAAATTTATTTAAACACTGTAGTTAAAATACAACCAAAGAAAGAGGAATTTAGAATAACGTAACTCTGCTGGAGAACCTAACAACGTAATAGTTACAGCAACTATTACTAATTAACTGTTCCAGTATAGTAACAGCCCATAAGCACACACGTTGGTAAAAAATAAAGTTCAGACACAGGTTCTCACATGCAGTTCTCCAATTCAGGAGGAGAAAAAATTATCCACAGAAAATTCAGCAGCCAGGAGACATTCACTGAAGCTTCCAATTCTGTTGAGACCCCAAATGCTTCTGATGCAACTGAAAAGAAAAACTCAGAAATTCTAATCTGTGAGAGCTCGTCACACTCATTCAGGCTGCATAAAAAAAAAATTCCCAAACCCTCTCAAGCTGTTCACTCAATGGTCTTAACTAGACAGCGTTGTGCCTCTCATTCAATCTCTCTCTTAAAAGATACCAAAACAAAATAACCTCTTACAGTTACAGCATTGTCACACTAGTTCGCACATCGAGCTGTTACACAGGAACCCGGGGAAGTCCAATTAGGCACTTGGCCCTGCTGTACAGCCCGTTGAGTCATTGACATATGAACAGGAGGAGGCCATTCAGCCCCTACAGTCACTTACATGGAAACAGAGTGAGGTAACTGATGCTCCAACATGACAAATAAATGGAGCAGAGGCTGCACAGATAGTCTGCTTCACGCTGTTCCTCGTGCCTCCGTTGCTCGTGGTACACATGTGGTACTTTAATTCAGTTTTACTGCAGTGAGGTGGGAAGCCTAATGTTTTGTGCAAAATCACAAGGTGGCATCCTCCGACAAGACTGATTTGTGTTCTCTATGGAGATCAGAATTTGGTAGGAATGGCTAATCATTTCAGAAGGAGGGTATTATGGCTGATGTCGGGATTGTGAACAACATGGCGTTCAGTGTAGGGTCACACATTAATGTGGGGAGATTTCATTCAGATCCAGCACTTCTCTCTCAATCGCTGTGGGGCTCTGTGTTATTTTACGTGTAAAATCTACATGTACTTACATGGGTAACATATGGGATTTCTCACCCTATCAATGTCTTTTGAGAATATAAGTGTTCACCACCAACCTTCAACTTTTAATGCAGTAATCTCTTATTCTCTCGCAGAGCTACAGATTAAACACTCAGATTCTTCATTCTGTCCTCTTGGTACCATCATCTCAGGGATTAGACTGGTGATACCCATTTGTACCGTGTCTGTGGCTAGGAGATCTTTCCTTACAAAATAGGTCAAACCTGTACACAATGCCCCGAAAGACTCTCTCATCAAGTTTCTACAAGTGCAGATATATGGTTTTATTCATATACTTGAATCATCGGACAATAAAGGACAACATACCATTTACTTCCCTCATTATTGATACCCCTGTATTTACTAATTTTGGCGACCTATGATCCAGGACATGCAGGTCCTTTTGGACAACAACACTTCCCAACCTCGCACCATTTAATCATCGCAAAATGAGTTGTATGCTATTGCTGGCCACATCCAACTTGTTTGTATGCCTTTCAAATTACTGTGGTCCAAACACTGATACATGTGATACCCCATAAGTAACAGCATTCAGTCTGGAAAAGGCCTCGACTGCCTGTATGGTCTCAACTAAACAATTCTCAATCCATGTAGTATATTTCCCCTTACCCCTCGACTCCAACTTTAGTCACTCACCTGTGTGCAACCATATCAAAAGTATTCTGTAAATTCAAATACAACACTCCCACTGGTTCTCATGTGTGGATGCTTCAACTATTATATGCATTTTACTCAGTCGTACATGCACTGGACAAAGGACCACAACACACAGAAATTGCCAAAACAAATTGGAAAGTACATTTAGATG
>NC_063339.1:83804043-83865546 GCF_021869965.1 Rhincodon typus
GCCTCTTCGACCTGTTTGTTTCCTCTCCACCTATCCTCTCCTCTATCCCTCTTCTATCCGCCTCCCACTCTCTCCCTATTTATTTCAAAACTCCCTTCCCCTCCCCCTTTTCTGATGAAGGGTCTCGGCCCGAAACGTCAGCCTCTCTACTCATGTGGTGATGTTGACCACAGCAACAGCAGAAGCAAAATTGTATTCAACCACAATCTGTAACTTTTTTGCCCGGGATAATCCCTCAGTCTCCCAATGCTATCAAACCCATCAATGGTCCAGCGACGAGTGCGGAGAAACATGCCAGGATCAGAACAATGTGAACCTAAAATTGATGGCAACCCGTTAACTCTACTGCACTTGGCTGCTTGCATTCCAAACAGCAGGACTAACATCTGATAGAGAGGGCAAAGTCATCCCAAGACCAACTAATCAGATGTAAGCTCTACCACATCCAGTCATAAATGGCGATGGAGTATTAAACACCTCGCTGGAGGAGAGGGCTCCACAAATATCCCCATCCTAAATAATGGAACAGCCTCACACATCAGTGCAAAGGACAAGGCTGTAGTATCTGCACCATACTCAGCCAGAAGTATCGAGTGGATGATCCACCTTACTCTCATCATGATGTTCACAGAATCACAGATGTCAGTCTTCAACCAATTCGATTCGCTGCACGGGGCATTAAGAAACAACTGAACACAGTAGATACGACAAAGGCGGTGGGCCCTGACACCATTCCTGTAATAGGACTGAAGACTTGTGCTGCACAACAAGCCGTGTCCCTGGGGAAGCTGTTTTATTCCAGCTCTGACATCTACCCGGCAATGTGGACAACTACTCAGCTATGTCCAGAGCAGCAGAGAAATAACTTGCTCAGTGTGGTTTCTGATTGGTCCCCATGTGGAGATGGTGTTTGTTGGTGCTGCCCATAACTGAACAGCACAAAATGGCCAACGACTGCCATGGTTAACGCAGCAGAATAAGGCTGACAATAACATCTCAAGTTTGCTGAATTTGCATAAATACATAGATTATAGCATTTAATAGTTGATACCAAAAGAAGTTCGAGGCTGCAGCTGATGGATAAGACATAGATAAGAACATCTAACACAAATTAGTTGTTTAATCAACAATTATAATTGTAGAGCTGAATTAGTATTAGAAAAAACATTAAGGAAAAGATTCAAACCAGTTTCATACAGGAAAAATCAACCCCGCCTTTATCATTACAGGGAGGAATAAATGCAGAGAATACAAGACATTGGAATGTGAATTGCCTCAACTCATTAAGACACAACTTGTCAGTTACAGAATTCTAATATTAGTTGTAATCACATAACCTTTTGGAAAATGTTCAAACATTAATGTTATTTCCTGTAATGAGAATTTTAATGGGTTCTGAAATAATCACCAAATATTGGGAGCTAACATTGTGCAGCTGTTGTTACTTGAATAGAGTATCCATTGTGAAAAGCCTCAAGAAAGGAAATAAGAGTCTGGAAGACATCATGAAGGACCAAGAGTAGCCCACAAGCCTGTTTTTCTCTTTGTAGTTTTGCTAAGGCATGCTTAAATATTACCAGGGAGCCAATTACAGAGGACAACGTCTCCACTGACTAATAGTAATCAAAGCAGGCGTGGAGGTGGAGTGGTGCGTGTGCACTCTAAGTTTAAACTGTGTAAAATAAGACATTCTGAAGCTTTGCATGTGCCTTTTTTGCTGTGCTGTAACTGTTGGATAAATCCCAATACAGTTCTGCCCCACAACTCAGACTCAATAGAAATATGTTGTGGGAATGTCACTGCATTAGTCATCCAGAACAGGCTAATGCTCAGGCAGTTGGTGGAAGTTAAAAACAGTTAATAAAATGTCAAGTTCTAAAATCTGGTGTCAGCAATATTTACCTTGAACCCAATGTCAATTGTTAACAGCAATTTTCTTCACCAATGTACTTTCAAGAAGCAAATCTACTGTACGTTCCTTGTCTGGCCTAAAAGTGATTCCGGACACATGGTCATGTGCTGAACTCTTCAATGGTCTCTGAAACAGACAATAAAGACAGTCAATTGTATCAACGTGCTCCACGGTCTGAACAGATCAAACCGATGAAAACGCCCGGCTTCAGCCTTGGTACCAGAAAAGGGAATTGGAAACGCATTCCTGTTGACCTGCATCGGCCTCCTTCCTAACATCTGAGAGCTTGTGGTAACATTTATAGAACTTTCCCACAGACTGCACAGAGACATTGGGAAAGGAGTACGCCATTCAGCCCATTGAGCCTCCCCCCTATCTACATCACGACCGACCATCTTTTCAATGCACTTTACGCACACAATGTACATATCCCTCAATGTCAGTGACCGTCGGAAAATATAAAGTAGGAACTGCAATAGGCACTTCGGTCCATTGAGTTTTCGGCCTCAAATAATGTTGGCTGATCCTTTATCTCCACGCCATACTCCTGATTTCTTCCCATCCCTTTAGTGCCTAGAAACCCTTATTTGTATTCAATGCTTTGGCTTTCACAGCCTTTTGTGGCAGAGAATTCCCCAGGTTCACCAATCTCTGAGTGCAGACATTTATTCTCATCTCAATGCAGAGTTGCCTGCCTGTACTTAATGCTGTGACCACTTGTATTATACGACCCAGCCAAGGGAATATTCATCAGTGCTTCCAATCTGTCTCACCCTGCCAGAATTTTGTATGTTTGACAGAGATCTCCACTCATTTTCCAAAACATCAGGGAATACAGGTCCATTCAGCGCAAATTCTGCTCGCACAACAAAGCCTACGATCCCTGAGATCAGTCTCGTCATCCTGCGCTGCACTCCCTCAATGGAAGGTTTTTCCTTTATTTGGTAAGGAGGCCAAAACTGCACACAATACTGCACAATGTTCGAGATGAGGTATACCAAGGCTCTGTACAACTGCAGTAAGATACCCTTACTCCTGCACTCAAATGCCCTTACAATGAATGTCAACACACAATTTATCTTTCTAACTGCTTCCTGTTCCTAAAAATTGCTTTCAGTGACGGGTGCACAAGGAAATCCAAATTATTTTCAATGTTACTGCTACCCACTTGCTGGGGTCCATGTAAACTGGTCAGCATGCCAATGCTATTCCCGATATTGACTTCTCGCTTGAAACGTCACTGCCCTGTATTAATCTCAGAGGTCTGTGCAGAAGAAAACATAAAATGGGAGTATAAATCCCTTTATAGATCAACATTTTTCAACCAAATCCTTTTCAAACGGTTGGCTATTGGTGTATTTTTCTCACCAAAGTGCACAATGTCACATCATCCACGTTGCTCTTCATTTCCCAATATTTGCCCATTCAATTCACTTGCCTCAATCACCTTGGAGCTTTTTCACATCCTCCTCACCATTCACCGACATCATTTGGTGCCGTCAGCAGACTTGGAAATATGGCATTTGATTTCGTCAACTAAATGTTTCATATGTAATTGTGATTAGCTGGGGCTCAAGAATTGATCCCTGCAATACCCAATGAGCCTTTCACTCCAAAAAATCATTTTATTCCTGCTCACTGTTTCCTGTCAGCTCTCCCAGTCTGAAACACTGTCCATACATTAGCACCCAATGGTATAAGGTTTGATTTTGCACTCTCGGCTTGGAATGGTGTCAAAAGTCTTTCTGAAAGTACAAATTGATTGCTTCCATTGCTTCCCCATAATTTATCTGCCAGTCGGTTTACCAAATATGATTTTCATTTTTCAATCTATGCTGACGTTGTCTGTGCCCATTACTTTCAGTCTCAATAATTTCTCCAAAACCATGTCTTTAATAATTTCATTCTATTCCCTTTTTCTCACCAGACTTCGGTTTCCTAGTACTGCTGGCAAGATTTTTTTTTTGTTTTGTTTTCTTCTGTGAGGACAGAACTGAAGTAGTTGCTTCATAGTTCTGCCATTTGCCTTTTCTCCATTCTCCAGTTTCAGACGAAAAGGAAGCTGCACTTGTTTTCTCTTAGCTTTCACATTGGCATAATTTTAGAAGCTCTTCCAGTTCACTCGTATAACGCTTGCTAATATACCCTTCAGAAACAAATCAATTCCTGTGTTAAGCTGACCTTCCACAATCATACAGTCTCAGAAGAATAGGCTCTGTGCCATCAGAAATGCAACACAATCTACATTAGTTCCACTTTTCTCAAGCAGGCCCGTAACTGTGAATACTGAGACAATTCAAGTGCTCGTCCAAATACTTTTTTTTTAGCGGTTGTGAGGGTACCCACCACAACTACAACGTCAAGACGTGCACTTCAGACCCCAACATTCGCTGAGTGAAAAACAATCCTCATATCCTCTCTAAACCTCAAGCCCTTCACTTTAAAAGTGTGTTCCCTTGATCTTAGCTGTTTGACAAAAATGAACTGCTGCTGTCTATCCACCCTGTCCATGACCCTTGTAATTTTATCCTTGTAAATTACGTCCGCTTTAAAGTGAACAACCCAAGCTTATTCAGCCTTTTCTCATCGCTGATATGCTCCGTCCCAGGGAATATCCTGTTGGATTTCCTCTGCACTCCCTGCAGTGCAATCACGTGCTTCCTGTCATCTTGCGTCCAGAACTGCATACAGTATGCCACCTGGCCTAACCAAAGTCCTGTATAGCTCTTATAATCTATGCCTTGAAGAATAAAGGCTCGGTCTACGGTCCTCGATGCCTTCTTAGCTAAACTATTACCCTGTCCAGTCAGGTTCAGGGATGTGTGGCGAAGCACCCTTTGAGCTTCCTCGTGTGCTGCCATTCATTGAGTACTCCCCTGTCTGTTTCTTTTTTCTGAAGTGCATCACCTGATATTTGTGAGTTTTAAATACCATCTGCCATTGATCTGCCCATCTGATAATTCCATCTGTATCTTCCTGTAACATAAGACATTCCTCCTCACTTCCAACCATACTGCCAATATTTGTGTCGAACACAAACTTACTGATCACACTCCCCCACTCCCCTCCACATTCACATCCACATCATTTATGAATACCGGAAACATTAAAGGACACAGCATTGATCCCTGTGGTACACCAGCGGACACTGGTCTCCAGTCACACAAACAGCCATCTGCCACCATTATCTGCCTCCTGTCGCTAAGACAATTTTGGATGAACTTGCCAAGTCATCCTTGATACCATGAGATTTTACTCTCTTTATCAGTTTCCCATGTGGGGCTTTGTGAAATGTCTTGATGAAAAATCATGTAAACGGCCTCCTCGAAAAATTTCAATGCAATTCGTGATAAAATTATGATAATGTCACGCTGACGATCCCTGATCAAACTATCCCTGATAAATTCCAATTTTATGTCAGCCAAAATCATCAATCCCTGCTTGCATCTTATAGCACTCTGCTCAAGAGTTCACTTCACAAGCCATCTTCTCCGATTCTGCACTTGCATCCTCCTTCGCCCACGGAAAACATCTGTGAAACACTCATGTAACAATCTACCAATGTTTTCCAGCTTCCCACACAGCTTTTCTCTTTGGTTTCTAACGGGCCCAAATTGTTCCCTGGTTATTTTTTTTCTGCTTGGTGTCCTTGTACAATACCTTGAGTTTCTCCCAAACTTGCCTGCCAGCACTTCTCCATCCCCCTGTGTTATTCGGTCCCTCTGTGTGAATGTTCTAAATTTCAATGAGATCCCCTCTCATTCTTTGAAACTGGAGACAACGCAGGTTGAGTTTCCTCATCAGACAATCTTGGCATTTAAGGGATTGACCTGGAGAATGTTCATTGCAATTAGTCTGTCGTCAGTATATTCTTTCTTAGATTGTGACACCAAAACTGTACACAATACTCCAGATCCCGTCGCACCAACACTCTATGCATCTGCTACAGGATGTATTTACATCGTTATTTCGATTCCTTTTAAATGAAATTAAAACTAGCTTTTACTTTTCCAATTGACCATGTTATTCACAATACCCTTTGGTTTAATTTTACTCATTGATTCACTGCGTAAGTTCGTAAAAGATTCCTCCTGAATATCCAACTCCACCACATCCACTGGCACTCCATTGTCCATATCTACGAGAAATACCTTCAAACAATTATGGTCAATTATGATTTTTCTTTCTTAAATACATTACCATTCTTTCCAATTTTCAAATTACTTTCCAAATATCCAATGTCACATCCTTTATAATAAATTCCAATAAATTCCCAAGCGCGAATCAGAAGAGAACTGGTCTGTAGTCGCCACACTCCCTCTTCATCCCTTCTTAAATCATTGGATTGCATTCATAATCTTCCATTATCCAGAATGGCTTTCTGCCTTTTCAGAAGGTACAGGAAAATAACATGGTGACTCCCAATGCAATCAATATGTCGATTGCTGCTTCCTCCGAAATTCCAATATGAAGTCCATCCGGTCCATCAGATTTATCAATGCTCACTCCAGTTACGTTCCCAAGTACTACTTTGTTACTGATATGAATGATCTTACTCTTTAGTTACATGAGTCCCATGGTCACTTGGCATTTCTGGGAGATTTTCTGGATCTTCCTCCATGAAAACAGACACAAAGTAACTGATTAGTTTCCCATTAAAATCCCATTGCTCTGCAATAAATTACCCTGTCTGTGCATTTATTGTTCCACATTTGGCCTTGATTTTGTTTCCCTTTCAAATATCAATAGAAGCTTTTCGGCAGTCTTTGTGTTTCTTGTTGGTTTGCAGTCTTGCAACTGCTCTGCTTGGCACCATAAAAAGCTCCAGAAAATTGGGAATGCAGTCCAGACTTATCACGCAAGCCAACCTCCCATTCGTACACTCTATCTACACTTTTCATTGCTGTAGAAAGGCAACCAAAATCATCAAAGACCCATCTCACCCTGGTTATAATCTCTTCCAACCACTTTCTTCAGGCTGAAGATACAGAAGTTTAAATACAATTACAACAGATTCAAGAACGGCTTCTTCCCCATTGTTATTAGACTGCTGAATGGACTTCTTTAATTTCAAGTCTTCTATTGATCTTGTTTTTGTATACCTCCTGCCATAACCTTGCATGTCTCACTCTGTATAAACACCCTGTGATCCGTATGTCCATGTATGTTGTGATCTGCTTGTATTGCACGCAAGACACAACTTTTCCCTGTACTCAGTTCAGTGTGACAATAATAAACCAAATCATTGTTTTCAATTTTATTGTCAATTTCTTGCTCTTAATTTTCTTGGTCCTATATTTCTCTGAATCCATTGCTTACCAAAATATCTGGTATTTTTATAAGCTGCTTCCTTTAATCTAATGTAATCTTTAACTTTTTTGTTAACATCGATGAATCACCTTTCTCTTTTGCTGAATGCACTTTGGGGGATATATGTACATTAGACACCTTACAGTGTTTCCATAAATAACAGACATTGCCTGTCTTGCATTGACTCTTTTGCATGTACTTTTGCATTTCACTGAAGCCAACTTGTCCCATAAACCTTCACGGTTGGCCTGACTCAGATTTGTAGCCGCAGTTTCAAAAAAGCAAAAAGTGTTTTGTGTTCAGGCGCCATGTAAAATTCAATATATTATGATGGCTATTCGCAACATCTCCTTTACCGCAAGACTTTCAATTCGGTGTTCAGATCACACAGCACCATTTCCAAAACAGTCTGATCTCTAATTCGGTGCTCAACATACTGTTGAAGTAAACCATCCTCATACACGCTCATGAAATCCATTTTTCCCAGAGTTAGCAATCATTTGGCTTAACTAGTTTAGACACAACTTGGAATTATCCATTATTATTGCAGCACCCACAAACTTGTACATCTAATTTCCTGTTTTACAACCTGCTCAACATTTTTATTGCAGTTTTGACTTTGAAACATAATTCCAATGAATGTTTGCTTCTCATTGCTGTTTCTAAGCTCCACCTTACCAGATTCTGTGGCAGCTGAGCAATGTGGGCTCTGGGGAGATTCAGACGAGGTTTTTGGTGAGACCTATCTTGATTTTGAGATCATTCTGCCACATCTAATCTGTTCTTCCCAAACCTTATTGTGACATTTTCATCAGATTTTCCATTATGCTGGTGGAGTAGAGAAGGAGAATAAACTTTCAACAATGTTGTGCGTTCCTTCAGACAGCTGACACGGCTCAAACCTGGGTGGGAAACTTAGAACAGACTGGAAAAGTGTTGCTGCCACTGCACAGGGTCTTAGTGAGGTCACATCTGGAGTAGTGTGTACAGATTTAGTCTCCTCACTGAAGAAAGGATAGTGTTGCATTGGAAGCAATGAATGTACTAACTTAAAAGGAAAGGAGGATCAGGTTGATCCGATACACATTGGAATCTACAAGATTGAAAGATGATCTTATTTTTGCATAGAAGGAGTCAGCAACAGAAGCCAATTTCACAGCAAGTGGAGGAATTCAATCTGCTTCTCCAGCCTGTTACACAGGAACTGAGAAGTATATTCAAGCCTTCAACCCAGTTACACGAGAACAAGAGGAGGCTATTCAGCTCCTGGAGCCTGATATACAGTTACAGGCGGAGGCCAATCAGTCCCTCCATCCTATCTCACAGGCCCTAGAGTAGGACATGGAGCACTACTATCTCGTCGCAAAGCAATCGTATCGGTCCATTCGGTCTCCGCACCTCTGCGATACAAGTGATGGAAGAGGCCGCAAAGTGACTGGATGTTGGTGCACTGGAATAAGAGCAGGCCATTCAGCCCATCAAGCCTGATGCACAGGAACTGAGAAGTACACAAAACAATTTGAAATCTTATTGGAAAAGGAGCAGTTAATTAAGCCTCGTGTCTGTTGTATGGAAACAAGAGAAGAACAATCACTCACGGATTGGGGAGGAAACCATTCAGCATCTCGATGCTGTTTTGGAGGAATATGAGGAGATCCTTCAGGCCCTTGAACAACACAGCAACAGAAAGATTCCATGTCCCCTCAAGCCACTTATACATCAACAGGAGGAGGACATTCAGACCTTGAGTCTTACTCAGGAACAGGAGTAAGGCATTCTGGCCATCCAGACCATAATGTAAGAACACCAGGAGGACATTTCGCCCATCTAGTTATAAACCAGGAACTGAATGAAACCATTCAGCCATTCATGCCTCTTACGCAACAATCAGAGCAGACCTTTTATAGCCTTGTGCCTGTCGCACAGGAATTGGAAAGTGAACGTAGAGGTTGTAGAAAGAGAAGAACTTAGAATAACTATGTTCACTAAGGAATAAAAAGTAGTGAGTAGACTATTGAGATTGAAGGTAAAGTGTTAAATTTCATTATCTGGGAGTTGAAAACAGCAGATTTGCAAAGTTAAACCACAATCCATGAGGGTCAGCATGGTTTCATGGAGAATAAATCATGTTGAATTATTTGATTGAGTTCTTTAACAATGTGACAGGCAATGTGGATAATGGGAATTCTGGAGATGTTATATCTGGACGTCCAGAAGGTATTGGATAACGTGCCGGACAAATGTTTAATCTGTAAAATAAGAGCACGTGGGCTGTAGTAATTTATTAGCTTGGATAGAGAATTGGTGAACCAACAACATGCAGTGAGATGGCATAAGGATGTGTAGGTTTATGATTGGAACTTTTGAGGTGCTACAGAGTTCAGTGCTCAGGCCCCAACTATTTGCAATCTATTGTATTACTTGATTAAAAGGATAGAAAAAAGCTACAGCCAGATTTTCAGCTGACATTAAAATGGGCGGGTGGGGTGGGAGGTGGTGGTCGTGGAAACGTAGGTTTGCATTGAAGTTGTAAGAGATTTACAAATGGAAATGGATAGTTTCAGTGAATGGACCAACATTTTGCAGTTTAACTGAATGTGGATTAGTATGGGGTTATCCATTGTGGCCAGCATAGTACAAAGCCAACTTATTATCTAAATGGAAAGAAACTTCAGAGTGCTTAAGTGCAGAGGGATCTGGGTTTCTTTGTGCATATCACAGAAAACTCATCCTCAGGTACGGCAGGTAATGAGGAAGGCAAGTGCAATTTCAGCATTTATTTCGAAAAGAATATAGTATAAATGTGGTGAAGTGTGACAGCAACATTGCAAGACATGAGTGAGACTGCAACTAGAGTACCATGTTCAGTTATGGTGTCCTGGCTTGAGAAGGGATGTAGTTGCATTGCAGGCAGTTCAGAAAAGTTTAATGAGATTGATTCCAGAGATAAGGAGTGTCTTATGAAGAGAGATTGAGCAGTTCAGGTCTGTACTGTCTGGAGTTTAGAAGAATGAGAGGAGATTTCATTGAGGTATGTAAGATGCCAAAGGGAACTGACAATGTAGATGTGGAATTCATAACCAAGACCAAGAGACATTGAGTAAATGAAGGGTTATGGAGACCAGGCAGAAAAGTGGAACTGAAGCTGAGATGACATCAGCGATGATCATATCAATTGGCAGAGCAGGCTCGAGGGGCTGAATTGCTGACTGATGCTCGTCGTTCTTATCCGGCCCTTCGACTGTGCTACGCAGGAATCGGGGAGGACTGGTTATCAAACAGGAAGCAGAAACTCGGGATAAATCAGTCCGGATCTGTTTGACAGAATGCAACCAGTGGAGTTACATAGTGAACAGTGTTGGGTACTCAACTATTTACAATCTGTATCGACAATTTGGAGGAGTGGAACAAATGGACTGTAACTACTTTGGACGAAGATAAGCAGGAAATTGAGTTATCAATAGAAGATGGAGTCTGTAAATGGATATAGTTAGGTAAAGTCAATAGGTAATAGTTTGTCAGATGTAAAATAATGTGGGGACTATTCCATCACACTCCTGACCTGTGCCATGTAGAGTCAGGAAGTGAGTGACTCACTACAGTATTCCTCGGCTCTGACCTGCACTTTTAGCCATTGCATTTATGTTGTGAGTCCAGTTGAGTTTCTGATCAATGGCATCTCCCAGGATGTTGATAGTGAGAGATTCCATGATGGTAACACCATTGAATGTCAAGGGGTGGCGATTAGATTGGCTCTTATTGGTGATGGTCATAACCTGACTGTTGTGTGGCACGAATATTGCTTGACACTTGTCAGCCCAAGCCTTAATATTATCCAGATCTTGTTGTATTTGGATACGGACTGCTTCAGTGTCTGAGGAGTCATGAATGGTGCTGAACATTGTGCAATCATCGGCAAACATCCCCACTCCTGACCTTAAGATGGAGTGAATGTCATTGATAAAGCAGCTGAAAATGGTTGGTCCTAGGACACCACCCTGAGGAACTCTTGCAGACATATCCTGGAGCTGAGATGATTCATTTCCAACAACCACTATTATCTTCCGATGTGTCATGTACTACTCCAACCACCGGAGAGTTTGCCCCCGATACTCATTGATTCAAATTTTGCTTGGGCCTCTGAATGGTCGAATGCAGCCTTGATGTCAAAGGCTGTCGCTCTCACTTTCCCTTTGGAATTCAGCTCTTTAATGCATGTTGAATTAAAGCTGTAATGAGGCCAGGAGCTGAGTGGTCCTTGTGGAACACAAACTGGGCGTCATTGAGCAGGTTATTGATGAGAAAGGAGAAATTTTAAAAGCTGCAGAATTCCTAGCTACTGAACTGTTGTTGTAACCAGTGCAGTTATATGGTCTTGGGGAAAAAAAAGTAAATGATTCAGCAATGGTAATACCATTAGATGTCAAATGTTGATGGTGAGATTCTCCATACTCATGATGGACATTGTCTGATTTTTGTACAGTACAAATGTTGATGTCACATGTTAGCCTAAGACCACATATCATCCGGATCTTATTACATTGGGACATCGATTGCTTCAGTATCTGATGAGTTGCAAATGCTTATGAACATGGTGTTGTCATCAGCAAACATCCCCAATCCTTACAATAGAGAGAAGATCATTGATAAAGCAGGTGAACAAGTTTGGGCATAGGAGAACTCCCTGCAGAGAAGTCCTGAAGCTGAAAATAACTGACTTCCAAAAAACTATAATCATCTTCCTGTTGACCAGCGAAGTCTTAAATCGATCGACAGTTTCTCCTTGATTCCCATAAGACCATAAGAAATAGGGATACCAGTAGGATGTGCTGCTCCTCAAGCCTGATCTGCCATTCAAATACAAAAGGAGCTGCACAATAGCCAAGCTTAAGCTGACAAGTGGCAAAGATCATTTACAACACCCAAATGCCAGGCATTGACCATCACCAATAAGAGTCAATCTAACCACCGCCCCTTGGCGTCCAATGGTGTCAGCATCATTGAATGTCCCACTATCAACATCATGGGGGTAACTATTGACCAGAAGCTCAGCTGGACTCGCCATATACACATAGTGGCTAAAAGAGCAGGTCAGAAGCTGGGAATACTGCAGCGAGTAACTCACCTGCTAACTCCCCAGATTATGTCCATTACCTACGATGCGCAAGTCAGGAGTGTAATGGAATACTTCCCACCTACCTGCACAGGTGCAGCTCCAACAACACCCAAGAAGCTCAACACCGTCCAGGATAAAGCAGCCACTTGATCTGGCATGACACCCATAAGCATCCATTCCGTCCACCACTGACGCTCAGTAGAAGCAGTACGTATCATCTGCAAGAAAGACTGCAAAAATTCACCAAAGATCCTCAGCACATTCCAAACCCATGACCTCTTCGATCCAGGACAATGTCAGCAGACAGGTGGTAACATCACAGCCTGCAAGATTTTCTCAAAGCCACTCGCCATCCTGACGAGGAAATATATCACTGTTCCGTCATGGTCACTGGGTCAATATTCTGGAATTGATTCCCTAAGTACATTGTGAGTCAACTCATAGCTGGTGGACTGCAGTGGTTCAAGAAGGCAGCTCACCACGACTTTCTCAAGGGAAACTAGGGACAGGCAATAAATGCTGGTCAGCCGATAGCCCCCACATCCTATGAACGAATAAAAAACGAATCAGTAGGATTGTTGCTGATCCAATTATTCCTCCCATCCAATTTTCTTGTCTATATCTGTACCCCTTGATACCCCTCGTGCTGAAGAATCTATCTCATCTTCAATATGCTCAAAGACTCTGCCCCCACAGCTCTCTCTGTCAAGGTGTTCCATAGGCTCTCAACTCTCTGAGAGAAAGAATTCATCCTCATTTCACTCCATTTTTGTTGCAGCTTTCTACAGTTTTCCCCATTCAAGTACTGCTGTCTTCTGGCCTCCAAAATGAACAACTGTACATTTTCCTACATTATGACTCCAGTTTTGCTCGGGATCCTTGATCCCACATTTGGTCATATGTGGCCATGAAATTAAGAGCAGTTACTCTCACGTTGCTTCTGATATTCAGTTCTTTTTTCATGCTTGAACCAATGCTGGAATGACACCAGGAGCTGTGACGGCCCTGCAGAACCCAAACTGAGTGCTAGATGATAGCACTGTTGATGTCCCCTTCAATCATTCTATTCCTTATGAATTTCTAATTAGGCCAGTTTGGACTTTTATAGCTTTTTCCATACACGACATAGTTGGACAAATTTCCACCATATCAAATAGATGACAACACTGTAACTATACTGGAACAGCTTGGCTGGGGCTGCAGAATATTGTGGAAGACATTAATTCAATTGTTTGATGGGCTTTTGCCACGGTTCTTTGCATTTTTCAGTGCCGCAACCCATTTCTCGAAATCCAATATAAAATGAATTAAATTTTCTGAATGACCTCTGATGGACCATCCCCTCAGCAATTCTGGTTGAAGGTTGTTGTAAATGTTTCAATCTTATTGTTTACTCTAATGGGTTGCCTTTTTCATCAATGAGAATGGAGATATTTCTGGGGCCTCTGCCTTCAATTAGTTGTTGTTAGTTGTCCTCTGCCATTCATAACTGGATGTTCAAAAACTGCTTGGCTTGTCTGGCCCTGTCTATCTGCTGCTGCTTAGGTTTGATCCTGATTCAAGTTCATAATGTTCCCACGCATGAACTGAATTTGTCCTTCTGTGGAACATGCATTACATCTTGTAGATGGTTCGTGCTGCAGCTACTGTGCACTGGCGGTGGATGGAATCGACAAGACGTAATGCACCCATTTATCAAGGCTTTTAAAAGAAAAACATTCCAACACAGGATAACTAACAGCAAGAAGGACAATTACAATTAATGCACGGGAACATTAAGAACTTGAATCAGGGATCAGACCGAAGTCGGAACAGATTCCACAGCTAAGAAAGCCAAGAAATGGATGTAATACCACTAAGTGCCCTGCTTTGTAGTGGATGGTGTGAATCTTCTTGAGTATTGTTGGGGATGCATCCATCTCGGCAAGTGGAGAGTGTTCCATCACATTCGTGACTTGTAGATATAGGACACGATTTAGGGAACCGGAAGATCATCTATTTACTGCGCGATCCTTGTCTTTGATCTGCTCACGAAACAATTGCATTCATTTGATGAGTTCAGCTCAGTTTCCGGTCAATGATAAACCCCAAGATGTTGTTAGTGAGTGCTTTAGTGGTGGCAATGCTGTTGAATGTCAAGGGGCCAGAGTCTATCTTGTTGGAGATGGATATTGCTGGCACTTTTGTAATGCAAATGTTACTTGTCACTTGTCAGCCCAAGCCTGGCTGTTGTCCAAGTCTTGCTCATTTGAATCTGGACTGATCTGTGATCTGAGGAGCTTGAGAATTGTAGTTGACTCATGATCGAACATCACGTCTGGCCGTATGAAGGAGAGAGCTCACAGACTGTCCTTTTTGCATGTACCTGCTGCCTTTGTCCAACGAGATGGGTTTGGAAGGTGTTCTCTAAAAAGGCTTGGTCAAGTTCTGCAGTGTACTTTGTAGATGCTATATGTTGCTACTCTGAATCATAACTGGTGGAGGGGATGAATGTTTGTGAATGTGATAGTAATCAAATGGGCTGGTTTTTTTTCAGGTTATTTCTGGAGAATATTCCAACACACTTTTGGCTTCCGAAAGCCTGCCCACTATCTGTAAGACTGGAATCAGGAGGTGAGTTACTGACTGTTGGATTCCTAGCCCCTGACTTGCTCTTGAAGTCATATTTATTTATACGAATCATCCAATGCAGTTGCCGGCCAATGGTATTTCCCACAGGATGATGATAAACATTCTGTTGGGGATGTAGTGATGGTAATTCATTTGAATATTAAGAAAGTGGTTTGATTATTAAATATTCTATTTGCCTGGCATTTGTATAGCCCAACTGTTATTTCTCACTTGTCAGACCAAACCTGGATATTTTCCAGGTTTTGTTGCATTTGAACCCGGACTGTTTCAGTATCTGAGGAGAAATATAATCAGTGAACATTCCCATATCTGACCTTATGATGGAAGAAAGGTCATTGAAGCACCTGAAGATGTTTGAGACTCGGACACTATATCTCCTGAGGAATAACTGCAGT
The DNA here is from genome assembly GCF_021869965.1 of Rhincodon typus. NCBI lineage: Eukaryota > Metazoa > Chordata > Chondrichthyes > Orectolobiformes > Rhincodontidae > Rhincodon > Rhincodon typus. The sequence continues at coordinate 83,819,408 of NC_063339.1, forward strand.
GACGTCTTGGATTTTAAATAACTGATACTAACAACAACGGCCTCTCTTTTTTGCTAGCAATTTACTCCGAGCAGCAAGAATGTTTCGCCAAGATTCTGATTAACACTAATTTTAATTGGACGTCCATAGTCACAGTCTGTCAAATCATGCCTTGATATTAAGAATAATTACTCTCACTTCCCCTCTGGAGTTCATCTGTTTTGAACCAAGCTTGGAATGAGATCAGGAGCTGAGTGACCCTGACGGAACACTGACTGACCGTCACTGAGCAGGTTATTGCTGATTGAGCACGTTATTGCTTACCCATTTTTTTCCAGATTTACATGGTAGACTGTACACCGATATGTCAGTGATTGGCTGCAATGAAATTGCCCTGATTATGTGTCCAGGACATTTTTAGCCATTTAACCACATTGTTGGTAGATGTCAGTGTTCTTGCTGGACTGGAACAGCTTGGCGAAGGATGGGGCAATTTCTAGAGTCAGATATTACCAGGGCCCTCAGCCATCGCAGTTTTCAGTATCTCCAACCATTTCTCGATATAGCGTGGAGTGAATCAATTTGTCTTAAAATTGTCATCTGTGATGCTGGGGACCACTGCAGGAGGCCGAATTGTAATACCTGCTTGGCACTTCTGGCTTAAGATTGTTACAAATGCTTTAGCTTTATTTTTTGCCCTGATGCGCTGGGCTCCCCCATAGCTGAGGATTCAGTTGTTGGAGATCAGCCTCCTCCTTCAATGGTTTCTTTGATATCCACTATCTTTTACAACTAAATGCGCAGATCTGCAGAGTTTAGATCTGATCCATTGGTTGTGAGATTACTCAGCACTGTCCATCACTTGCTGCTTATGCTGTTTGGCATTGCAAGTCTTTCCGCTTGGTAGCTGAAGACGATAAGAGCTTCTTCCAGGTTGTCACCTCATGTCTAGGTCTGGCTGCTGCTGCTCCTGGCATGTCCTTCTGCACTCTTCATTGACCAGGGTGGATTCCTGGCTTGATGGTAACGGTAGAGTGGGAAATGTGCCGGGCCGTGAGGTTGCAGACTGTATGAGTCGTGCAGAGTATGATTCTGCTACTGCTGATGGTTCATTGGTCCTCATGGATGCCTTGCCATTAGTTGTTAGATCTGTTTGAATACTCTCCCGTTCAGCACATAGGTTGCTACATAACATGGTGGAGGGGTAGAAAATGTGAAGATGTCACTTCCTTCCACAAGGACTATGCAGTGGCCACTCTTATTGATATATTAAATGGAGAGGTGGATCTGCAACAGCCAGATTGGTGACGATGCAGTTAAATATATGTTTCCCATTTACTGATTTTCTCATAACCTGCTGCAGAGCAGTCAAGCAGCCCCAAGATCCAGCATAATATGTTCAGGACTACAGTGACGAGATACCAAGAAGCTGCCCCCTCCGCCTGGTTCAGTTGGACAGGAATTAGCAGAGAGGGTGGTGATTTTGTCTGGGACATAATCCTGCTCACAGAATCCTGCTTTACAGTCAATGTCTGATTGTTGCTTGATTAGTCCGTGAGAAATATAATGCAGCTCACTTTTACATTTTTTACAGCAAAGAGTTAACATCACTTTAGTTCTTATACGTTTCAATACAGGAGAGCCTGCCAATAGCAGCAGCAACCCCATCTATAAATGAGGTGAAAACCACTTCCCCAGCAAATAGAACAAGCAACAAATGATGGAGAGATCTAAGTGAACTCAGAACCAACGAATCAGACCTAATGTCTGCAAAACTGTGACATCCAGTCCTGAATGGTGTTGGACAATCAAAGAACTCACTGGAAGAGGACGCTCCACAAATATCATAAATATCATTGAGGACAATGATGGAAGAGCCCAATACATCAGTTGAAAAGATAATAAAACAGAAGTTGCTGGAAAATCTCAGCTGATTTGGCGGCACCTGTGAAGAAGAAAAAAAACAGAGTGAACGTTTCGGGTCCAGTGACCCTTCCTCAGAACAGTCGAAACGATCATTGAACAAGGGTTTATCCCTGGTTTGATAGTCATAATAAAGTGTGGGATATGCTGGGCAATGCTATTCAAAATCGTGCTGGAGTAAAATTCTGCTGTTGTTGGTGAGCCATATCACCTCTCACAGCCCAGCGTTGAGTTGCCAAATTTACTTGTAATCTAACCCATTTAGCACAGTAGTCGTGTCATACACATGATGGCTGGTATTCCCAATGTAAAACTGGGACTTCATCTCTCGAAATAGTGTATGCAGTAGTCACTGTGACTGATATAGTCATGGATCCATGTATCTGCATCCGGCAGATTGGTGAAGATGAGGTCCAGTACGTTTCTCCCTCTTAGTCGGTCCTTCCGCACCAGTTGCTGCCCCAGCCCAGCAGCTATGTGCTTTTAAACCCAACCATCTCGATCAACAATGCTGCTGCCGATTCTCTCTTGTTGGTGGTTTTGAAATGGACCACCCTGTATACATTCTCCATCTTTTCGACTCTATCAGTGCTTCCTCCAATTGCTGCTCAATGTGGAGGAACGCTGATCCACCAGTTCAGGGAGATGATTCAGCCAGAAGTTTCTGTGTCAAAGTCTGCTCTGACATCATGAGGCTTCGTTATGTCACGTTGTTGCTTGACTGGTCTGTAGGATGGCTCTCCCAATTTTGTCACTAGTCCCCAGACACTAGCAAGAATAACTTTGCAGTGTCTACAGGCCTTCTTATTTTTGCGGCTGTCAAATGAAAGGGCCGAAGGGCCTCTGCTGTCCGGATGACACTGACTCCATGGCTCTTGGGATTAAACCCTCCAAGGTCTCACTCTTTCAGTTACTCCCAGTTCGTTGTCTATGGCACAGATTTCTACAATTTGTTCTCCATTAATGTGCAATTCTGTGTTTTTAAACTGTCCAGCTGTGCCTCTAACTTTCCTTGCCATCACCGCCAGCTGCTACATCTATCTCCTTCTGCATCCTTCCCTATCTCTCTAGCTTTCGCCAGTTCCACTCACCCTCCCTATCTCTGTGACCTTTTCCAGCTCCTTCGCCTCCCATCTCTCTAACGTTCTCCAGCCCCATTCTCCCTTCCGATCGCTTTCACCTCTTCCAGTCTCACTCGCCCTCCCTATCTCTCTAACCCAACCAGCCCTATTCACAGTCCCTATCTCTCTCACCTCCCCGCCCCATTCACCCTCCCCATCTCTCGAACCTACTCCAGCCCCATTCGCCCTCCCTATCTCTCAAACACCTCCAACTCCACTCACTCTCCCTAGCTCTCTAACCTCCCAGCCCCATTCAACCTCCTGATTTCTCTAAGCTCCGCCAGCCCCATTCACACTCCTTATCTCTTTCACCTCCTCCAGTCCTCCCTATCTCTCTAACCTCCAGTTGCCACACCTCTCTGCTTATACTGTGAATGAATGAAGAAAAAAATCTCTGTAACCTGTTCCGCCATGCACAGGCCTCACTATCTCTGTAATGTCTCTCGCCCCACATTCTCATTTCTGTAACTTCCTCGAGCCCATATAACCTCGAATTTCCTCCAGATTTCATTCCTTCCTATCTCTGTAACCTCATCCATCAGCTACACTGCTCCCAATTTTGTCATCACCTCCTTTCCCTGTGCCATCCCTCTCTCAGTAAACTCCTTCAGCACCGACTCCATATCTCCTCCAGCCACTTCAACTCTCCCTATTTCTATGATTTTCTCCAGCACCTACACTCCTCTACATCTCTGTAGCCTCCCACGGCTCTGATAACCTCTATATCTCTGTTACCTTCTGCATCATCTACACCCACTCCCTAACCCTGGAACATTCTCCAGCACCTACACTCTTCCATATATTTGTAACCTGCTCGAGCATGTCCGTGCATCTCATATCCTTTTAACCTCCTCTGACCCCTAAAACTTTCTCATATCGAGTGGCATGGTGGATCATTGGTTAGCACTGCTGCCTTACAGTGCCCAGGACCTTGGCTCAATTCCAGCCTCAGGCGACTGCCTGTGTGGAATTTGCACATTCTCCCTGTGTTTGTGTGGGTTTCCGCTGGGTGCTCTGGTTTTCTCCCTCAATCGAAAGATTTGCAGATTAGGTGGTCTGGCCATGGGAATTGCAGGGATGGGGTAGGGGAGGTGTGTCAGTGTGGACATATTGGGCCACTGTAGGGATACTATACTGTTATCTGTTGTATGTGAACAGCAGAAGACCAATAATTCCCTCAGTCCCATTTCAGAGACAGAGGAGGAAACCGTTCAGTACCTCGAACCTGATATGGAGGAACAGGAGAGACCCTTCAGCTCATTGAAATTTACACAGTAACAGATAGATCCCTTTACATCTCAAATGTCTTCCACAGCAACAGGAGGAGGATATTCAGATTTTGAGCCTTTGACTTAGGTACAGGAGCGAGACATTCAGGTTCTAGAGTCTGTGACCCTGGGAACATGAGGAGGACATTCAGCCCATCAAGTTTGTGAAACAGGAAAAGAATGAGGCCGTTCAGCCAGACAAGCCTCTTACACAGCAATCAGAGCAGAACTTTTAACCTTTTTTGTCTGTTACACAGGGATTGGAAATTAATCTAGAGGTTATAGGAAGGGAGGAACTAAGACTATTCATCATCATTAGGGAATAAAATGCAATGAGAAACTACTGGGATTGAAGGCAAATTGTTAGAATCTATTTCTAAGGAATTAATAACAGGACATTTGAAAATCAAACTGCAACCCATCAGCGTCAGCAAGGGTTTTTGTTTTGAAGGGTAAATCATCTTTGAGTAATTTGCTTGAGTTCTTTGGAGATGTGACCAGCAAGCTGGATAGCAGGGATCTTGTGTGTGTATTATATCTGGACTTCCAGAAAAAAGGTGGGTAAGATGCGACGCATGAGACCAATATGCAAGATAAGATCAAATGGCATCAGGAGTAATTTATCAGCTTGGATAGACGATTGGCTAACCAGCAAAATGCAGGGAGATGGGATAAATAGGTCTTCTGGTTGACAAGATGGAACAGGTGGGGTGCCAGAGGGATTAGTCGTCAGGCCCCAACTATTTTTACTCTATTTTAATGAATTGGATGAGGGTCAAGAAAATTGTATCGCCAATTGTTCAGATGACACTAAAGTAGCTAGGAAAGTAAGTTGTGAGGAAGAAATAAGAAATCTAAAAATGGATATGGATAATTTAGCTGAAGGGGATAACATTTCCCAGATAAAATTTAAGGTCGATAAGTGTGAACTTATCCAATTTGGTCAGAGGATTAGAAAGACAAGTTATTGTATCGAGAAACTTCAGTATGCTTTCGTGCAGAGGATCTGGATGCCCTCCTCCATGAATTGTAGGAAACTAGCATGCACATACAGCAGGAAATAAGAAGGCAAATAGAATTCCCAAATTTATTCAAAAGGAAAACAGAATAAAATTAGGGAATTAGCTGCACTCATGCAAGGCAGCAGTGAGACTGCAAATGGAGTAATATGAACAGTTTTGGTGATGAGAGATGTGGTAGCATTGCAAGCAGTTCAGAAGAGGTTCACCAGATTGATTTTAGAGATAAGGGGTTTATTTATGAAGAGAGATGGAGCATTTTGGTCATATACTCTTTGGAATTTAGAAGAATGAGAGAAAATCAAATTGAGGGATGTAAGATGTGAAAGTGGGCTGATAATGTAGACGTAGAGAGGATATTTCTTCATGTGGAACCATCCAGAAAAAGAGGTCATCTGTAGCAGAGTTAATATGGAATGAGTACAAATTTCCTTCATCAAATGGTTATGAATCTATGGAATTCACTACCCGAGGGTTCAGGGGATGCTGGGACAGTAAGTAAATGAAGGTTCTGGAGAACTAGCCGGAATGTGGAGACAAGATGAGAGCAGGTTCGAGCTGCTGAATTGCTTCTTGTTCTTCCGTTTTGTGTTTTTTTCATTCTGGAACATTCAGCAAATCAAATGTACTACACAGGAACTGGGGAAGGATTGGTTATTAAACAGGAAACAGACATTAGGGATAACTCAGACTTTATCAGTTTGACCGAATGCAAAACTATGCAGTCACGCAGTGATCAGTGCTGGTCCCCAATGCTTGTAATATTTATCAATAATTTGGAGAGTGAAAAAAATGCATTGCAACTAAAATTTATGATGACACTAAGATAGGCAGGAAATTAAATTATGAAGGTGAAGTGGAAATTCTGTAAAAGGACAAAGACAGGTTAAGTCAGAGGATTAGATAGGGTGGACAGTGGGAGCCTTTTTCTTCGGATGATGATGGCTAGCACGAGGGGACATAGCTTTAAATTGAGGGGTGATAGATATAGGACAGATGTCAGAGGTAGGTTCTTTACTCAGAGAGTAGTAAGGGCGTGGAATGCCCTGCCTGCAAAAGTATAGACTCTCCAACTTTAAGGGCATTTAAATGGTCATTGGATAAACATATGGATGATAATGGAATAGTTTAGGTTAGATGGGCTTCAGATTGGTTTCACAGGTCGTCGCAACATCGAGGGCCGAAGGGCATGTACTGCGCTGTAATGTTCTATGTTCTATGTTCTATGTTCTAAATGGAAAGAGATTTAAGAATTCGCTGATACACAGTGATTTGCCTGTCCTGGTATATGAATCACAAAAGAAGTTAGAATGCTGATACAGTAAATGATTTGAAAGATAAATGCAATGATGATTTTTTTTTAGCAAAGGGCATTGAACATAAATGTAGCCGTATTTTACTGCTTTCTACAGTGCATTTGTAATGTTTATCAATAATTTGGATAAGTAAAAAAATGCATTGCAACTAAAATTTGTGATGACACTAAGATAGGCAGGAAATTAAATTATGAATGGGAGGTGGAAATTCTGTAAATGGACAAAGACAGGTGAAGTCAATTATCAACAAATTGGTGGACGGAATACAATGTGGATAAATGTGAACCTGTCAATTTTTCATGAGGAGTAAAGGCAGAATATTGCAAAAATAGAGACCCATTACAGGACTTAGTGATACCACAAGTACTGGAGTACACTGACTCGTTCAGACATCGGAAATGTTGCTCCGTCTCCCTGGTGGTCTGCTCCCTGATGTTCCCAGTGACCCCATTGCTCTCAGGAAACACGGGATATTTTAATGTGGTTGGTTTGCAATGGGGTGTGGTGATGTGGAGCGTAGTTTGAGCCGTACATCGGGAGTTGGTCTTTATCTGAAATGCCATTCTTTCTTTCTATGTGGAGACGTGAAGACAATAGGAATGGCTAACTACTTCTGAATGCAGAGACTGTGGCTGCTGCCAGGACAGGGGGCATTCACCAACATGATGTACTGTGCAAGGTCACACTGCAACATTAATGGAATGAGAGGTCCTCCAGTTCCTCTGCCTCTGCGCATTGACAGGGGAACATTGCAGAACCATGTACACGAGGAAAAAGAAAAGGAAAAGAAACAGTTTGAATTCTGATCAAAAGCAGAGGGAAAAAAAGTGAGAGGGAGGTTTTTTTCAGAATTACAAGAGAAAGAGAGAGAAGAAATGGAGAAAGAGAGAGAAGAAAAACAGAAAGCGGGAGAGTTTGAACTTCAGATGTTGGCAATTAGAGAAGAAAGTCGACTTTAAAGGATGGAGGTGAAGGGTGAATGTCGGCTTCGTGAGCAAGATAGTGATGACAAGCAAAACCATCGTAGCCAAAGGCCTGATGGGAATTTTTTAACAATATGTTCAAGTGTTCCCTAAGTTCAACGAGAAGGATGCAAAAACAGTTTTCATTTCATTTCAGAAAGTGGATAAAGACATGGAATGGCCAGTGACCATGTGGGTATTGTTGATCCAAACAAAGTTGGCAGGTAGAGCGAGTGAGGTATTTGCATCACTATCAGAGGGGATATCTGGGGAGTATGAGGAAGCTATCGTAAGTGCATATGAGATTGTGCCAGAAGCCTGTCGAGTTTCAGGAACCTAATGAGGGAACCTGTTCAAATGTATATTGAGTTTGAAAGAATCAAACAAAGTCATTGTGATCAGTGCATAAGAGCATTGAAAACACATCAAACATATGACGCTTTCAGAGAGACGATCATGTTGGAGGAGTTCAAAAATTCACTTAGATAACAAGGTTTAGAGCTGGATGAACACAGCAGGCCAAGCAGCATCGGAGGAGCAGGAAGGCTGACGTTTCGGGCCGAGACCCTGCTTCCTGAGTTCATGAGAACTCGTGCAGAAGAGCAGAGATTTAAAACTGCAAGATTAGCAGCTGAAATGGCTGATGATTATGAGTTGGGTAAAAAAAAAAGAAGTCAGATGGTTGGGGGTTTAGGAAAAGCACTGGGAAAATGGATTTGGGAGAACAGGATGAGTCAGCGATTTTTGTTGAAGTGGGAATGAAAAGCACAGTGGATGCTAAAAAGCTGCACCAGAATGCATAACGTGGTTAGGGGATGGTTAAGAAGAAAGTGCCAAAACTCTTTCAAAAATTTACTTGAGGGTAAGATTTACTCGTTCTGAGGAAGGGTCACTGGACCCGAAAAGTTAACTCTGATTGTTTCTTCTGCTGCCAGACTTGCTGAGCTTTTCTCGCAACTTCTGTTTTGTTCCTGATTTACAGCATCCACAGTCTTATCGTTTTTTAACAGGTTTACTCACATCTGCCAGGAAGAGCTACATAAAGAAATTACAATTTTAAGAGATACAGGAGCATGTCAATCTTTGATGGTGAGAGATGAGGAGATATGTCATTCAAAAGGACTATTGCTCGAAGAAAAAACAAACAAAAAAAAAAAACTGGTAATATATGAAAATTATGGTGAGAAGAGCAGAGTTCCATTATGTAAAGTGAGATTGGAAAGTGAAAAGTGTAGAAGTGGTGGTTGGAGTACGGGAGGAGCTTTGAGCTCCAGGAATAGAATTTGTCCTTGGTAACGATATAGCTGGATCAAAGGTAAGAGTGTTGCCTCTGTGCTTGAAAAGCCAGTGCAAAATCAAGCAACTGAGTTATTACAGGAAGTGTGTGCTGTTTTTTTTATTTTTTTTTCCTTACTGTGTGCTAACAAGATCACAAAACCACAAGGTGAAGCAGGAAGAGAAATCAAAGAATAAAGATAAGCAAGTTGAAGTAGAACTATTAGTGACTGTGTTTGATCAAATATTTAAGAGAAAACAAGAACAGGTGTAGGATAAATTAAATATTCTTAGTCAGAGAAATTATTGATTTAAAACAGGAAGATGAAAAATAAAGCAGTTGTATCAAAAAGTATACACAAAGGAAGAATCTGAGTGTATCCCAGAATGTCACTATCTTAAAAATGACATCTTGATGAGGAAATGGAGACTATCACATGTTCAGACAAATGAGAAATGATCTGTGAGAAATAGTTCATCAAGTTGTACTATTGGTGGGTTACAGAAAACAAGTGTTGGTAGCACATGAATTACTAATATGAGGTGATAGAGTATGCCAAAGTGCAAAATCACTTTCATTGGTCTGGGTACTGTCTTTCATTCTTACATGTCATTGTATGTGAACAAAAGATATCTTGAGGCTCCGATTATTCTGTACTACCGCATTCAGGCCAGTTGAGTAGAGTCCATAACACCATAAGATATAAGAGAAGAGGTAGGCCCATTGAGTCTGCTCCACTATTTGATCGTGGCTGATTTTGCAAAACAGCTGATTGGAACACCCCCAGGCAGCAATGTAACCAATACCTTTAATATCCATCCCTGCGTTTGAGGAACCCTTTACAAGGATCATAAATGATTACGTAGAACCCCTGCCTAAAACAAGAAAAAAATTGGGATCAGTATTTGTTAACCATAGTGGATGCGTCCACTAGGTTTCCAGAGGTCATTCCATTATGCAGTATCATGGCTAAAAGAATTGCAGAAGAGTTACTTTATTTTTTCACCAGATACCAACTACCCACAAAAATACAATCAGATCAAGGGTCAATATTTACAGTATTAATTCAAGGAAGTTATGGATATCTTTGGAATAAAACAAGCCAAATCCATTGCATACCATGCAGAATCACAAGGTGTATTAGAACGGTTGCATCAAACTTTAAAAACCATGTTTAGGGCTTATAGTCAAGACTATCCAGAGGACTGGGATAAAAGCATTCTTTCGGCACTTTTTGCAATTTGGGATGCATGAAATGAATCTGCCAAATTCAGTCTATTTGAATTAGTTTTTTGGGCACAAGGTGAGAGGAACATTGAAATGAATTAAGAATGTGTGAGGTGACGAGACAGCATGTAAAAGTAGAACAGCATATGATGAAACATGAAGCAGACAAGAAATCAAAGGTTTGCAATTTTGCCAGTGGGGATAGAGAGTTAGTGTTACTTCCAGTGGTAGGTGAACCTTTAAAAACGAGGTTTAGTAGACTTTATTAAATTGAAGGGAAATTCAGTGAGGTGAATTATTTGTTAAGAATGCTAGACAGAAAGAAATCTCACATTGGGTGTCATGTGAATATTTCATGTGGGGAAAATGTTCTCGACCGCCTCTCTTGTGTTTCCCGCACCTCTGCCCTCACATCCCCTCCTTGCAACAAAAACGAAGACAGAAGACCCCTTTTCCGCACCTATCATCCCACGAACCTCTGGATTCAACGTATCATTCTCCGCCACTTCCGCCACCTGCAATCTGACCCCACAAACAAGGATATATTTCCCTCCCCACCCCTATCTGCCTTCCGTAGGGACCGCTCTCTCCACGACTCCCTTATCCACTCCACACTCCCCACGAGCCCCAAACCCCTGGCACCATTCCCTGCAACTGCAGGAAGTGCTGCACCTGTCCCGACACCTCCCCCCTCACCTGCATCCAAGGACACAAAAAACCTTCCACATCAGACAGATGTCCAGCTACACATCCGCTAATGTGGCGTACTGCATCCGTTGCTTCCAATGTGGCATCCTCTACGTCAGTGAGATCAAGCAGATGCTCGGAGATCGATTTGTGGAATATCTGCCCTCTGTTTGTGAGAAACGACAACGCCTTCCAGTCCCGAACACTTTAACTCCCCCTCCCACCCCCTGAATGACATGTCCACCCTGGGCCTCCTCCAGTGTCACAATGAAACCACCCTGAAACTGGAGTAGCAGCACCTCATATTCTGCCTTTGGAGCCTACAACCCAATGGTGTCAATGTGGACTTTACGAATTTCAAAATCTCCCCACCCCCAGCCTCATCCCATGACCAACACTCCCTCTCATCCCTGCCTCCTTGACCTGACACAACCTGTCCGTCTTCTCTCCCACCTCTCTGCTCCTCACACCTCACTGACCAATCCCCACCACTGCCTACCTGCACTCACTTATCATCATCCCACCTACCTTCCCCAGCCCCACCCCTGCTCTCTCCATTAATTGATAGCTCCCTTCCCCCTCCCCCATTTCTGAAGTAGGGTGCAGACCCAAAACGTCAGCTTTCCAGCTCCTCTGATACAGCCTGCCTGCTGTGTTCATCCAGCTCCACACTGTGTTATCTCTTACTTATGTCCTGGGTTTTTCTTTGAAGAGAGGTTTGCAAATGCAGAAGTGATGAAGAGTCTATGGAGTAACAGTTTAACAATGGAAGGGAAGTGGCCAGTTCACCCAGTTCAGGTTTTTATTTTTTTTCGCAGCAGCAGTCACAAGATGTGTGAGTCCAGAAGATTTGCAAGCTTCAGTAAAGGATTCCTCTGACTTTCTCTGAAATCTCTCTCTGGATGTTGTTCCCACCTGCCTGTTAGAATCTCTGCTTGAATTTACCTTTTTTGCTGAGGGGTGTGTTTGTGGGATGTTATTTCATTGGAACGGTTAATTAGTAATAGCTATTGTGTCAGGTCGACTGAGTTTTCCAACAGTTAAGTTATTCTGAATTTTGTTCATGTTTCAACTGTAGCGTTTATATATATTCTATTTTGCTCGAAACTGAGTGGTTTGAACAGTTATATCATATCTGGGATACCCACTTCACAGCTGCCTTTAAAATAAGAAATTAGGGTCTAACCTACCTCTTGAAATGTTTTGAGGGTGGTCTGACCTGGTACATAACAGTAACCAACAGAATTTATGAGTCAATAGTCAAATTATGTCAATTACTCACTATCATCGCCTCAGTGATGTTAAGGGATGCTGAAGAAAGTTCACTGGTCTCAAAACTTTACCTCTGTTTCTTTCTCCACAGATGCTGCCAGACCCGCTGAGTTTCTCCAACAACTTTTGTTTTTGTCACATGTCAGGGTTACTGGGATCTGGAAATTAATACTGGTATCAGCGGCACCTACTGTTTCCTTCTGAACGTAATTGCATTGCTTTTATTTAATTCAGTATCAATCCTAGTCAAAGCAGTGGGTAAAGTAAAGTGGCCTGGCTGAGTGGGCTGAGGTGAGTCATTGGTGTTTGCAGTCTCTGTTCAGGTGTGGATTGAAATCTCACTCCTGGCAACATTTCAGCTGAGTTACTAACCAGGCCCTTGCAGCGCCTTCTGTGGGATTCTCAAGCTGCAGCTGCTGCGTGTGGGGCTCTCTCTCGAAAGGATGAAGCACGTCATGTGGTATACATTGCAGGATTACTCGAAAAACCTGGGAGAAAGGCACGAACAGGGCTGGCCAATCGCCCTTTGTCTCTCTTGGGACCATTCCCTGATTGAAGAACTGTACCAGAAATTCGGGTGTATACAAAAACCAGGCGTCATGCCGAGGTGATAAAGTGATCTATTGGAGATCTCCTGTGATTTCCCAGCACACAATTCAGAACCATAGAATTCATATGGTGCAGAGGGAAACCAGTCAGCCCAACTTGACTGTACAGGCTTTCTGATGGTCCAGCGCGTAAATTTGCAGCCATTCATTCTTTAAACTATCGTTGATTGAGTTTTTTAATAGAAGTAACAAAGAGGGCTGGTGGGGGCAGAACGGTGGACATGATCAATATGGACTTCAGTAAGACATTTGACAAGGTTCCTCCTGGTAGATTGTTTAGCAAGGTTAGATCACACGGAATAAAGGGAGAACTAGCTGTCTGGATATCGAGTTGGCTCAAAGGTAGAAGACAGAGGATGGTGTGGAGGGTTGCTTTTCAGACTGGAGGCTGTGACCAGCCGGATGCCACATGGATCGGTGATGGTTCCACTGGTTTTAATCATTTATATAAATGATTTGGATGTGAACACAGGAATTATACTTCGTAAGTTTGCAGATGACACCAAAACTGGAGGCGTAGTGGACAGCGAAGAAGGTTACCTCAGAGTACAAGAGTATCTTGCTCAGATGAACCAATGGGCCATGGAGTGGCAAATGAAGTTTAAATTAGATAAATATGAGATGCTGCACTTTAATAAATCAGGGTAGAACTTATTCACTAAATGGTAACATTATGGGGACTGTTGATGAGCAAAGAGACCTTGGAGTGCAGGTTCATATTTCCTTGAAAGTGGAGTCACAGTAGATAGGATAGTGAAGAAGGCGTTTGGTATGCTAGCCTTTATTGGTCAATGCATTGAGTAAATGAGTTGGGAGGACATGTTGTGTCTGCACTGTTGGAATAATGTGAGAAATTCTGGTCTTCCTCCTTTTGGAAGGATGTTGTGAAATTCGAAATTTGTTCAGAAAAGATTGTCAAGGATGTTGCCAGGGTTGGAGGCTTTGAGCTATAGGGTGAGGCTGAATAGACTGGGGCTAATTTCCCTGGAGCGTCAGATGCTGAGGCCCGACCCTACAGAGGTTTATAAAATCATGAGGGCATTGATAGAGTAAATAGGCAAGGTCTCTCCCCCAGGATGGGGGAGTCCAAAACTAGAAAACATAGATTTAAGGTGAGAGGGGAAAGATTTCAAAGGGATCTAAGGAGTAACTTTTTCACGCAGAGAATGGTGCGTGTATGGAATGAGCTGCCACAGGAGTGATGGAGGCTGGTACAATTACAACATTCAAAAGCCGTTTGGATGGATATATGGATATGAAGGGTTCAGAGGAATATAGGCAAAATGTGGGAGTAGGTTTATTTAGGATATCTGGTCGGTATGGACGAGTTCGACTGAAGTGTCTGTGTCTATGCTGATTCACTCTGTTCTGATTCATATATCTCTATGACTCTATTTTGTTTAAAAATGTTGCTGTTTTATTTGACTGAAGATTGGTTTGTGATCATATCTCACACTATCCCCAATACCAGATACAGCTCAGAGTGCATTCTCTCTGACAGACATTTTGTCCCCACTTTTTTATATCCCTTTGATGTGGAGAACAGAAGTGTTAATACAGCTAAAGCTATATCCTTCCATATGATGGCCCCTCCTTATCCGAGTGATGTGTGGAATAGAGGGCTGAATACATCTCATGCTGTATGAATAGGGTATACAATTCTAACGATGGTGCAGGAGCAGAAGGACATGGATGTTTCATTGAAGGTGGCAGGGCAGGTCAAGGTTGAGAAGTTAATGAAACACCCAGTGTTCTCCGCTTTATTTATAGGGGCATAGAATACAAGAGCAGGGAGGTGATGTTAAACAAGACATGTTTTAGATTTCAGTTGAGTATTGCGCAGTTATGGGCACAATATTATAGGAATGATAAAAAATGTATTGGAACGAGTGCTGGTGATTTGCAAGAATGGTTCCAGGAATGAGAAACTTCAGTTCCAGTGATCCGATTGAACAAGTTGGAACAGTTCTCCTTAAAGAGAAGAAGGCTGCGAGGAGATTGATGCAAGTTTTAAATGTCAAAAGCGGGCTTGACAGAGTCAATAAGGAGAAGCTATTCCCACTTGTCATGGGAAAAAAAGAATGAGAGGGCATAGATTTAAAGTGATATGCAAAAGAATCAAGGGTGTTGTAAGAAAAAAAGCTTTGTCACACAGCGAGTAGTAATTGTCTGGAATACATTACCTGGAAATGTGGTGGAGGCAGGTTCAACTGAAGCATTCTAAAAGGGTACTGGAAGATTATTTGGATACATCTCCTGAGAAAATCCTCCCATGTCTAGGATCGATCTTGTTAAAATTCTCTGAACTGCCATTCCTAAAATAAGGGGACTCAAACTGTTCAAAGTATTCCAGGTGTGATCTGATTAGTGTCATGTATCGGTTTAACAAGACATGCCCATTCCCTTTAAATAAAGGCCAACAGACTATTTACCTTCCAGATTACCCGCTGAACCTGGATGCTAGCTTTTTGTCTTTCAAGCACAAGGTCCCACAAATCTCTCTGCTGCAGCTTTCTGCAGTATTTTTCCCAGGTAAATAACATTCAACTCTCCCAGCTTTTGTGCCAAAATACAAAAACCTCCACTTTCCCACATTATATTCCACCCACTGAGTTTTTGTCTGCTTGCTAATCCTGTTTCTGTCCCTCTGTAGTTTCGTTGTCCATCTTCACTGCTTACCTCCATCAAATTGGTGTCATCTGCAAACTTAGCGACAGTACATTCTCTTCTGTCATCCAGATGATTAGTATATATTGCAAATAATTGTGGACCCAGCAATGATCCCTCTGCGGGAATCCACAAGTTACAATTTGCCATCATGAAACTTCCCTCTTTATTTGACTCTCTATCTTCAATTCATTACCCAATCCTTGACCAATATTCTAGACCAATACATACCCCCAACAGTGTGGGTTCATGGGTTCTTACTGTCTGAAGTAGTCTCATATGCAATACCTTACCGAATGCTTTTTGGAAATCCAAACATATTTCATTTATTGGTTTATCCCTTATTTATCTTTCATGATTCCGCTTGAAAATATTTTAATAAATTTCCCAGCTATGACTTCCACTTCATGAAATCATGCTGACTCTTCTTGATTCTTTAATGTATTTCTAAATGCTCTGTTATTCCAACTTTAATAGACTCTAACATTTCCCAATGATGTAACAGGTTGTGAAATTGAGTTGAAGTTGTGGGTCTGGGCACACAGAAAAGGGGACTATGAAAGCTACCAATTGTCATAAAGACCCAAATGGTGCATAAATGTCCTTCCGGGAGGCAACCTGCCATCCAGTCTGGTCGTAGAGACTCTGGCGTCAATGGACTGGCGCGGATTGAGGAGGTGGATAAAGAGAGAGGTCTGAAAGTAGGACATGGTGAATCAGAGGGGTATTATCGACCAACAGCTAAACCATAACTTTAACAAAGCCTCCACTAACAGCCACTTCCACCACAATGAAGGACAAGGCTTATGTGACCATTGCCACCTCGAAGCTCCTTCTAAGTCACACAATGCCCCAATACCCAGCGCTGGATGAATAGAAATTTCCTCTAATTTAGTCTCGAACCAGAGAGAATATTCTGTGCAGGAGAGATGTTAGGAATCACTTCTGTGCAAAACCAGTGGTAAAGGTTCGGAACTATGTTCCAAGAATGGCAGTTGATGCCCAAACACTCAATTGTTAGTTTTAAATCTGAAACAGATAAACTTTTGTTTCGCAAAAATATTCGGTGATATGGACCAAAGGTCGGTAATAGAGTTAGGCCTTTGTAACCTCGAGATTGAATGACCCTAAAACACTCCTGATCCTGCTTCCACTTTCAACCTCCCTGTAATCCTGAGCTCATCCAACACTTTGCTGCCCGTGTATTCACTTGCACTGAGTCTCGTTCTCCTCATCCTGAGCTCACTGAGCTGAAGAGCTTGCCAGTTGAGAAAAAGCAACATTTAAAAAAAATTCTAATCCTTGTTTGCTAATCCCTCCATGATAGTGATCATTCCCATCCCTAATCTCTGCCGGCCACACAAACCCTCAAGGTATCTGCCTAATTCGCCTTATGCCAACCTCTTCAGCGTGGTCAATTACTCTCCCCACCAATAATGGACGTTGTTTCAGTATTTTTTTAAAATCAAATTAAGAAGTAATTAAAATAAAGATGCTGGCCCAACGATGTGTTGTAACTGCATTACATGGGCGCAAATGGACCCCATTGTGGTTCACAGCGACAACATTCACAGCAAGTGTTGGTTGCTTGAGGAACTCTGGCTCAGATTGATGAGCTGGAGACTGAGCTCCGAACACTGCCACACATCAGAAATGGGGAAGAGTTACCTGGATGCTCTGTTTCAGGAGGCAGCCAGACGTTTCAGGTTAATTACCTCAAATACAGTCAGTTGTCAGGAATAAAAAAGGTGTGACCATGCTTGAGATAACACAGTGTGGAGCTGGAGGAACAGATTTTCTAAAGAAGGGTCCCGATCCGAATTGTCAGCTTTTCTGTTCCGCTGATGCTGCCTGGCCTGCTGTGTTCCTAGCTCCACACTGTGTTATCTCTGACTCTAGCATCGGCAATTCTTACTATCTGTGACCATGAGTGAGACAGGTAGAGGAAAACAAAAGGAGTGCTGTTGGAGCCTCAGACCTTGATCTTGTTAATAGGTTTGAGAGTCCTGTTCCCTGTGTGGATGAGAGCGGGAGCTGTAGGGAGGATGAGCAAACTGGCCACAGCAGTGTGTTAGAGGGGGTCATTCAAGAGGTGGGGGGGAAATAAAAGAAGTGTAGTTGTAATTGGGGATAGAATTGTCAGTGAAATAGACACTCTTCTCTGTTGCCAGAAACGGGAGTCCCAAAGGTTGTGTTGCCTACTTGGTGCCTGTGTTCAGGACATCTCATCTGGGTTGCAGAGGAACTTGGAGTGAGAGATGAACAGTCGCGTTGTCGACATAGATAGAAAACAGGAACGAGATTCTGCTGAAGTAATATGAGCAGCTCGGGGCTAAATTAAAGATTACAACCAAAAAGGTAATAATCTCTGGATTAATACCTGATCCATAAGTAAAATAGGAATAATAAGTGCATAGATCATTTTCTAAATGGGGAAAGGCTTCAGAAATCTGAAGCGCAAAAGGGACTTGTGACTCCTCATTCAGGAATTCTCTTAAGGTTAGCATGCCGGTTCCGTTGTCAGTTAGGAAGTCAAATGCCATTTTAACATGTATTTCAAGTGGCCTAGAATACGGAGCAGAGATGTATTGCTGAGGCTGTATCAGCTCTGGGCAGACAGCGTTTGGAATATTGTGAACAGTTTTGAACCCTGAATCTAAGGAAGGACGTGCTGGCATTGGAGGGGGTCCAGTGTAGGTTTACAAGAATGATCCCGGAACCAAGGACTTGTCATAAAAAATAGCAGTGAGGACTCAGACTATATTGGAAGGACTTTAGAAGTATGAGGCAGTTATAGGAAGGATAGAAAGGGAGGCAAAAGAGGAGGAGGAGCAGCATTTTCATTTAAGGAAAGCATGACTGTTGTAACTGGAGAAAATATTCCTTAAAAAATCATCCAGTGTAAATATACGCATTGAAATTAGAAATACGAACAAATGAATGATCACTTTGATGGGATTGTACTATGGCGGCCCCCCCCCCCCCCCCAACAGTCATGGGGAAACAGAGGATCAAATAGTTCGAGAAATCTCAGATATATGTAAGAATAATAAGATTGTTATAGTAGGTGATTTTAATTTTCCAAACATTGACTGGCACGACCAAAGTGTTAAATGTTTGTATGGTGAGGAATTTGTTAAACATGTTTCAAAAACCTTTTTGGACCGGAGTCCTGTCACCAGGAGTGTTGCACAGGGATCAGTTCTGGGTCCTCTTTTGTCTGTCATTTATAGAAATGATTTGGATGACAATATAGAAGGCATGGCTTTTAAGTTTGTGGACGACACCACAATTGGTGAAATTGTCGACAGTGAAGAAGGTTTTCTACGATTACAAAGGGATCTTAATCAAATGGGTCAATTGGCTGATGGAGTTCAATCTGGGTACATGCGAGGTATTGCATTTTGGTACAATAAACAAGGGTCAGGCTTATACAATTAATGGTAGGACCTTCGATCTTGTTGGAGAATACAGGGACCTCGGGATGCAGGTACATAATTCTTTGAAGTTGCGTCACTTGCAGACAGGATGGTTAAGAAGACATTTGGCACACTAGCTTTCATTGCTCAGTCCTTCGAATATCGGAGTTAGGACGTGATGTTGGCGGCACAGTGTCTCAGCGAGGAGCACTGCTGCCTCACAGTGCCAGGGACCTGGGTTCGATTCCAGCCTCATGCTGACTGTGTGGAGTTTGCATGTTCTCCCCATGTCTGTGTGGGTTTGCTCCGGTTTCCTCCCACAGTCCAAAGATGTGCAGGTTAGGTGGATTGGCCATGCTAAATTGCCCATAGTGTTCAAGGATGTTTAAATTAGGGGGACGGGTCTGGGTGGGATGTTCTGAGGATTGGTGTGGACTTGCTGGGCTGAAGGCCTATTTCCACCCTGTAGGGATTCTATTCATTCTAAATGTTGATGTCGGGCAGCACATTTGGGAGGCCTCTTCTGGAATACTGTGTCAAATTCTGGTTACTCAGTTATAGGAAGGATATTTTTAAGCTGGAGAGGGTTTAGAAGAGATATACCAGGATGTTACTAGGTTTGAAAGTTTTGACTATCGGTATAAGCACAGTTTCACGAAGGGCAGGTCGTGCTTGAAAAATATGCTGGAGTTCTTTGAGGATGTAAACAGGAAGCTGAATATTGAGAATCCAGTGGATGTGGTATATTTAGGCATCGAGAATACACTGAAGAAGGTGCCGCATAAAAGACTGACCCAGAAACTTAGACCTGATGGGGTTAAGGATACTGTATTGACTTGGACAGATGATAGGCTCACTGAGAGAAAACAGAACGTCAGGATAAATGGGATCTTCTCTGCACAGTGAACTGAAACTAGTGAGGTGCTGCAGGTTTCAGTTCTCGGACCTGAACAATTTATTCAAATAATCTGGAAGCAGAGACAGAATTAAATATGGTAAAATTCACGAATGACATTAAAACAAGTGGTAATGTGGGCTATGATGAGGAGATAAAGAGTTTTCAGATGAATATTGATAGGCTTGGAGAATGGACCAGAATTTGGCAGATTCAGTTTAATGTGGATTAGTGCGAGGTGTTCTATTTTGGATGGAAAAATAAAGGGTAAATTATTATTTAAGTGGAAGCAGATTCAAAGTGCGTCAATGATGAAGGACATAGGTGTCTTTGTGTATGAATCTCAAAGTAGGTATGCAGGTGCAGCATACAATAAGATAGGCAAATTAAACCCTGGCATTTATTGCAAAAGAAATGTATGATGAAAGGAAAGAAGTGCTATTAAATTATGTAAGGCTTTGGTGAGACTACGCCTGGAGTATTGTGTCCTGTTTTGGTCTCCTTAGTTGAAGAAGGATATAGTGGCCACTGGAGTCTGTTCAGAGGAGGATTAGCAGTTTGATTTCAGGGATGAAAGGGTTGTCATATGAGCAGAGGTTGAATAGCTTGGGCTTATATTCGCTGAAGTACAAAGGAATGAGAGAGGATCTGATTGAGGTATATGGAATGCTGAAGGACATTGATAACGTGGACGTTGGCAACATGTCCTCTTGTGCGAACGCCTTGAACAAGTTGACATAGATATAGAATGAGAAGAGGTAGGTTAAAAACTGTCATGAGGCAAAACTTACTTCTCTCAGAGAGTTGTGAATCTGTGGAACTTACTGCCACAGAGTGCAATGGAGGCAGAACTAATCAACAGATTCAAGAAAGAAAGAAACGTGTTTCTTATGAAAAGTGGGATAAAGGGCTTTGTGGAGCAGACAAGAAAGTTGAGTTGAGACTCGATGAGCTTAGCTATGATCATAATAAGTATCACAGTGGATGTGGACTCCAAGGGCTGAATTGCCTACTCCTGCTCTTAATTCCTATGTTCCTTTGTTGTTCCATCTGCAGTTCTTTGGCTTTTAGACTCCAGTGATGGTTGGGGCGGCAAGCGTAAAGGGGTTCAGTTGAGGGAGATGCAGGCTTGCTTGGTGTGTGGTGAACAAGACAGTATTGTGGAGATAAGAATGCAATCAGGTCTTGTTGATTGGCAGAGCAGACCTGTGAACCAGACGGCCTATTCCTGTTCCTAATTCCTGATGTTTAATTGCCTGGAGTAAACAAAATCAAAGTGTCACAGTCTGACAGGCAGTCCTTACTTAACATGTCAATTTCATAATAAAAGAACAAATGACCATTTACATCAGAACCAAAGAGAGTTGACCATTCTTTTGAGATTTAAAGAATATTTTCTGCAACTGCAATCTGGGAAATGGGTGATGGGACAGCAAAACACGTTAGCATTGTCGCAAACTGACAGTTTGGACTTGGGGTAAAAAATGTTATATTGTTAATTCCATAGGAATTTTGTTTGTTTATTCATTCAAAGGATGAGGGCATCACTGGAAAGGGCAGGATTTATTGTCCATCCAGAATTCCCCAGAGGACAGTTAAGAGTCAACCACGTTGCTGTGGGTCTGGACTCACATGTAGGCCAGGCCAAGAAAGAATGGCAGTTTCCTTCCCGAAATGACGTTAGTGAACCAGATGGATTTTTCCGACAATCATCAAAGGATTTGTGGTCATCATTAAACTCTTAATTCCAGATATTTGTTGAATTCAAATTCTACCATCAACTATTGTGGGATTCTAACACAGGTCTCCAGAACATTACCTAGGTATTTGGATTAACAGTCCAGTGATAATACCACTAGGCCATTGCCTCCTCTAAATGTTGACACAAAGTACATATTTGGCAAAATGTTCTGACTGTATTATGGAACAATATAAACATTGAAAAGGCTAGAAAGGAAAAATACGAAGAAGACGTAAATCAATAAAGGGGTCTAGATGTGTCAAGTGAACAGAAAATTATTGGAGTATGCAGCATAGTAGGGAAAATGTGTCTGTGTTCGAACACTTTGAAGGTTTGAATGAAAAAGCATGTATTATTTCAATGGAGAGATTGTAAAACTGAGGTATAGAGGAACCAGGAACATGTGTTAGAAAAAAAAAGCACGTACATCAAAATTTTAGGGAGTCAATGTAAATGTTAAAACTTTCTGAAACAGAATGCATTCAGAAGTAGGGCAGTTTTTCGACAGTTTTACAGAATAATGGTGACACTGCTTTGAGAGAACTGTGGGCATAATGACATGAGAAGCCATCCAGAGACGTTTCACCGAAATAATTCCTGTGAGAAGTATTTATCTTCGGAGGAAATCTTGACCAGGCTGGCCCTGGATCTATTGGACTTTCAGCGAATGACACCTGATCTTGTTTAAACCCAGAATATTCCACCCAGCCTTTTCAAGTTGAATGCTGAAACACAATTTCACTTTGTGCAAGAGATTACCACTCATGGATGGACTGTAAAACTGAAAAGCATCCCAGTTTCAAAAAAAAAAGGTGACTTTCTTAACCTTCTCAAAGAATTGTGTGTTTGTGGAACTCTTTCCAGAGAGAGATGGTGGATAAGTCATTGAATATTATTAAGGCAGAGGCAGAAAGTTTCTTGACGAAGAATGCTGCACTAACATTATAAGAGGTGGAGAGGAATGTTTATTTGAGCCCACAATCAGATCATCCAAGGTCTCATTACATGGTGGAATTGGTTTGGGTTGTCCGATCAATTACTCCTGATCCTAGTTTCTACATTTCTATTGTCTTTAGATACAGGAAAACAATGAGTGAATTCACATGGCCATGAAGGCTCTCCCTTTCAGAATGATGGACACAGCTTCCAAATGTGATTTTTAAACAGTACTGGGAAAATACTGGAAAGATCAGAGATATGGGACAAAGTGAAAATATCATGAAAACTGCTTTATAAATAAGATTGGGCCAAATAGATGTCTTTAATAGTGCAGTTCATTTCATTTGTTCCTGTGAGATGAGTTTCATTAGCAAGACCAGCATTTATTGCCTCGATTTAATTTCCATTCAGAATATGGTCTTGAACCACATGGTGCTGGGCCACTAGCAAATATGCTTCAAGGAGAGGTACAGGACTCTGAACAAGTTACAATGAAGGGACAATGATATAGATCCAAGTCAGGATGCTGTGTGGTCTTGGAGATTGTAATTCTCACCAGTTGATGCTCATAGGCTTTGGGAATTGTGATATTGTATTTTATGTTTTCAAAATTAAGGTCATAGAGTCATTCAGCATACAAACAGGCCCTCTACCTCAACATGGCTATTCCAGTCAAAAGCCACCAAACTACATTAATCTCACTTACCTCGAGGTCTATAGCCCACTATGCCCTGGCATTTTTGCGTGCTCCTGCAGCTGCTTCTTAAATGCTGTGTTATATTGTATTATCTGTTACCTGAGCTGTCAGTTGACCTTTTCTTTCAATTTATGCATGAACTGAGTTTTGCAAATATACCCCACAACTTCAAAGGCATCAATTAGCTTAATAGATCAATAAAAACATCAACAAAATTCAATAATTTATGAGAAAATCAGACTTGCTTTTTAATTCATTTGGGATTTTAATGTAGCTCCACCAGCACTAATTGCCTTCGTAAAGTTCCAGCCAAAAGTTCCACCAAAATTGGAAATGTAGTGGACACTGAAGAAAGTTACTTCAGAGTACAATGGGATCTTGATCAGATGGGCCAATGAGCCGAGAAGTGGCAGATAGAGTTTAATTTTAATAAATGTGTGATTCTTGGGGCAGAACGGTGGGTCACTGGATAGCAACGCTGCCTCACAGCGCCAGGGACCCACGTTCAATTCTACCCTTGGGCGATTGTCTGTGTGGAGTTTGCACATTCTCCACCCGTTTGCACGGGCTTCCTCCGGGTGCTCCTGTTTCCTCCCACAGTCCAAAGAAGTGCAAGGGAGGTGGATTGGCCATGCCAAATTGCCCATAGTGTCCAGGGATATTTAGGTTAGGTGGGTTAGACATGGGAAATGCAGGGGTAGGGGAATGGTTCTTGGTGGGATGCACTGCGGAGTGGTGGTGCAGACTTGTTGGGCCGAATGGCCTGTTTCCACACTGTAGGGTTTCTGTGATCTGTTCTTTTATATGGCTGGACCAGTTTAATTTCTGATGAATAGTGACACACAGGATATTTGTCATTGGAAGTTGTTTATCTCACTGATTTATCAAAGGAGGGATTTTGCATTACCTCCTGTTGAATGTAATTCCTGCCCAGCAGCATTGAACAACTATTTTTGTTACCCATCCATCAGCGAAACCTGAATGGTGTCCACATATTTTGGAATAAGGACAGAGACTGCTGCAGGAACTGAGGATTGTGAAACGGTGCTGAGGAATCAGTTGGGTGGCTGGTGTTTTCCTCCCCTGTCAATATGGTCTGTTAGTTTGTGAGCATTCACAATCCTGGTCCAAACAGAAACATTCTCTTTGGAACCAGATCATGGAAACAGTCAACAAGTTCATTAGCACTGGACGGAAATGAGAGTTAACAATTGGCAGGGAAACCAGTACATTTTCAAAGTGTCTACGTGGGAAGAAGGAGCTTGTTCTTCTTTTGAGAAATGACACCCTTACAGCTAAAAGTATTTATTATCATGAAGAAAAAGCTGTATCCATGTTATTTGTTTTGTTAAAATGATAGTGGCAAACAATTGGAATAATCTTGCACTGACCATTTGAAAAACCCTGGATGCTTTCAGATATAGCTGGGCTGTGCTATGTTGAGTAAGTGTTGATACTCCATGAGATGATTCTGATTTGTAAAATAACCACTTACTGAGCATAGTTGATGGAACAGAAAAATAAGTTCCCTTGGCTAGTATTTCGGAATATATCAGATTTCATGGCTGCTACCACATATAATCATACAATCGAGAAAAGGCCCCTCGAGTCTGCACCACCAGGTGCTGATCCAAGTGCTTCTAAAAGTTTGTTATGTTACCTGCCTTAACCACCCTCCAAAGCAGTGCATTCCAGACACGTAACATTTTCTGGATTCAACACAAATTGCCCAAATCCTTTCTCAACATCTTACGTTTCACTTTAAAATCGTGTCTCCTTGTTCTTGACCCTTCGTGGAAGGTGAACAGCTGCTGTCTGTTCACCCTGTCCATACCTCTCATGCTCTTACACACCTTGATCAGGCTTTCCCCTCGACTTTCTCTGTTCCAAAGACAAACGTGCATAAATCTAGCCTCTATTCACCGTTTGATATTTTCTTGTCTTGTTACTTCTGAATTGCATCAACTCACAGTTATCAGTGTTAAACTTCATCAGGCACTGATGTGGCCATCTGAACAAGCTGTTTGCATTGTCCTGTAGGCTAACACTTTCCTTCTCATTGTGAACCACATGGCTAATCTTTGCGACATCCACAAAATTATCTACCATATTCTCTCCCCGCACCGCCACTCCCCCATCATCTCCCACATTCTCATTATCAACATTTATGAATATCACAAACAAACTTTGATTTTCTTCCTGTTTTTCAGATGTTATTTGCAGAGGAAGAATTGAAATTTCCAGACTTTTGTTTCTCTTATTTTGATGAATTTACAATGTGATGCAGTCGAGATCCTTTATCAGGGAATCACAAATAGTATTTTGGACATGGAGCTGAATTCTCCTTTTCCATTTTGCCCCTCTGAATGTTATATTCATAAAGCTTTAACGTCATTATTGGTGGGCTAAGTTTTGGTGTCTTGTACTGAAACATTTGTATTTTACGTGGGCCTGGCGCATGTTCTTCATAACATTCTCTGCCATTGTCAGAGCTGAAAGAATTTTTCATCTGCAGGATAGACACAGCCTCATTCATTAAGTTTGTTTGACAGAGATAGAGTGATGAGGATAAAGATACAATTAAATTCTACATTATGAACACGCTGTAGGAGATCAAACCATATTCTCATGGCTGCCTTGAAAAAAAAATGTTAAGACAATGCACGAGGGGAGAAAAACATTTCATCTGCACTTGATGCAGAAATGCAGAGTGAGTGTAAAATCTGAATTAGAACCAAATGATAGAAGAGAAGCATCAGAAATATTTTCTTAATTATCAATGGAAATCATAAACCGATTCTCTTGAACAGTAATTTTTGATCGGCCATCAATCTCTCTTCTCCAAATACATGTTTTTCCCTGTCGTTTATACTTCATCTGCTACTCCTCCTCCTTCTTCTTCCTTATACTTCTGCTTCCCTTGCACTGACCCTTTTGCTGCTACATACCCTTCCACTGGCCATCTCCTTTCACAGCCCTCTTCTACCACCCCCATTGTCCATCCCGCAACTTCCCCGGTTTCTCCCACTTCCCCATCCCTCCATTTCCCTTTTTGTCCTCCAACTAGGATGATGGAAGCTGCTGATTTCTATGTTGCTATTGGTCATCAGTGAATGATGAGGTTGAAATGATCAACGTCAAATAGGAACAGACAATAGTGTGTGTTTTCCACTGTCTGATGCACTGGAAATGGGATGGTTTTGTTCCCCATGGTACAGATGAAGCTTTGTTCTGCCTCTCCCTCTGACAGGGCACTTAACCAAATAGCCTCATCATGAATAGGACAATTGTCGCCTGACAGAATCAGAAATCCATGCCTAAAATTTCTTTGGAAGATTTTGAGGACACTGAGCACATTGTTCAAACAGTGTTCTGTACTTTCACTCTTTATTGTTTCAGCTGATGTCCCAAAGTCAGTTGAAGTGAAATCAGAGTAACTTGCCATGCCACCAGTCATACTTGACTCATTACAGCATCAAGGACCCTGAACAAAAATGTAATCAATGGGAATTGAAGGGAATCCTGCACTGGTAATGTTCTCAACTGAGCAAAGGGAAGCCCACTCTCTGCAAGTTGTCATTCAAGTCACATGTCATCCTGGATAGGGAATCAATTGCTATTCCTTCATCATAACGAGTTAAAAAAATCTTGGAATCCCCTTACAAACAGCTCTGTGCATATATCTGCACCACTTGGATTAGAAGAGTTTCAGGAAGTCAGCTCTGTATCTGCGTTGCTAATGCCTGCTACAACCCATGGATGAATGTGTCCTATTTAAAATAACAAGATATTTTATGTTTTCATAGTTTAGTCTGAAGTGTCAAAACGGTAACACTTTGCTAGATGAGTGTAACGCTAGTGGCCTCAGGAGCACGGCATAACACTGAGGCAACGATCCCCACCATTTTCAATCATTACTTTCAGAGGACTAATCGTGCGATATCAGTGCCACTGAGCTCAAACTTTTCATGGCAATTTATCTCAATGCAACACGCCATCGATATTACGGATCATTTATACAGAAATTTTGCAATGTCTCATTTAATGACCATTACCAAATAGAACATAGGACATAGAACAGTACAGCACAGTACAGGCCCTTCAGCCCACGATGTTGTGCCAACCTATTATCCTACTAAGATCAATCTACCCTGCATACCCTACATTTTACTATCCTCCATGTGCCTATCCAAGATTCGCTTCAAAGTCTCTAAAATATCTGACTCCACTACCACTGCTGGCAGTGCATTCCACACGCCCAGCACTCTCTGTGTGAAGAACCTACCTCTGATATCTCCCCTATACCTTCCTCCAATCACCTTAAAATTATGCCCCATCGTAATAGTCATTTCCGCCGTGGGAAAAAAAAATCTCTGACTATCCACTCTATCGCTGTCTCTCATCATCTTGTAAACCTCTATCATGGCACCGCTCATCCTTCTTCGCTCCAATGAAAAGAGCCCTATCTCTCTCAATTTTTCCTCATAAGACCTGCCCTCCAGTCCACGCAGCATCCTGGTAAATCTCCTCTACACCCTGTCTAAATCTTCCACATTTTTCCTATAATGAAGTGACCAGAACTGTAAAAGTTGACCAGAGCTGAACACAATCGACCAGAACTAAACACCATTTAAGCTGAACACATTTGAAATACTTGAGATTCAACTCAAATGGCAGCTTCACTGTTTGGATTCAAATCAGACAAATTACAATAGTCCTAAAGAGAGAAAAAAAAAAGAAATGCTGGAGTAAACGTCATTAGGTCTAGCAGCATCTGAACAGAGAGAAACAGAATTTACTTTGTGAGTCCAATATGACTTTTTCAGAACAGGTTCATATCAGACTTGATTTGTTAACTCTAAATCTGTCTCCAGAAGTTGCCTCATCTTTGCGTTTCTCCACCAATTTTTGTTTGTAGTTCAGATTTCCATAATCTCTAGCATTTTGCTTTCCTTGATGGGTCCAGATGTTGAACCTGGTTATATTTGGACAATATGCTCCATTCCTGTTTCCATTCGAGCTGTTGTGTCGGTTATACTTGTACTACACCATAGTGTGTTTTCATCTTTAATTTTCAAAGAATAATTTCTTGCTATCACCCTCCTAAATGCATGAATTTCAGGAAATCGTTTTTGATGGAAAATACATTTTAGAGGCAGCCACACTACGTGAGACAACAGAAATAGATTATTCATGGTTGCACAGCCTGTGTCCTTCACTGACAAAGCTTGTCCACTCAGGCTCTGAAAACTTTTCATTCATATCTCAGAATAATTACAGCAAAGGTGGTGGTCACTCAGGCCATCATCTCTGCACGAGCTGGGCATGAGCTGTATCCCTACTATTATTATCCTACAATCTCCCTTACCCTCCAAAGATTTTGAAATATTTGCCTGCTTTTAATTCTGAATATCCTGTGCAGATATGAACAATCTTATCAATCTGCATTCCCCATGATTAAACAGTATATACGCATTATATGATTCCCTACGTCACATTTAAAGTTATCATGCTATGTTCACATTGTTGGTTGGCATTCCATCTCCCAAATATAACCTGTTTCCTTGCTCTGCATTACATTTCATTCCGTCTGTCAGAAGAAGTGCTAGCTAAATACTGGTGAAATTGGGATATCACTGTCCTCCACTCCAGTCTCTACAGCCACTGCCCCCATTCCTCTCTGTCTCCGAACCAATGTCATATTCATTCTGTCCCTGACTCTTTAGTCCATGAGCTTTAATGAACAACGTAATTGTACACGCCACATTTGGCTTTGTTTTAGGTAAACTGAATCAGGAAATGTAAGTGTTGCTACTTTAAAGCACAAAAACTGCAATGAAGAACTCTGCATGTTGAAGATACAATTATGCTTCATTACAGCAGTGAGAAATCCACACGTCTTCCGCAAGGTCAGGGCAACTATGTCCAGCGACATTTTTTTTTTTGGTTGTGTAGTAGTAATCAGCACAGTAATAACATTTTGATTGCGTTTTTTTTGGGAGGGTGTTGGTGCAGGTGGTTACAGCATTGCACATGGACAACAAGGCAGAACCATCTAGCCTGCAAAATGAAAACATCCATCATTCTCCCTCACCACAGACTTTGTTAGAGCAATTGATGATGGGATATAAGACCAATAGCCAACGATGTTAACATCCAATCCAGTCCAGTTATTATTGTGAACTTCAAGTTCACTGAAGGTGTATTGAAAGGGGTTAACTGAAACTGTTTGTTCAGTGACTGTGATTGATGTCAGCCTCTATGGATTCTAACTGCGTCACAGGAAGCTTTCTCTCTCCTATTAATAAGGGGCTCCTTTCAATGTCTTATCCCATAGTATGGGCAGGAACATCAGCGACAGCACTAACAAGGATCAGCAGGTGCTGACGGAGGGGGCGGAGAGATCAGAATTTGAGAACAATAGACTGGAATGTTACAACAATGGATCAGAATCTGAGAACAATAGACTGGAATGTTACAACAATGGATCAGAATCTGAGAAAACAGACTGGAATGTTACAACAATGGACAGGAGTTTATCTGATGGTCTTTACTATCTTACCGCATCTTGGTCAACATTACTAGATCAGATAGAAGCTGTACTGATGATTATTCAGGCTGGCTACTATCCCATTCTCGCTGTTGTTGGTGTTCCCTGTAAGTCTTTCTATCTCTGTCCAGTCATTACTTCCATAAAGTATATTAAGCTCTATTGCTGTTTCTGTTACGAACATTTGGAAAAGACAGAAACAATTATCTTCAGTTTCAATTAAAGCCTCGCTTCATTATCCATGAATTTCAGACTCATCCTTCACAAGCATCTGAGAGCAAGACTTGTTCACAACATTGAGGGCCTTTTTTGATTTATGTTTCTATTGTCTCCTTCACCAAACCTGTCCAATATTAGCTCCATTATATCCCCAATCTCCACCTCTGCCTTTGTGCTGTTGCTGATTAAACCATTATCTATGCCTTTGTAAAATTCAAGACTTTATGGTTCCAGCTCTCTTCAGGACAGCCTTCCACTTACAAATAATTTGATCACACCCTTATTCTTGTCTCGAAAGTAAGCAATGATAGGGACAACATGTTAGAGTAGTTAAGTCACTGGGCAGGTAATTCAGAGACACAGGTTATTATACTAAAAATACTGTTTCAAGTCCTACCAGAGTTGGTGGCAGAACTTAAATTCGAATGATAAGAATTGGAACAAAAGCGAATTTCACTGAAAGAAACCATAAAACCAACAGCATTTTGTTGAAAATCTATTTCATTACACTGATGTCCTTTAGTAAAGAAATCTAACGTTATTGCCTGGTCAGGATTAAGTGTGAATTCAGGCCCAGAACAATGTGTTTTGGCTCTATAATGCCTTGTGGAATGATCACAGTCAAAGGCAATTAATGATGGTTAACTAATGCTTCTCTTGCTAGTGATGTCGACATCGCATGAAATTTAAAAAAATAAATAAATAACGGTTTAATCAAAGAAAGAAAGATGTCAGAAATCTGAAACAAAAAGAAACAAAGTACTGGGGAAAATGAGCAGGTTTGGCTGGCTCTGATGAAATAAAAACAGATTTAGCATTTCAAGTCCATTGAACCGACATCGGAACTGAAGTCATCTGGCAAACAGTGTGATTTATGCTGGTGATAGGGATGCTTGTTTTGAAGGGGAGAAGGAATGAGCTGAATAAATGGAGAAAGAGAGAGATAGAGCAAAATAAGCAAAGAAAGAGATTGTTGATGATCAGGCGTAATGGAAATACAATATGAAATTAATAACATTTTTTCACCTTTTTCCATCTTCCTGAATATCATGCTCATGTAGAAATATATCCGAGTCCATGTTTAAAGTAAGTAATGACACCTCAGTTTGTCTCCCCTGAATGTGGTCATCTTCATTTATTCATTAATGGTTTGTGGGTGTGACTGGTTGGGCCAGCATTTATTCCCCTTTCCTCGCTGCCCTCGAGGTGTTTGTGATCTGCTTTCTTGAAGTCCACATGCTGTATGTTGCTGATACATATGTCTGTCCTGTTTCATTTCTTTGAGACTTTGTAGTGATTGAAATAGCTGAGTGGCTGGTTTGGTCATTCCAAAAGGCAGTTGAGAGTCAACCACATTCCTGTTGGCCTGGAGTCACATGTAGGCCAGACCAGGTGAGGATGGCACATTTCCTTCCCTAAAGGACGTTAGTGAGACAGGTGGTTTTTTTCCGACGACAAACGATGGCTTAATAGTTTCACCATTCCAGATATTTTATTGAACTCAAATTCGACTATCTGCCGTGGTGGGATTCGAATCGGGATGTGGGTCATTATCTGGATTCTTGGATTAATAGTCTAGAAATAACACCACGAGGCCATCTCATCCCCAACATCCCCAGTCAACTTCACCAGCAACAGTGGTGTTGCTGTTATCGTGACTGTGGTACAGAAAATTGTCAGTTACATTGTCAACTGCTTCTATTATGAGCAGACCCATTAATATTTCAGATCTCTGTGACTGTGCAGGGATATAACTGTTTATCAGCCAGGAAAATAAACTAAGGAGGGGAAGGAATTTTCAACACTGAGGGAGTGTGTCATTTATGCATCAGGGAGAGGGCAGTGCTGACAATGGCCATCAAGTGAACTGGTTTCATTCTAGAACTTTCCATGCAGGAGTGGGTGAGATATCCACCATGTGCCAGAGTGACATTCTGAAATATTTTCACCAGGTGACACAGGCCAGCTCTGTCCAGTGTGGTGAATGCGACGTTCTGTCTCCGTGAAGGGAGGAGCAGAAAACCTTCTAGAAATAGCGGGGAACAGGGTGACGGGTGAAAGTGAGGAACTGTGGGAAACTAGAATAAAGAGGACGCACTCAGAACATAAATTGTTGCACCAGATGCATGATGAATTTAGAAGGTGATGGAGATAAGGCTGGAGAATTGAGCTCACTGGATAGCTCTTTCAGAAGCCGGTACACACAAAAAGAGTCAAGGACATCGCTCTGTATTATAAATTCCATGATTCGATGAGCGATATCCCTGAATATTGAGGAAGGTCCAAGTTCTTCAGAGCTCCTTAGACTCTGCAAATATCTTGCAGAGTGGAAAGTAGCTATTGTGACCGAAAGCGTTTAAAACAGGATGGAGAGGAGTCATAGAGAGATAAAAATGTACAGCATCGAAAGAAATCCTTCTGTACAACTCATCCATGATGTCCAGATATCCTAAATTAATCTAGTCCCATTCGCCAGCATTTGGCCCATATCCCGATAAACCCTTCCTATTCATCTACCCATCCAAATGCATTTTTAAATGCTGATATTGTACCAGCCTCCACCACTTCCTCTGGCAACTTATTCCTTCCATGCACCACCCTCTGCCTTAAAATATTGCACCTTAGGTTCTTTTTAAAAATCTTTTCCCTCTTGTCTTAGACCTACGCCCTCCAGTTTTGGACTCTCCTACCCTGGGAAAGAAACATTGACTATTAACGCTATCTATGCCCCGCATGGTTTTACAAACTTCTATAAGATCACATCTTAACCTCCAATTCTCCAGGGAAAATAGCCCCAGCCTATTCAGCCTCTCCCTATAGTTCAAACACTTCAGCCCCGGCAATATCCTTGCAAATTTTTTTCTGAACCGTTTCAAGTTTAACAACATCCATCCTGTAGCAGGCAGACCGGAACTGAGCGCAGTATTACAAAAATGGCCTAACCAATGTCCTGTACAGCTGTAATATGACTGTAATACAACCCAACTCCTATACTCAATGCATTTACCAAGAAAGGAAAATATAGCAGCCTTCTCCTTCACTATCCTGTCGATCTGCGACTCCACTTTCAGGGAAATATGAACCTGCACTCCAAGGCCTCTTTGTTCGGCAACACTACCCAGGACCTTACCAAGTGCTGCCCTGATTTGCCTTATTAAAATGTAGCACCTCACATTTATCTAAATTAAACTGCCATTCCTCGGTCCACCAGCCCATCTCTTCAAGGTCCCGTTTTACTCTGAGATAACTTTCTTCATTGTTCATTACATCACCAATTTTAGTGCCATCTGAAAACTTACCAACCATAACTCCTGTATTAAAACTGAAATCATCATAGAATGACAAAAAGCAATGGACCCAAAAGTGATCCTTGTAGAGCAACATTGGTCACAGGTTTGCATTTCTAAAAGCAATCCTCCATCGCCGGGCTTTGCCTTCTACCTTTGCTCCAATTTTGTATTCAAATTGTTCGTTGTCCCTGTATTCCATGTGATCTGACATTGCTAACCAGTCTCCCATTTGGAACCTTGTTGAATGCCTTACTGAAATCTATATAGATAACGTCTAACATCCTGCCTCCATCAATCATTTTCGTCACTTCTTCAAAAACACTAAATTAAGTTATTGAGACATGATTTCCCACGCACAAAACCATGTTGACTATCTCCAATCAGTTCTTCCCTTTCCAAATACATGTAAATCCTGTCCTTGAGAATCCCCATCACTGATCTCATGATCACCAGTCTTTAGTTCCCGAGCATTTCCTTACCACCTTTCTTAAATGGTGGCACCACGTTAGTCAAATTCCAGTCTTCCAGCACCTCATTGGTGGCTATCGATGATACAAATAGTTCAGCAAGGGGCCAATCAATAACTTCCCTAGTTTCCCATAAATGTGTAGGATATATCTGATCAGATTCCAGTAATTTATCCACTTTTATGCATTTTAACGGGCCAGCACCTCCTTCTCTGTAACATGGACAATTTTCAAGGTTTTGTTATTTTTTTTTTCTCCAAGTTCCCTCGGGTACATTTGCTTTTCAACAGAAAGCACTGATGCAAATTGCTCATTTAGTAACTCACTCATTTCCTGCGGTTCTATACATAGGTGATCTTGCTGAGCTTAAGGGGCCCTATTCTCTACTTATTTACTCTTTTGACCTTAGTGTATTTGCAGAAATCCTTTGGCTTCTCCCTAACCCTATTTACTAAAGCTATCTCATGACACCTTTTTGTCCTCCTGAATCTCCTTCTGAAGCATACTCCAACTGCCATTATACTTCTCTCAGGATTCACTCAATCCCCGCTGTCTACACCTGACATATGCTTTCTTCTTTTTCTTGTTCAGAATATCAATTTCTCTGGTCATCCAGCATTCCCTACACCTACCAGCATTGTCTTCCACCCTAATAAAACATACTGTTTCTGCACTCTTGTTATGTAATTCTTGAAGACGCCCCATTGCAAGCCGTCTCTTTACCTGCAAATATCCACCACCCGTCAACTTGCGAAACTTCATGACTGATAGCATTCAAGTCGACCTTGCTGAAAGTTAGAACTTTAGCTTTTAGATCAGGTCTATTATTTTCCATAACTGTTTTAAAATTTATAGAATCATGATTTTGGTCTCAAAGTGCTCCCCCACTGACAACTCAGTCACTTTCCCTGCCTTATTTACCAAGAGTAGGTCCAGTTTTGTACATTCTTTTGGAGGAAAATCCACACACTGAATAAGTAAATTTTCTTGCACACACACAAAAAATTTCTCTCTACCCGATCCCTTAACACTATGAAGTCTCAGTCTATGTATGGAAAGTTAAAATCCCCTTCCATGACCACCCTGTTATTCTTACAGATAACTGTGATATCATTACAAACTTACTTCTCAATTGCCCACTGACCACTGGAGTTGGGGGTGGTGGTGGGGGGGAGCAGGGGTGGGTGGAAAGGGGGTCTACAGGACAATCCCAATAAGGTGATCATCCCTTTCTTATTTCTCAGTTCCACCCGAAAACCTTCAGTGGAGATACTCCTTGGACTATTCTCCCTAAGTACAACCAGAATGTTATCCCTAATCACAAACGCCAATAGCCCACCTCCCCTCCTCTCTTTGTCCCTTTTCTATCTGATAGCATCTATACCTTGGAATGTTAAGCGGCCAGACCTGTTCAGAGTCCACATTTCTAATAGCTATGATAACACAATCCCATGTCACCAACTGTGTCCTGAGTTCATCTGCGACACTGTCGGGCCTCGTGCATTGAAATAATTGTAGTTTAACTTATCAGTCCTAGCTCTTTCTCTGCTTTGCTCCTGCATGCCTTGCCTATTTGATTTATTCTTTTTTTCTCACTGCACCAGCCTCAGACTGCTCCCTTTTTTCATTATGTCTCTGTGTCCCTCCACCCTACACCAACCCCCCATTATCGTACCAATTTCAATCCTGCCGGATGGCTCTAATAATTCACCCTGCAAGAATGTTATATCTCTTGCAATTCAGGTGCAATCCGTCCTCCTTGTAAAGGTCACTTTTCCACCAGAAGAGATTCCAAAGACCCAGAAATGTGTATCGTTCCCCCTTGCACCAGCTCCTCAGCCCCGCGTTCATCTGCTCTATCCTCCTATTCCTATCCTGACTAGCTCAAGGCATGGAGAGTAATTCAGATATTACTATGCTCGCAGACCTACTTTCCTGTCAATTTCTCACCCTGTGTTGTTAGTTTGAATGTGAACAACAACCTCGTGTTGGTCTGTCTAACCATTCAGAATATTCTATCCCCTCCCAAAACTTCCTTGACCCTAGCAGCCTTTTGGCAACACACTATCCTGTTGTCTCGCAGTCAGATGAAGAAACGTCTGTCTGTGTCTCTGACTTGAGAGTTCCCCATCACAATCGATCACTTGGAACCTAACATAACCGTAATTACTTTCGAGACAGTCTTGCTACCAGAAACTTTGCTGTGAGTTCTACATTCTCCCAAGAGTAGATCATGCCCTACATTGTCCAAATCTGCACACTTCTTTGAGATGGGAATGACCACAGGAGACTCCTGCACTACCTGTCTACTCTTCTTTCATTTCCTAGAAGTAACCTATCGGCCTGACTGTATCTGCAGTTTTTCTACTACCTGAAACAGCCATCCATCACATTCCCCAGCTCCTTTAAATTCCTCATTGCTTCGAGCTGCCGTTCTAACCGATCCATGTGATCCAATAGGGTTCGTAACCAAATGCTCTTCCAGCAGACATATTCTTTAATTACATTGAAATTCTCCCTAATCTCCCACATCTGACAGGAAGAACACATCACATTACTAAAGGCCATCATAACACCTTAACTATCTACAGACCAATAAAATGGCACAGTCTTACTGCTCTAAAACCATTACACGAGGCTAACTTGGCACCTGTGTTATATATTTTTTGAAAAGTTTAATCTAGAGACAGATCTCAATAAAACATAACAAGAAAAACACATTAGTCACTAT
This sequence comes from Rhincodon typus, assembly GCF_021869965.1. Lineage (NCBI taxonomy): Eukaryota > Metazoa > Chordata > Chondrichthyes > Orectolobiformes > Rhincodontidae > Rhincodon > Rhincodon typus. Next base: position 83,855,681 of record NC_063339.1, read on the forward strand.
TGCAGATTTACAGCAGAGTATGTTGAGACAAAAATGACAATTAGCTCTTCCCCTGCTGTAAGCTCCCGAGACCCAGGTTTCTCCAAGGTCAGCTGTGAATTTCACTTTATTCATTTTACCTAGACTCAACTATGATGACCAGAGATACTTTAAACTAAAGAACACAGGGAATCAACCAGGAAAGTTGACTTCCTTGTCAGTCAGCTGTGCAGGTTCACTGATTTTTTATGACCTCCCACGTGATACCTGGTCTCTCAGTTCCTCCCATTTTAAAGGTACCTTTGTTTTGATCTTTTTATTTTAAAGTTACGAAACAATGCAACAGTATATAATACAGTAATTACTGCTCCAAGAAATCGAGGAAATCACCTTCATCAGTAAAAATACCTCAATAAAAGGAGCAGCTCCAATAGCCACAATTTTATTCCGTCCACCATCTTGGATTACACTGAATCCGTAGTGGAAACAAACAGAAAACTAAATAGGAGATAACTTGATGTCAGTTGTGAGGGAAGTATTTGTTTTTTTATTTGAAAATAATTTGATAATTAGATTGTTGGAGAATAGTGATATGATTTCACAGAGTCAGCCTAGATTCAAGAAAGACAAATTATTTTTGATAAACCTGCTGGGGTTTGTGGAGGATGTTGGTTATGACATCAACAAATGAGAACTAACGGGAATGGTGCGTTTGAATTTTTCAGAAGACATTTGACATCGTTGCACAGAGGTGAATGAAAAAATTAGAGCCCGTGGGTAAAGGGGGATAATACTACATGGGTTAAAGTTAGAGAGAATACAGATAGTAGGGTCCTGCTCTGGACTAAGGTCTTAGTCGAGGTGTATCACATGTATCAGTGCTTGGAGAACAGCCATTTACAAGGCAAATAAATTGTTTGGACATGGGCAACAAATACCATTCTTCTCATTTATATTTATTAGAAGGTGAGAGGTTGGGAATTGCTATTGTTGAAAATGACCTGGAAGTCCCTGTTCATGAGTCACTAAAAGAACATACACAGGGTAACAAGTAATCGTGGCAGTATGTGGTATGTTTCCTTCATTGTAAAATTATTCCAGTATGGTAGTAAAAACACTTTCCTGCTGTTGTAGAGCATTGTTGAGGCAGTATTTGCAGTACTGTGTACAGATTTTCTTTCCTTAATAAGGAATGATCTCCTTGCCACAGAGACAATCAGAAGGAGTTTCACCAGCCTGATCCCTGAGATGATGGTACCTTGCGGAGAGTGTGAAGGGAATGAATGTTTAATCTGTTGTGCTGTGATAGAATAAGAGGTGATTGCATTTAAAATTCAGTGCTATGGACTAATACTTATTATGGCCAAAAAGACATTGATAGTGTGAGAAATTGTTTGTTTCTTTTTCCCATGAGACATGTTTCCTGATAGCTTATGGACCTCTGTGGAGAACCATGTTAGCTGAGAGAGCGCTCCAGGCTCTAAATGAACTCTCACCACATTACGTTGAAGTTGGTGTGTGCCTCTGCACTGTATGTCATGTTGTTCACAAATCTGTAAGCAGCCATAATGCCTTATTTCTGAAAGAGTTAGCCATTTCCACCAGCTTCTGACCTCCAGTGAGGGCACCAGTCTGTCTTCTGGGAGATGCCTCCGTGAGACTTGGTAAAAACCATCCACAGTCCCCCCTCACTGTCAGCAAACAAAACTAAAGTGCCATGTGTGTACCATTAGCAATGGAGCCAGGGGGAACAACATGGAGCAGTCTATCTGTTCATCACTGCTTCATTGGTTTGTCATGTTGGAGCATCAATGACATCTTCCTATTTCCGTTTATGTGGCTTGAGGTTCTGAATGTACTACTCCTGGTCCCGGGGAAGAGGCTCATGGACCTGATTGGGTGAGCCTGGTACTTGTTTAACAGTTCAATGTGCTGACTAGACTCCTTGTCTTCATGTGCAAAAGGCAGGACAGAGTGAATGGTCTGTGCCTCTTATTATTCAATAGTTTTGATGGACTGAATGGCTTCCTCTTATTCCTGTGAAACCAATTTGAGGTGCTGGATGAATTCTTTTTTTATTACTATGCAATGAGCAGTGTATAGCAATACTGTTACATGAATATTATAGATACTTCAACAACATAAGCTTGAATGTTGTTCAGGTCTTGCTACACATGTACACAGACTGCTTCAGGAACTGAGGGATGACACATTGATCCAAACATTGTGTGATCATCCCCACTGCTGATCTTCTGATAGAAAAGACTTTGATGAAGCAGCTGAAGATGTTTATGCCTCGGAAGCTACACTGAGGATCTCCTACAGAGATATCCCGGGACTGAGAAGATTGATGTCCACCAGTCACAAACATCTTCCTTTGTGCTATGGATGATTTCAACCAGTGGGGAGTTTAAAACACATTCCCATTAAGTTCAATTTTTGACCATTCTCAGTCAAATAGTGTGTCGCTAACAGTGCCAGTCACTGTGACCTTGTGTTCATACCTTCTGCGCATGCAAATAGTTCACAGCGTACGTGTGGGGAATGTTTCTATCTCACAGAGGGTAGTGACGTTTGGGGCTTCTCTGCTCCAAAGGGTCGGGGGAGCTAGATCACTGAAATGATTGGAGGTGGGGGGAAGGGTTGTTGATGGATTTTGACGCATCAGAGAGTTGAGGGCTACAAGCAATTGGGCATGAAAGAGGAGATGAGGCTAGCGCAGATCAGCCTTGATCTTATTGAAGGGAAAAGCAGGTTTGAGGGGCTGAATAACCGACTCCGGTTTCTCATAATCTCATATTTTGTTACTGGAAAATTAGCAGCTGTTATTTTCCTGCAAGTTCTGTTCAGGAATGTTGCAGTCAGGGAGACTTGATGATTTTGTGAGCAATCTCAGGGTGCAGTATTGGGGGGCGTGGGGTGGGGTTGCTGCTGTATTCACCGTGAATCTGGATCTACAAAATAACCAACAAATGGAGACAGGGGCAACTTATGCAAAGAGAGATGAGGGGGCCCGTGTCAGGCCAGCACCGACTCTTTTTTTCCCAAGAATATTTTCCGTCTCACACCAAGCCATGGATGACAATCTTCAGAGGCTGAATCGTCTCCTCTGTTTTGATTCACTGGGTACCAGGAGGAAGTGATCTCCAAATGCTGCTGTGCAGCAGATTTGAGGGGCAGAATGGAACGTAGGGACATAGGACTGAGAAGCAGGACTGGGTGCCACGTCCATCATTTCCTAAGTGCAGTGCTCCAATGTATTCACTTGCTAACAGAGACCACCTCTCTTCTCCTGAACCCCACCAACCCGCTGCTGTCCGGAATGCATTACTTCTGTCTCCACAGAGGAAGATACAGTAAATCTTCCAGAAATACTGCGAGATAGAGTGACTGGTGAAAGTGTAAAACTGTGGGAGATTATAAGTAATAAAGATGAATTACTCAAACAACTAATTGAATTGAAGCTTAGTACGTTCCTGCACCTCTATCCCAGAGTATTTAGGAGGTGGCAACAGAGCTAGTGAAAGAGTTACAGAGTCATACAGCCCTTCAGCCCAACCAGTCCATGTCAAACATAATCCCAAACTAACCTAGTCCCACCTGCCTGAGTTTGGCACATATCCCTCCAAAAGTTTCCTATTCATGTACTTATCCAAAAGTCTTGTAAAAGTTGTAATTAAAAGGTAGAATTATTGATTACCCTTCAAAATGCTTTAGATTCTGGAAATTCTCGGTCCTACAGACTGGAAAGTAGCTGTTTTAACCCTAAAAACAGGAGTGGGAGGGAAAACAAAAAAAGAAGCGAAATATTGAACAACTTGATGTCAGTTATAAGGAAAATGTTGGAACCTTTTATAAGAAATGTGAAAATTAGACAGTTGGAGAATCATGATATGTCTTGGTGGAGTCAACTTAGATTCAGGAAAAGGAATCATTTTGATAAACCTGTGGAGTTTGTGTTAATTGAGGCATCCACAAATCTCAGATGTGCATCCAAATTATCCCCACAATTTCCTGCCATTGCTGCATCACCGCCTTTCCTGCTAAGCTTCCTTTCCAACTAATTCTGGCCAGTTCCTCCCTCATGTCTTTGTAGTTACATTAATCAATGAAAATCATGTCACATACAAAAGTGAGCAAGAGTTTTAAACTGAAAGGGGGAGGTTTGGGAGATGGGGCAGAGAGAACGATTGGAGGATTTATTAACTAGATATATGGGATCTATATATGGTAGAGAGAGAGAGAACGAGAGACAATATGGACGAGGAGATGCAAAAATAGAGAAAACTACATTATTGACAGAATTAAATGTACTTCCCTATTTGTTTCAGCAATTCCTGTGTGTTGTGGTCCTTTGTACAGCATATGTATGACTGAGTAATATGTATATAAAAGTTGAGGCATCCACAAATGAGAACCAATGGGAGTGGTGTATTTAAATTTACAGAATAGTTTTGACTTGGTTACACACAGGTGAATGAAAAAAAAAGTTTGAGTTCAGTGTTAAAGGAGAATATGCTACATGAATTGAGAATTGTTTAGTTGTGACAATGCAGAGAGTAGCGCTTTTTCCAGACTGAAGGCCATTACTCATGGGGTATTGCATGTATCATTTGGCTCACAGCGATTTGCAAGGCATACAAACGATTTGGATGTGGCCAGCAACAGCTTACAGCTCATTTTGTATTGATTAAACGATGCAAAGATGGGAGGTGTTGTTGCCCAAAAGGACCTGCATGTTCTTGATCATGAGTCAGCAATAATAGTACATACAGGGTTATCAGCAATGGAGGGCAGTGAATGGTATGTTGTCCTTCATTGCAAGATGATTCAAGTACACAAGTAAAGCAAACTTCCTGCAATTGTAGTGCCTTGATGGGAGAGCATCTGGGGCACCGTATACAGATTTAATCTCTTTTGTAAGGAATAATCGCCTTGCCATGGACACACTACAAATGTGTACCACCTGTCTAATCTCCGAGATGATGGTACCATGAGGAGAGAATGAAGAAAATGAGAGTTTAATCTGTAGCGCTCTGAGAGAATACGAGATGATTGCATTAAAACTTGAGAGTTGGCGGCGCTCACTTATGTCCAAAAAAGACATTGACAGGGTGAGAAATTCCACACGTTACCCAGGATATGGCATTCCTCATAGTTTATATGCCTCTGTGGAGCCGAACGGTGATTGAGAGAGAGATACAGGCTCTGAATGAACTCTCCCCACATTAATGTGTGACCCTGCAATGAACATCATGCTGTTCACAATCCCCGCAGCAGCCCCAATACCTTCACAGAACATAGAACTGTACAGCCCAGAACACGCCCTTCGGCCCACGATGTTGTGCCGAACTTTTACCCTAAGGTCTATCTAACCTCCACCCCTACCTTATACTATCATCCATATGCCTATCTAATAGCCACTTAAATGCCCCTAATGAGGCCGACTCCACTACCCTCTCTGGCAATGCATTCCACACACTGACCACTCTCTGAGTAAAGAACCAACCTCTGATATCTTCCGATATCTACCTCCACTCACTTTAAAACTATGCCCCCTCGAAATAGCTACCTCCACCTAGGAAAACTTCCTTCTGAAACTAGCCATTCCCACCAGCTCCTGACCTCCATAACGGACACCAATCCATCGTCTCGGAGATGGAAGATGCCTCCTTTAGACTTTCCACAAAACATTTGCCTTCCCTCTTCACTGTTAGGAAACCACGTTAAAGTACCACATGTGTTCCACAAGCAATAGAGGCACAAGGAACAATGTGGAGCTGTGTATCTGTGCAGTCGGAGCATCAGTTACCTCATTCTGTCCCCGTACAAGTGGGTCAAGGGGCTGAATGGCTTCATCCTGTTTCTGTGTAAGTGACTCAAGGGGATGATTGGCTTCTTCCTTGTCCGATTGGACAGGGCCAAGGCCCTGATTGGGTTACCCCTGGTTGCTGTTTAACAGTTTGATGTGCTAACTAGTGTGACAATGCTGCAACTTGAGATTGTTTTGTCATGGTTTCTTTTAAGACAGAGATTGAACGAGGTGAAAGCTGTCTAGTTGAGATCACTTGAGGAAATAGCTTGGCAGGACTTGGTTTTTGTTTTAATGCAGCCTGCATGAGCGTGACCAGCTCTCACTGTTTAGGATTTCTGGGTTTTGGTTATACATTGACATCAGAAGCTATTGGGTTCTCAACAAAGTTGGACATTTCATTGAATGTCTCCTGGCTGCTACTCGCTCTGAATTTCCACTGGACTAACACTTGAGTAGAATGCTGCACAGTCAAAAATGCTGTCTTTCAAGTGTAGGAATAAATCTCGTCTACCCTCACAATTTGGTGCTCAATTTTCGCTGAACACGTATTGATGAGGAGGGGAGATTTCCTCTTAGCCTGGTTAACATTCGCCCCTTTATCAACATCACTTTTTCAGATAATCTTAATGATTAATTTCATTTTTGGCTTTGGGTGCTGTGTGGAAAAATTGCTGCAGTCGCTACACAATAAAATAGACAATTGTCATTGAGGAGTGACCTTGTAGAGGTTTATAAAATCATGGTAAATCAGCATAGAAGGTCAAAGTCTTTTGCACGGGGTGAGGTGTCCAAAACTAGAGGCCATAGTTTTAAGGTGAGAGGGGAAAAATTTAAAAGTGACCTCAGGGTAAACGTTTCATGCAGAGGGTTGTGCGTGGATAGGGTCTTACTTTATTTCTGTAACAGCCTCTCGGGGCCGAGTGAGAGAACAACACATCGGATACGAACTGCAGTTGGCCATTCGGACCCTCGAGCCTGCTGCTCAGTTCAGAAGGATCATGGCTGATCTGTTTGTGGCTGAAAACCCTGAACCTGTTTATTCCCAATAAATATTGACTCTCCTGTCCGTCAAAGTTCAGTTGAGTTCATCTTTGAATATCTTCAATAACCGAATCTTCACTGTTCCCTAAGGATGAGAAAACTACAGACAGCACAATATTAAAGAGGAAGAAATCTCCTTATCTCAATCTAAATTGGGACACCCCTTAAAGTGTGTTAATCTCACAACAGGTCACCTCCTCTTTAAAGAGCACTACAAATAGGAGAAGATTTGACTATTCAGCCCCTCAAAACTATCCCACATTCCCGTTGAATTTGTTCAGTGAAGGATTTATCAATCTCAGCCTTTACTGCTCTCTTGGGAAAATATCCCTGATACTTTAAGACAATTGAACATAAGAAATTGGAGCAGTCTGCTCTGCTGTTCGATCATGCCTGACATGTTTCTCAGCACAATTCTGCTGCCTTCTCAATGTAACCCTTGATCCCCTTATTAATCAAAGCTTATCTACCTCTGTCTCAAAAACACAACTGGTCTGTGTCCCGATATGTCTGTATGTGTGTGTGTGTTTCTGTGCATTTCTGTTTAATGTCAGGAGACAGGGTGGTCGTGGAGGGTTGTTTCTCAGACTGGAAGCTTATGACCAGCTGTGATCCACAGAGATCGGTGCTAGAACTAAATTTGTTTGCCATTTACGAAAATGATTCAAGTGTGAATTATAGAAGGCACAATCAGCAAGTTTGCAGATGACACCAAGATTGGTTTTATAGTGGGCGAGGAAGAAGGTTATCTCAGATTACATAGAGATCTGGATCAATTGGATGAATGAATCTTAAAGATGTACAGCACGGAAACAAACCCTTCATTCCAACGTTTCCATGCCGACCAGATATCCTAACTTAATCTAGTCCCATTTGCCAGCATTTGGCCCATACCCCTCTAATACCTTCTGAATCAAATACCCATCCAGATGGCTTTTAAATGTTGTTTTACCAGCCTCCAAAATTTTCTCTGACAACTTGTTCCATACATGCATCATCTTCTGTGTGAAAAGGATGCCTTTAAGTTCTTTTTTATAACATTCCTCTCTCACCTTAAACTCATGCCTTCGAATTTTTGACTCTCATATCCTGGGAAAATGACATTGACTATTTACTCTATCCATGTACTTCATGATTTTACAAACGTGCAAATTTTACTCCAATCAACAAGAATGGTTATGTTGTTGTGTCGTCCCGGGCTTAAATTCTGAAATTCAAGACTGATACCTCTTCCTCCTCGATCAAGTCACAATTCTAAAATAATTTTAATCAACTTTTTCAGACATATTATGAAACACCTCTGTGGGATTGGAATCTCGACCTTTGGTCCCAGAGGTAGGGACACTACTACCACACTGCAATAGCCCCTGAATCTGCAACATTTTTCTCCTGTATGTTTGCTCATTAACCTGTTCAGACATGCTGTGACACAGCTCTGCGAAAGGCAGGACTTAAATCCAAAACTTCTGTTCCAGAGCTGCGGACATTTCAACAGGTTCAGGGATTGGAATCAAATCCAGAGCTCTGCCTCAGAGGCATGGGCGCTACCCACTACACAAGACCTAAGTCATGCCCAGATTGTTTTTCACATTTTAAGTGTCAGCTTTCAGCTAAGGCTGAATTTCTTAAATTCTGGTTAATTTTACTGAATTACACAGGGAACTTTTTTCATTGTTCATCAAATGGAAGGTTTTTGCCTCAACCATAAGATGTTGAGTGCATATGCTCTGCCATCGAGATAAATTATTAACATCTTTAATTGTTTGACTATGATTTCCAGTTTAATGGCTATGATCTCCAGACTGCAATGTTAGGGAAAGAAATCCTGCAGGCACATTGTGCGCTATGAAGGATCTCGAATAGATTTTATTACTGAAGACCAGCGACAAGTAAAGAGCATAATTTCCGGCCCCAAAAGACAGCATTGCAGATCACTATTTCTCGCCTCTAATGTGTGACTGCCTTCTTCGTAAAACCATTAAATCTTCCAAGGCAACAAATTATATTCCAGTTTCTCCTCGCCACTGGCTGGTCAGCAATCCAACCCCCTCCTCCTCCCGCCCGCACAAGGCAATCCAAGCTCAAGATCTTTGGGAAAATCAAGGCCGGAGTTTTTAGGCCTTCTGGAGAGAGGAGGGTCAATCAAAACACGACGTGATAGTGTTTTGGGTGGGAATATCACTCACTGGACTGTGGTGTGGCAGATGGTGTTTAATTTGGATAAATGTAAGTTGTTGGATTCTGGTAAAAGAAACGAGGGCAGGACTTATACAATTAAAGTCGGACCTTTGGTAGTGTTAATAGAATAGAGACACATCCAGACAGGGTGGTTAAGAAGGCATTTAGTACGCTGCCCTCATTGCTCAGACCTTTGAGTTTATGAGTCCAGACGTCATGTTGAGATTGCATAGGACGTTGCTGAAGCCTCTTCTGGAGTACTGCAACCAGTTCTGGTCGCATTGGTATAGGAAGGATAATATTAAGCAGGAGAAGCTTCAGATGACATTTCTGATGATGTTGCTGGGAATAGATAGTTTGAGTTAAAAGGAGGAGCTGGATAGGCTTGGACTTTTTCACTGGAGAGTTGGAGATTGAGGGGTGATTTTGTAGAGGTTTATAAAATCATGAGGGGTCAGATAAGTTGAATGACAGATGTATTTCCCTCGGGTGAAGGATTTCAAGACTCAGACAGCATTTTACGTTTAAAGGAGTAAAGATTGTAAAAAGACATGAGGGGTAATTATTTTCCACAGAGAGTCGTTTGTATGTGAAATGTACTTCCAGGGAAAGTGGTGGGAGTGGACGCAGTTACAACTTTTAAAAGACATTTAGGTAAGTACATCAATTAGAAATTACTTTGGATGGTGTGAGTTCCCTCCCGCCCACCCAGTCCTGATTGTTCTCATCCTCTGCCACTGCCTGTGCAGTGGCGTGTGGAGACCAGCAGAGGATGGCATTGCATCACCTCAAACACCACAGAAACACGCAGATAGACAAAAATACACACACAAATACACCAATACTTGCACAG
>NC_063339.1:83866046-83888046 GCF_021869965.1 Rhincodon typus
ACAATATTCCAAAGAAATTTTCGGCATGGACTTCCGATTCTGTCAGGAGATGTTTGTCCTGTTCTTGATGAGACTGTTTGGTTAAATGCCCTGTCAGAGGGCGAGAAAGAAGCTTCACTCTGTCCGATGGCAAACAAAACTATCCAATTTCCAGCGCATCAGACAGTGGCAAACACACACTATTGTCTGCTCCTATTGGACATTGATCATTTCAACATCATCATTCACTGATGACCAATAGCAACATCGAAATCAGCAGCGTCTATCATCCGAGTTGGAAGATAAAAAGGGAAAGGGAGGGCTGGGGAGGTTGGAGAAACCAGGACAGAGGTATGACATGCAATGGGGGTGGTAGAAGAGGAATATGAAGGGAGATGGTCAGTAAAAGGGTATGTAGCAGCAGAAGGGGCAGTGCAAGGGAAGTAGAAGTGTAAGGAAGGAGGAAGAGGACTGGCAGGTGAAGTATGAGTGACCAGGAAAAGCGTGTATTTGAAGAAGCGAGATTGATGGACGATCAAACATTGCTGTTCAGGAAAATCGGGTTCTGGTTTCCATTGATAATTAAGAAAAGATTTCTTCTGTTTCTTTTCTAATACTTGATTCTTGTTCAGATTTTACAATGACTCGGCATTTCTGTATTTCCATCAAGTGCAGATGAAATGTTTTTCTCCCCTCGTGCATTGTCTTAACTTTTTTTTTCAAGGTCGGCACGAGAATATGGTTTGATTGCCTACAATGTGTCCATGATGTAGAATTTAATTGTATCTTTATCCTCATTACTCTCGCACTCTCAAACAATCTTCATGAATGAGGCTGTGTCCATCCTGCAGTTGAAAAATTCCTTCAGCTCTGACTATTGCGGGGACTGTTACAAAGAACAGGCTCCAGGCCCATGTAAAATATAAAAGTTTCAGTGCAAGATACCAGAAACCAACCCAACATTAATGACGTTAAAGCCTTAAGAGTATAACATGCAGAGGGGCAGAATATAATAGGAGAATTCAACTCCACGTACAAAATACTATTTGTGTCTCCCTCATAAAAGAACTCGACTGCATCACACTGTAACTTCACCAAAATAAGATGAACAAGAGTCTGGAATTTTCTATTCTTCCTCTGCGAATAACATCTGGAGAACAGGAAGAAAATCAAGATTTGTTTGTGATATTCTAAATAATGATGATGAGAATGTGGGAGATGGTGGATGGAGAGGATATGATAAATAATTTTGCGGATGTCACAAAGATTAGCTGGGTGTTTCACAGCGAGGAGGACAGGACGATATGAATAGGTTGTTCAGATGGCCAGATCAGTGGCTGATGAAATTTAACACTGACAAATGTGAGTTGATGCATTTCAGAAGTAGCAAGGCAAGAAAGTACTCAAGCTGTGAAGAGAGGCTAGATTTGGTCGTGATTATTTTTGTAACAGAGAAAGTTGAGGGGGGATCCTGATCGATGTATGTCAGAGCATGGGAGGTACGGACAGGGTGAACAGAAAGCAGCTGTTCACCTTCCACGAAGGGTCAAGAACAAGGGGGCACACTTTTAAAGTGGAAGGTAAGAGGTTGAGAAAGGATTTGTGCAATTTGTGTTGAATCCAGAAGGTGGTATGTGTCTGAAATGCATTGCTTAGGAGGGTGGTTAAGGCAGGTAACATCACAAACTTTAAAAAGCACTTGGATCAGCACCTCGTGGTGCAGACTCAATGGGCCTTTTCTCAATTGTATGATTCGGTGTGGTGGCAGCCATAAAAGCTCTGATGTATTCCGAAGTACTTGCCAACGGCACTTGTTTTTCAGTTTCATCAACTGTGCTCAGTAAATGGTTATTTTACAAATCAGCATCATCTCGTGGAGTTTTGGAACTTACTCAACCTCGAAAATCCCAGCTCTGTCTGAAACCATCCAGGATTTTTCAAATGGTCAGTGCAAGATTATTCCAGCTTTTTGCCATTATCATTTTAACAAAACCAATGACATGGGTACAGCTTTTCCTTCATTCTGATAAATACTTTTAGCTGTCAGGGTATCATTTCTCAAAAGACGAATAAACTCTTCTTCCCATGTACGCATTTTGAGAATGTACATGTTTTCCTGCCAATTGCGAACTCCCAGTCCCCTCCAGCGCTCATGAACTTGTTGACTGTTTCCATGATCTGGTTTCATGTTCCTTTGAGTCGAAGGTGCATTTCGAAAGACAATGTTGCTGTTTTTGCCAGGATTGTGAATGCTCGAAAAATAACAGACCATATTGACAGGGGAGGAAAACACCAGCCACCCAACTAATTCCTCAGTACCGTTTCACAATCCTCAGTTCCTGCAGCAGTCTCTGTCCTTATTCCAAAATATGTGGACACCATTCAGATTTAGCTGATGAATGGCTAACAAGAATAGTTCTTCAAAGCTGCTGGGCAGTTGTCACATTCAGCAGGAGGTAATCCAAAAGCCCTTCTTTGACATTCAGCGAGAAAATCAACTTTCAACGACAAATATCCTGTGCGTAACTGCTGATCAGAAATTCAACTGGTGCAGCCAGGTAAAAGAGCATATCTGATGCTGGAAATTCTGTGGCGAGTAACTCACCTCCTAAAGCTCTCCAAGGCCTATCCACGATCGACAAGGAACCAGGCAGGAGTGTGATGGAAGATCCTCAGGTACCTGGATGAGCAGAAAGTAAGCGGTTTGTTTAACACTCTATCCACCTCCAGTAATGCTCACTGCCGGCAACACTGACACACAAGATACACTGCTGAGACTTCCTCCCAACAGCACTATGTACCAACACCAAATCATAAAGCTGTTGAGTTGTAATGAACGGAAACAGACATTTCAGTTCAGCTCCTCCATGCCAACTACATAACATTCACTGGATGTGGGCATCACTGGCTAGGCCCATTACTAATTGTCCAGAGGGCAGTTAAAAGTCAACAATATTGCAGTGGGTCTGGAATCACATGTAGGCCAGACCAACTAAGGATGGCAGTTTCCTTTCTGTCAGGACATTTGCGAACCACTTGGGTTTTCCTGACAATTGATTCATGGCCAGTATTGGTCTATTAATTCTAGATTTGAATTCAAACTCCACCACCTGTCACAGGAAAATTCGAAACCAGGTCCCCAGAGTATTATCTGAGTCACTTAATTAAAAGTCCAGTGATAATACCACTCGAGTACTGCCTCCTCGAATCCTCCAAAGAGCGACTAACTTGTGCAGTATGATAATTCCAAGTTTTTGTCTTAATGTTGTCCTTGACTTCCTTGTCAAGCCATGGATGCTTTTTTTTTTCACCTTTATACAATTCCTCTTCCTCTCAGACAATTACTTTAATGTTGAGGTATTTCGCATTTTCCTAAATATTTGCCTCTATTCTTCAACTGTCCAGTCCTTTAATGTTTTTGCCCAGTGTACTCGGGACAACTCCTTCCTCAGACTTGTATTGTTATCTTTGCCCAACACCAAAACTCTCGTGTGCGACTCTTGTGTTCCGGCTTTCAATCCGAATTTGCAGCTCTTGCATGTTGTGGTTACTCCTCCAAGCATGTCCTTAACGACAAGATCATTTATCAATGCTTCCTCGTTAAATAATACCAAATCTAAAGTAACCAGTCCTCTGGTTGTTCCTATGACATGTTACTGTAAGAAACAATCCCTCATACACTCTATGAATGGTTCTTCGAGGCGATCCGTGCCAAATTGATTAATCCAATCAATATGCATATTCAAACCACCCATAATTACAATTGTGTTCTCTCAAGCACTTGTTATTTCTGGGTTTATACTATGACCTATGCTTCGAAAGGAATGTGGAGTGGGGCTGAAAATTAGTCCGACCAAGAGGTTTCTTCATTGACTTTCCATTTCTACCCAGACTGATTTATCGTTTTGTCCCCTCATGCCAATATAATTTCCGAATACAGCTTTGATATCATCCTGGAGCAATACAGCAACTCCACCTCCTGCTCCTTTTTGTCCATCCTTTCGGAATACCGAGTATCCATGAGCTTTAAATCCCCGGTCTTGATGCTCCTGTAACCATGTTTCAGTGATCCCCACCAGCACATTCCAAATTATTTCTGTTTGTCCTGTCAGCTTATCAATTTATTCCAAATGCCATGTGCATTTAGGTATAAGGTTTTAAAACAATTTCTATTGTTTTGCTTTTCTTTTTTTTAATACGTTCTTGTCCACTGCAGTTTCTACAGTCTCCATCCTTATTTATTAATTCCTGACAATACTGAACTTCATCTGTATTGTTCACTCCAATTCCAAAGTGTTTCCGTACTGTCATTTCAGTCACTTGTTCTGCCTTATTACCCAAGAGAAGGTCAAATTTTGCTCCTTCTTGAGTAGGAACATTTACATAGGCATATTCCATGGAAACAGTGCCTTCGGTCAAACCAGTCCATGCCGATCATATTTCCAAACTAAACTAATCCCACCTGCCTGCTCCTGGCCCACATCCCTTCAAACTTTTCCAATTCATGTACTTAGCCAAAAGTCTTTTAAATTTTGTAATTGTGCCCACATCCACCACTTCATCAGGAAGTTCATTCGACATGAAAACCACCCTCTTTGTGAAAAAGCCCCTCATGTATTTTTAAAATGTCTCTCCTCTCACTTTGAAAATGTGTCTCCTCGTCTTGAAATTCCCCATCCGATGGAGGAGACAATATCATTAACCTTATCCAGACCCTCATTTTTTTCAAAAAAACTCCTGTCAGATCGCCTCTCAACCTCCTGCGCTCCAGTGAAAGAAGTCCCAGCCTATCCAGCCTTTCTTTACAACTCAAGCCCTCCAAACCCGGCAACATCCTGATAAATCTCTTCTGAACATTTTCCAGCTTAAAAATATTCTTCTAAAACTGGAGAACCATGATTGGATACAATATTCCAGTAGTGGCCTCCCAAATGTCCTGTACAAGCTCAATATAACATCTCAACTCCGATATACGAAGGACTGAGCAATGAAAGCAAGTGTGCCAAATATCTTTTTAACTACCCTGTCTCTGTGTGACACAAACTTCAAAGAATTATGTGCCTGCACCCTAGGTCTCTCTGTTCTACAATACTACCCCAAACCCCTGGCATGAATTGTATAAGCCCTACCCTAGTTTGTTGTGCCAAAATTCAATACCTTGCATTTATCCAGATTGAACTGCATCTGCCGTTTTTTTCATCCATTGACCCATTCGATCAAGTTCACTTTGTAATCGTAGAAAACTTTCTTCACTGTCTACTATGCCACCAGTTTTGGTGTCGTCCACAATCTTATTAGCGTTCTGTATTCTCATCCAAATCATTGATATAAATGACAGACAAAAGAAGACCCAGAATGGATCCCTAAAAGAACACCCCTGGTGACAGACCTCCAGTCCAAAACTAATTTCTCGAGCATATTTAAAAAAAATTATTCACATTCTAACATTTAACACTATGGCAGTGCCAGTCAATGTTGGGAAAATTAAAATCACCCAATATTACAACATTATTATTCTTACTTACACACCCTAGATAAGTCATTCACCAGGGCTTTGGTCCCTGCATGATTCAGGTGGAGTCTGTCAGCTACATCCTTCCCCAGTACTGGTGTCAATGTCCAATGAATTTGAACCCATGTCTCCCACACCAATCTCAGTGATATATTTACCTCTTTAACCTTGCTGACCTTGTTCCTGTCTGCTTATGGATCAGGTAATAATCCAGAGGTTATTACCTTGTTGATTGTACTCTTTAATTTAGCCCTGAGCTGCACGTATTACTTCAGCAGAATCTCATTCCTCTTTTCTATCTATGCTAATAATACGATTGTTCCTCTCCCACTCCAAACTACTCTGCAGCACAGATGAGATATCCTGATCACAGGCACCACGTCGGCCACACAGCCTTTTGGACTCCCGTTTCTGACAATAGAGAAGACTGTCTATTTACCCGACGATACTATCCCCAATTACATCTACACTTGTTTTATTTTCCTCCCTCTTGAGTGACCCCCTATACCACAGTGCTGTAAACAGTTTGCTCATCTCCCCTGCAGCTCCTGCTCTCATCCACTCAGGGAGCAAGAATCTCGAGCCTGTTCGACAAGCTCGAGCGCTGAGGCTCCATCAGCACTCCCTTTGTTTTCATTTAACTGTCTCACTCATGGTCACACCTTTTTGTTCCTGACAACTGACTGAATTTGAGCTAATTAATCTGAAGGGTCTGACTGCCTGCTGAAGCAGAGCATCCAGGTAACTCCCGTCCCTGATGTTGTTTTTAATTCATTGACAGGATGAGTACAGCACGGGCTCGGCAGCATTTATTACCAATCCCTAATTGCCCAGAGGGCAGATAATAGTCAACCACAATGCTGTGGATCTGGAGTCACGTGTAGGCCAGACCAGGTAAGGACAGCAGTTTCCTTCCCTAAAGGACATTAGTGAGCCAGATGGGTTTTTTCTGACAATCGACAATGGATTCAAGGTCATCATGAGATTCTTAATTCCAGAGATTTATTGTAATCAAATTCCACCAACTCCCATGGCTCGATTCAAATCTGAATCCCCAGAACGTTACCTAAGTTTCTGGATTAACAGTCCAGCGATAATACCACTTGGCCATCGCCTCCCCCATCTTGCTTGTTTCCACCTGAAAATATTTTAATTAACTTGTCAGCTATGATTTCCTCTTCAGGAAACCATGCTGACTCTGCTTGATTCTATAATGTATTTCTAAATTCTCTATTATTCGAACTTTAATGGACCTTAACATATTCCCAATGAAGGAGCAGGTTGTGAAACTGAGCTGAATTTGTGCGTTTCGGCTCTCAGAGAAGGGAACGATGATAGCTACCAATTGTCATAAAAACCCAAATGGCGCACTAATGTCCTTCTGGGGAAATGAAAGAAAAGTGACAGGTGATGTATCATGTTACATCCCACCTGCCAAACTATCATCCATTGACTTTATCTGTCGATATCAAATCACAGACATCTTGTCTTGATCATTTAATTTGCCGTTTATCTTCGTGTCATCGCCAAATGTAGTTACAGCACATTTGTTCCATTCCTCCAAATCATTGTTATTGGTTGCATACAGGACCCAGCACTGGTCTCAATGTGTCTCCATTTGTTACATTCTGCCAAATTGATCAGGACTGATTTATCCCGAATGTCTTCTTCCTGTTAATAACCAGTCCTCCCTCATTCTTGCGTGGCACATTCAAGGGCTGAATAAGAACGATGAGTATCAGTGAGCCTTTCAGCCCCTCCACCCTGCTCCGGCATTTAATACGATCATGGCTGATGTCATCTTGGCCTCAGCGCCAGTTTCCTACCCGCTCTCCATTATCCTTCATTTACCCAATGTCCCAGCATCCACTGCATTCTGGGGTCGTGAATTACACACATTCACAATCATTTAAGAGAAGTAAGTTCTCCTCATCCCCACTTTTAATCTGCTCTGCCTGATATGAAAACTATGGCCTCTTGTTCCAGATTGTCCCACGTGAGGAAATATCCACTCCACATCTACAATCTCAAACACGTTTAGCTTCTTACAGATCTCAATGAGTTCTCCTCTCATTCCTCTCAACTCCAGAGAATATAGACGGGAACAGCTCAATCTCTCTCCATAAGACAAACTCCTTGTCTATGGAGTCAATCTCGTGAACCTCTTCTTAACTGCCTCCAATGCAACTTCATCCCTCCTTCAGTCAGGACACCAAACTGTACACAGTACTCCAGTTGAAGGATCAATAAAGGCTTGCATAATTGCAACAACGCAACCCAACTTTTATAAACTCGATTCGTTTGTTTGAAGAAATACATGCTGAATTGCACTTGCTTTGCTAATTACCTGCTGGACTTGTATGTGGGTTTTCTGTGATATGTACAATGAAGCTCAGATCTCTCTGCACCGAAACACTCTGAAGTTTCTCTCCATTTAGATAATAAGTTGCCTTTGTATTCTTCTGGCTAAAATGGATAACACCATACTTATCCACGTTAAATTTCATCTGCCAGATGTTGCTCCGTTCACTGCACTGATCCCAATCCATTTGCGCATTTCATACATGTTCATAGCATCCCACTTTTCCACCTATTTTCGTGTCTTCTAAAATGAGGCTATAGCATTTTCTATCCCCTTATACAGGTAATAACACAGATTGCAAATGGTTTGGGACTGGGAACTAAAATGTGTGGCACCTCAAAAGTAGTCAAAAAGGAAACAACCATCTATTCCGTCTCTGTCTATTTTGTTGGTTCACCAATCCACTATCAAAGCTAAAAGATTACTCATAACTCCATGCACTCTTATTTTATGGATTAACCATTTGTCTGGCACTTTATTCAATGCCTTCTGCAAGTCCAGATGTATTACATCTCCAGGAGCCCGGTTATCCACATTGCTTGCAGTGTTAAACACCGAGCCACCGTGCCGCCATCTTTAAAGAACTCGAGCAAATCATTCGAACTCGAGGAAATATTTATCCTTCATGAAACCATGCTGATGTGATTGATTTTTGTTTGACTTTGCAAATCTCCTATTATTAATTCCTTGACAGTGGGTTCTAAGAATTTACCTTGAATCCCAATACTTTGCTCACTATTTCTTGTCCCGAGTGAAGAATTCTAACTTCTTCCCTTTCTTTCACCTCATTCTCAAATTATGTGTCATGGGCACACAGCTCTAAAAAGTCATTTCTGATTGTTATGCAAGAGGCATGAGTGGCTGAATGGACACATTCTGTGGAAAAATAAGTTTATCTTTCAAACTTGTAAACTCCAATGTGTTTTGGGTTAATCTCATCATCCTTTCCTTATCGGTGTTGTGAAGTTAGGTAAAGTATTTGTGGACTGGGAGGCAGGACGTTAGAATTTGATGTTTGTAAGTTATTGGTGTTCGTAAAGTGCTGTGGGAGGGGCAAAACAGTGTGTGGTCCTTTTAAAAGACTGTGTGCTTTTTCTCTGTGCTTCGAGCTTCAAAATGGACATCTTTGGGCTGCAGCGTGTGCATTTGGAGGTGCACAGAGCACCTGAATTGAAACATTTGTGTCAAAGGGCAGAGGAGTTAGCGGCCAAGTAGCAGTTTTATTTTCTTATCAAGACAACAAGTTTTGAATTTAGGCAATTAATTTGACCCAGGAACTTCGATACAAAAAACAAAATACATCTGTATCTCATGGCTTTGACAACATAGGTCTAATCCTCTTGCAAGAAATTGATATGTCATCAAGGGTTTTAAAGAAGAAGGCAGTTGGACAAAGACAGGAGAGCTAACTACCATCTGCTCAAGTTAACAGGCCTCAGTATAAAGAGAGAATCACTGGCTCTCTCAGAACTCTCTCAGCCTCAGAGAAAGCAGTATCTAAATCAAAGGTACCTACGGTGCAACTGCTTAATATTTGTGACAGAACACTCGACACAGAAAGCGTTCCTGCAAGAAATTTTCACAGAGAAGGCACAGAGCATTTCAGAAGTTATAACCTGGCTGTAATTTCGAAAGATGAAATTCTATTTTTTTAATTTTTTTTTATACAAATTGTACTTATATTTATTGGAACAGTATGCCATTATAATTTGTTTTGATTGGGAATTGTTAATCATTAGAAGGTGTTAATTTAGGTTGTTAATAGTTTAGTTAATTTGTTCAGGATTAGAGTTAAATAAATAAATTGTTACTTGTTGATCGTAATGTGAGTGTCAGGAATTTATTTCATTTAACAGATAAAAGTAAAAAGATTACACCACTTTCCACACTGCTTTTAGCAGATTATAGGGCGAGGCACTCCTCTCTGCGTGTTTCAGTTTCA
Organism: Rhincodon typus; assembly: GCF_021869965.1. Classification (NCBI taxonomy): domain Eukaryota; kingdom Metazoa; phylum Chordata; class Chondrichthyes; order Orectolobiformes; family Rhincodontidae; genus Rhincodon; species Rhincodon typus. Next base: position 83,875,842 of record NC_063339.1, read on the forward strand.
GTTCTCAAACAGGTGTCAGCTTCTGCTTTATAACACATTCGTTGAAGGAATCAGTTGAGGGAACCATCTCTGAGCTGCTTCCAATGCAACAATATCCTTTCTTTAATGAGTAGACTAAATCTGTACACAATACTCTAGATTTGATCTCACTAAATCCTGTACAGTAGAAGCAACATTTTGTCAGTCTGCTGTAAAGTTCCCAACCCAGATGAGAGCAGCGTCAGCTGCCTGGATGAAGGCACAGCATTGTTGAAATAGCATTGTCCTTCTCGACGAGAGATCTGGTAAAAATGTCACAATGACACTTGAGAAGAATGAATAATACGTGGTGAGATGATCTCAACGTCGAGATCGGCCCTGCAAAATATTCTGCCTGAATCTGCCATTAATAGTCCCAGAGCCCACATCATTCAGATTCGTTAATCTGGTAAAATGGAGTTGAGAAACAGCAAGGAGAAGCAAACATTTTTAAGAGTCATACTTTAAAGACAAAACTACAATATCAACATTGGGCATGTTATAAAACAGGAAATTAGATATACAACTTTATGGGTACTACAGTAATAAAGGACAGATTCAATTTTCCTCTGAACTGTGTTTATCCAAGCAAATGCTAATGTTGGGAAAAATGCACTTCATGAGCGCGTATGAGATGGCTTGCTTTCACAATATGTTGTTTGCCAAGTTAGAGATCAGGCTATTTAGGAACTGGTATTGCGTGATCAGAATGGCAAATTGAAAACCTTGTTGTAAAGGAGCTTTTGGGAGTAGTGTTGATAATTGTGATCTTGAATTTTATATGACATCTGAAAACATTTTTTTTTTTTAAATTACAGTTAAAAACCTGTGTCAGGCAAGCCATGAAGGTATGAGGGGCAAATGACTTCAGTGAGTTGGAAAAGTACATGGAAAATGTTTTAATGGAAATCAGGCAATATCTGTTATTCACAGAAACATTTTAAGGTGTACAATATGCATATATCCCCCAAGTGCAAACAGCAAAAAGGAAAGATGACTGAATGATTGTTAATGAAAGAAGTTAAACATTGCATTAGATCAAAAGAAGTAGATTGTAGGATATAGTGGTAAACCAATGGATTCAGAGACATTTAACCAAAGAACAGATTTTTAAAAATCGAAAAGAGAACAAGAATGTAAACTAACAAGAAATATAAAGACATCCAGAAAGCAAAAATGAAAACAAGGTTAAATATGGAACAGTGAATGTGCGGACAGGATAATTTATTGTAGAGAACAGAGATATTGCAGGGAAACTAAACAGTTACCTTGCGCCTATCTTCATGGAGGAAGATCCAGAAAATATCGCAGACATATGCAGTGACCGTGGGACATGTGTAACTAAAGACTAAAATCATTCGTAACAGTGATGTGGTGGTTGTATATGACAACATAGCTGGATTGAATATCGATAAGTCTGACAGACCAGATGCACTTCATCATAGAATTTCGGAGGAAGCAACAATAGGCATGTTGATTGCATTGCGGATCACTGTGTTATTTTCCTATACTTTCTCCAAAGGCAGGAAGCCAATCTGGATATCTGGAAGGTTATAAAAATAATCAAACGGCTTATGAAGGGGGAGATTGGTCAACTACAGACCAATTAACTCGTAATTCACAGGAGGGAATCTGTTGGAATCTATTATAAAAGGTGTGATATTGGATATTTAGGAAGCAATAGCAAAATTGGAGGGAATACGAATGAATTTATGAAAAGAAAATTATAATTGATAAGCATTCTTTTTCAAACTGTTCGAAGATGTCTCTTATAGGCATAGACAATGGTGAACCAGTGGATGTGGTACATATGGATATTCAGAAGGATTTTCCAAGAGATCACACAGTGAGTTAGTAAATTAAAGCAAAGGGTGCAGGGAGGAACGTATGCAAATGGAAAAGTGAAAGCGAAGCATACCTTTATTTACAGGAAATCGGAATACAGAAATAAAGATGTCCTGCAGCAGTTCCATAGAGTGTTGGTGAGACTGTACCTGAAGTATTGTGTACAGTTTTCTGAGAAAGAATACACTGAACGAAGAGGAAATGCAGTGGGTATTCTCGAGATTACTCCCACACATGGCAAGATTGCCTGATGAGAAAATCGTTCTGTGTTCTCCAGAGTTTCAAAGAATGAGAGTGATCACAATGAAACTTAGAAAATTCACACAGATGGGTCTGACTAACACAGGGGCATGGAGAACAGCAAGCAGATGAGATTAGGGGGAATCCAAAAATATTCTACACGTACATAAGTGGAATAGAATAACCAGGGAACAATTCGGGCCTGTCAGAAACAAAGTGACAATCTGTGTGTGAAGCTGGAGAACAATGATAGATGAGTATTTCACGTCTGTTTTACTTGGAAAAATGAGGATTCGGGGAGAGAATTCAAAAAGATGGAATATGAAGTCCTTGAGCAGATGGATATATGATGCAAGCAGGGATTGATGGTTATGGCTGGTATAAAATTGGACAAATCCCCCAGTCTGACTGATTTGCATCATAGAAAGCTGGAGGAGACAAGAGAGGGAAATCCCTGATCCAAATTTATAAGAATCGCCACAAGAGATGTGCCAGAGGATTGGAGAACAGCTGATGTAGTTCCTCTTTACGGGAAGGGTTGCAGAGATAGGCAAGGCAACGATAGACCAGTGAGTATCAGATCAGTGTTAGGAAAACCATGGGAGAAAATAGGAAAGGACAAAATTGATCTGCATTTAGAAAGACAAGATTTGATCAGGGAAAGTCAGGATGACTTTATTACAGGGAAGTCATGCCTAACAAATTTGATGTATTTCTTTCAAGATGATCATTTATATGGTTTTTCAGCAAGGCCTTTTGACAAATTCCCACATGGGAAACTGAGAAAGAAAGTAAAACACAATGCTATCAATGGTAATTTGGCAAGCCACATTCAAAATTGTCTTAATGGCAGGAGACAGAGGATGGTGTTAGAAGGCTGTCTATATTACTGGAGACCAGGTCCTAAATGAGACCATATCTCGAACATTGTGCGGTATTGTGTGCAGTTTTTGTCTCCTTACCTCATTAAGGATAAATCTGATATTGAGGGAGTACAGCGAAGGATGACCAGACTGATCTCTGGGATGACAGGTTTATTGTTTGAGCTGAGTTCGAGTCAACTCGGCTGAAATTCCATGAGGTTTAGAAAAATGAGTGAAGATCTCGGTGTAATATATAAAACTCTCACAGAGTGAGACAGTTTGGAAGCAGGGAGAATAATGCCCTTGGCTTGGACGTCTAAAATAAGGGCCACAGTATTAGGTACAGGCAGGCCACTGTGCAATGAGATGAGCATTAATGTCTGCATACAGAGACTGGTGAACCTCGGGAATACTTTGCCAAAAAGGCTGTAGGAGCCAGGCACTGAATATAAATAAGGATTTCTAGACACTAAATGGATGGGCAGAGAACATATGTATGGGATAGAGGATCAGCATCATTATGTTGAGTGGTGGAGGAAAATCAATGGACCGAAGGAACTACTACAGTTCCTACTTTATATATTTTTTTTCCAATGATTAATCACATTAAGAGATATGTGCACTGTGTGGGAGAAGTGCATTGAAGAGATATTCAGCCATGAGCTGGAATGAGGAACACTAAATGGGTTGAATGGCCTTCTTCTTTCCCAATGTTTCTGTCCCGTCTGTGGGAAAGCTCTTTAAATGTTCTCACAAGCTCTCAGATATCAGGAAGGAGGCCTCTGCAGGTTCAACACAACAGTGTTTCTTTTCCCCTTTTCCAATACCAAGGCTGGGTGTTCCATCTGATTTTATCCTTTAAGACGTCAGAGCAGTTTGATACAATTGAATGTCTTGCTTGGCTGTTCCAGAGAACATTGAAGTGTTCATCACATGTCTGTGTGTCTGAAGACGCTTTTCGGCCAGATTAGGACAGCACGGTAGATTTGCATCCTGAAAGTATGTTGGTGAAGCAAATTGATGTTTGCAATCGATATTGGCTTGAAGGTCACTTTTACTGACATCAGATTTGAGACTTCGACATTTTATTAATTGATTTTAATATCCCCCATCTGAAAAGGCATGAGCCTAGTCTGGATTAGAAATCCAATGATATTTCCACAACAGCACCATCTCCACATGGGGAACTATCAGAAACCAAACGGAGCAGGTTATTTCTATGCTGCTTGACAGCTCTGTCAAAAGCAATTTCCAACAATTCGACAATCGTAATGAGAATAAGAGCATGGTAATTGGTCAGATTGCAATTATGCTCCTCTTAGGGAACTGGACATAGCTGATTAATTTTCCACGTTGCCAGGTCGATGTCAGAGTTGGAGCTGGAATGAAACAGCTTCCCCCAGAGGCACGGCTTGTTGTGCAGCACAAGCCTTCAATCCTATTGTAGGAATGTCATCAGGGCCAGTTATCTTTTTCGTATCTTTACTTTATCCTTATCTTTTTCTTGGTATCATGTGCAGCTAATCTAATTGGTTGAATACCGGCATCTGTGATTTTGTGGACGTCATGATGAGAATGAGGTGAATCATCAACTCGATACTTCTGGCTGAGGATGGTGCGGATACTACATCTTTGAAGTCGCACTGATGTGCAGGGCTGTTCCATTATTTAGGATGAGGATATCTGTGGAACCCTCTCCTACAGGGAGTTGTTTAACTGACCATGCAGATGGCCTAAGAGCCCTCCAATTCTTCCTCTCCCACAGGCCCGACCAGTCCCCCTCCACTGACACCCTTATCTACCTAACCAAACTCGTCCTTACCCTTAACAACTTCTTCTTCAACTCCTCACACTTCCTACGGACGAAAGGGGTGGCCATGGGTACCCGCATGATCCCAAGTTATGCCTGCCTCTTTGTAGGGTACGTGGAACAGTCACTCTTCCGCAGCTACACTGGCTCTATTCCCCACCTCTTCCTCCATTACATCGATAACTGTATCAGCGCCGCCTCGAGCTCGCTCAAGGAGATTGAACAGTTCATCCACTTTACTAACAGCTTTCATCCCAACCTTAAGTTCACCTGGACAATCTCTGATACCTCTCTCTCCTTCCTAGACCTCTCTGTCTCCATCTCTGGTAACCGCCTGGAAACCGATATCTATTTCAAGCCCACCAACTCCCACAGCTACCTATAATACACCTCCTCTCACCCGCCTTCCTGCAAGAATGCTATCCCCTATTCCCAATTCGTTTGCCTCCGCCGCATCTGCTCCCAAGATGAGGTGTTCCACTCCCGGACATCCCAGATGTCTTCGTTTTTCAAAGACTGCAATTTCACCCCCACAGTGGTCGAAAATGACCTCGATCACATCTCTTGCGTTTCCGTCACCTCAGCCCTCACAGCTCCTCCCCACAATACAAACAAAGACAAAATTCCCCTTGTCCTCACGTATCAGCCCATCAATCTCCGGATCCAACGCATCGTTCTCTGCCACTTCCACCACCTGCAATCTGACCCCACTACCAAGGATATATTTCCCTCACCGTCCTTATCTGCTTTCTGGAGGGACGCGTTCTCCACAATTCCCTCGTCCGCTCCACACTCCCCACTATCCCCACCAGCCCCGGCACCTTTCCCTGCAACCGCAGGAAGTGTTACACCTGCCCTTACACCTCCCCCATCACCTCCCTCCCAGGCCCCAAGAAAACCTTCCACATGAAACAGATATTCATCTGTACACCCGCTAATGTGGTCTATTGTATCCGCTGTTCCCGATGTGGCCGCCTCTATATCAGGGAAACTAAAAGGATGCTTGGAGACTGCTTTGTGGAGCACCTACGCTCCCACCTCACTGACCAACCCCCATCCCCACTTCCTACCGACATACACCTCACCTCTACTAGCCTCATCCCCGCCTCCTCGACCTGTCCGTGTTCCCTCCCACCTACCCGCCCCTCCCTCCTGACTGACCAACCCCCGTCACATCTCCCTACCTACACTCACCTTGACTGGCTTCATCTCCGCCTCCAAAACCTGTCCGTCCTCTCTCCACCTATCTTCTCCACTCTGTACCTTCTATCACCGCCTCCCCCTCTCTCTATTATTTCAGAGCTCTATTCCCCTCCCCTTTTTCTGAAGAAGGGTCCAGACACGAAACATCAGCTTTCCTGCTCCTCTGATGCTGCCTGGCCTGTTGTGTTCATCCAACTCCACACCTTGTTATCTCAGACTTCAGCATCGGCAGTTCCTACTGCCTCCATCACCATTTATGACTGGTTGTAGCAGGATAGTTGGTCTGTTGATCTTGCAATCATTTTGCCCTGTCTGTAATGCGTTAGTTCTGCTGTTTTTAATGCAAGCAGTTGAATGCGGTAGCTATAACGGGTTGCCATCAGTTTCAGGTACACATGGTTCTGACCCCGGCATGTTTGCCTGCATTCATCACTGAATCATTGATCAGCTTCATGGTAATCGCAGAGTGAGGGATTATCCGGGACAAAAAATTCACAGATTCTGGTGGAGTACAATTCTGCTTCTGCTGCTGCTGCTGTGGTTTACATCACCAAATGAAGGCCCAGTTTTGAGCTGCAATAAGTGCAATGTAATGTCCCCCAGTTCAGGCCGAGTCCCCATCGCCCTTGTACACAGTGACCTATTTTGTTTTCTGATGTGGTAACACTTCCATTCTAATATTCTCATTCTTCTGAGGGTCTTTCCATGGTGTCACGCCTCCAATTTGTCACATTCCTCAAAACCCTTTAACATATTCATCTGAACCTTTTCCCTTCCAGTAGGTGCATCTTTGGGTGGCACGGTGGCTCAGTGGTTAGCACTGTTGCATCACAGCGCCTGGGATGTCGGTTCAATTCCACCCTCAGGCGACTGTCTGTTAGAGTGTGCAATATTCTCCCCGTGTCTGTGTGGGTTTCCTCCAGGAGGTCCGGTTTCCACCCGCAGTCCAAAGATGTGCAGGCTCGGTGAATTGGCCATGCTAAATTGCCCATCGTGTTGAGGGATGTGTAGATTAGGTGAGTAACAGGAGGATGGGTCTGGATGGGATGGCCTGAGGGTCGGTGTGGACTTGTTAGGCTGGAGGACTTGTTTCCACACTGCAGGAAGATTTTTAAAGTGAATGTTTCTCTCCCTGACCATGATTAAGAGCTCTGTAATGTCAGTGATGCAAGAGTTATGTAGTTTCAGAACCAATTAATTTGTTCACCTTGCGCTGTCATTCACTTCTCAGTGTATGGTGATCCATGTTGGACAGGGCGTTTGAGCAGCTTTGACACACGTTTTTGGAATTTATTCAAAAACACACATCGCTGAAGAAACTAAGCAGGTCTGGCAGCATCTGTAGAGTGAAAGCAAAGTTAAGCTGTTGGATCCAGTGATGCCTTTTCAAAGCTCCCAGTTTCCCGAGCAATTTTTCTTTTTTTCAGATTTCCAGCATGCACGGTTCTTTGTTTTGTTGAAAATTCAGTTAGTGCCGATTCATTTCTGGAGAAACTCAACAGGTCTGGACGCATCTGTGGAGACAGAGAAAAAACAGAGTTAAGGTTTCAAGTCCAGCGAGACCCTTCTTCAGAACTGAAAAGGGTTGGAAAATGTTTTTTTAATACCTTGACAGAGGTGGAGGAGGGGTGACAGAAAACAGAGAGTGTGGGGGTGCAGTGCAAAACACAAACGGGCTTTTAATTGTGGTGAAAGAGAAGCAGATGTACAATGGGAATAAATAAAGGTGTGAATGGGGAGATGGGTTCTCTCCATTGAGTGCAATGTAAACAAGACACAAACAAGACAAGGTCACATCGTCTGCATCATATTGTGTTTGCCATGTCTCCATTAATAACTCTGAATGTCTTGCGCATTTATGAACAATCTCATCTATCTGTACACACACACTGATGAAATAGTGTCTATAAAATCATTTCTCCTCCGTTCCATTTCAAACTATCGTGTTTTGTTTACATTGTCACTCACCATTCCTTCAGCCAAATTTATTCTATTTCTTTGTCTGCATTTTGTTTCATTCCGTCTATGAAGAAGGTATTGGCTACTGGGCGATATCACTTTATTCCTGTCCAGTCTGCACAGCCACTGTCTCCTCTTCCTTACTGTTTCTTAATCAATCACATAGATATTGTCTCTGACCCTTTACTGCCAATAATCAAAACAATTGGAAATGTAAAGTTTACTTTTGGGCGAAGGCCAAAAATTTGGTAAAGAAAAGCTGTATAAACTGCAAAATAAAGATGTTTTCAACTTTAGAAGCAAATTATTGAAATTATTGTGTTAAAGATAAAATGTTGCCTGATGAGAGCAGTGAGAGGAAAGTTCAGCGAAATCCACATTTCCTGTCTTTCTCCAGGCAGTTGTGGGCAGAGACCGTTTTTATATTGGCAGTGGTTGTGGTGGAGGAGACTTCAGTGCAGTAACAAACTCTGGATTGGCTCTTAGGAAAATGGTTACATATGGCATCGCATGTGGATAACACAGCAGAATCATCGAGCCTGTGCAGAGAAAGCATCACCTTTCTCCTTTACTTCTATCATTGTTAGAGTAATTGGAGATGGGCACTAAGACCAATAGCAGGTAATGTCAGCATCCCACCCAGACCAGGTATTGTTGTTACATTAAAAGTGTCAGCGTGAAAGGGGTTAACTGGAGCTGTTTGTTCCGTGACTCGAATTAAAGCCAGTCTCCATGGATACTAACTTTGTCACTGGAGGGTTTCCCTCTTCTATTAATAAGGGGTTTCTTCCAATGTGTTATCCCACAGAATCAGTGGCTGTGTCATCCCCAACACGATTGGGATCAACAGCTCCAGAGAGAGGGACAGATCAGAATCTGTGAAGAGCAGATTGGGATGTTCCAATTATGGATCAAAATGTGAGAACCACAGACAGGAATGTTACAAAAATGTACCAGAATCTGAGCGTAATAGATTGGAATGTTCCAACAATGGACAGGAGTTTATCCGATGGCCTTTACTGGCTTTCTGTCGATTGGGTACCGTTAACATAGCGGATAGAAGCTGTACTGATGTTTAATCAGTCGGGTTGCTATCCCATCCTCGATATTGTTGGTGTTCCTGGTAAGTCTCTCTATCTCTGTGAATTCAATTATTCTGTAAAACTTTGTGAACAGCATCTCAATTTCTATGATCTATATTTGGCAAAGATGTAAACTATTGTATTCACTTTCAATTACAAACTCAATTCTTATTCCATGGCTTTTTTCACCTTCACTTACAAACATCGTAGGAGGAACAAAAGTGTTCATAACCACCATTGGCCGATTTTGTCCTGAACTGATTTATATCACAATATTCCCTTTATCACCAATAATATTCCCAGTTTTCACTTCTGCCTCAGTGCTGTTTCTGAATAAACTATCATCTTCTCCTTTCCAGTTGCAGTTCTCTTCTGGCCACACTTGCAGTTACTAAAATTTTGATTGTATACTTATTCTTATCTCTACCTGGACCTATGCCAGTTGCAAAGTGTGAAGCCAGCTTGATTCTAAAATGAGGTGGTCAAAGCTTTGTGTCACTGGTTTCAGCACAACCCGTCGATGGCCATCAAATGAAAGCTTCATTGAAGGGTTTATATTCCAGAACTCTCCGAGCAGGAGTGGGTGCCAAGTCCATCATCTCCTAAGTGCAGTGCTCCGATGTATTCACTTGATGACAGAAGCCATCTCTTTTCACCTACCCACCCCTTCCTCCCCACCCCCACTTACTTGCTGAATGGAATACATTACTCTGTCTGCACAGAAGAAGATACAGAAAATCTTCCAGAAATTCTACAGGGCAGTGACTGCGAAAATGAGCAACTGTGGGAGATTAGAATTAATAAAGAGGAATTACTCAAACTAATTGAACTGAAGCTTGGTACGTTGGTCTGCTATGTCCCACGGAATATATGGAGGTGGCAATTGAGCGCTTCAGTCTGACCAGTCCATGTCAAACATAATGCCAAATTATCCTAGTCCCACCTACCTGGGCTTGGCCCATATCTCTCCAACTGTTTACTGTTCATGTACTTATCCAAATGTCATTTAAAACTTGTAACTACAAGAAAGAATTATTGATTACCATTCAAAATTCTTTAGATTCTGGAATTTCTGGATCCTACACAGTGCAAAGTAGCTGTTGTAACCCAAATAAAAACTGGATTGGGAGGGAAAACAAAATAAAACTAAATTTTGGGCAACTTGATGTCTGTTATGAAGAAAAGATTGGAATCTTTTATGAGGACTGTGAAAACTAGACACTTGGGGAATCATGATATGACTTGGCAGAATTCACTTAGATTCAAGAAAGGGAAGTCATCTTTGATAAATCTGTGGAGTTTGTGTTAATTAAATTTCAGTCCACAAATTTCGGGTGTGTGTCCAAATTATCCTCAGAAATGTCTTCCATTGCTGCTTCACCGTCTTTCCTACTAAGATTCTATTCCTATTTACTCTAGCCAGTTCCTCCCTCATGTCTTTGCAGTTCCATTACTCAATTATAATCGTGTCACATCCAAATGTGAGCAATACATTTAAACTGAAAGAGGGACGTTTGAGAGATAAGACATGGAGAAAGATTGGACTATTTATTAACTTGATATATGTCATGTATGTATGAGAGAGAGAGAAAGAGAAAGAGAATATGAATAATGAGATGTAAAAATGGAGAAAAGTAGATTATCGACAGAAGTAGATGTACTTTCCAGTTTGTTTTGACAATTCCTGTGAGCTGTGGTCCTTTATCCAGTGCATGTACGACTGAATAATATGCATATAATAGTTGAAGCATCCACACATGAGAACCAATGGGAATGGTGTATTTGAATTGACAGAACACTTTTGATATGGTTGCACACAGGTGAGTGAGTAAAGCTGGAGTCCAGGGGTAAGGGGAAATATACTACATGGATTGAGAATTGTTGAGTTGAGACAACACAGACAGTTGAACCCTTTTCCAGACTGAACGCTGTAACTTATGGGGTATCACATGGACCAGCGTTTGGTAATTTGAAAGGCATACAACAATTTGGATGTGGCCAGCAATAGCATACATCTCATTTTGTAATGATTAAATGGTGCGAGGTTGGGAAGTGTTGTTGTCCAAAAGGACCTGCATGTCCTTGATCATTGGTCACCAGAATTAGTACATACAGGGCTATCGGTAATGAGGGAAGTAAATGGTATGTTTTCTTTCATTGTAAAATGATTCAAGTACATAAATAAGACCATATTTCTGCACTTGTAGAGTCTTGATAAGAGAGCATTTAGGACATTTTGTACAGATTTTATCTCTTTTGTAAGGAAAGATCTCCTTGCCACAGACACGGTACAAAAAAGTATCACCAGGCGAATCCCTGAGATGATGGTACCATGGGGAGAGAGTGATGAAACTGAGTGTTTAATCTATAGCACTGTGAAAGAATAAGAGATAATTGCATTAAAATTTGAGATTTGGTAGTGAACACTTCTGTCCAAGAAAGACGTTGATAGGGTGCGAACTTCCATCCGTTACCCATGTAAATACATGTGGATTTTGCATGTAAACTGAATTAAAGCCCCATGTCGACTGACAGAGAAGTGCTGGCTCTGAATGAACTCTCCCCAAATTAGTGTGTGACCCTACACTGAACGCCATGTTGTTCACAATCCCGACATCAGCCATAATACTTTACTTCTGAAACAGAAAGCCAGTCCAACCACATTCTGATCTTCATAGAGAACACACGTGTGCCTTCTCGGAGGATGCCACCTTGAGATTTTGCACAAAACATGAAGCTTCCCGCCACACTGCTGTAAAACTGCATTAAAGTACCACATGTTTACCACGAGTAATGGAAGCACGAGGAACTATGTGGAGCAGACTATCTGTGCAGCCTCTGCTCCATTTGCTTGTCATGTTGTAGCATCAGTTACCTCACTCTGTTTCCATGTAAGTGACTGTAGGGGCTGAATGGCCTCCTCCTGCTCATATGTAAATGACTCAAGTGGCTGTACAGCAGGGCCAAGTGCCGGATTGGTCTTCCCCGGCTTCCTGTGTAACAGTTCGATGTGCGAACTAGTGTGACAATGCTGTCACTGTATGACGTTATTTTGTTCTGGATGCTTTCAAGAGAGAGATTGAACAGGAGGCACAAAGCTGTCTAGTTAATAAATCTTGAGTAAACAGCTTGAGAGGCTTTGGTTTTTTCACAACATCTGTCAACTATTTCACCATGTATCTCTG
>NC_063339.1:83888546-83899869 GCF_021869965.1 Rhincodon typus
CTTCCTGCTTCTGAAAATCATTCGGCAATGCTGTCATCACAATAAATTAGCAGGGAAAACCTTCACTCCCCTGACTGGGAATTGATCACAGACCACAGCATTGAGAGAACCAAATCCAAACCACTAGACAATAAGAGAAGGTGCCCGAAGTGCTTGTATCTTGTCTCAATTGCACTGCTTTTGCCTTTTTGTTCTTGATCATTTTGTCTGCCTATCAGTTTCTCCCTGTCCTCGAGTTTCTACAGCGTGGTAAAGGACAATTCGGCCCATCGTGTCAATGCAACTCATCAGACATCCATCTATTCTTGTTCCAGTTTCCAGCATTTTGGCCCATGCCCTTCTGTGTTCTGAAGTTTCAGGGACAAATGTCAATGAGATAATCCTTGTAATGAGCGAATGGGACTGGGGTTTGAGATCGTAAGACTGCTTTACTACCTCCTTGAGGAAGTCATTCTCATTTTTAATCACGCAGGGAGACAGATAGACAAATCCCCGCCAGTGCCAGACGCCTCAGCATTACAACCGCTCCATGTGCTAGGCGTCCGCTCTCCGTCCGATAATGGTTTCTCTGACAAAAGGTAGCTTTAGGTGGATTGCAAGTGACTTCTCCAGGCAATGAGAACCGTTACTGTGAGCTGACATATGAGAATGTCCGTATGTCCCCCTCCAAGCATCACACAACTTTGAGTTAGAAAGACACCTTCAGTGTCGCTGGGTCTAAATCCTGGAATTCCCTCCCTAATTGCATAATAGCTGTACTTACGTGCCAAGAAGTTCAATAAATTGGCCCATCACTTCCATCTTAGGTTAATTAGGGATAGGCAATGAAATTTCAGATTGGTTGTGATTTGGCAAGAATAGCAAATGTCCTTTGCCAGTTTTATTTTTCCAAAATAAAGTTTGGGACGTTTGTTGTGAAGACACGGAAACAGTCTGAACGCCCCCCCCCCGCAACTGCCGAGACATTTGTGTCACCAGGAAGCAGATCTCCTGAAACTGGGGCCATCTGTCATGGAGCTTTTGGAATTTCTGTCTGTTCCCAGGTATGTTATTTTGCCAGAGCCGAGATTCTATTTGAATTATTGAACTTTATTTTGAATTCTGATCATTTCAATGTCTCAGATCAGGTAATGACACGAAAAACATCACAGTCACTGTCCCAGCATCTTAAAGAAGGGAACAGTGCCTTGACTGGCCCTGCTCAATCGGAAATTTTACCCTTCACTCTCCCCAGAGTCTGGTTCACAAAGTATTTAGAAAGATTTACGAAGCTGGAGACTGGGTTATCTGTTTTGTTTCCTTTCCATGTTTCCACCTACCAACTGACAATTGTGGCGCTGCTAAATAATGTTCGGGTTGGAGAGCGGTGGGGTTGAACAGTTTGATTAAGCTGATAGTGATAGATTCTTACCACTGACCAGTTCAATAAACAAAGTATTGGATTTAACGACACGTAAAGGAGTCATATTTGCATTTATATAGCGCTTGTCAACACCAGTGAGGAAGCCAGATTACATGGGCAGACGTTGTTTAAAACTTGATTCGTCTTCCTCTGACTGTGATATAAAATCATAAGTCACACGACATCAGGTTATAGTCCAACAGGTTTATCTGAAATCACAACGTTACAGAGCATGGCTCCTTCGTCAGGTGAAGTGGATGCATGTGATATATTCACAGCAAACACCCTTTAGGACCTTAGACCGAAATGGATTTCATAAAGAACCACCTTCATTGTCTCCCGAAGATTTAAAAAAAGCACATGTCAAAGGCAACAAGAGCTCATGCAGAATTCAAACCTGCAACTTCTCGTTCCCTCGACATTCACTTGAAGCGAGATTCAGACCACGAGACCAATGACCCAGCCTAGTGAAGTCCTACTTCACAATAAATCAGGGGTTACTCAGACAGTGCTATGGTCCCTACTTCGGATTTAAGAGACCAGATTTCAAATTCTATCTGCTCCAGCAGTGTGTAATGACATCTCTGAACAGATTTATTAGACAAAAATACTCTCCCCCGTTGTTTGGTGCAGTGAAAGTAACAATGAACATCTTCTTTTCGTTCTTTCTCCCTGTTCCCGGGACGGTGCTACATGTCTCTTCCCCTGGGACAGGGTTCTCTCCATTGGCAGATGCATTAAACCATTTCTCAGCTCGGACAGGCAGTGCTGGGGGATGGTATATGCTCCGTAGCTCCGTCTCAAACACTGGAAGAGGGAAGGAGCAGAAGGGGTAGAATCAGGCAACAAATTGTAAACAGCGATTTGGAACTTTCATCAAATGACATTTACCAGAGACAGACAGAGGCTTGGAGGGCTGATGGGAAAGAGAGAACTCGAAACTGGAGATTCGTGCCTTCAGCAACTTAAAATGAGATTTTTATATGCAGCCTGTTTGGTTTTCAGGATTTGCCTGCACACAGTAATCCTGCAAGAAACATCTCAGCAACGCGTGCGTCCATTCGTTTACTGCCTCCAGGCCAGATGTTAATATCTGACACCAACAGTCTCAGATTAAGAGATTTTAAGTGAAACACTCACTCACTGAGAGACGTCCCCAACGGCCCTGAGTTGCAGGGCTGCAGACAGTACAACGCGGAAGGGAGGGTTAATAATGAGCTATTGTTTCTCCCTCACCCGCTCCGTCACAGAGACAGGGAGAGTGACGTAATAAACCGATGGTGTCATTCCCGTGCAGAAAGAAGCCGCTTAGCCCTTCGAGTCCACAGCGACTCTCTGTCGCTTGTATCGTTCTGTGGCTCTTCATAATCGGTGATATTTGTCCGCATAAAACTGTCTCTGACATCCGGATCCTTTTGTCATTCACGTCTGAATCAGCGTGGGAATTACTGCCAGGCACCGGCACACACTGCAAGTCATCTGAGAGAGGAGGCTTCACGTCTCATTTCATAGCAGACCGACCGAGAACAGGATTCAGACCATCACAAGCGAGTCACTTCACCTGTGTAAACTTATGCAGTGCTTTAATATGATATATGAATTTCAGGTGCATGAAGCTGATTAAAAACTGCGCGACACATGTCACTACCAAGCACAACAAAGGCATGTAGGAAATAGCAAAGGATGGTTTCGATCCAGTGCCCTCTGAGTTATGGGCCCAGCACGCTGCCGCTGCGCCACTCTGCTAGCTTCTGCAGTCACTCCTTTTCAGGCACGAATTCAGCTTTTCGTCTGGAGTGCGGCATGTTCCTTGGAGTGTGACGTCAAAAGATCTTCACTTTTGTTCTGTTGCACAGACGCGTTACGGCTGTGTAAACATGACTGTAGCCTGAGTTCCCACATTCTCTTAGTCGAACTATGATTTCACTCAGAATCACAAAATTTGCCACAACACAGACGGAGGCTATGCAGTCTCCCCTAGCTGTGCTGCATCTCCACAATAGGCAAATGATTGTCTCTTTTAGTATCATTCTTTTGCCTTCTCGCTGTAACGCTACGTTTTGGGCGGCACGCTGGCTCAGTGGTTAGCACTGCTGCCTCACAACACCCGGGACCCGGGGTGGATCCCATCCTCGGGTGACTGTGTGGAGTTTGCACATTCTCCCCATGTCCGCGTGGGTGTCCTCCGGGTGCTCCGGTTTCGTCCCACAGTCCAAAGATATGCAGGCTACATGGATTGGCCATGCTACAATTACCCATAGTGTTCAGGGATGTGTACATTCGGTGGGTTATAGGGGAATGGGTCTGTGTGGGATGCTCTGTGGTGCGATGTGGATTTGTTGGGCCGAAGGGCCGGTTTTCACACAGTAGGGATTCAGTGTTTTGTTACTTTTAACATAACGAATACCGTTTTGTGTCGATTGAATCTGCCTCTCTGGCACTGTCAGAAAATGATTTACGAATCCTAACCACTCCTTGTGTGAAAACATTCTTCCTCATGTCACTTTTGCTTCTTTTTATAATGGCTTTAAATCTCTGCCTAATCGCTCTTCATCCTTTCAGGCAGGGCGTGGGAGCATTTTCATACCATTATTTCCTTGTTTAGAGCCCTCGTGACTTGGAAAGCTTCAATCAGACCAGCTTTCAATCTTCTGCTCCCCAAGGAGAACTGTCTCAACTTTCCATTCTATCTTCATTGCTGACGTACAGGTACATTTTAAACCTTTAAAATTTGGAACTACCTTCGATGGTCCACACTGTCAACACCTTCAATGCCTCCAGATGCAATTCTCTTGATTCTGCCTGGCCTGCTGTGTTCTTCCAGTCTCTTCTTTGTCTATAATTCACATGAACCTTTTCGTGCTATCTCCAATCACTTCACGTCACTGCTTTCTGAAGTTTCACATGCACAATTGAGCAATATTGCAGCTGAAGGAATCATCAAGAGTCAGATTGTCTCCGCGACCATCCTGAAACTCTCGTTGTCCCTTTGAACAAGTGTATCCCTTTTCCGTCTTTGCTGCAATGGTACCTCTGTCCCATTCCAAAATCAGGCAGTTCGACCTCTTTTTAACGAAACTGATTTTCGAGAAAATTGATTGGACATTTTGGTAAAACTGAAGACAAGGCATGAGGACTTAAAACCAGGACATCTTACAGTGCTACATAGCACAAGAACCAAACCAAGTGTCATGCCCCTAGACCAACGAACCAGGTCAGACAGGCCACTCTTGGACCAGCTGAGACTCGCTGAGCGTGAAATACATCCCACGTTTCTCCGGGAATTCCAAGCAGCAAACAGTTTCCAGAGCATCGTCTTCTCGTTTTGTCTCCCTGGTACCTGGACGGTGCTGTTTATCCATTCCCCTGGGACCGGGCTCTCTCATTTGCTGGAATATTGAACCATTGTTTTTCTCCTTGCTGGCAGTGCTGGAGGGGGGCAGAGCCCATTCGCTCTACTGCTGCCTCTCAATTATTTAAGGCGGGAGGTGTCAGCTACAAGCATGCGCAGGAAATGATCAACTTTGTGAACTTTCTTCCAATGTCTGTTATGCGAGGGATAGAAAGATGCTGAGCTGGCGGGAAAGAAACGGACCCATGAGACTCTTCCCTGGGGTAAATTAATACGAATTTGTTTTTACGCAGCATGTTTGATGTTCAGAATTCGTCTTCAAACTGCAATGCTGCAGAAAAGTTTTGCAACGCGGGCATCAGTTTCTTTGCTGCCTCCAGAGTAGGAGTTAATTTCTGGCACCAACAGAGAATCCGAGTGAAACACTCAGTCACTGAGAGACGACCCAACGTCCCTGAGTTGCGGGGCTGCAGACAGTTCAACGCGGAAGGGAGGGTTAAAAATGAGCCATTGTTTCTCCCTCACCCGCTCTGTCACAAAGGCAGGGAGTGTGACGTCATCAACCCATGACCATTCAGCCCATCGAGCCACGGCGACTCTCTGTCGCTTGTATTTCTCTGAAGTATCGGTGATATATCTCCCTAATAGTGGTGTCTGCACCGTCATGCTCATAGAATCCCTACAATGTGTAAACAGACCCTTCGTCCCAACAAATCCACACCGCACCTCAAAGCATCCAACCCAACCCCATTCCTCCCATAACCCACACATCGCCGAACACTACGTGCAATTTAGCCCAGCCAATCCACCTAACCTGCACATCTTTGGACTGTGGGAGGAATCCAGAGCACCCGCCGGGAGCAGGGAGAATATGCAAACTCCACATAGACAGTTGCCCGAGGGCAGAATTGAAGCCTGGTCTCTGGCGCTGTGAGGCAGCAGTACTAACCACTGAACCACTATGCCTTCCGATGCTGTCTCCGACATGCTGATCCTCTTATCATTCACATCTGAAATGGCATGCGGAATTACTGCCAGGAATGGAAACAACTGCACCTGATGTGTTTCAGCTTCCCCAGTTGATTCCCATCTCAGATAAGAGGTTTTACCATTCAGTTCAGAGCAGACGACAGAGAACAGCAGAAGACCTTCACAAGCATGTCACCTCCCCTGTGTAAGCTTGGCCAGTGTATCAATATGAGATATTTATTTCAGACGCAAGAAGCTATGGGAAGCGGAAAACACAGGGTACGGGACAGAGCATCACCTGCCTGTAACAAATAGCAGAGAATGGTTTCGAATTTTCGATTTCCGGAGTACGGACCCAGCACGCTCCTGCTGCGCGACTCAGTTGTTCTAGCGTGTGACTTTTTCAACAAGTATTCAGCTTTTCATCTGGTGCGTGGCATGTACCTTAAAGAATAATGTCAAAAGATCTTCACTTTTGTTATGTAATATTCTGTTGCTTAGACGTGTCGCGCTTGTGTAAATATTACCTTTGTCTAAGTTCCCACATTCTGTTGGTCGAGCTGTGATTCAACTCAGAATCACAAAATTTGTCAAAACGCAGACAGAGGCCATGTAGCTCGCCTTGGCTGTGGGTGTGCCGGGTCTCCGCAATACGTACATGAGTGTCTGTCTTAATATCATTCTCTTGCCTTCTTCCTGTAACTCTGCATATTGTGACTTTTCACAGAACCATCGAATTCCGTTTTGTGTGGCATGAATCTGCCTCTTTGTCGCAGTCAGACAGGGATTTACAGATCCACTTAGTCGTTGTATAAAAACGTTCTTTGTCATGTAATTCTTACTTCTTTTCCTCATGACTTTAAACCTCTGCCTAATTGGTCTCGATCTTTACAGGTGTGTGAGCATTTTCACCCCCTGATTTCCTCTGTTCATACCCCTCACAACTTGGAAAGCTTTCATCAGACCAGTTTTCCGTTCTCCAAGGAGAACTATCTCAACTTCCAATCTATCTTTCTTGCTGACATTCTTCACACACGTCACCGTTCACGCGAAGCTGTTCAGCACCGTCTCCAATCACTTTGCGTCCCAGCTTCATGAACTTTGACACATACATAATTGAGCAATAATGCAGCGGAGCATTCATTCTGATGATCGGCCTTGGATCAAACCGTCGACTCTTCTCCTCCTCCTCTGCTGCCTGACCTGCTGTGTTCCTCCAGCTCCACACCAGCGATTCTGCCTCCAGCATCTGTCATTCTTGCGATCTCCGAAATCATTCGCTTTGAATAAGTGTTTCTCTGCGCTGTGTTCACGATAATATTAAACCAGCTTCATTTTTCGGAAAGCTGGTCGGGTAATTTAGTGAAAGTGAAGATAAGAAATCTGGGCTTGTCCGCGATTGGAACCCGGGACCTCTCACATGTCAGCGGCATATAAGACCCGAAGCGAGAATCACACTCCTCGACCAACGAGTCATCTGGCAAATTTGCACTCCTTTCAGAGTGCAGTACATTCCACTTTGTTTGGGGAATTCGAAGCAGCAAAGAATTTCAAGAATATTTTCTTCTCAATCTGTCTCCCTGCTCTCGAGACGGTGCTATTTGCTCCTTCTCGTGGCACCGTGTTCTCTCCTTTGATGGATTATTATACCATTTGTTTCCACTTGGATCACAGAAAGTTTTGAAGCTGGAGATTGGGTTTCTGTCTTGTTTTCTTTCCATGTTTCGACCTACCAACTGAATTTTGTTCCCAAAATCTCGTCGCAATCTTCAGGCTTCATCATGACTGGGGCTGAGGGAATTCAGATTTGTGGAGATATTCAAAAGGCCGTGATTTTTCTGCTTAGAGCAAAGAAGGTTAAATGGAGATTTCATGGCGCCAGACAGTGAGAAACTGTTTCCACAGGTGAGGATCAGTAAACAGGTAAATGGGACTTTAGAACATTAAAGATAAAGAGAGTTGCACTTACAGAGGACTTTTCACCACCAGTGATGATGTCTGTTGACTATGGGCAGGGGTTGTTTAAAACTTGCTTCCTTCTTCCCCGTGCACGATATATTCACTGCAAACACTCTCAGGAGTCTCATTCTGAACTCAATCTCATTGAAATCAGATCTCAACATTTTGATGTGCTTTGATTTGCTTCCCCTAAGTCCGTGCATCTGAAATAGATATCTCATATTGATACATGGACCAAGTTTACACAAGTGAGGTGACACACGTCTGAAGGTCTGAATGGCCTTCTCCTGTTCTGTGTCGGTCTGCGATGGTCTTAGTTGTTAAAAATGTTCTCTGAGATCGCAGAAATAAAGTGTTGAATTTGAAAACAACATCAGTTGTTGTGTTTTACATGCGAAGGACGCCCTGCAGTAATTCCCCACGCCGTATCAGCAAGGAGCGTCCTTCAGGTGAAATGAAAACTTGTGAATGACAAGAGGATCGGAGACAACATCACGACACAGGTACGGTTCACCATTATTAGGACGGATATTACTGATTATGAAAAACCATGGAGAGATACAAGTGACAGAGAATCGCCGTGGACTCGATGGGCTGAACGGCTTCTTCCTGCATGGGAATGACGCCATGGGTTTATGACATCACTCTCCCTATTTCTGTGATGTGGAGATGCCGGTGAAAAGTGTCACTTCACCTGATGGAGGAGCAGCGCTGTGAAAGCGTGTGATTTCACATAAACCTGTTGGCCTATAACCTGGTGTCATGTGACTTCTGATTTTGTTCACTGCCTCTGTGACAGAGCAGGCGAGTGAGAGACAATGGCTCATTTTTAACCTTCCCTTCCGCGTTGAACTGTCTGCAGCTCCGCAGCTCAGGGACGTTGGGGATGACTCTCAGTGAGTGAGTGTTTCACTTGGATTCTCTTAATCTGGGACTGTTGGTGTCAGATATTAACCCCTGCCCGGCCGTAACAAAGAAACCGACGTCTGCGTTGCAAAAGACTTTCTGCAAGATTGCTGTGTGAAGTCGAATCCTGAAAACCAAACAGGCTGCACAGAAAGATCCCGTATTAAGTTTCTCAAGGGAATAGTCTCCAGTTTCGACTTCTCTCTTTTCTAGGAGGTCTGCATCTTTCTCTCTGTCTCTGATTAATGCCATTTGATGAAAGTTCCCAATAGTGGTTTATAATTTCTTGACGTCTGATTCTGCCTCTTCTGCTTCTTCACCTTTCCAGTGTTCAAGAAGGAGCTGCAAAACGTATACCATCCCCAAGCACTGCCTGCCCGTGGAGGGAAATAGTTTGATCCATCTGCCATTGAAGACAACTCAGTGCTCGGGGAAAGGAGAAAATAGCAGCAGCCTGGGAGCAGGGGCAGAATGGGAAAAAGATGTTCATTGTTGCTTTCACTGCCCGAACTGAGATTTTTTAAATGTAAGCACCTGTTCAAAGATGTTATTACACGCCTCTGGAGCATACAGAACTTGAAACCGGACTCCAACTTCCAAAGATCACTATATGAGGGTCAAGTAGATTACAACAGAAAGCTGATGCTCGATGAAACTGTTCGTTGGTGTAGAAGTGTGAGAGTCGTTGATGAGGCTGTGAGAGGTCCCGCGTTTAAATCCCACTTGAGCCCTTGTTATCTGTAGCTGTGTCCTCTCTTCGCTGTTTGACGTCTTTTCGCGAAAATCTTTGGGAGTGTGTGAAGGTGGTTCATTATGAAATCTAAGACTGTCTGAGATCCCAAAGGGTCTTTGCAGTGAAAATCTCACATTCGGAAAAGACGGAATCGAACTGTTACTCACCCTGGTCAGTGGAAAGAATTTCTCACTATCAGCTCAATCAAACTGCCCAAGCCCACCCATAACATGAAAAACAACGCAAAATTTGTTAGTTGGGAGGCGAAACATGGGAAGGAAACAACATAGAAAACCCAATCTCCAGCTTCAGGAATCTTTCAAAGCTCTCT
Source organism: Rhincodon typus (assembly GCF_021869965.1). Classification (NCBI taxonomy): domain Eukaryota; kingdom Metazoa; phylum Chordata; class Chondrichthyes; order Orectolobiformes; family Rhincodontidae; genus Rhincodon; species Rhincodon typus. Next base: position 83,898,199 of record NC_063339.1, read on the forward strand.
GTGAATCATACTCGGGGGAGAGTGACGGGTGAACGGTCTGAATGAGCAGAGCCAGTCAAGACACTTCCCCATCTTTATGACGCTGGAGCATTGACTCTGATGTTCTCGGTGTCATTACCCGATCTAAGACGTTGAAATAATCAGGATTCTTTGAAAATATCAGGAATTCAAACAGGATCTCTGCGGCAGCGCAATCATATCCTTGGGAACAGACAAAAAGTGGAAAGGCTCGAAGAGAGATGGCCCGGGGATCAGGAGAGCTGTTTCCCGGTGAAACGGATGTCTCTGTAGGGGGTGGGATCAGACTGTTTCCATGTTTCCACAATAAATGTCACAGACTCTATTTTTAACAGGAAAATTGGCAAAGGACAGTTGTTTTTCTTGTAAAATGGCAACCAACCTGAAACTCACGGAATCATATCTTATAGACAATGTCCCAGATTCACCATCCCCATCCATGTATATGTCCTGTTCCACCTTCATGACAGACCCAGCATAGGCGGTGGCACAATGTGACATATTCGAGGAAATTAACTTGGAGTTCTCAACATGGCATCCTGATCCCATTCAGTCTCAGGGTATCCGGTTTAACGTGGACAAGGAAACCGCCTGCTGATTCCCGCCGACTGTTCTCTCTCGGCTGATGAATCCATAGTCCTCCATGTTGAACAACACTTGGATAGAATACTGAGGCTGGTAAGAATGAACTCTGCATTGGCGATTTCAATGTCCATCACTAAGAGTGGCTCGGCAGCAGCTGGTCAGGTCCCAAATCATAGTTGTTCGATTGGCCATGCAGGTGGTGAGAGAACCAAGAAGAGGGAAAACATGCTTGATCTCATCCTCACCAATCTGTCCTCAGCAGACACATCTGTCCATGACACTAACGGCAGGAGGTGACCAAAATATAATTATTGAGGGGACGATGTTTCACCTTTACGTTGTGCATGCCACACATTGCATTACATAGCACTGTCGCCGTGCTAGACGGGACAGACTGCAAACAGATCTAGAACTCAGCTGAGGCATCCATGCGGGGGTGTGGACAATCAAAAGTAGCAGAATGGGACTTCAAAGAAGCCGCAGTTGTTGCTTGTCAGAACAGTTCTGAGGAAGGGTACCGGACCCGAAACGTTAACTCTGTTTTTTCCTTCACAGATGCTGACAGACCTGCTGAGCTTTTCCAGCAACTTTGTTTTTGTTCCTGATTTACAGCATCCGCAGTTCTTTCTGTTTCTTTTTGGTTTACAGCTGAACGTGCTGACTAAATGCAATACAGAGACTGATGTGAAACAATCTGTAAGATCCATGAAACCAGGTGTCAGCCAGTTCAGACTTCATATTGCATCTACCAAAATGGCAATTTTCCTCTATCAGTTTTACTGTTCCAAAATAAAGGGTGGGGCATTCATCATGGAGACATTTGCTGTAATCGGGCTGTGATTTCATGTGAACTTCTTTGCTTTAGGCATTGGTCGGTTGATCAAGCAATGAGTTTATACTTCAAAGCTGGGGGGCGGGGCTGTTCTACTTAAATGGTTTTGACATCGTGTCTCATCATTTCGGACTTTAATCAACTGCCCACAGTAATCATTATCAAGCTTGATGGGTGCTGAAATTTAAGTGAGAAGAAAGGAGGATGCCTCGAACTTGTTTAATTTGGAGATTTTG
>NC_063339.1:83900369-83908397 GCF_021869965.1 Rhincodon typus
GTGTGTACTGAGAGCACTGGGGCCACTGGAAACATCAGGGAGCAGACATCCCGTTCCAGGAAGAAGGAGACACTGTTTCGAAGTCACCCTCAAACAGTTAAAGGGGGTGAATACATTTTCCTTGTATTTGCATTTCTTCACAACAGAAAATCGAACACAATTTAGACTAAAAGACAGAAATTTCCAACCTCTATTTGTTGTCAAGGAACTGGGAGAGAATCCTTCAGGATGGCGACGTTTTCATCCTCTGTGTTAGGAACTAAAGAAGTGACCTGTGTTTGCTCTCGAGTGTTTGAGTGTGTGGGAATGATGTAGAAACCATCAGTTCTTATGGATGTGTGTCTGTGTGTTTGGGGAGGGAATGTTTTACGATGCGTTTTTGTAAAAAAAAAGGTTGAGACGTGACTGTTATTTCAGCTTTGTTTTATTTTTAAGTAAATCAGTGATACATTTGAAAATGTCACTGGGTCCTCAATAAAACTGTTAACTTTCCCTCCAGGCTGATGTATAACTTGATATAACAAGGTGTAGAGCTGGATGAACACAGCAGGCCAAGCAGCATCAGAGTAGCAGGAAAACTGACGTTTCGGGTCTCGACCCTTCTTCAGAAAAATGCACCTCTGCTCCTCTGATACTGCTTGGCCTGCTGTGTTCATCCAGCTCTACACCTTGTTATATCAGATTCTCCAGCATCGGCAGTTCCTACTATCTCTGATGTATAATTTGTCTGTTTTCCATTCTCACAGTTAATGTAGTGACGATCTATATCCTGCTTTATAAAGACTATGGATTGACTTCATGTGTCAGACGTTACCTGGGGGCCATGGCAGTGGCGGATCAACTGGTCATTATCCTCGACCTGATGTTGAAACACATTCCCATTGTTTATTGGGAACAGTTTTATTTCCTGTATTCCATCCCTGTGTGTAATATCCACGCCATCCTGCTTTATGCAGCCACTGACTGTCCTGTCTGGTTCACCGTCACTTTCACCTTTGATCGATTTGTGGCCATTTGTCGCCAGAAGGTGAAAAGTAAATATTGCAGTGAGAAAACGGCGGCTGAGGTTCTGGGAACAGTGACTGTAAAGAACATTTTCTGGTATTTTATGCTCACAGCTCGCGACTTGCTGGAGAACGATCCCTGGTTTTGTTATGTAACAATCGATATTTATTTCTCTCGTGGCTGGGTCACAATCGAGTTCCTCCATCACATTCTAACCCCGACTCTCCCATTTCTCCTGATTCTGCTGCTCAATGTTTTCACCGTCAGACACATTTTAGTGACCAGCAGAGCCCGCAGGAGACTCCGGGCTCACATCAATGGGGACGGTCAGTGTGATAGAGAAATGAAAAACCGAAAAAAAATCCATCATTTTACTGTTTGTGATCTCGGCCAATTTCATCCTGTTATGGTCAATGTTAATGGTGTTTTCTGTATGGTCCCGGATGTATTCGATTGGATATTTCTCGGTGCATCTAGATAGCTCCGTGCAAGACTTGGGCTTCATGCTGCAACTCCTCAGTTGTTGCACAAACACCGTGATTTATGCCGTGACCCAGACTAAGTTCAGACAGCAGCTGAAGAATGTGCTGAAATATCCCTTTACCCAAATTCATCAATCAGTCAAATTCACTCATTAATCAATACATTCAGGATTTTCTCATTTCAGTCCAATGTTTCAGCAATGAAGCAGCTTTTCGCGATGGTAACAGAATGAGGGTAGTGCTGGCTTGTCCAACCTCATCCCACAAGGGGGTCACAGGGAAACCTGGCAATGTTTCTCTCAACTCACAGGCCAAAGAGAAAAGGCACCATTCCACTGATTGCATCCATAAGTTCAATATGTAATTAACGTTCATTAAAAAGTGCCAAGCAGCACAGCAAACTATATTGTTGTTTGTCTTTGTGTTGAAGAAGCTCAGCTGGAGAAAGACAGACACGGCCCCAAGGGAATGGGAGGATTTCGGGACTGAGCTCAGGAGTTGGGTTGAAGTCACTCTGTCTTTGCGTTCACCTCTGGTATATCTCTGTCTCTTTCTCTCCAACCTCTCCCTCCTCGCTCGCTCTCTCTCCCTCTGACCCACATTTCTCCATACACCCCTGCTCCCCATCCCTCTCTTCATTCCCTTCCTTCTCTCTGTCCACCCAACCTCTCCAAACCACTCCCTCCCTCTCCCCCACGTCCTGTCTCTCTCTCCCTCCTCCTCGAATATCCGCACCCCCTTCTCTCAACCTCTGCATGTGTGAACCCCATCTCCCACTCTGTATTTTTCCCTCTGACCCCACCTCTCCCTGATCCCCTATCAAGGTCTTTCCCTCTCTCCTTCGCCCTCCCGCTCTCTATCGCTCTCCCCATCCCGCTCTGTACCCTTTGTTTCTCTCCTCCCACCTCGCTCGCACCTCTCACTCTGCGTCTGTTTCCTTGTCTCTACCTCTCTATCTCTGACCCACTTTCTCTCTCTCTCTCTCTCTGCCCCCTCCTCTTTGTCTTTCTCTCTCCCTTCAAGTCCCTCACTTATCTCTGTCACCCCCTGTATCCCTTTCCCCCGTCCCCTGGCCCCCAGCCCTGTATCTCGCTCCCTGGGCCCCATCACCCTGAACCCCAGCCCCTGCCCCTGTCTCTCTCTGTCTCTCCCACCCTCCCTCCCTTTCACTCGCTCCCTCCCTCCCTCCCTGTCGCTCACTCCATCGCTCCCTCCCTGTCGCTCCTTCCCTGTCCCCCACTCCCACCCCGTCCCTCCCCATCCCTCATTCCCTCGCCGTCCCTTGCACCCTCGCCCTCCCTCTCTCCCTTGCCGACCCTCGCTTCCTCGCCGCCCCTCGCTCCCTCCCAGTCCTTCACTCCCTCGGTCCCTCCCCATTGCTCACTGCCTGTGCCTCGCTTCCCATCCCTCACTCCCGCCTCGTCCCTCGCTCCCTTTCCGTCCCTCGCTACCTGCCTCTCCGTCCCTCGTTCTCTCCCTCGCTCCCTCTCCGTCCCTCGATCCCTCCCTCCCCGTACCTCATTCCATCCCTCATTCCCTCTCTGTCCCTCGCTCCCTCCCGCCCCGTCCCTCGTTCCCTGCTTCCCGCATCTCCATCCCTCACTCCCTTCATCTCCTTTCTTCGCTCCCTCCCTCCCTGTCCCTTTCTCCCTCCCTCTCTGTCCCTCGCTCCCTCGCTCCCTCCCTCGCTCCATCCTTTGCTCACTCACTCACTCCCTGCCCCTCACTCCTTCCCTCCCTGTCACTCACTCCATCGCTCCCTCCCCGTTGCTCCTTCCCCATCCCTCACTCCCACCCCGTCCCTCCCTGTCCTTCGTTCGCTCGCCGTCCCTTGCACCCTTGCCCTCCCTCTCTCCTTCCCCGTCCTTCACTCCCTCAGTCCCTCCCCGTTGCTCACTGTCCGTCCCTCGCTCCCCATCCCTTGCTCCCTCCCCGTCCCTCGCTCTCTCGCTGTCCCTTGCCCCCCTCCCTGTCCCCCGCTCCCACCACGTCCCTGGCTCCCTGTCCCTCCCAGTCCATGTCTCTCACTCTCTCCCCATCCTTTGCTCGCTCCCCGTTCCTCTCTCACACCCCCTCGCTCACTCCCTGTCGCCTCCTCTCTCCCCATCCCTCACTCCCCATCCCTCTCTCCCTCCCTGGCCCTCACTGCTTCCCCATCCCTCGCTCCCTCGCTCCCTCCTCATCACTTGCTCGCCCCAGTCCCTTGCTCACTCCCTTCCCTCACTCCCTCACCCTCGCTCCCTCCTCGCTGCCTCCCTTCCTCATTCCCACTCAGTCCCTCACTCCCTCCCTCACTCCCTCCCCGTCCCTCGCTCCCTCTCTGTCCCTCGCTACCTGCCTCCCCGTCCCTCGCTCTCTCCCTCGCTCCCTCTCCGTCCCTCACTCCCTCCCTCCCCGTACCTCGTTCCCTCTCTGTCCCTCTCTTCCTCCCGCCCCGACCCTCGTTCCCTGCCTCCCGCACTCTCCGTCCCTCACTCCCTCCAACTCCATCCTTCGCTCCCACCCTCCCCGTCCCTTTCTCCCTCCCTCCCCGTCCTTTGCTCCCTTGCTCCACCCCTTGCTCACTCATTCACTCCTGCCCCTCGCTCACGCCCCATCCCTCGCTCCCTCACTGACTCCCTCCCCATCCCTCACTCCCTCGCCATCCCTCGCTCCCTTCCTCCCCATCCCTTTCTCCCTCCCTCTCCATCCTCACTCCCTGCGCGTCCCTCACTCCCGTATGTCCGTCGTTCCCTCCCCGTCCATTTTTCCCTCCTCCCTCCACGTCCCTCGCTCACTCGCTCCATCCCTCGCTCCCTTGCTCTGTCCCTCGCTCCCTCTCCATTCCTCGCTGCCTCGCTCCATCGCTTCCTCCCCATCCCTCGCTACATCACTCCCTCCCTGTCCCTCGCTCCCTCCCCATCCCTCACTCCTGCGCTGTCCCTCACTCCCTCCCCATCCCTCACTACCTCGCTCACTCCCTCCCCATCCCTCACTCCCTTGCCGTCCCTCGCTCCCGCCCCGTCCCTCGCTCCCTCTCTCCCTGACCCTTGATCCCGCCCTCCCCATCCCTCGCTCCCTCGCTGCCTCCCCGTCCCTCGCACCCTTGCTGCCTCCCCATCGCTTGCTTCCTCCCCGTCCCATGCTGCCTTGCTCCATTGCTACCTTCCCGTCCCTTACTCCCTCCCCATCCCTTGCTCCCTCCCCGTCCCTCGCTACCTCCCTCCCTGTCCATCGTTACCTCCCTCTCTCCCTCTCCGTCCCACGCAACTCCATCCCCATCCTTCGCACCCTCCGTCCCCGCCCCTCACTCCATCCCTCGTTACCTTGAATCCCTCCCCATCCCTTGCTCCCTCGTCATCCCTAACTTCCTTGCTCCCTCCTGTCCCTCGCTCTCTCCCTCGCTCCCTCTCCATCTCTTGCTACCTGCCTCCCATTCACTCACTCTCTCACTCGCTCCCTCTCCATCCCTCGCTCCCTCCCTCCCCGTACCTCGTTCCCTCCCTCGATCCCTCTCTGTCCCTCGCTCACTCCGTCCCCGTCACTCGTTCCCTTCCTCCTGCACTCTCCGTCCCTTGCTCCCTCCATCTCCGTCCTTCGGGTGCCTCCCTCCCCGTCCCTTTCTCCCTCCCTCTCTGTCCCTCACTCCTTCCCTCCCCTTCCCTCTCTCCCTCCCTCACTCCATCCCTCGCTCACTCGCTCCCTCCCTGTCCCTCGCTCCTGTCCCGTCAGTCGCTCCCTCGCCCCCTCACTCACTCCCCGTCCCTCGTGCCCTCCCCATCCCTTGCTCCCTCCCTCCCCGTCCCTTGCTCCCTCTCTCCCCGTCCCTTTCTCCCTCCCTTCCTGTCCGTTGCTCCCTCCCTCTCTCCCTGTCCCTTGCTCCCTCCCTCCCCATCCCTTGCTCCCTCCCTCCCCGTCCCTTGTTCCCTCCCTCCCTCCACATCCCTCACTCACTCGCTCTGTCCCTCGCTCACTCACTCCGTCCCTCGCTCCCTTGCTCCGTGCCTTGTTCTCTCCCCATCCCTCATTGCCTTGCTCCCTCTCCGTCCCTACTACCTCACTCCCACCCTGTCCCTCGCCCCCTCCCTGTTTCTTGCTCCCTCCCCATCCCTCACTCCATTGCCATCCCTTTCTCCCTCCTTATCCCTCGCTCCCTCCCTCCCCAACCCTTGTTCCTGTCCTCCCCATCTCTCGCTCCCTCCCTCCTTTCCCATCCCTCACTCCTTCGCTCTGACCCGCACTCTCTCACTCCATTTCTTGCTCCCTCGCTCCATCCCCGTCCCTGACTCCCTCACTCACTCCCTCCCCATCCCTCGCTCCCTCGCTGTCCCTTGTTGCCTCACTTCCCGTCCCTCGCTCCCTCCCTCACCGTCCCTCGCTCCCTCCTTCCCCGTCTCTTTCTCCCTCCCTTGCTCCCTCCCGCCCCGTCCGTTTCTCCCTCCCTCCCCGTCCCTCACTCCCTGTCTCCCTCCCCATCCTTTGCTCCCTCGCTCTGTCCCTTGTTCACTCGCTCCCTCCCCATTCCTCACTGCCTTGCCATCCCTCGCTCACTCCCTGTCCCTCGCTCCTCGCTCCCTCGCCATCCCTCGTTCCCTCCCTCCCTTTCTGTCCTTTGCTCCCTCGCTCCATCCCTTGCTCACTCACTCCCTCCCCATTCCTCACTGCCTTGCCATCACTCCCTCCCTCCCCGTCCCTTGCTCTGTCCCTCGCTCTCTCGCTCCCTCCCCGTCCGTCACTACCTCGAATCCCTCCCCATCCCTCACTCCCTCACCATCCCTAACTCCCTTGCTCCCTCCCACCCCGTCCCTTTCTCCCTCCCTCCCCGTCCCTCGGTCCCTCCCCTGTCTACCTCCCTCCCTGTGCCTCGTTACCCCCCTCTCTCCCTCTCCGTCCCACGATTCCTCCATTTCCATCCCTTGCTCCTTCCCTGCCCCTTCCTCCCCGCCCCTCGCTCCCTCCCTCCCTCCCCGTCCCTCGATTCCTCGCTCCATCCCTGTCCCTCACTCCCTCGTTGCCTCCCCATCCCTCGCTTGCTCACCGTCCCTCACTACCTCGAATCCCTCCGTAACCCTCGCTCCCTCGCCATCCCTCACTCCCTGACTTCCCGTCCCTTGCTCCCTCACTCACTGTCCCTTGCTCCCTTCCTCCCCATCCCTTTCTCCTTCCCTCTCCACCCCTCACTCCCTCCCTCCCCTTCCCTTTCTCCCTCCCTCTCCATCCCTCGCTCCCTCCCTCCCCGACCCTTGCTCCCTCCCTCCCAGTCCCTCGCTCCTCCCGCCTTCCCCATCCCTCACTCTGACCCTCGCTCTCGCGCTCCATCCCCATCCCTCGCTCCCTCGCCGTCCCTCACTCCCTCATTCCCTCCCCCTCCTTCCCTCCGTCTCCATCCCTCGCTCCCTCCGCTTGCTACCTCCCTCCCTGTCCCTCGTTACCTCCTCTCTCCCTCTCCGTCCCATGCTCCCTCCATCTCCGTCCCTCGCTCCCTCCCTCACACCCCCACCCCTCACTCCCTCCCTCCCTCCCTGTCCCATGCTCTGTCCCTCGCTCACTCGCTCCCTCCCCGTCCCTCGCTACCTCGAATCACTCCCCATCCCTGGCTCCCTCCCCGCTCCTGGCTCCCTCACTCACTCCCTCCCCATCCCTCACTCCCTCGCTGCCTCACTTCCCGTCCCTTGCTCCCTCCCTCACTGTCCCGCGCTCCCTCCCTCCCCATCTCTTTCTCCCTCCCTCGCTCCCTCCCGCCCCTATTCTTTCTCCCTCCCTCCCCGTCCCTTGATCCCTCCCTCCCTTCCCGTCCTTTGCTCCCTCGCTCCGTCCCTTGCTCACTCGCTCTCTCCCCATCCCTCACTCCCTCGCCGTCCCTCGCTTCCTGCCTGTCCCGCACTTACTCGCTCGCTCCCTCCCCATTCCTCATTGCCTTGCCATTCCTCGCTCCCTCCCCATCCCTCGGTCCCTCCCCTTTCTAAATTGCTCCCTCTGCCTCGTTACCTCCCTCTCTCTCCCTCCAATGCACGCTCCCTCCATTTCCATCCCTCGCTCCCTCCATACCCTCCCTCCCTGTCCCTCGCTACCTCGATTCCCTCCCCATCCCTCGATCCCTCACCATCCCTAACTCCCTCGCTCCCTCACCGTCCCTCGCTCCCTCCCTCCCCTTCCCTTGCTCCCTCCATCAAAGTCCCTCACTCGCCCCCTCACTCACTCCCTGTCCCTCGCACCCTCCCCATCCCTCATTCCCTCCCAGTCGCTCACTCCCTCCCTCCCCGTCCATTGTTCCCTCCCTCCCTCCATGTCCCTCACTCACTCCCTCCCTCACTCCCTCTTCATCCCTCACTCCCTCGCTCCCTCACCGTCCCTCACTCCCTCCCCAACCCTCACTTCCTCACTGTCCCTCGCCCCCTCCCTCCGCATCCCACTTTCCCTCCCTCCCTCACTCTCCATCCCTCACTGTCTCCCTCTCCATCCCTTTTCCCACCCTTCCTGTCCCTCGTTGCCTCCCCATCCCTCTCTCCCTCCCCGTCCCTTGCTGCCTTGTTCCATTGCTCCCTCCCCATCCCTCGTTCCT
>NC_063339.1:83908407-84156639 GCF_021869965.1 Rhincodon typus
GCTCCCTCCCTGTCCCTCGCTCCCTCCCCATCCCTCACTCCCTCGCCATCCCTCACTCCCTCCCTCCCAGTCCGTTGCTCCCTCCCTCCCATTCCCTTGCACACTCCCTCTCTTACCTTCCCTCGCTCCCTCGCTCCATCCCTCACTCTGTCCCTCACTCCCTCGCTCCGTCCCTCGCTCCCTTGCTACGTCGCTCGCTCACTCGCTCTGTCCCTCATTCACTTGCTCCCTCACTCCCTCCCCATCCCTCACTCCCTCATTCCCTCCCCGTCCCTCATTCCCTCCCCATCTCTCACTTCCTCACACGCTCCCTCCCAACCACTCGCTCCCTCACGATCCCTCGCTCCCTCCCACCCCGATCCTTGTTCCCTCGCTCCCAGACCCTCACTCCCTCCCTCCGTCCCCATCCCTCGCTCCCTCGCTCCGTCCCTCGCTCCCTCGCTCCGTCGTTCTTTCCCAATCCCTTGCTCCATCGCTCCCAACCCATCCATCACTCCCTCCCCGTCCCTCCCACCTGTCTCTCAATCCCTCCCCATTCCTCCCTCCACGTCTGTCACTCCCTCCCCGTCCCTCCCTCCCTGTCCCTCGCTCCATCCATCGTTCCCTCCCCATCCCTCCCACCCATCTCTTGATCCCTCACCATCCCCCTCGCTTTCACCTTGTCGCTCCCTCGTTCCCTCTCCCTTGATCACTCCCTGTGGCCCCCTCCATCCCTGTCCCTCGCTCCCCGTCGCTCTCTCCCTTCCTGTCCCTCGCTCCATCCCTGTCCCTTGCTTCCTCGTTCCCTCTCAGTCGCTCGTTCCCTCCCCATCCCTTGCACCCTCCCTCGCTCGCTCTCTCCCTCGCTCCCTCTCCCTCTCTCCCGCCCTGCTCCCTCCCTCCCTCGCTCCCTCACTCGCTCCCTCCCCGTCCCTTGCACCCTCCCTCGCTCACTGTCTCCCTGTCTCCATCTCTGTCCCTCGCTCCCTCCCGCCTCGTCCCTTTCTCCCACCCTCTCCATCCCTTGCTCCCTCCTTCTCCATCCCTTTCTCCCTCCCTCCCTGTCCCTCGCTCACTCGCTCCCTCCCCGTCCCTCACTCCCTTACGTCCGTCGCTCCTTCCCTGTCCCTCGCATTCTCCCTCCCTGTCCCTCGCGCTCTGCCTCCCCGTCCCTCGCACCCTCGCTCCCTCCCCGTCCCTCGCTCCCTCGCCATCCCTAACTTCCTTGCTCCCTCCCCATCCCTCGCTCCCTCCCCGTCCGTCGCACCCTCGCTCCCTCACTCACTCTCCCTCCCTAACCCATCCCTCGCTGCCCTCGCTCACTCCATCTCCATCCCTTGCTCCCTCGCCATCCCTCGCTCCCTGCCTTCCTGTTCCTTCCTCCCTCCCTCCCCATCCCTTGCTCCCTCCCTCCCTCTCCATCCCTCGCTCGCTCCCTTCCCCTCTCCTGTTCCTGTCCCTTGCTCCCTGTCCCTCCCTCCCTGTCCGTGTCCCTTGCTCCCTCCCTGTCCCTCCATCCCTGTCCCTGTCCCTCGCTCCCTCCCTGACCCTCCCTGTCCCTGTCCCTGGATCCCTCTCTCTCCCTCCCTCCCTGTCCCTGTCCCTTGCTCCCTGTCACTGTCCCTCGCTCCCTCCCTCTCCGTCCCTGTCCCTGTCCCACCTCTACTAGCTTCATCCCCGCCTCCTTGACCTGTCCGTCTTCCCTCCCACCTACCCACCCCTCCCTCCTCACTAACCAACTCCCATCCCCACTTCCTAGCTACACTCACCTTTACTGGCTCCATCCCTTTTTCCATGACCTGTCCATCTTCTCTCCACTTATCTGCTCCACTATCCACCTTCTATCACCGTCTCCCCCCTCTCTATTTATTTCAGAAACCCCTTCCCCTACCCCATTTCTGATGAAGGGTCCAGACCCGAAACGTCAGCTTTCCTGCTCCTCTGATGCTGCCCGGCCTGCTGTGTTCATCCAGCTCCACATCTTGTCATCCCACACCTTGTTATCTCAGACTCCAGCATCGGCAGTTCCTACTAACTCCAAAGGGTATCATCTATCTTTTGTGACCTCGCTCTGGATCAGAAAAATAGGAAACACTGAAGCAGCCTCCTGACAGCAAACGTGTTTTCTTTGCCGGTAAAATTCACGGCTTCACTAAGCGGGAACCATTGAACTGAAGCAGTGACGGTGATTATCTTTGCTGGTTGTTCACCTTGTGTCCACCAAACTATTGCTGCTGATGTCCCTGTCAACGCCACAACCCTGCCACATGTAAGCATTGTGCATAGATGGGTCCACTGGTACAATGAATAACATGCTTGATATTGAATCAGGTGACTGCAGGTTCGACTCTTAGCTGACTCAAGTGTAATTCACAAGTCTTTTACACTTCCAGATTAATCTTCCTCAAAGTCCTAAAACTGCGATGAGCTTTGAATTCCTGACCTGCTGGAACAAGAATCCTTTCAATGTCTCACATCAGTAAATGTCACCAAGAATATCAGAGGAGGGGAAGCTGAAGTCGTCCCCCAAGCTGCCCGGAATGGAAAAGAAACAAAACAAAAAAAAAGTGAAATCAGTCTCAACTTTGAGTCTTTGGGAAGCGGAATCAGAGGAGGATGAAGGTGTTTTTTCTCACTCAGCAGAGGCAGTCGAGGAAGCTTCCCCTTCTTTAAGAGGCTGGGACATTGACTCTGATGTTCTTGGGGACAGTAACTGACCTGAGACACTGAAAGGATTCCCGTCAGAGACTGCTATGTGTTTGATTTTGTTAACGTCAGGAACAATAAATCCAGATTCCCTGACAGGAAATCGAACCCTGGCCATGTCAGTGAGAGTGCCAAGTCACAACCACGAGACTAAAAGGGATGATAGTGGAAATGCATGCTAATTTTCTTCTTGACACGGCATTTGGCCTTTTTACACATGAGATAAGCTTCTTGAAAATAATCAAGTTACTGAGTTTGTACAGCACAGAAAGAGGCCCATCATCCCAGTTTCTGGCACTTTAGCCTGGAGCTTTGTATGGTCTGACATTCCAAGCATTCGTTTCAACGATATTTCCTTATAAAGTTTTAATCTCAAGCGACACAAAGAATGGGACTGAGATTTGAGATAGTAATATTGTAGTCACGCCCCCTCAGGGAACTGAACCTCATTTTCATCCACAGAGGGAACCTCACAGACACATTGCCCCAAGAGTGACAGCGGCCTCAGGAGAGACCAAGCCGCAGAAAGCAAGGCTTTCACCTATCTGTCTTATATCTTCCCATTTCAGACTTCAAAACCAGAGTCTGGTTACAGCAAAGAAAGGAGGCATTTGGCCCCTCCCCTGTCAGTGTTCCTCCCCCATTGTTTCCCCGTTACTCTGCAGTTCATCCTGCCTAACCTCATTCTTCCTGCTAAACTGGAACATTGCTCATGTCAGCTGATTCCTGTCGTTCTGAAAGATCTTCCTCAAGTACCTGGAAGGACAAAAAGGAATGTGGTATTTCAAATGCATTTCTGGCTGGTTGAGGAAATGGCATGGTGGTGTTAACGTTATTTCATCAGAAACAATCTCAAACGACTTTAAGAGCATCTTTGTTTGGTTCCAACAAGTGGCAAAAAGTCTCTCAGGCCCCAGAAAGAATCGAACTCAAGACCACTGAGCAAACCACCACACTACAAAGTCATGCATTAGAAACTGCAATGTGAAAGATGACTGGATAGCCTGTGCATCATACACCAAGACAATGTAACAAATCCATTACAGAGCTGAGGGGGATCATGTGCAGAAGGATGGGCGAATGCACTGCCAAATCAGACAGTGTCCAGAGTGATATGAGCAGAGATCTGCCCTGGTTGTCTTGTGAAGAGGATTCAGTGCCTTCCCTGCCATGGCCTGTTAATAGTTAACATTTGTACGAATAAATATAAAATACTGACTAATCTTTAGATGCAGAATTATGTCATTGACCAGTCAGAATCGCTTCACTGCATCTTACTGTTCCTCATCAGCAATGTCATCTGCAATTGCCTAACGTGCAATCGGATTAAAACAAGGAGAGAGCGGAGGTCAGGAATAGTGAAGGGCCATGGTCGTTTGTGAGAGCTGACTGTAGGCCTAATGGAGCCAGGCCCAATGTGGGTTCATTAGACTGGTTTTCACTGTTTACCCTGGCACACAGATCACTCCGGATCAATCACCCTGAATGGCTCTCCTTTGTGTGGTGCCCTTTGCACGTCTCACCTCGGTTCAGTGCCCAGAGGGGATCCATGCATGTTAACTTGGCAAATTTCGCTCAGGTCAGCTTTACAGTCTCGTATGAAGACCATAAACGTTTGGAGCAGAAAGTGACCGTCCAGCCCATTCAGTTTGCCCCACCATTTACTGATCTTGTGTCTGATATGATAATCCTGAACGGAACTTTCTTGCTTTTCCGCATAACCTTTGATACCGTTAATGATTAAAGATCTGTCAATCTCACCATTGAATACACTTAACGACCCAGACCAGACAACCCTCTGTTCTAAGGAATTCCACCAATTCACCACCATCTGAGAGAATAAATTCTTCCTCGTCTGTCTTAAATGTGCAACACACATCTGATATCAGGCACTCTGGGGCAAGATTGCCCAAAAGGAAAACCAATTTTTTCATGTCCAACATGTTAAATCTCAAAGTAACCTGTATGTTTTAATAGTTATTTTTGTGGTATTGTGTCTGAGTACGTGAAGTCAATGGATTTCAGCACTTTTCTCCTGTTTAGTTTCATCCCTGGCGTAAGACTTTCACTGATTCTGACAGAGCTGTCCCCTTAATGTATTTTAATGTCAGGAATTCACGTTCATTTAAGAGTTTGGACAGGAACAATAAAATCCTCATTCCTATTTGGGAATCAAACCGAGAATACAGCAGTTGCAATGCTGAATCCCAAAAAGGAAGATGCACACAATACTTGTAACTTTTTGCCTTGCCACTGCTTTTGACCTTGTGTTTCAGTTGCAAAATGATAGTCAGTGATATTTTAACACCACGGAGAGAGACCTTTCAGCCCATTATATCGATGTCACTCATCAAACATCTCGCTTCTAAACCGAGTTTCCAGCACTTGGCCCATCGCCTCGTTTGCTCTGACGTTTCAAGTGCTCATCCAAATAGGCATTCAATGTTTTGAGGGCATCAGTGAAAATTTCTTCAGCAAACGACAGAAAATATTGTTGTTTGCTGCAACATGAAATCTACGTTCTCCTCTTTGAAGACAGTTATATAAGCCAAACTCTTTCTTGGAGCTTTTTGCTCGTTTTCCTCATGACGCCAACAGTGTATTTTAAATCCCACACCGCCTGAGTTTGCCATTAATGACTCTCCCCTTTCAACCTCTCTGCTGACATGAGGTGTGGTGTCCCTCAGGTTAAAGCACCATCAGTTGTGCCTCTGTAATGAGAAAGCAGAACCCTGTGATCCAGAATGAGTATGGCGACTCAGTGTCAGACTTTGTGATATTAGATCCCCGGGATGCAAACGTCTTATTCTCTATTAAATGTATTATATATGTGAGTTTTCCTGGTAGGAAGTAAAAAGAAAGATTCTTTGTACATATTACGACAAATAAAGTTCAATATTTACAATGGTGGGCACTTAATCCAGAATTCCGAGCGCTATGCACTGCATTTGCTTTTCACTGCGCAGGCTCAGTATGTTCCCACATGTCAACAGTCTGGAGCATGCGCAGTCGTAGCGATCCTGAGGAGCAGTCGTTCTTTCCTTCGGCTCCACAAAAAGTAACAATGAGACGGAACGGAGGAGGCGATGGACCGGGTGGTAAACAGGGAGGCTTTCTAAACACTTTGTGGATGCGGCAGATCTCGCATAAAGAAATTTTACAATTTTTTTTAAAAACGGGACATATCGAGGCTCCCTGCCAATGACAGGCTGCGGGTAACGGCCGCCATCTTTATAGGAGGTAAAGGGCAGCAGGGCGCAGGTGCGGTCACCCTGAGTTAGGGGAGAGAATGTTGTGAATGTTTCTCCTGCACTGACAGGAATAGAGTTTTTAAACTGTTTTACAGGGAGTGAGGAAGGGAGCGTTTACATACAGCAAACTCCAAAACAAATATATACTTCATTTTTTTGAAATTTTGTCCGGGACTGACTGTAATTTTATTTTACAGCATGTTAGAAGAGGATTTGCAGATCGGAAACTCAAACCAAATGATTCACCAATATCTAAGTAAGCCACTTTATTTTTTATTCATTCAGTACTGGATATTATTGGCCTTTGAATGTAAGATTGAGTAAGATAAAAGTAACATAAAATTCCTTCCAGTAACTATTGCCCATTATCTTAAGTCTGTGTCTTTCATAGTTTTACTATCAGTGAAGAGGAACAGCTGCTCTTTATCAACCTTATTTAAACATATCATAAACCGAGACACTTTATCAAATTTCAGCTTAATCTCCTTTGCTCTGTGCAGGGCAACTTCAACCTGTTTCTCCAACCTGACCCCACCACTAATTTCCCTCAGTTCTTGAGCCATTCTGATTCATCTGCTTTCAAATCTCTCCTCATACCCTCACATCCTTCATGCAGATTACCTGTTTGTGCAAACCTAAATGCTCTGTGTTCAAGTGGGTGATGCTATGACACACGGGCAATTGCTCAGTGACATCACCCTGATTGCCAGGTATTTCCTGAGCTGAGAGTTTACCTGACCCCAGTGCTTCAGACTCCGACATTTGACTTTAAAGTTGAACACAATGAAATTATTTCAATATGTTTCTCATGCTGTTCTCAGTTATCTGACTCTGGGGGTAATGCGACTCATTTTGTCTTCCCCTCGTTATGTGGCTGGTGTCAAAAACTCCTTTATAGCACCATCCATTGTGCTGGTTCATCTCTGCTCTCCCTGATCAACTCTCTGTCATTGTCTAACGTGCTCTGTCTCCAACAATGTGTGTAACTGTCTTAGGTATTTTACTGTTACTTCCATTGACTCTGTAAATGACGTGTTTACAGCTTAACCTTGCCTGACCATTTGTTGATGGCAATTGTCTTCCCTTAGTCGCTCCCACAATGCTGATTGGTAAGGAGTTATTCACCGAGTGATGACGAAGAGATTGTGATATGTGTCCAAACCAATGACAATTAACTAGTATCAATATAGTGCCCTTCACATAATGGAAACTTTTAAACAGTTCCTTGGGTGTGTTATAATGCAAGTTTTAACCCTAGACACAATGAAATATTAAAGCAGTGACAGAATGTTTTATGGTCAAATAAGTTGTTTTCAATGACTGTTTTAAAGCACAAAACTGACATCAAGAGACAGAGAGGTTTAATGAGGAAATTTCACAGTTTGTGGCCTTGGCAGTTAAAGGCTGAGGGCGCCAAATGTGGGATAGTTAAAATCGAGAATGCTGAGAAGGTTGAAATTCGAGGTAATACATAAATCTCAAAGGGCATTTTTAAAAATTAATTCTCGTGTGGTGGTGGGCACCGCTGGCTGGGTAAGCATTTACTGGCCGATCCTAATGGCCCTTGAAGGGCTGGAGGCTGGAGGACATGACAGAAATAGATAGAGCGGACATGATCAAGAGATTTGAACAGAAGGGTTAAAAGTTTAAAATTTAGCTGCATTAGCTCAGTGTGGTGGGTGAACCAGAATTGGTGCGTATACTCTCGCGAGTAGCAGAGTTTTGGATGACCTCAGGATTACGTCACTTGGTGAATGACCTGCAACTCCTTCCATTACAGCATTGTGGGAGCTTGTGTGTGAAGGTAAAGCTGCGAAGACAGCATCCCATGGTTGGGAGAATGGGCAGTGGTTAAAAACCTCATTTAGAAACAGTCAATGAAAGGAACA
Source organism: Rhincodon typus (assembly GCF_021869965.1). Classification (NCBI taxonomy): domain Eukaryota; kingdom Metazoa; phylum Chordata; class Chondrichthyes; order Orectolobiformes; family Rhincodontidae; genus Rhincodon; species Rhincodon typus. Next base: position 83,916,233 of record NC_063339.1, read on the forward strand.
ATAAAACACTGAACACAGCCCGAGTACACCCATTAATAGAGGCAGAGGAAGTTAAACTCGTGCAGAGTGGGGAATGTGAGACGACAGTGGGAGTATATCAGCATAGATAAGTCCAGAGGTAACAAAGGAGTGGATAAGAGCTTCAGCAGCAGATGAGCAGAGACGAGGAGGAGTTGGTTGATGTTACTGAGGTGGAAGTAGGTCGACTTGGTGGTGATGGGGATGTTTGATTGAAAATTCATCTCTGGGTGAAATATTTCACTATGGTTATGACGTGTTTGGTTCAGACTCAGGCAGTTGCTCGGGATGAGTTGGAGTCAGTTGTGAGGCAGTGGAGTTTGTGTTGAGGACTAAAGATAAAGGCCTCTGTTTGGCCATTAGTTACTTGGAGGAAATTTCGGTTCCACCAGGACTGAATGTCAGAAAAGTCAGGATGGTGCGTGATCTGGAGGGAACTTGGAGGTGATGGTGTTCACATCCACCTGTTACCCTCCTCCTTCTCGATGGTGGAGGCTGAGTGTTTGGAAGATTCTGACAAAGTCCTGGTCAAGTTGTAGGTCTAAAATCCCTCTTTTCATTCCTTATCTTCACATAGAAGCCAGAGTCTTGTGAGAGATTCTCTCTCACTCTTTTTTTTTGTTTGTTTTTTGTTTGATATAAATTCCACAGGATAATGGACAGGGAAGATTTACAAACTATCACGCTATGATCTGATGGAATCACCCATTTTGTCACAAATGAGTAATTTTTTTAACGTAGAAGGAAAATACTGTGTTCACAGTGGAGAGAAACTGTATAGGTGTGGTGTGTGTGGACAAGGCTTCAGCCAATCATCAGAACTCAGAAGCCACAAATGTAGTCACACTGGGGAGAAGCTGTGGAAATGTGGGGATTATGGGGAGGAATTCATTTCCCCATCTGAACTGAAAACTCATTGCAGTCACACCAGTAACAGGCCATTCACCTGTTCAGTGTGTGGGAAGGGATTCACTCAGTCATCCAACCTCCTGCAACACCCGTTTGTTCACACTCAGGAGAGATCATTTCAATGCCTGGAGTCTGATGAAGGCTTCCGACCCGAAATGTCGACTTTCCTGGTGGTGCCTGATCTGTTGTTATCCTCCTGCTCCACACTGCACTGACAGTTCTTAGAACCTCGTTTGGTACTTTGTTGGTATTTCTGCTGATTGTGTCCAAATGAGGTATCCATTCCTGCCCATCTCTGGTTACATGCTGCTGATTTTCCAGCTTTATCTTCCCATGGTCAGGAATTTTGTGTTCTGCACTGGAGATCATTTCTGTTTCTGAGGTAATATTGACTATCAAATACTTGTCACGACGTAAGGATAGCAATGCAAAACAAATTAGTCTCACAGTGAAATTTAAAATATTGAATGACCGTCAAAATTGCCCAGATTCTCCTGACCAGACTTGGTGAATAACCGATCTTGGGCACCGAGTTTCAAGAAAGAAGAAATAAGAATTTCTTGAGCAAAACAAACACAATCAACTTGGCAGTCTAATCAATATCTGTGATTTAAACACAACCTTCTTCTTGTATAACCTCCACTCTCACCGATTCACAGGCACACATAAGGAATATACTAAACAGAAAATAAAATTAATGTAAATTGTTAGTTCAATTAAACAGTTTCAAACAATGGATATCAAGCCTCTGTGCAATCCTTGGATAATGAGTTGTTCACGGGCACGTAAAAGTTCATCAAATTTCCAAGTCAGCAGTGAATGTAACAGTTTCGGCAAATTTCCTTAAATATTCTCTTATTTCCTATGTTGCCTTTCTCAGAGCATTCAACAATCTGATAACTGGATAGAAACTGAGAGATCGAGCAGCCCATCCAAAAGCTTCCAAAATCACTCTGCTCCTCCTTGATCTTCTTGAACTGCTGCAGTCCATGTGGTGAAGCTCTTCGCACATTGCTGTTCGCTGAGGAGTTTCAGAATTTTCATTCAGTGGTGATAAGGTAGTGCTGATTATCTGTGTTAGTTACAGTCGTTTTGTTTTAATATCCCGCCTTTAGCAGAATAGAAACATGGAAAATAGCAACTGGAGTCGGCTGTTGTGACATTCGATCCTGCTCTACTATTTGGTGTGATCATGGCTGATTGTTCAACTCGTAGCCTGTTCCCACTTGAGGCCCATATCATTGGATCGCTTTAGCCCTCAGAACGATACGTTTCTCTTGGCTTTAACTGCTTTCCATGGCAGCACATTCCACAAGCTCACCAGTCTCTGAGAAAAGAAATCTTCCCTCATCTCGGTCCTAAACAGTGTACCCTATATCCTTAATCCATGATCCCCTGGTTCTGGACTTCATCGTCATTGACAGCCTCCTTCCTGTATTTAACTTGTTAGTCCTGTTCGAATTTTATTGGTTTCTGTGAGATCTTCCCGCAAAATTCTAAACCCCAGATCATCCTATCTGATCTATTCTGTCATAGTATGTCAGTCCTGCCATCCCAGGAATCAGTCTGGTAAACCTCAATTGGACAGCCTCCATAGCCAGAACATCCTCAGTCAGATAAGTATTCCAAAACTGCACACAATGTTCCAGGTGTGGTCTCACCAAGACATCCCTGTTCCTGTTCTCAAATCCTCTCGCTATGAAGACCAACTTCGCATTTGCTGCCTTCACTTCCTGCCTCTACCTGCATGCTTGATTTGAGTGACTTGTGTACAAGGACAAACAGGTCTCAGTTCTCATTTCCCTTTTCTAAATCCAAGCCGACCGACTCTGACTCAGTCCAGTCCTGTTACTGTTTCCCAGTGTTGGATTAACTGGTCTATAAGTCCGTGTTTTCTCTCCACCTCCTTTTTAACATATTGGCTTACATTCGTTCCCCTTCAATCCATGGGAGCTGTTCCAGAGTCTATAGCATTATGAAAGACCCATTAATTTCCTCAATTTAGATTCAAGCCCACAGTTTCAGAATGCATCCGCCAACTCTCAGGCTACTTTGTTAAGTACTCTGGGGCATATATTACCAGGTGCTGGGATATATTGGCTTTTAATCCCGTTAATTTCTCCAACACCGTTTCCCTATTAATACTGATTTCCTTCACTTCTTCCCTCTCGTGTTCCCCAGCATTTTAGGGTTATTATTGATGTCATCATTTGTGATGACAGAACCAAAATATGTAATTAATTCGTCTGTCCATCTCTTTATTCCACATTCTAACTTCCCCTGTTTCTGATTGTAAGGGACATGTTTTCTTTTTTTTTTCTCTTCATATCCTTTTTGCGCTTTTACAAGTAGTTTGTATGTTCCCCGCAAGCTTACCCTTAGACTTTATTTTTCTCTTCATAACCAATCCTTTAATCCTCTTTAGCTAAAATCTGAACTGCTACCAGTGTTCAGGCCTGCTGCTCTTTTTAGCCAATTTTTACAGCTCTTCCTTGGATCCAGTGCTATCCCTAATATCTCTTGTTAGCCAAGAAAGGGCCACACTTCCCGTTTTTTTGTGCCAGACAGGAATGAACAAGAGTTGCAGTTCCTCCAAGTGCTCTCTAAATATTTGTCAACCCTTAAAGTTTGTGTTTCTCAAGTTATTGTAGCCTGCAAGCGCCTCATAACATTGTAATTTCCTCTATTTAGATTTTGGCCCCTCGTCTCAGAATCAACTCTGTCACTCTCCATCTGCATGAAGAGTTCAATCGTGAAGAGGTCTTCACTTTTCCAGATGGGGCCTTTCACAGCTAGATTGCCAATTAATCCATTTTCATTGCACAATTAAAATTTTGAAATCAAGTCCCAGAAGATCATAGAACTGTTCTCTCCCTTGAGAGAGAGAGATAGAAAGACGACTAACGGTGCTTTAACCTCAGGGTTACCAATCCTCAGGCAATGGGCAGGGTAAAGATGGTGGGACTTTCATGGTGACCTCAGCTGCTACAGGAATTGAGCACATGCTGCTGGTGTCACTCTGCATCAAAAACCCCAGGTGTCCAGCCAACTGAGCTTACCCACCCTGACCATTGCACAATACATCCTTGAAGATGGCCTGTCCTCTCTTTGGGTACTCAAGATATCGATCTAGAAAACCGTCTCATACACACTCCAGGAATTTCTCCTCGACGGTATTGTTTCTGATTTGATTTGCTCACCCTATGTGCCGATTGAAATCGCCCATAATAACCATAGGAACACAAGATAGAGGAACAGAATTAGGCTATTTGGCCAACCAAGACCGCTCCATAATTTGATTGTGACTGATATGTTTCTCAACCCCATTCTCCTGCGTTCTCACATAACCCTTGGTCCCCTTATCAAAGAACCTTTTTATCTCTGCCATAAATACACTTAATTACTTGGCCCCCACAAACTTCTACGGCTCTGAGTTCCACAGAATCACCACTCTCTGGCTGAAGAAATTCTTTTTCATCTCAGTTCTAAAGGGTCATCCCTTTGCTGAGAGCAGTGCCCTCAGGTTCGAGTCTCTCCTGCTAGTTGAAACATCTCCATGTCCATCTATCCAGTCCTCTCAGTATTCTGAAAGTTTCAATCACATAGAACCATAGAGTCTGACAGCACAGAAGCAGACAAATAGGTCGAACTAATCCATGCTGACCATGTACCAAAACTAATGTAGTCCCATCTGTCTGTACATCGCCCATTTCTGTCCGAACATATCTTATTTATGTATTATCCAAACGTCTTATAAACGTTGTAAACTGTAGCTGCATCCACCACTTCCTCTGGAAGTTCATTCCACACATGAACCACACTCTTGGAAAAACTAATGTTTGCCCCTCCCGCCTTTTCTCAATCTTTCACCTGTCACCTTAAAAATATGCCCCCTGGTCTTGAAATCCCCACCCCAGGGAAAGGAGACTTGCCATTCAACTTATCTTTTCCCGCTCAGGATTTCACATACCTCTATAAGGTGAACCTCAATGTGCCACATACATGTGAAAGGAGTCCCAGCCTGTCGTTATGACTCAATCCCTCCGCTCTCAGCAACATCCTGGTAAATCTCTCCTGAACTCTCTCCAACTTGATAATATATTTGCTATAACAGTACGACCAGAACTGGACACAATACTCCAGAAGAAACCTCACTGACGTCCTCTACAACCTCAACATGACGTCCCAACTTCTGTACACAATGGTCTGAGCAATGAAGGTGAGCATAAGAAACACCTTCTCAACCACCCTGTCTGTATGTGACGCAAATTTCAAAGAATTGCGTAACTGTAACCTGAAGTCTCTCTGTTCTACAATATCCAAGGCCCTACTTTTAATTGTATAGGTCCTGCCTCCCTTGTTTGTTTTACCACAATGCAGTATCTTGCACTTATTCACATTAAACTCCATCTGTCACTCCTCAGCCCGCAGGCCCAATAGATCAAGATCTCTTTGAAATTTTAGATAACCTTTTTCACTGTCCACTTCAGCATAAATTTTGGTGTCATCCGCAAAGTTATTAACCATGCCTTCAGTATAGTTCTCTAAATCATTTATATAAATGTCAAACGAAAGTGAACCCAATACTGATCCCTGCAGAACACCAGTGGTCACATCTGAACACCCGGCCTTCAGTCGAAAAACAACCCTCCACTACCACAGCCTGTCTCCTGACATTATTCAAATGTTGTATCCAATTGTCAAAGTCACCCTGGATCCCATTGTAAGCTAACTTTAGTAATTAGTCTACCATATGGAACTTTGTCAAAAGTTTTATTAAAGTCCAAGCAAACAATATTTACTGCTTTGCCTTCATCAATCATCTTGGTTACTTCACCAACAATCTCAATCAAATTTGTGAGACACGATTTCCGTTGCATAAAACCATGCTGATTATGCATAATCAGTCCTTGCCTCTCCAAACACTATCTTTCAGAATCACCTCCAACAGCTTATCCACCACCAAAATCAGACTCTCAGATCTATAGTTCCCAGGCTTCTCTTACATCTGTCAAATGAAGGCACAACATTCGCCACTCTCTCTTCATCTGGCACCTCATTTGTAGTTATAGATGATAGAATATTTCTGCAAGGGGCCCAACATTTTCTCTTTAACTTTCCACAACATGATGGGATGCGCAAGAGCAGGTCGTAAGATTTAGAGTCACAGTAATGGAAACAGGCCCTAAAGCCCACACTGATCCATGATGACCATGGTGCCCATTCAGCTATTTCCAATTGGAGGTTTGGTCCATATCCTTCTTAAACCCTTCCCATCCAACTGTTTTTTAAATGTTGCTATTGTACCTGCCTGAAACACTTTCTCTGGCAGCCCATTCCCTATATGCACCGTTCTCTCCATGAAGAAGTTTCCTCTCTCACCTTAAACCTATGACCTCGAGTTTTCAATTCCCCATCCCTGGAAAAAGACGATATGCATTCATCCTATCTATGCCCCTCATGATTTTATACACCTCAATAAAGTCATCCCCTCATTCTCTGACATTCCAGATAATTAAGTCCTATCCTGGCCAACCTGTCCCTACAACTCAGGCATACTAGTCCTGACAACATCCTAGTAAATCTTCTTGGCATTCTTTCCAGTTTAACTATGTCTTTCCTAAAACAAGGTGACAAAACTGTACACAGTATTTCAGTGCGGCCTCATCAATAACTCATACACCTGTAACATAACATCCAACTCCTATACTCAATGCCTCAACCGATGAAGCCAGCATGTTAAGTGCCTTCTTCACCTCGTTTGTCTATTGGTGACACTGGTCGCAACAAACTATGTGCTTTTACTCCGACGTCCCTCTGTTCCACAATACTCCTCAGGACCTTACCATTTACTGTATAAGTCCTATCTTTGTCTGACTATCCGAAGTACAACACCCCACACTTAATTATGTTGAATTGCAGTTGCCAGTTCTCAGCCCACATCCCCATCTGATCAAGATCTCGCTGTAATTTTTGATAACCTTCCTCACTATCAACAATACCTTCTAATTTTGTATCATGCGCAAACTTACTAATCATGCCTTGTACATTCACATCCAGATCATTTATGTAAATAACAAAGATCCCACACCTACCACTGGGGCACGCCACTTGTCACAGGCCTCCAGTCTGAGAAACAGCCTTCAACTATCACCCTCTGCTTCTGACCATCAAGCCAATTTTGAATCAAATTAGCTAGCTCTCCCTGGATCCCATGCGACCTAACCTTCATGAGTAGCCTGCCGTGCGGGACCTTGTCAAAGGTGTACGAAAGTCCACATAGACAACATCCACTGCCCTACCCTCATCTATCCTCTTGATTACCTCTTCGAAAAACTCTAAAAGCTTTGTCAGACATGACTTACCGCACACAAATACATACTGACTATCCCTAATCAGACCTTGACTATCCAAATTTTGGTTGATCCTGTCCCTTGGTATCCTCTCCAATAACTTGCCTACCACTGATGTAAAGCGCACTGGCCTGTAGTTCCCTGGATTGTCTTTGCTACCTTTCTTAATTAATGGAACAACATTAGCCATCCTCCAGTCTTTCGGAACTTCACCAGTGGCTAAAGATGAAACAAAAATCCCTGCAAGGGCCACTGCAATTTCTTCGCCAGCCTCCCACAGTGTCCGAGGATGGATTTGATCAGGCCTCGGGGATTTATCCACCTTAATGCGCTTTACGACTGCAAACACCTCCTCTCCGCTAATGTGTATGTGGTCCAAAACATCTGCACTTGTTTCCCTTATTTCCTCAACATCTATGAATCTCTCCTCAGTAAACACGAAGGAGAAACATTCATTAAAAATCCCTGCGGTCTCCTATGGCTCGTGTGAACAGTTTTCAAAATGCCGTATTTCTTTCCCTGAGTTCTCTGGCCTCCATTTCTTTCTCCACAGTTAAAACTGATACAAAATATTCCTTTGATATCTCTCTCATCTCCCGAGGTTCAATACAAAGATGACATCTTTGATCTTTACAGGGCCCTCCATGCTCTCTTGCTTTTAGAATCTCTTTGGATTATCCTTAACCTTATCTATCAAGGCAATTTCATGTTCCCTCTTTGCCTTCCTGACCTCCCTTTTCAGAGTGCCCCTGCGCTGTTTATTCCAATCAAGAAATTAATTTGAACCCAGTTGTTTATCTCTAATACATGATTATTTTTTACTCTTGACTAAAACCTTTTTCATTCATTGTTCTCTAATCCTACCAGCCTTACATTTCACCGTAACAGGAACATAATGACTCTGAAGTTTCGTTATCACACTTTTGAAACCCTCCCACTTATCAGATGTCCCTTTACCTGCAGTCTACTTCAATCAACTTTTGGAAGTTCTTTTCTCATGCCATTAAAATTTGTCTTATTCCAGTTAAAACTTAAACTTTTATGGAAGGCTTATCCTTTTCCATTACTGTTTTAAAACTGATGGAATCAGTATCACCAGACCCTATTTGTTCCTGTACAATCACTTCAGTAAGTTGCTATGCCTTATTAACCAAGAGAAGCTCAAGTTTTTTTTGTTTTTTTTTCCTCTTTCTTTAGTAGGTATATTGACTTATTGATAAAGAAGATGTTGTTGAACGCATTTAACAAATTATTCACCATCCCAACCTTAAACCCTATGGCAGTTCCAGTCAATGTCTGGAAAATCAAATTCAAAGACCATTGCAAATTTCCTTCTGACTATTGGGGGACCTATCGTACAATCCCATCAGATGATTACTCTTTTCTTATTTTAATTTCAACCCATATGTTTTCCCTGGATGATTTTTCAGAAATATCTCTCCTAGTTACAGCAATAATGTTTTCTTCAATAAAAAGTGCGACTCCTCCTTTTTCGCCTATGTTTCATACCCATCCTATCGCTCCTGAAACCTGAAACACTAGGATGGGCAAAATATCTTGCAGGCTGTGTATAATGTAGAAAAATGTGAAATCATTCACTTTAGCAGGAAGAATAAATAAGAGTAGACTATTCCTTAAATTGTGAATGACTGCAGAATTCTGAGGTGCAGAGGGATTTATGGTTCATAAAGTATGAGTTACAAAGTTAGTATGCAGATATGGCATGTCACCATGGGGTCATACAGCATGGCAACAGACCCAGCGGTCCAATTATTCCACACTGACCATGTTCCCAGACTAAACTAGTCCCATCATCCTGCATTTGGCCCGTATCATTCAAAACTTTTCGAATTCATGTACTTATCCGAATGTCTTTTAAACATGGTAACTGTGCCCACATCCACCCTTTCCTCTGGCAGTTCATTCCACACACTGACATTCTCTATGTTAAAAAGAACGTTGTTCGCCATGTCTTTTTAAAATTTTTCTCCTCTCATCTTAAAAATATGTTCCTTAGTTTTGAACTTATCCACCTGAGGGAAAAGTCCTTTGCTTATTCGCCTTATCTATGCCTCTCAGGATTTTAAAAACCTCCATAAGGTCATGCCTCAACCTCCTACCTTCCAGTAAAAGAAGTCCCAGCTTATCCAGCCTACTTTTATAACTTATACCCTGCATTCTCCGCAATATCCTGGCATTTTGTTTCTGAACCCCCTCCAGTTTAATAATAACCTTCCTATAACAGGACGACTAGAACAGTACACAGTACTCCAGATGAGGCCTCACCAACATCCTTACAAACCCAACGTCCCAACTCCTGTCGTCAAGGCCTGAGACCTGAACCCCGAGATCTCTCTGTCCTGCAACACTACCCGAAGTCATACCATTAATTGTATAAGACCTGCCCTTGTGAAGTATTGCATTTTGGTAAAACAAACATTTATCCAGATAAAATTCAAACTGCCAATCCTCAGCCCATTGACCCAATTGATCGAGATATCTCTGTGATCCAGAAAGCCAATATGCTGTATACTTTATTATGACATGAATTAAACATCAGTGTAAGGATGTCTGCTTAATTTGTACAGGGAAGGAAGGAGACTAAATCTCAAATACCATGTACAGGCTTTGGTCTTCTGTACCTTTATTTGAAGTGATTCAGAGGAGGTTTACCAGACTGAAACCTGGAATAAGTGGGTTGTCGAAGGAGAATAGGTTTGGCAGACAAAAAGGAAAAGGACCAGGTGAGAACTGCTGATTAAAACAGGAAAGTAATGTGATGTGAGGCAGGATGTAGGGTCTGGTGAAGTAGAATCTGTATGATTTGAGCTCTATGTGATAAATTATGGATCGTATTTAAATAGATGATGGAGATGGATTATGGCAAACATTGAAAGAGGGCGTGGACAAGTTATTCATCTCAGTCTGCCATAAGTTATTCATCTCAGTCTGCCATAAGAATAAAATGGGAAACATGGTCTAACCATGGCAGAGTAAGGGAAACGAATAGATATTGAATTTAAGGAAACAGCATACAAAACTAGGTAAATAAAATAACAGAAGTGAGGATTTGGAACAGTTTAGATTTCAGCAAAGGGAGAAAATAGAATATGAGAGTACTCTTGCAGGAAAATATACAAACCAACAGCATTTTCTTCCTTCATCCACAGGATGTGGGCATGGTTGGCTTGGCCAGAATTTATTGCCCAGACGGCTGTCAAGAGTGAACTGCATAGCTGTGGGGCTGGAGTCACATGCAGGCCAGTCCGACTAAGGATGACAATTTCTTTCTCTAAAGGATGTTTGTCAACGAGATGGGTCTTTTTTTCCTGACGAACGACAACGATTTCATGAAATCATTAAACTCTTAATTGAAGGTTGATAGTAAAAGATTAGTCAAAAAGAATATAGCGTCTCCTGACAGTCAGAAACGACGAAATTATATTAGAGTACAAAGTGATCGCAGGCCAAGTAAATAGGCTTAGATTTTCATAAAGGAGGACACAAATAAGGTCCCAAAATTAAGGGTGTCCCAGGGTCTACTGGGAAGGTGGAATTGAAAGTATTATTATTCGTAGGAAAATGATATTGGGAGAACTAATGGGATCACAAAAAGATAAATCCCCAGCGATTGATGACCTTCATCTCAGAGTACCTCAGGAAGTGGCCCTAGAAATACCAGATGCGCTAGTGGTTATCCTTCAAAATTCTATAGACTCTCAGAGTTCCCATGGATTAAAGGGTAGCTAATGTAACTCCAGTATTTAAGAAGGGAGTCAGAGAGAAAACAGGATTTGCATAGCATTGATGATGGGAAAAATGTTCGGATCCTCGGTTAAAGGTGGTATAGCAGACTAGGAAAATAGAGACAAGACCAGACAGAGTCAGCAGAGCCTTTTCCTGTGCTGTGGACTCTGTGTTGCGCATGAATTCCATCCAAGCCACTCACCAGCCTGACTTGGAAATACATCGCTATTCCTTCAATGTTGCTGGGTCAAAATCCTGAATTTCCTCCCTCATAGCATTGTGGGTCCAACTACAGCTCATGCAGTACAGTGGTTCACGAAGGGAGATGACTCCCACCTTCCCAATGGCAACTAGGCTCAGCAATGCCCAAAGGAATGAAACAAAAACATTATCAAGGCCAAGTGGGAATGTGGAATTGAAGCCGAAAGAGATGAGCTTTGACCTTTTTTGAGGCGCAAGGGGCAGAACAGACTACTCCTCGTTCCTATTTCGTATGTTCCATACTCCTTCCATCAAAATGCATCATCTCATCAGGAAAGGTGTATTTGCTGGAATTTAGATGGATGAGAGCTGATTTGATTAAAATTTTCCAGATGTTAAATGAAGCTGGCCTGGGAGACAAAGAAGAACGAATTCTCTGGGTGGGTGAAATGGCCCCTCGAACCCCCTCCTCACCCGCAATAATCAGACAAGACTCGAGTTTCTTTTATTCTCCAGTTTATTTGAAAATACATACAAATGAGAAACAAGAGGAGGTCACTCAGCCCTTTGAGCCTGCTCTGCGTCACAATAAGGTCATGGCTGATCTGATTTCAACCTCAGTTCCGTGTGCCTTCATACCTCTGAAAGTCTTTGATCATCTTGGTCATCAAGATTCTGTCTGCCTTTGCCTTTAAAAAAAAAAAATTCTGCATCCACTGCCTTTAGACGAAGGGAATCATAAAGATTCTCAAAACTCGGAGAGAAAGTATGTTTCTCACCATCTCAAATGGGCCCACCCTTACCCATTAAACAATGACCCTCAGTTCTAGATTCTCCCAGAAGAGGGAGCATGTTTTCAGATCCCCTCAGGATCTTTTATGTTTCAATTTAGTTTCCTCTTTCTTTTCTAAATTCCAGAAGGTATAGGCTTTGCCTGTCTAACCTTTCCTCATAATGCAATCTATTCATTCCAGGTATTAATCAATTAAATATTCTCTGAAATGTTTCCAACATATTAACAACCCTTGGTAGTGCAGTGACCAGTACTGAACAGAGTACTCCAGATGCAAGTCTCACCAGTACAGAGGGGGACTGCAAGTATCTGAGGATGGCCCATGCTTTCCCGCTTGATTACGGTAATGTTTTCCCAGCAAGCTCAGGTCATATTTATCCAATTACAGACTGACATAGGCTAAGGTCAGACAGTGGACAGTTTGTATTGTTACACAGACAGCATTGTTGTGGTATCACTCAAACCTCCCACTCTGCTGGCTCTGCAGAGATAATGACTGGCCCTGCAGCCAGTTCTCACAGCCTGATTTGTTCTGAATTTTTCAACGTCTGTCCTTTCAATGACATTAATGATCCAGGTGGGGTTTTATGACAATCCAGCAGCTTTCATTTCACTTTTGACTGTTGTAATTTTTTTTTTTCCAGGGAATTAGAAAGGGAGAATTTACAGACCGGCAGCTCAAGTCAAATATTGGATCAAGAGCTGCCAGTAACACTCATTTCTCAGTAAGTTTGAACATGGAAGGAAGAAGTATCTTTCACAGTGAAGAGGAACCATATTGTGTGGACAAGCCTTCAGTCTGTTGTTTGGTCTGTCGAGACATAAATGCAATCAAAATAGGGTGACAACAATGACATAAAGCAGCACTTGCTTTGTAATAACATGGTGATCGATCTCCGTTTGATTTAAGCAAGTGCTACTCAGCTCCTGATCTCCTTACATTCTTGGCGCAAACATGGACCAAACAGCTGAATTCTAGTGAGAGTGACGATCCGCTATCTTAAGGCTCCATTTGACAGAGTATTGTATCAAGGAATCATAGCAAACCTAAAGTCAATGGGAATCAATGAATATTATTCTTCTTTTGACAGCGAGTTTTTGAAAAGATTGTATCTTCAGACCTGAGCAGAGTGAAACAAGGTGAATTTATTCAACCTTGTACCACATATATGCAGAAGAGGTCTCTAAGTCGAGCTTGGAGACACTCTACCAGTTACAACTCAAAACAGCATGTTACGAAATTTTCACGTCAGAATGGTTGCATGTAATATTAACATTAAAATAAATTATATGTCAGTCATTTACAATAAAAACGGGATGCTGTTCCATTTCTTACAAAGTTCTGAGTCTTCCAGTTTTGACAGGACTTCCACTTCCATGTTATCTTCAGAGCATCTCTGTCCTCACTATCTCTCACAGCATACAAGCCTTACCTTATGAGTAATACTAACGTGACTAAGTACCTGCTGATGGTTCACAGTTACGTATTTTCAGTTAAACTACCTGAGCCACAATAACTATGTCTTTATATGGTTGTATTTTACTCTTAGCCCTCTACTGTACTGTTTGTCCAATTTTATTTCCTACTTGTTCTGTGTTTAAGTGCTTTGCTCCTTTTATATTTCCCTTGGACACTCTCTATCTTCCTTACTCTACTTCACGCTGGTTGGATATTACTGAATACAGTGGAAGCGGTTTGTGATTGTAGGAGGCCAACCATCTCAGCTGCAGGAGTTCCTCTGGATCAGGTTCCAGTTCCAACTACCTTCAGCTGTTTTGTCAAAGACCTTCCCTGCATCATAAGGTCAGAAGTGGGAATGTTTGATGATGATTGCACAATGCTTAGCACTGTTTGTGACTCTTCAGATACTGAAGCAATCAATATATAAATGCAGTATCCTTGGACAATTTTGAAGTTAGCCTGCTACATGACAAAGAACATTTGCATCAACAAGTACCAACAAATAATGACCAAATCTGACAAATGAGAATCTAACCATAAACCATTGATATTCAATGGTTTTATGTTCACTGAATTCCTCCACTATCGTCATCTTGGGTGCTAACATTGATGAGAAACTGAACTGGACCTGCCATCTCAATATTGTGCCTATAAAGGAAGGTCAGAAGGAAAGAGATTCTGTGTTGATTAACTCAATTTGTGACTCCCCAAAGCACGTGCATCATCAGGAGTGTAACAAAACACTCTCCATTTGCTTGGGTGGAGGCTGCTGCAACAACACTCAAGAAACATGACACCACCCAGGCCACTGCAGTCCACCTAACCTGTGACCCATTCAGTACCTTCAGCATTTACTCCCTTCATCACTGAGGTACGGTGGCATCAGAAAGCACCATCTACAAGGTGTACTGCAGTTTACTCACCCATGTTCCTTTGACCGCACTTTCCCAGCCGCAAGCTACCACCTGGATGGACAAGAGCAGAAGATGCATCAAAACATCACCAGCTGCAAATTCCCCTCCAAAGTCCATGACATCCAGACTTGCAGCAGTATCAGCGATGATCTCATTGAGTGGTACAGCGGACTTGTTTCACCAAAAAGCCTATTTTAGCCTTCCATGTTCGAACATGATTTTTAAAAAAGTTGATTACTGCAGTACCCAGATTTGTGCGGTCCTCTGCCTGTTCTCTGGTGTTTGTTGAAGTTCCAGCATCATCTCCTTGGTCTTGTATTTCAGTCTGTGGTCAAGAACTGAAAGTATCTCAAAACCCTCTCGACCACCTGAGTTCCTGTCCAACCACCTTCAAGAATCTGTGTATATGGGGAGGTGATGGTCTAGTGATATTATCATTGGGCTGTGAACCCAGCGACCCGAATAATTTTCCGGGGACCTGAGTTCGAATCCCGCCATGGCAGATGGTGGAATTTGAATTCAATAAATATGTGGCATTAAGAGTCAAATGCTGACCATGAATCCATTGTCGATTGTTGGAAAAACCTATCTGGTTCACTAATGTCCTTTAGGGAAGGGAACTACCAACCCTGCATGTGACTCCAGACCCACAGCAATGTGGTTGACTCTGGGCAATAAATGCTGCTTAGTCAGCAACACCCTCATCCTGTGAATGAATAAAAGTAAAGAATGCTCTCTCCAAGGTCTCCTTGTTCTTCCACACCACTCAAAATCCTCACTTTCATTGTTCACTCTCCCTGAATTCATTATCACTCTCTTCTTTCAATTGAATTCTATTCACCATTTCCTCTTTCCACCTGATTGATATCTGCCTGCAGTCCATGACTTTCCTCCTCATAGTCAACTACATGACCAAATATTGCATACCACCTGCAAACTTCTAAATTATGGCTCCTGCAACTAAGTTTAAATCATTGATCCACATCAGAAAGCAGTGGAACTCCACTGGATAAGAATGGAAAGAAATGCAATTCCTGTAAATCAGAGACAAATAATAAAAATAGAAGAAATTGCTGGAAAAGCTCAGCAGAACTGGCAGCAAAATACATGTCTACTTCCTTCTTGCTTTTCCATAGGAGCACACCTGTTGGCAAGCACCTCTGGCTACACATTTCCAATGTGTCACACCACCCAGAATGTGACAGATAGAAAAGCATACACACACAAACAACAATGGACCAGCAACACACAATGTCAGACAAAGGGACCAAACAGACCAGCAACTCACTCAGATAGACAGACTCACTTTTTGTCTAAACGTTCAGTAAGGGCTAATCCAAAAATAACATTCCTCATTCTGAAGAGATCTGCAGAAGGGTCTCTGAACTGGAAACGTTAACTCTTCTTTCCCTCCACAGATGCTGTCAAACCTACTGAAATTCTCCAGCAATTTCTGTTTTTGATACATTCCTCATTGTTATTTGTCAGGGAATGGTAACATTCCCCAAATCTTGTACAACATCATGCAAATATGTCTGAAGGCTATCATTCGCCATTCTCTCCTTATCATCGTGTTCTCACCCTTCTGCCTTCCAAAACCACACCCCATAACGTGTAGATAACAAGGTGTAGAGCTGGATGAACACAGCAGGCCACGCAGCATCAGAGAAGCAGGAAAGCTGACGTTTCGGTTCTGGACCCTTCTTCATTTTTTTTTTCTGAACGTCAGCTTTCCTGCTCCTCTGATGCTGCTTGGCCTGCTGTGTTCATCCAGCCCTACACCTGGTTATCTCAGATTCTCCAGCATCAAGCAGTTCCTACTCTCCCCATAACTTGTAGATTTTTTTACTTCCTGTCACTATGGCGCCAAACACATGAAAATTCGTCTGGTTCCAATGAAAAGATAGTGGATATGAAATAAGAATCCTGTTTTAAAAGAAACATAGACAAACGTACAAAGAGTGAATTTAACAGGCAGGGGGAATTTGTCGGGGAAGTAGTGGGGGGGTGGTGGGGGAACAAACTCTAATTTGGTTGATAATTGCAATATTTCCCCGGAAACATCATGATCCAACAAAAGAGGCCAGAAATATTCTGTGATATTTCCGACAGCCTAATGCCCCAATAATCCCTGCTCCATGTCAATAAAAGCTGCTCCGGGTGAGGTTGGAGCTCACAGCCTCAGCATTTAACGCGCCTCTAAACCGTCATAGAAGGACCGCGCGCTCACCGATTGTGTCACTCGAGCCACAGAGTAGCCCCGCACGCTCATTGCCATCCCCATTTCCAGTTGTATCTTCACAGCTGCGCCACTGAGTTTCTCTGATTCCGGAGCTGGGAACTGGGATTACATCGTCGACTGCAATAATGGTTACTTCATTGTGTGAGAGAACTTCTGATGCAACCGATGTTCAACGAGGTTTCTATTGAAAAATACATTACAACAACAGCCTGCACTATCCCCTGTGTCTTTGATGTTTTGTAGAAATCTATCAATTTCAGTCTTCAACATACTCAATGGAACCTCCAAAGCCTCTGGGAACATCGAAGTTAAAGATTCCAGCCCACTGTGAATCTTCACATTACAGTGCACTGCTTGGAAAGTATTCTTGTTGTGTATCTTGTGCTGTTCCTATCATATGCTCTGCCACTGCAGTTATTGCTCTTTACAAGCGGGCTCTTCTGTGTGGCGCCGTGATCATATAATAGTTAGTATTCTGTGTTGCGGCCGCAGCGACCTCGGCTCGAATTCGAGTCACGGCAAAAGGTGGTTGTTTGCTGCTTTTGTTTTTATCCCTTGTAGTACATGCTGCAGAAATGCGGCAGAGTATCAAATTTTTTACATGAAGATATTCTTCGAGGTGATGACAATCGTCTGTCAACCCCCACCCGTTCACACATCTGCGTTTGATGTATCAGAATTCAAACCCACCACTTGGAGATTTCTCTCCCTTCCACAATCACTAACTCTCCTTTACGTCCCTCCTTCCACTTCACTGAGGCACTACGCAATCTAATATCCATTTTCACATTAACATTGTTGACTCTGTCCTGTTGTGGTCAGTGTCGCTGTATGAACGTGCCCTGTCTCACCAACTTTAAGCTATCGATTTAGATACTGCGGCTGTGAGATCAAAACTCATGTAGCAGATTTTACTGACTTGGACCAGTGATTATTGGAGCTTCAGACTTAGGAAAACAATGCAGGGCGATATAGAACAAAACAGACTTCATCGGAAAAGAGCAGTTTCTGTGGCTTTTTGCACATTTATTTCATTTGTTCATTCAGCTATAGCTCGAGTACTGTGTGCAGTTCTGTTATTCACATTGTTGCGGGAGTGATAGCACTAGAAACGGTGCAGAAGAGATTTACCAGAATATTGTCTGGTCTGAAATGTTTCAGTTATGAAGAAAGATGAAACAGACTGTGGTTGTTTTCCTTAGAGCAGAGGAGATGTACAAAATAATGAGTGATATTGATAGGGCAGACTCAAATAAATGCTTCCCCTTGACGGCGGGATCGATCACCAAGGACCACAGATTTAATGTAAGAGGCAGGAATGTTTGAGTAAATGTGTGGAAAAAGGTTTTCAGCCGGCGGGTGGTTGTAATCTTGAACCCACTGCCTGTAATGTCCTTCAAGCAGGTATCCTGATGAATTTAAGAAGCATTCAGATGTGAATTTGTGATGCTAAGGCATTGACGTCTGTTGGCTAAGCGATGGAAATACAATTTGGATACTTAAGCGATTGTGTTGGATTGGTGCACACGGAAAGACCGTAAGGGGCATTTGAGTTCCAGGTCCTTGGTAGTGTAGTGGTTAGTATCTCTGAGTGTCATGCGGGAGACCGGAGGTCACCTCCTTGCTGGGGAGGATCTAACCATGTTTGGGGCCGTTCAGCGAAAGGGACCCAGCTTTGATTTCAGCTTTTGGTGATGTCTGCGTGGAGTTTGCATGTTCTCACCATGTCTGTGTCGGAGTCCTCCAATTTCTACCCCCAGTCTGAACATATGCATGTTAGGTGAATCGGTTGTGGGAAATTGCCCTGTTGTGTGCAGGGATGTGCAGGCCGGGTAGTTAAGCCATGGTAAATGCGGATTTATGTGGATTGGCAGGTGTCACTATTTTATACTTGGTTCTGGACGAGAATGGACACTGCTTCATATCGGGCTCTGGGGTATAATGTTCACTCTTTCATGTTGGACTCTGTGAGAGAATGTTCACTGTTTTATATCGGACTCTGTGGGAGAATGTTCACTGGTTTATATTGGGCTGTGGGCGATAGTTATCACGGTCTGAAATCGGGCACTGGAGCCGGATGTTCACTGTTGTATATCGGGCTCTGTGGGAGATTCGTCACAGGTTTATATCGATCCCAATTCTACACCTCCTATACCTTTGCGGGTGTGATGCAACAAATACCTATAGCCCTTTAATCAAAACAAAAATGAATGGCAAGCTGAATGTATATTTTGAGATTTGGTGACCAACAAATGCTATGTATCTGTGAGAATGTATATCTCGATAACGAAAATATGAACTGCACGACATTTCTGGGATTTAGATTTTCACGTTGGAATATGATTCGGTCCCTTGTTCAGGACAGAATAACTATCCGGTGTAAGTGAAACATGATCAGCACTGGACTGCAGAGAAAATGCACAAAGCCGAGCGAGCCACGTATAAGGTGATGCCATGCGACGAACTTACAGTTACCAAACGTGTGTTGCAAAATAAGCAGTCCGAAAACAATTCCTTTGTCTCGAAAGATAAGCAGATTTAGAATCCAAGAACGACACATCCCATTGCGAAATTGTTCTAAAGGCAGTGCAGGTACGAGCTACTTTATCATAATTCCATTCACTTTCCCTGTCTTTCTGCTTAGTCGGCCGTTTTCCGGCGAAGATTTCCACTTTTGGGCAAGAGCAAATACCAGAGGTCACACGACACCATGTTATACGAGCGATTGTCTCAAAAATGATTTTTCCGATGTTGTTACGGGGACACAGCAAAAGCAAAGGCACGGGGAAAGGCTTCAAGGATCCCTGTCATGCTCGTCCATTTCTTAGCCGCTTGACTATGTCCGGCTACAATATCAATTTCCCAACAGATGCTGATACTCCTTTATTCAAAACAAAAATCAATGGAAAACTGAATGCATCTTGCGAGACGCGATTGAATAACAGATGTAATATGTCTGTGAGAAACTATAATCGGGTATGCTTCGACAAAGAAAACATGAACTGCGTGACATTTGTGGAATTCAGATTTTTGTTTTCGTAAATGATTTCGCTCATTGTTTCAAACAAAACGACCTCCCAAACATGTTGACAGAATGTAAGAGGTTTCGAGCGAATCCAAAAACAGACAGCTCTTAACACACAACAGAAGCAAAAATGACAAGGCGAACGCATTCCCAGACACACCGAAGCATGAATGCTTTCTGTGAGACACCTCCAGTTTTCTGGGTCACTAACCATTCACACAAATGGCATCGGGGCTATTCTTAACTGCTCCTCCAAATGCGCTGGAGGTTTAGTCCAACGCCACTAACCGGAAACTGCTCAAGTCAGGAAAAAGAAAAAGGATAGAGTGAGAATCACCCACGAAAGGTGAATCGCGAGGAATCACAGTCTCGATGATTAGGTTTCCCTTTTGATCAATAATGCGGGTGTGCCTGCACCCCAACGATAGCAGCGTATCAAGAAGGTGGGTCACCAGGTCCCTTCTCAAAAACTGAAATGAGAGAAATTTCACATCTCAACTGCACTCCTTTCCGCCAAAAAAAGGCAAATAACCACGAGTAGATTCAATGCAGCATTATGTTTCACGCCAGCAGTGAAATAACGACCTGCATTTACTTTCAGTCAAAGGGTGAGCAACGTAATTTGCTTGGAACATGAAGCAACGGCGCAGCCTGCCTCTTCCTGCTATCATGCTGGGGGAATTCGACATGTAGTAACCAAAACAGCAAGGGAACACGCCGTGGACGCTGACCAGATGGAGGCTTTATGCTGTCCCACATCAAATATTGCTTTGGGTGAAACAAAGAGAAGTTAAACGCAGCTCATCCGTACCAAGCTTCCGTCCAACTGCTGGCAGCAGGGGGATTCGAACCCACGCCGATACCCTTTCAATCAAATCAAATATCCATAGAAAGTTGAACACATTTTGCGAGATTCGGCTTTGGGCGCAACAAGGACATGCTAAACACAGCTCATCCCGACGAAACTTCGGTGCGACAGTTAGCAGCGGTGGGATCCAAACCTCCTCAGAGAGTGGAACCTTAATCCACTCTGCTACACTACCAGACGGCACAACGTTACATTTTCCAATGTTGCTACTGCACACAACTAAAGCGAATGCACAGGGAAAGGCTTCGAGGAACCCTACCCTCCTCGTCCATTTTCTTAACTGCTTGGCTATGCCCGGCTACAATATTAATTTCGCACCAGATGCCGATAGCCCTTTAATCAAAACAAATATCAACGGACAGCTGAATGCATCTTGTGAGATTCGATTGAGCAAAAAACATGATAAGTGTCTGTGAGAAAGTATGTTCGGTTATACTTCGACAAAGAACACATGACTGCTCCAGATTTCTGGAATTTAGATTTTCGCTTTTGTGAATGATTTTGCTCATTGCTCGAAACAGAACGACTTTCTCGTTTACACGTCACATGATTAACTACGACTACAGGGAATGTGCACAAGGCTGAGCAGGCCGAGTACCAGATGATACCGTGCAGCATACTTACAGTTACTACACCTGTTTTGCAGAATAAGTGGCTCAAAGAAAGTCCTCCATCTGAAAAGCCTGCTTAGCATTAGAATCCGAGAACTACAGATCACATTGCGCAGCTGTTCGAACTTCGGTGCAGGTATGAGTTGCTACTTTCCTTGTCCTTCTCCTTAACCGTACACTTTCCTGCAGACCTTTCCAAACCTGGACATGAAAAAATGTCAGACAGCTGCCTGCTGAGTTAGAAACCTGCGTGGGAAGTAAAGCAACTCGCTAAATTTTACTAAACTGCATGGCGCTCATTTGGAGATGCACAAAAGGTAGTTTCCAAATATATTGACAGAACGAAAACGGCGATCAGAGATGTTAAAAGGTGTTAAAAGCACGTGACTGCTCTTTCTTCCAGCTGTGAAAAGCTCTGAGTTACCTTCACGTCCCTTATCACTGACTGATTAAGGTAGAATTTGCTTCACCAGAGCCGCATGTGCCTCGCTTTCTTGTACTTCCCTATTTAGATTTTCTTCCTCTTCTGTGTTATCAAACTAATGGATACAATGTCATTTGGTAGCCTGATTGTCTTTACTTCAGTTTCAATTCCACCATGGCTTCGATTTCAGAGCACATGTTAATATTAATGACTCTATGAGAGCATGAGTCAACAGGTACATCAGAGCTTGTAAATCCATTCATTCTCGTTGTTGGCTGTATGAGACGCTAATGTATCCAGCGCTGAGAAATGCTAACATGTTTCTCTACTGCAAAACATAAGTGAAGACTTATGGCTTAGATTCACGCACTTTGAGACATGGCAGACTGTCTTGGAATTAGGCCTTTCAAAGAAAATTTGAGATGTATTTGAAAGAGAGGGTAATTCAGGAATCCGTGGTGCACTGTGACAACAGCAGATCAGGCTTCTACTTGGCATTGAACCAGGACGCCTTCGCACGGAAAGCAAATGTGAAAGTATTACTCTGCAGAAAGTATCACAGCACGCCAAGTGCACTCTTAAAAATGATGACCATCTGTGCATATGTACGAATCAATGCATTTTCAGGACCAGCAGGGATAGAAATTTAACAAAACCTTGCACTGCAGTTAACTGGAATTATATTCCTTTTTGCCACAACAGCAGAGACGGTAGAATAAATTCAGAACAAGCGTAACTGACGAAAAGACCACGCAGGTTATTGAAAAATAATGAGTAAATCCGTCTGTTTCTGCCCTGTCTCGAACGAGAGACTATTCAAGTGTGAAACGAATGCGATACCCGCTACACGACAGAAACACCACGTGGTAAAGTCATGCCCGCTGACCTTCGTACAGCATTGAAATTTGCAGTCCTCCACGTTTTACATTTCGATTTCAAACTGGTTGATGTTGTCCAGCCTTATTGGCATTATTGAAAAGTAAAGAAAGTCACGTAAAATTGCTCAGAAAATATTCACAAGGATGTTGCCAGGGTTACGAGGTTTCGATTGTAGGGCGGAGCTGAATAGGCTGGGCGAAACTTCCCTGCAACGTCGGGGGATGAGAACTGAGGGAAGTTTATAAAGTCATGAGGAATATGAACAGGGTGAATGGTCGAGGTCTTTTTTCACCGAGTGGGCGAGTCCAAAACTACATGGAATATATTTAAGGTGAGAGGGGAAAAACGAAATGGGAGCTGAGGGGCATTTTTCATGCAGAAGGTGGTGCGTGTATGGAATGAACTGACGGAGGAAGTTGTGGAGGCTGGTAAAAGGACAACATTTCAAAGGCATCTGGATGCGTGCATGAATTGGAAGGGTATGGAGGGATAAGGGATAAATACTGGCAAATGGGGCTAGATGAATTTAGGATATCTGGTAGGCTAGGACGAGATGTACCAAAGTGTCTGTTTCTGCGCTGTCCATCTGGATGACGCAACAATTGCTGAGCCCCTGTTTAGTTGTTTGTTTGCAGAAAGACTACTTACCTGTCTCTGTGGCACAATCAGTTAGTGCGTTCAAGTATCAACCAAAAGATTAGTGATTCACAATCCATCCAGGGACGACTTACAAAATCGCTTTTAACCCCAATGACCATTCTCAGTGAGAATTTTGGCTGCAAGAAGATAACTGTGTTAGCTTCTCAGGTATCGAACGAACCCTCCAACAGACAGCTCTTAATGGGCAGTAGAAGCAAAAATGCCAAGGTGAACGCGTTTCCGGACACACCAAATATTCTGTCTGTGTGACACCTCGACTTGTCTGTGTCACGAACCAGTCACACAAGTGGCAGCGGGGCAATTCCAAGCTGCACTTCCAAACAAAGTGGGAGTTTAGTCCAAAACCACTTTCCAGAAAGTGCTCAATTTAGGAAAACGAAAGAACAAAATAAGAACGACTCACGAAAAGTGATGATTCGTAATCACAGTCTCAAAGAGGCTGGGTTTCCCTTCTGATCAACAATGCGGGTGTGCCTGCACGGCAACGATTGCAGTGGATCGAGAAGGTGACTCATCAGTTCCCTTCTCTGCGACAGAAATGAAGGAAGGTTTTGGAGTAGATCTGTACTTCGGGTTGTGGGTGTTGAGGTTGGTTGGCTCGCCGAGCTGGTTTGTTGTTCCACAGACGTTTTGTTACCGTGCTGGGTAACATCCTCAGTGCAGCCTCTGATGAAGCGTCGGTGTGCTTTCCCGCCTGGTTTTTAAACTCTGGGGTCCGTTGGGATGGTTTGCCTCACTTCCAGGTTTCCGACGTAGTGGAATGTATATGGGGTCGAGTTGAATGTATTGAGAGTGTTCAGAGTGGTACAACAAGTGCTCACCCGAACTAAAGACCCACTCCCCGCCATGGACAGGACCAATGTCATCTACAAGATCCCCTGCAGAGACTGCGAGAAACACTACATCGGACAAACAGGAAGGAAACTAACAACAAGAGTGCATGAACACCAACTGGCTACAAAAAGACACGATCAATACTCACTCATCTCAATCCACACAGACAAGGATAACCACGACTTCGACTGGGACAACACCAAGATCCTGGGATAGGCTAGGCAGAGACAAGCACGAGAATTCCTGGAAGCATGGCACTCCACGAAGCATGCTATTACTAAACACATTGAACTCGACCCCATATACATTCCACGACGGAGGAAACCCGGAAGTGAGGCAATCCATCGCAACGGACTCCAGAGTTTAAAAACCAGGCGGGAAAACACACCGACGCGTCATCAGAGGCTGCACTGAGGATGTTACCCAGCACGGTAACAAAACATCTGTGGAACACCAAAGCGGCTCGGTGAACCAACCAACCTCAACACCCACAACCCAAGCTACAGATTTAATCCAAAACTTTAGAAACCTACGGGCGCAACACGCTCAAACTGGCAAGGAAATGGGAAAACTACGCCAAACGAGAGTGCGCAACCCGCGAACAACTCCACTTCCTACACGGATGTCTCAGGAACCAGGTATTACCACGCAGTGTGAAGTACAAACCACTCATCAACAACACACAAGCCTGGAAAACAGCAGAACAAAACGGCGAGACAACAAGGTGCAGGGCTGGATGAACACAGCAGGCCAAGCAGCATCATAGGAGCAGAGAGGCTGACGTTTCGGGCCCAGACCCTTCATCAGAAATGGGGGAGGGGAAGGGGGTTCTGAAATAAATAGGGAGAGAGGGGGAGGCGGATAGAAGATGGATAAAGGAGAAGATAGGTGGAGAGGAGACAGACAGGTCAAAGAGGCGGGGATGGAGCCAGTAAAGGGGAGTGTAGGTGGGGAGTCAGGGAGGGGATAGGTCAGTCCAGGGAGGACGGACAGGTCAAGGGGGCGGGATGAGGCTAGTAGGTAGGAGATGGGGGTGGGGCTTGAGGTGGGAGGAGGGGATAGGTGGGAGGAAGGACAGGTTAGGGAGGCGGGGACAAGCTGGGCTGGTTTTGGGATGTGGTTGGGGGAGGGGAGATTTTGAAGCTTGTGAAGTCCACATTGATGCCATTGGGCTGCAGAGTTCCCAAGCGAAATACGAGGTGCTGTTCCTGCAACCTTCGGTTGGCATCGTTATGGCACTGCAGGAGGCCCAGGATGGACATGTCGTCTGAGGAATGGGAGGGGGAGTTGAAATGGTTCGCGACTGGGAGGTGCAGTTGTTTAGTGCGAACCGAGTGTAGGTGTTCCGCAAAGCAGTCCCCAAGCCTCCGCTTGGTTTCCCCGATGTAGAGGAGGCCACAACGGGAACAGTGAATACAGTATACCACATTAGCAGATGTGCAGGTGAACATCTGCTTGATGTCGAAGGTCTTCTTGGGGCCTGGGATGGAGGTGAGGGGGGAGGTGTAAGGGTAGGTGTAGCACTTCCTGCGATTGCTGGGAAAAGTGCCGGGTGTGGTGGGGCTGGAGGGGAGTGGATATATTAATTTATAGAATTCTATTTCAGTATCTCATTTATAGAAGGTATGTTGCATTACCGTTAGCCAGTAGACATCTTTCATTGGTATAGCCAAGCCTGATTTCTTTTTAATGGAGAGCCTCTGCCAAGATTAGTATCCTTGAGGTTAGCAGAAAAGTTGATTTGTTCATAGGAGATCCTTTGTAGCTGCTGTCACCTCTTCATGCAAAACCAAAATAGCATATAATGTTTCTTTAGAAAGCTAAGGATATTTATATAACAATAAATAACAATACATTCCTTGAAAATTACTTTATTCTTTAAAAGAATGTGGGAAGTGGTAGACTAGGGGTATTATTGTTGGACTATTAATCCAGAGACCCAGGTAATGTCTGGGGACCCATGTTCAAATCCTGTCATGGCAGATGGTTGAAGTTAAATTCAATTAAAAATTAAGAGTCTAATGCTGCTGATGAAACCATTTTGGATTGTTGGAAAAAAACTGATCTGGTTCACCTAATGTCCTTTAGGGAAGGAAACTGCTGTCCTTACCTGATCTAGCCTACATGTGATTCCAGACCCACAGCAATGTGTTTGACTCCCAAATGCCTTCTGGGCAATTTGGAAAGAGCAATAAATGCTGAATTGGCCAGTGAAGCCCACATTCCATAATGAATATAAAGAAACTTGTTCTATTATGTTTAAATGCTTCACCTATAGAACTTTTAATGGCGTTTTCGTGGGTTTCATTTCATTAACCAGACTGTTAAGAAAAATTATATTGATGACTTGACAAAAGGGAATCAGCAAAAGTGCTGTATCATTGTTATTGGCTATTCTGCTGACAGGACTGACCGGGATCTGAAGAAGAGTCATGGGAGTCGACATGTTAACTCTGTTTCTCTACACAGATCTGCTGAGTTTCTCCACCATTTCTGTTGTTTTTTTCAAGTTTTCAGCATCTGCACTTTTTTTTTAGCCGGCAGTGCTGTTTATATTTTTAATGAAACTGTCCAAATTTAGTCCCATAATTCCCTAAGCAGAGCATCCCAAGCAATCAAACACTATTACTTCTGCAGCTTCCTGCCTATCTAATAAAATCAATACACTGCGGGTACTGGAATTCTGAAGTAAAAACAGAAAATGATGGAGCATCTCAACAGGTTTAGCAGCATTTGTGGACAGAGAAATAGATAGCATTTCAAGTTCAAGCATCCAATGCATCATCCTCCGACACTTCTGCCATCTGCAATCCAACCCCACCACCAAAGACATTTTTCCCTCCCCACCCTTATCTGTTCTCCGGAGGGGCCATTCTCTCCATGACTCCCTTGTCCGCTCCACACTCCCCACCAGCCCCACCACACCCGGCACTTTTCCCAGCAATCGCAGGAAGTGCTACACCTACCCTTACACCTCCCCCCTCACCTCCATCCCAGGCCCCAAGAAGACCTTCGACATCAAGCAGATGTTCACCTGCACATCTGCTAATGTGGTATACTGTATTCACTGTTCCCGTTGTGGCCTCCTCTACATCGGGGAAACCAAGCGGAGGCTTGGGGACTGCTTTGCGGAACACCTACACTCGGTTCGCACTAAACAACTGCACCTCCCAGTCGGGAACCATTTCAACTCCCCCTCCCATTCCTCAGACGACATGTCCATCCTGGGCCTCCTGCAGTGCCATAACGATGCCAACCGAAGGTTGCAGGAACAGCACCTCGTATTTCGCTTGGGAACTCTGCAGCCCAATGGCATCAATGTGGACTTCACAAGCTTCAAAATCTCCCCTCCCCCAACCACATCCCAAAACCAGCCCAGCTTGTCCCCGCCTCCCTAACCTGTCCTTCCTCCCACCTATCCCCTCCTCCCACCTCAAGCCCCACCCCCATCTCCTACCTACTAGCCTCATCCCGCCCCCTTGACCTGTCCGTCCTCCCTGGACTGACCTATCCCCTCCCTGACTCCCCACCTACACTCCCCTTTACTGGCTCCATCCCCGCCTCTTTGACCTGTCTGTCTCCTCTCCACCTATCTTCTCCTTTATCCATCTTCTATCCGCCTCCCCCTCTCTCCCTATTTATTTCAGAACCCCCTTCCCCTCCCCCATTTCTGATGAAGGGTCTGGGCCCGAAACGTCAGCCTCTCTGCTCCTATGATGCTGCTTGGCCTGCTGTGTTCATCCAGCCCTGCACCTTGTTGTCTCGGATTCTCCAGCATCTGCAGTTCCTACTATCTCTGATTCGAGAACAAAACGGCCACAAGATGGTAAGGGTAATGATAAACGACGCACACAACCGGCTCCACAAATACAACAGAGAAATTACGGGCCAAAAAACGTTATTCCAGGAAGCTACCAATCAAGACTGGACAACCGACATGCAACGAGCCTCTAACATCAGCCAACAGACCACAAGAGCCAAGAAAAGACAGACCCTGCAAGACAAGCTCACCACACTTACCCACAACAAAGACAACAACAGAACTGACACATGGATAAGGAACTTCTCCGAAAGGAAACTGACAGACGCAGAAAAAAGCCGTTCTCACCCGGGGACCGAACTACAACTACAGGGACGCCAACAAAACATAATGGCTCGCTACACTGGAAGCCACACTCAAGACGAACAATGTCAATGAAGAAACACAACAAACTATAAGACAGACAGTAGTCCCGACACTAACCAGAAAGAGGGAACTCAACACCCTCAACACACGGGAAAGACAAGCCCTGGACAGATTAAAGAAGGACAAGAACATCACTATACTACCTGCAGACAAGGGGCGCATGACAGTGATAATGAATAAAAAGGACGACATCTCCAAAGCACAAGCACTGCTCGCCGACTAGAACACATACCGACCAGTACAGACTGACGGGACACCACAACTGGGCAACAAAATCCCGTACACGCTACAAAGACTTAAATAAACAGGACA
The DNA here is from genome assembly GCF_021869965.1 of Rhincodon typus. Taxonomy (NCBI): domain Eukaryota; kingdom Metazoa; phylum Chordata; class Chondrichthyes; order Orectolobiformes; family Rhincodontidae; genus Rhincodon; species Rhincodon typus. Next base: position 83,944,671 of record NC_063339.1, read on the forward strand.
GATCAACAAAACAGACTTCTTAAGAATGAAACCTGAAGGAACCAACACACCCCCATTCTACGGCCTCCCTAAAGTGCACAAGCCGGCAATCCCCGTCAGACCCATAGTGTCCCTACCAGGCACGCCATCTCACAGATTAGCCAAAGAACTACAAAGAAGACTCGAACACCTAGTCAACATATCACCCCACTCCATCCACTCAGCCCAAGAATTCCTCAACTCCATCAAAGACATAAAGATAGAGGACGAAGAGACCATGATATCATTTGATGTCACCGCCATATTCACGTCAATAGACATACCACTAGCAAGGGAAACAATGACAACACCACTTGCACAAGAACACGACCCCAGTGAAACTATCTCCAAGGACAACATGCTTAAGCAACTGGACCTATGCCTGACCACCCACTTCACCTTCAACGGCCAAACATACGAGCAAATCAACGGGACAGCCATGGAATCGCCTATCTCCGAACTCATAGCAGAAGCAGTGATGCAAAGACTGGAAAGGACTGCCCTTCCGCAAATCCAACCTAAACTATGGATACGCTACGTAGACAACGCCTTTGTCATCATTAAACGGACCAAATTAGAAGAGACACACAAACTCATAAATAACACCCTCACCTGAATGAAATTCACCAGAGAGGAAGAGAAGAACAAATAACTCCCATTCCTGGACGCCATGGTAGAGCACAAGGCAAATGGGGAACTGCAAATGAAAGTACACCGAAAAGCCACACACACAGACCAGGTATTGAACTTCAATAGTAACCATCCCAGCACACACAAACGAAGCTGCGCGCAAACATTATTTAAAAGGGCAACAACACACTGCAGCAACACGGATCTACGCCAAGACGAGAAGGAATACCTCTTCTAAGTGTTCAAGGATAATGGATATCCAAAGAACTGGGTCAGGAGATGCCTACAGGAACAGCATCAGAAAGATTTTACACGCCCCAACACACTCATCACACTGCTCTACATCAGGAACAGGTCAGAACTCACCACAAAACTCCTACGACCGCTGGGCATCAGAGTGGCACACAAGCCCACGTCAACCCTACGACAACTGCTCACCCGAACTAAAGACCCACTCCCCGCCATGGACAGGACCAATGTCATCTGCAAGATCCCCTGCAGAGACTGCGAGAAACATTACATCGGACAAACAGGAAGGAAACTAACAACAAGAGTACATGAACACCAACTGGCTACAAAAAGACACGATCAATACTCACTCATCTCAATCCAAATGGACAAGGAGAACCACGACTTCGACTGAGACAACTCCAGGATCCTGGGACAGGCTAGGCAGAGACAAGCTCGAGAATTCCTGGAAGCATGGCACTCCACGAAGCAAGCTATTAATAAACACATTGAACTCGACTCCATATACATTCCACTACGGAGGAAACCCGGAAGTGAGGCAATCCATCGCAACGGACCCCAGAGTTTAAAAACCAGGCGGGAAAACACACCGACCCTTCATCAGAGGCTGCACTGAGGATGTTACCAAGATAATCTGACAATCCGGAGACACCATTTCCATGCCTTATCCATTTAATCCTTGAAATCCTTAATAATTAAATATGTCTATCTGAGGTTTGGTTATACTTATTGACCCAGCCTGATAGCCCTCTGTAGTAAAGAATTCCACTGATTCATCGCCCCAGAAACGTCTGTGGAACAACAAACCAGCTCGGCGAGCCAACCAACCTCAACAGAAATGAAGGAAATGAGAGAAATTTAACAAAATTTCACATCGCAATTACGCTCCTTTTCGCCTCAAAGCAAATAACTGCGATTAGAATTAATTCAGGATTTGATTTCACAAATTCGCAAGTGGTATAACGATCTCCATTCGCTTTCAGTGAAAAGGAACTTGCCTGGAACATGAAATAGCAGCGCAGCCTGCTTGTTCCCTATATCATGCTGGAGACATTCCACGCCACTGCACCATGTAAACACGGTCTGGACGTTGACCCGATGGAGGCTGTGTGCTGTCCCGCATCATAGATCAGTTTGCGAGCAGCAAACACAGTTTGTTGCGTTCAATTTAAACGCAACTCATCCCGACCATGTTTCCGCACAACCTAAGCCTCCTCAGAGACTGGAACCTCAATCCAGCGCCTAAGAACACGACGAGCCGTTAGCTCAGATACGACATTTTCCGATGTTGCTACTACAATGCAGAAACAGCAAATGCACAGGGAAAGGCTTCGAGGAACCCTACCCCACTCGCACATTTTCTTAACTGTTCGATATCCCCGGTAACAATATCAATTTCCCACCAAATGCCGACAGCCCATCTACCAAAACAAACCTCAATGCAAAGCTGAATCTACGTCTTGAGACTTGGTCGAGCAACAAATCTAATGCATCTGTGAGAAACTGTATTTGGTCATGCTTCGATAAAGAAAATATGAACTGTTCAACATTTCTGGAACTTAGATTTTCACTTTGGAGAATGATTTCGCTCATTGTTCGAAACAGAACAGCTGTTGCGTTTACAAGTATTATTAAGAAATAAGGAAAATTAAGCCCTTCCTCACAGTTTGAACATGTGTTAATATATGCACCATTTCAAAGGTTTACAACGTGCACAACACTGGAAGGAATGGAAGAAGATAATGGGCATTGGGCACATTCTTGTAACTAATATATTGGGGAAACAGGATGATCAGCACCCTCTGTCATTTGTACTGCCATCTATAAGCTTATGACTTTCTGTCTTACATTCCCACTCCTTGCTTTCCTAATAAAGCTTCGATTCACCATCAGTCTAAATTTACACCCAGCAGCTAATTAATCTGATAACTCTACAGGCAGAGGGATGTCGAGTTAAATTCGGAACAGAAGCAGGCAGCAAATCAGAGAGTGGGTAAATTGATATCAAGTATGACAACCAGACAAAAAAAACAAATCATGAGAACGGATAAGCTTGACGCATTGAATAAGATGCAGGAGCCAAAATAAATCATATGGTCCATTCTATCCACTCCCCCATTCAACGAGATCATGGATAATCTGACATTCTGGCGACACCACTTCCATGCCTTATCCACTTAATCCTTGATATCCTTACTAATTAGAAATGTCTATCTGAGCTTTGGTTATACTTATTGACCCAGCCTGACAGCCCTCTGTAGTAAAGAATTCCACAGATTCATCGCCCCTGAGCGAAAATGAATCCTCCTCGTCTCTGTCCTAAGTGGGTGACTCCTCAGACTGAGATGATGCCCTCTGGACCTAAACTTTTCCACACAGAAGAAACATCCTCCACACATTTATCTTGTCAAGCCCCCTAAGAATATTAACTGTTTCAATGCGGTCTTCACTCATTCTTTTAAAGTCCAATGAGTACAGGCCCAACCCACTCAATCTCTCCTCACACGAAAATCCCTCTACACACCAGAGAACGCGGTGAACCTTCACTGCACTGACCCACTGCCAATGTATCTTTCTTTCGATGTTGTTTCCAAAAGCTGATCACTGTATTTTGGCTGTACCTTGCAATAGTATAACAATCCCTCTCTATATTAATTGTCCATTCGATTTGAAATACAGACTACATTAAAGTTGAATTCCGTCACCTGATGAAAAAGCAGCAATCCGAATGCTTTTGATTTCAAATACACCTGTTGGACTATTGACTTCTGACTCATTATTTAGCTTCTTACTTATTTTTGTGTCATCCACATAGTTGACAATGATACATTATTTCCATCATGTAAGTCATTAGTTGTGTCTTGGGTTAAAGTGACGGATATGAAATGATGTTGAAACTCCCATGATTTAGTGACCTGCAAGAATTCAGAACTATGTGCCTGATGCTCCCGTGTCTTCGTTTCCACTACAATACGTCCCTGGTCAGGGAATAATGCCTTATTTGTTTTAAGCATATTTTCTGAAGCAAGGTGACTTGCAAACTTTTGAAAACTAAATGGTCACAGTAGTTCTGGCAGAATCAGTGGAGTGAGAGTTCAACTTTCACATCAGAGCTGGAAATCCCAGTTAGACAATAGATCGAGGAACAACACGGAAGAGAGGCTTTGGAGTGAAAGAGGAGGAAAAGCGAGGGACATGAAATGTTGGAAAACAGCACATGGGAACTGAACAAAGAGCTGGAGCTCGAAGGCTCATTGTGGGTGCTAATTGCTCAGATTCTTCTGCCTGCCGTTTGAATGGACCCACACAACTGTCCTGTTTTAACAATTACAATTCGCTTCAATTCGAAACGTTCATGAATGTTGCTGTCCCAAAATGATTCAATCATTCACCAAGTGAGAGAGACCCATGGATTCTGGGTTATTGTCACTCCTCGGACTTTTATCGCTCTCAGTGGATATATCTGAGTGCCTCTCTGTCGGTATCAAGTGGAGGATGATTGAAATGTTGACTGAACAGCTCCTTCAGTCAGTATCGGTCCAGTTGGTCAGATTGATCCAATTGCAACAAACCGCTCCCCACCATCTTCTCAACGGCAACTGGGAAGTTGCAATAAATGCTGAAGTACCCACATCCAAGAGAAGAATTTTAAAAAGAGGTTTCTTCATAGTAATTAATATTCTAATTCACTGTGAACACTAGTCATGAGATTTTGGCACGGTAAGCTCATGTGGTAGCATGGCTGAGCGGTCTAAGGCGCTGAATTTAAGCTTCAGTCTCTATTGAGTCGTGGGTTTGAATTACCTCGTTACCCGAATTGCTTGTGAAGTATCCCCGGTTGAAACTGGGTCACGTCAATTTTGTAATGTCTACTTTTCTTCTCGGTGTTTGAGGCTCCGAAAGCTTGTGTTTTCAAATAAACTTGTTGGGCTATAACCTGGTGTCGTGTGATTTCTGACTTTGATCGCTCCAGTCCAACACCGGCACTTCCACATTCGGGGATTTTGCACAGTTTGTTGACGTTCGTTTCTGTGGGTCAACGGATAAGCATCAGGATGTAAATTGAAAAGATGCTGGCTCGAGACCATGCAGATACAGCGCTTCAGTTGCTTTGGGTCAAGAAATTAAGGTTCCAAGCCCATCCCTGGAACACAATTTAAAGCAACGCATTCCTCATGAACGGTCCTTCTCGTGTGAAAGGGGCGATCAATTTGACCAGGGCTGCAGCAGATTCTCCCTGTCTCTAGAACCTTTGTAACCAAAATCCGTGTCTTCAAATTAGAAACGGCAGGATCTTGTAATGAGAATAGCAATATAAAATCGAACTCAGTTCACATATAACGAAAAGTGGGAAAAACACGCCATGTTGGAAAATGAGGGAGCAGCGCTGTGATGCGAAGGTAATAACCACTACACCACAGAAACACAGCGGGCCCACCGACCCTACTTTTTACATTGCTTGGTCTGTTATGCACAGGCTACCCAGTCATCTATTACATTACAGTTTCTGATGCATGAGACCCTCTCTCAGAGGACACCTACGCCTGCAGTGTTGGGTCTGTAGTTTGGTGATTCACTGAGTGGCCATGAGTTCGTTTCTTTCTGGGGCCTGCGAGAATTTTCACTATCTGCTGTATCCAACATTCAAAGGAGCTCTTTAAATGTCGTTTGAAATTATTTCTGATGCAACAGTGTTAACACCACCATGTCATTTCCTCCACCAGCCAGAAATGCGTTTGAAATACCACATTCCAGTTTGTCTGTCCAGGTATTTGAGAAAGATCTTTCGGAAGCAGCTGATGCGAGGAATGTTCCAGTTTGGCAAGAAGAATGAGCTGGAGCAGTATAAACTACAGAGTGACGAGGAAGCAATGGTGGAGTAATACGGACAGGGAAGCGGCCGAATGATTATTTTCTTTTATGTAAACAGAGTCTGATTTTGAAATCTGAAATTGAACAATATAAACCAGATGGGTGAAATCCTTGCTTTTGTGGGGTTGGTCTGTCCTGAGGCTTCTGTCACTTTCGGCGGAATGTGTCTGATTGCTTCCATTTGTGGGTGAAAATGAGTTTCAGTTCCCCGGGGTCATGAATACAGTTTTACGATCTCAAACTTCAGTCCCTTTTATTGCAACTTTTGAGATTAAAACGTCACAGGGAAAATATTATTGAGATGAACCCTTGAAACGTCAGAGCATACAAGGCGATAGGCCAAATGCTGGAAACTGGGATTGATAGGCCGATAAAACCTCGATGATTCGATCATTTTGGAAGAGAAAAAAAAACAAAAGCTGTGTTATTAAGAAACGGTGCACGTGCTTCTGCCGTCATTCCTGGTGGTCTTGTGGTTAGGATTTGGCACTTTCACCTCGGCGGCCTGGGTATGATTCCCGGTCACGGAATCAGGATTGATTGTTCCTGACAGGAACAATAGCAGAGGTAAAGCAGTTCTGACGGGAATCCTTTCAATATCTCGGATCAGTTAATGTCCCCGAGAACATGAAAGTCAGTGTCCCAGTCTCTTAAAGATGAGAATGGTGCCTGAACTGTCTCTGTTTAGTCAGACAGTTCACTCTTCATTTATCCTCTGATTCCACTTCCCAAAGAGATTCTAACGATCCTTGAAGCTGAGACTGGGCGATTTGTTTTGTTTCCTTGCCATTCCCAATAGCTGCAATGACTGGGTCGGTGGGTTTGGGAAACTAAATGCTACTCATGAGAAGCTTGTGGGCCAATTTCAACTTCCGTTTCTCTGATGAGGCTGGGACATGGGTAACATTCACCAATGGGAGACAGAAAGGGTTCTCGTTCCTGCAGAAATACAAACGTCATCTCAACTTCAGAGCAGTGAGAAAGATTAGTCGGGAGGTGAAATAAATTTCAACCATTGTGGTCGAGCAAGGTAGGAGTCAAACCTACAATCTCCTGAGTAATAATCAGGCACGTTATCCATTGCGCCACTGGCACTCAGATCGCATTTTCCTTACGCACTGCAGTTATAGTTTTAACACGGACACAAGTCGCAACAGTAACATTCATAACGTGAACAGCCAGTAAAGATAATCACCGTCACAGCTTCAGTTTAATGGCCCCGACTTTGTGATGCAGCGAGTTTCACTGGCAAAGAAAACACATTTGCCCTCAGAGAGCTGCCATTCATCCTATCCAGTCCGCTCAGCTATTCAATGAGATCATAACAGTTCGAATAAATCTCAGCTCCACTTTCCTGCTTTTCCTCCACAACATGAGGAAAACTCGAGCCTAATCACAATATTGTATATTCCCGTTACTTTTCGGAAGTTTAGATTACTTTAACGACCTGTGTGTGTTTGCAGGAAATTGAATAAAATGAAACGAGCGAAAAAGCCCTTCCTGCAATTTAACCCAGTGCAGAGCCAACCATATGAGAAAGTTCAGAGAGCGAAAACATTACCTCTATTTCTCCCTGCACATTTATCTCTCTATACGGGTTAAATATTCACAACATTTTTCTTTATAATTGAGACATTTTCACGGACATATCCTCCCCCAGTCCGCAAACATCTGCGCTGCCGAAAACTATTCTGCTTCAAATTAAAATTGTTGAGTACCCTTTCACACAGCCTGATGCCCCAATAATCTCTGCTCCATGTCAATAAAAGCTGCTCCGGGTGAGGTTGGAGCTCACAGTCTCGGCATTTCACGCGCTTCTATATCTTAATAGCAGGACCGCGCGCTCACTGATTGAATCACTGGAGCCACAGAGTCGACCCGCGCGCTCATTGCCATCCCCATTTCCGGTTGTATGTTCACGGCTGGGCCACTGAGTTTCTCTGATTCTGGCCTGGGAACTGGGATTATATCGTCGTCTGCAGCAGTGGTTACTTCCTTGTGTGAGGAAACTGGTGAAATAACCGATTTTCGTCTACATTGCTTTTTGAAATATGCTTTTTCAATATTTCCCTGCACTATCCCCTGAACATGTGATATTTTGAAATCTCAGTCTTGAACAGACTCACTTACTGACACCCCCACAGCCTCTGGGCCACCGAACTGCAAAGTTTCGCTCCACTCTGAGGTTCTCACATCTCCATCCGTTATTTGGCAAGTATTCTCGTCGTGGAAAATTCATTATCTACATTCTAAAGTATGAATCTAATGTGGAAAACGTGGGTCCAGTGGCGGAATCGGTCAGCGTGTGATAATTATATGATAGTGTAGAGGCCTGCGAAATACCCATTACGAGTTCGAGCTTCACGTGAATTAGTTCTTAATGACATGGGGACAGTGCGCTAAGAATAAGGCTCATGTTGAGCAAATTCGACTTTATTAGAAAATGTCAATTTCTGTGGATTTGGAAACTAATTTTTCGGCGTGAAATATCTCAATTATCAACAAATATCCGGCAAGTATTCAACACGTGGAGGAACATCTGCGGAGAGAGAACCGGATTTGATGTTTCAGCTCGATTACCTTTCTCACGTGGCTTAACCTGCATAGCGTTACCCCGTAGGAAAAGAAAAGTTGTTTAGTTTGTTTCATATTATTCAATTTGCTGCTAACTGGCAGAAACCATGACAATAATTTTAAAAAATTAGATTTATCTCATTGCACCGTTTCTCATTGCATTCAACTTTTGTCGGAATTCAATGAATTAAAGTGCTGTTGAGAAGAACAGAGGCTTGAAAATACAAAAACAGACAGAGTCTAGTTGATGGAGTTCTTCGGTGGAGATCAATAAGTATGAAATGGACGCAAAATCATTTCAAATGTGGTCAAATCTTCAAGGCACAAGATACAATCAGGAATTGCATCGCCGACAGATGGTTCACTTTCTAATTATTAGCGTATAACTTTCTTTTCCAATTGATAAAAAAAAAAGATCTGTTCCCTTTATAATGCTTCACGGAGAATCATTCGGCACACGTTTCAAAGCCGTAAGAATTTTTATCGTCGCTGTTACTCAACCGCACGCATTCAGGAAATTTATTTACACCTAAATTTTCTTTATGCCATTTTTAAAATCCTGCTCAGTTGTTTCACAATTTATAATGCTTCTGATCAAATAATGTCACATCTTCTAAAACCACGAGCATTTTTACAAGTAGCTTTAATCAGCCATTCACGAAATTTCTTCACATCTGAAGTCATTCAAAGTCAAATTGATTCCCCACAACCCCCACCCACCAAACTTGCCATCTCACCATCTGTCCCACCCAGGATCGGCCACAGACTCTCTCCCCTTGTTAAATTAACTCCTTGTATGTTTGCTCAAACGTCTTTCAAACCCTTCTGGAATCACCAACTACATTTGTTTCTGGAATATTGTTGCGGAGTTAAATAATGCTCTGAGGGGAAGAAACTCTGCTCCAATATTTCCTTTATTATTTACCGACACTTGAGAATGTTTTCCCTCTCTGACTTTGATTCACTCGAAAGAGGGAATTTTCCACTTGTTTAGAAACTCTGAACCTCGAGTCTTCTGGCAAATCTCCATTAGTTCACTTCTCATTTTTTCCTGTGTCAGTTACAACATTTCCGACTTTCCCAACTTCTCGTGAATACAATCCTGCAACCTTTCCACCACCCCGATAAAACCCGTATGTGTTCGTTCTAATGACTTTATATCCCAGTATACCCCATCTGCGTCTTTTCTAATCCGATAAGGTTTTCACATAATGCTCCAAGCGAGGCTGAACTACAGATGTTACAGAAGTACTACGATCTCGATCACCTCACTGTGGGGCTACATTTACTTCCAGTGCTGACTGGGTAAGGACAGGGAATACCTTCACCAAAGGCAATCGTGGATCTGAGACCTTAAATTTTGAAAAAAACTACCCGATGTATTGTGTATCATCTCTCCATATTCGCGTCCCCTTTGTACATCACTTCGTGCTTCCCTGTCTTGAATTCACCTAATTATTAATTTATTAATTGAGACATTTCCCTCAACTCATTTTTCTAAACTCTATGGAGCACGAACTGAAATTAGTCGTATGCTCCTGGAACACAGTCATCTCTTCCCTGGGGTGAATAGAATGGACATTCCTGATGTGGCCTCGAAGGCAGATATTTCCTTCTTCAGTTCAGGGAGATCATTACTGCAATGAACTGCACTTGTGCTTTCATTACTCCCAAGGCAATTGTAGTAAGACTTTCATATTGAGCTTTTACAATCTGATTCCAGCAAAGGTTGACCTAAAAGCTATATTTCTCAGTGTCGTTTTCCTGTGCATGTTAGCTTGTACTGTATCGTGTACAATGACATTCAAATTTGTCTGAACGCACCGTTCCAAATATTTCAAACAATGGTGACTCGTGTGTAACAAACTGATAGAATGCAGTAGTCTAGCTACACCTGGGCACTGCAAGGATGTGGTGGCTTGTGGAAAGGCGCTGGTCTCATGAACTGGAAATAATGGTTTTAATCCCCACTTCTACCTAGCATTGGTTGTCAATTACTGAACCAAAGTGTGTGCCGCTGCCAACTGTTCAATTTTGGAACCATGTCATTCCACTACTGCCCCATTTAAAGCAGTCCTTTCCCTTTAGTCATGGTAGAGCAACAATCTTTGGTGATTCTAATGATGGTATAAATTGGCCAAACCAGATTGACGAATGTAGTTTGATTGGTGAGTTGATGAAGTGTTGTTGGGGCAATTCATTAGAACATTACTTTCCAGAAGCAACGAGACAGTAGGATATCTGGTAATATGCAATGGCACAGGATTCATTGATGACCTCACAGTGAAGCCACTCCTCGGTAGAAGTTAGCACAGTGTGACTGAGTTTTATATTTACTTTGAGGAAGGGAAGTTTGGTTCTAAGATGAGCGCTCTAAACCAAAGTGAGGAAAATGGTAACAGTACGAAGTTAGGACCTACTTAAATCAAGTGGAAAATTAGGTTTAAGAGTGGGTCAGTAGACTTGTAATGGCAGACATTTAAGGAGGTATTTCAGAATCCTCGAAAACGCTACATTACAGTCAGAAAGAATTGAAGGAAATTAAGCACCATCCATGTCGAAGGAAGGAATTTAAAGATAAGATGTACTTGAAATAAAAAGCGTTGAATTCCATAAAGATATTCATATTCAGACATATACACACAGGCCGTATTGTTAAGGGGAACGCGTCTTATATGCCAGCTTTTCGTTGGCACTATCCGTTCTGAAGCAGAGTTGCTGGACTCTTGTTTTCATGATGGAACTGACACCGTCTGACTCTTTGCAACATTCGAATAGCAGATCTAACTCTAACATTTGTTATTACCATTTTACATTTTTAAACTTAAATCTAAATCTGTAAAAATTAGTCGTGATGTTGTTTTAAATCTGACGGGTTTAAGAATGCTACGGCCATCCAGACCTGAGTACTGACGATGCCTGAGCCACAGACCCAGGACAGCAAAAAATGCTGATCTTGCAAACAGTGATTTCGCCAACTGCATGCCCTGTGCAACTTGACCTTTATGCCTCTGACTAAGTCTTTTTACAACCACTGATCTGTACATCTTTGCTTACTATCATCTGCTTGTCCTGCTCGTAAAATAAGCTTTTCACTGTACTCTGGTACAAGTGACAAGCAATCATATCCACAGACGATGCCAGTCGTGCTGAATTTCTCCAGAAATTTCTGCTTTTATTCGAAGAACTTTGTTCCATTTTGATCGTGAGACTGCAGCAAGGGTGTAATTGGACTAGAGGGCGTCCGGAGCCAGTCCTTCAGGTGGGATGTGATGGTCCAGTGGTATTATGGCTCGACTATTAATCCAGAGGTATAGATAATATTCTCGGCACCCAGGCTCGAATGCTGCTGAAGCAGATAATGGAGCTTGAGTATACCTTATAAAAGCATCTGATGACAATCATGAATCGATTATCAGAAAAGAAAACTGATATGGTTCACTAATGCCTTTTAGGGAAGGACTCTGCCATTCTTACCTAGTCTGGCCTACGGGTGAATGCAGACGACTGGGCAACTGGGATGGCCCTGGCCAGCAATGCCCTCATCCTGTTAATGAATTTTAAGAAAAGACCAGGGTATTGTCTGGGCTCGACCACTTCCTCTGTGAAGATAGATGAGCGAGGCTAGAGCTGTTTTGTTTTTCTGAGAGCAGAGAAAGCTTAATGGAGAAACTGATTAACGTGTGCAAAAATATGAAGGGGATAGAAACGGGAGATTGGAATAAACTTTATCTTATTGAAAAGGATGAGTAACCATTGATGTAGATTAAAAACAAGGCACAGAAGTGTTAGAGGAGATTTTAGGAAGATGTGCTCTCCCCCAGAGAGTTCTGGGTATCTGGAATTCACTGTCTGAGCGTGCAGTTAAGCGAAGAATGATCAGAACATTTTAGAAGAGTTTAGATGATCAGTTGAAGCGCCAGATCACACATGGATAGGAGCCAGGTAATGGAAAGTGGGACGAGGATAAACAGATACAAAAGCAGAAATTGCTGGAAAAACTCGACAGATGTAGCAGCATCTGTGAAGAAAACGCAGACTTAAGGTTCTGGGTCTGGTGACCCTTGCTTCGAAGCCCTGATGAAAAACAGATGCCTGATGAAAGACACAAAGATAATGCGCAAAAACCAACTTTCTGTACTTTAAGGCTTTAATAGCAGAGTCTCTGTAGCGCAATGGAGAGCGCGTTGGACTTCTATATATGCATTAACAGCGCTATGCGATGATCCTGGGTTCGAGTCCGACCACAGTCGATCTTAGTTAAGATTTCAGACGAGTCAATAATGGTTTCCAAGGGCCAATTCATCATCCTTCCCTGATGCAGACCAATACCGTTTGAAAGATAATCAGACCAGAGTCTGTTGCTCACCCAACAAAACTGCAAGTTCGTGGAGAAGCTCAACTGGTTCACCACACCAACTTTCCCTTCCATAGTTGGCGAGTTTTTTGATGGTGGAAATCGATTAATTTCTGATTCCCAATGGTACACAGGCTTATGTGGACAGCCAGGAAAAAGTCATTGAAATGTTTGATCAGCCATGACTGTATCGAATGGTAAGGCTTGTTCACATTTTCAGTGATGTTTCCAGCGAAGAGTATTAAGTAATTACATGATGAGGCCAATGTGGATCAACAGTACTGAAGATCAACTCATCAACTTCACCGCGCCCCTCTCACAGCTCGAATGTTCCAGCGTCAGTTCAGACCGTAGAAGATTTATTGAAAAAAAAAACAGTTTCTGTGGGATTCTGTATTGAATACATTAGTGAGGATTGTGTAATTTGGGATTTTGGAATTGTCCACTCTGTGCAAAAGTGCGGATCATTAATATCTGTCCAGAAGAGAGGCCGTCCCAAGACTGACGCCTGAGAACAGCACTGTGCACCCTCCTCGAATCTGGGTAACAACTCCTCACAGACAACTTTACATCCCCGCTCTCCTGGGGCTTTTCATTCCATCAACTTCAATTCTTCACAGAACTTGATTCAACAGATCTTGTCACCGAGTCATTTCTTTATTTGTGTTCAGCTAATGCAAGCAGTGTGTCACAGCTGGAGTGTGATGGGCCCATGATCCAGAGCTCATATCATGCTCTGGAAACTGTCATCTGCTGTTTATCATTTCACGAACACCAGGGAGAAGTAGCTGCTACTCTGCACAACTTATTCAACCGTTTTCAGAGACAGGTTGAACTGAATCATTGTTTCCCGCTATCTGTAACTCAATGAATCTCTCAAATTGATTTTATTGTCACGCGGGCCAAGGTTGTAAATGATGAAAAATACAACAGTCGAGACAGTGCGCTCTCACACATCTCTTTTCTCTCCAGGAGCTTTCAAGATGATGGCCTGAAGTGCCTTCTTCCGTTCTCAGTCACTCTGAGATGGTTTGCAGAGTAAACTCTATTCTCTGAGCTGGGAACAAGATGGTGAAGTTTATACACATCAGGTGCAGTGTGCCTGAGGGACAGAGCTCGCTGTAAGTAATTCTCCACGCTGAGTCCGACAGCAGCGACCTCCCGGTGACATCGAAAAGGCCACAAGCACTTTTCCCCTAAATTGGGAGGAATTCTCCTTCTTCAAGCAGCTCTGTATTTTCTGACTATCTTAGATGCAATAATTTGGACAAGGTTCCCAACAGAATGTTAGTTCCTGTGCACGCACAATCTCCCTTTTGCACAGCCTCCCAGACTTTCCATACCTCCCACTCCCACCACCCCCTCCCCTGTCCCGCAAGACTGTGATTGACAGGGAGCTGAAGAGTGCATTCGTGCTGTTCTTCCCAAGCACTGCCTGCAGTGGAAGATGATTTATTCCAGCCACCAATGGAGAGAGCCGGTCCGGGGGGAAGGGAGCTAACAGAGTCTCTGGGGAACAGCAGGTCAGAATGGGAAGAAGCTGTTATTAACACTCAATGCGGCTTTCACTCTCCAAAGCAACCGGACTGTCCTTAGTTAACGAGAAAACTCACTTGATTTAGTGTTAATGGCTATGCGCTATTGCTGGTTCATTGCTCAAGGGGTATGATTCCTGCTTCGCGTGGATAATGTAAATAGGGACGACTCTCGAATTCGAATGGCGGGCGATTCCAGGCGTTCAGTATCGCGCTCCATTCTTCACTTATGAGGTCAGGTTTCGAGGAATTTGAAATTGAGATCCCTCAGTCTCATTACGGCGAAGAAATCGCGTGTGGAGAAGCAGGAAGCAAGTTTTAAAGATGGTCTGCCCATTGTCAACAGACCTCATCACGGGTGGTTAAAAGTCCAATATAAACGCAACTGTCTTTATGTTTTCTGAAGAAGGGTCCAGACCCGAAACGTCAGCTTTCCTGCTTCTCTGATGCTGCTTAGCCTGGTGTGTTCAGCCAGCTCTACACCTTGTTATCTCAGATTCTTTAGAATCGGCAGTTCCTACCATCTCTCTCTCTCTCTTTATCTTCTATGTTCTAAAATTCTAGTTCCCTAGTAATAGTTTCTTGCTGTCTGCTTCATCCAAACGCTCGCGCCATCTCCATTTAGTCCTTTTCGCTTTAAACAGAACAATCCCGGCCTCTGGAATCTCTCCACAAAACTGAATTCCATCATCCCTGGGCATGAGGAAGCCAGAGGATTGCGACGAGATTTTGGGGGTAAAAATCAGTTGGTAGTTGGAAACATGGAAAGGTAGGAAAAAACAAATACCCAGTCTCCGGCTTCGTGAATCTTTCAATACTTTTGTGATCCAAGTGGAAGAAATTGATTTAATCCATCATCTGAGAGACCCATTTCCGTGGAAGGGACAAACAGCACCGACCCGGGAGGAGGGAGGCAAAATGAGAGGAGCATGTTCTTGAAACTGTTTGCTGCATCGAATTCCTGGAGCAACACGGGAGGTATTTCGCTCTGAGTAAGTCTCAGCTGGTTTGTAGCAGGGTAAGCAAGCGTGGGGCTGGCTTGTTTGTCTCGGGGTATGATTCTCGCTGAGGGTATGATTAGAGTACTGACGTGCAAGAGGTCCCTGATTCAACTCCCCAACAAGACCGGGTTTCTCCTTTCACCTTTGCCACAATGCCCGAGCAGCTTTTCCTCAAAGCAGCTTTGTTGAAAGATGTCGGATTGTCTGAAGTGTGGATGGGGCAGAAGTACCATTGCAGTGAACACAACAAAAGGAAACACTTGTTCAAAGCGAAAACAAGTGTTTCAGGTCTTTCCCCCACGCAATCCACCTCTGAATGAATCCTCCAGCTGCATTATTACTCAGTCCTGGGCGTGAAACTTCCGGAAGCCGGGATTCGAAGTAATCAGAGACAGCACTGAACAGATTCACGTGAATGGTGCCGTGTATGAGGAGTGTCAGCGATAAAGTTACGTTGGCAAGTCGGGAAAGCTCACCTTGTAGAGTATAAAGCTGAAAGCTGGTCTGTTTGAAGCTTTGAAAAGAAAACGTTCGGGTCTGTAAATCAATGTCTGACAGTACCCAAGATGCAGATCCTGTCGATATGAAGGGGAATTCAATGGTTATGTTAAAATTGATAATGTGCACAATTAGACGGAGAAGGCGGGAGATAACATTAAAAGAGACACTCATTTACTCATTGTGGAGAGCGGCACAGCTGAGGTGGGCTGCATGGCCTCCGTCTGCGTTGTGACAAATTTTGTGATTCTGAGTGAAATCAGAGTTCAAGCAACAGAATGTGGGAAATTAGACAAAAGTTATGTTTACACAAGCGAGACACATCTACGCAACAGAGAATCACAGAACAATGAAATCTTTTGAATTCATCCTTGAAGGTACATGCCTCACGCCAAGTGAAAAGCTGAATGCTTGCCTAAAAAGGAAATCTCCCACCCAAGCAGAGTGGCGCAGTGGGAGCGTGCTGGGCCCATAACCTAGGAGCTGAGGGGTCAAAAGGCATTTGCTGCAGGCGCATAGTGTTTAGTTGTGCGCCTCACATTTTGATCAGCTTTCTGCTTCATATATCTGTAATAAATCCTTCATGCTCCTACACAGGTGAGGTGACCCGCTTGTCAATTTCTCAATAGTCCTCTCCTGTTTCCTGTCGTTCTTCTCTGAGTTGGGACAAGCTGGTGAAATTGAAACACATTACTTCCAGTTTCTTCTTTCCATGCCATTTAGTAATTGCCCACGCCGTTTCAAACGTGAATAATAAGAGGATCATCATGTCGGAGACAGCATCACGGCACATACACAGTTCACCATTATTAGGACAGATATCAATGAATGTGAATAACTGCAGAGAAATACAAGTGACAGAGAGTCGCCAGGGGATCGATGGGCTGAACGGTTTCTTCCTGCACGGGAATGACATCGTAGGTTGAGGCGTCATTTTCCCTGCCTCTGTGATGGAGCGGGTAAGGGAGAAACAATGGTTCATTTTTAACCCTCCCTTCCGCGTTGTAATGTCTGTCGGCCCGAAACTCAGGGCCATGGGGGGGATTCTGTTAATGTGAAACTGTTGGTGTCACATAATGACTCCTACTCTGGGGGCAGCAAACGGACGTACGCCCGCGTTGCTACGGTGTTTCTGCAGGATTGCTGCGTGCAGACGAATCCCGAACACCAAACAGGCTGCACAGAAAGATCCCATTATAAGTTGAAGAAAGGACTAATCTCCAGTTTCGTCTGTCCCTCTCCCAGCAGCTGTCCATCCTTCTGTCTGTCTCCGATAAATGTCATTTGATGAAAGTTCCAAATCGCGGTTTATAATTTGCTGAACAAACCTGATTCCACCCCTTCTACTCCTTCCATCTTCCAGTGATTGAGAGGGAGCTTCAGAGCGTATACCATCCCCTGGCACTGCCTGCCCATAGAGGGAAATGATTTCATGCATCTGCCAATGGAGATAGCCCGGTCCCAGCGGAAGGGACAAATAGCATCATCCCGGGAACAGTGAGACAGAACGATAAAAAGTTGTTTTTTGCTGCTTTCACTGCCTCAAGAATAGTATTTCTGTCTAATCAACATGTTCAGATATATTATTGCACACCTCCGGAGCAGAAAGAACTTGAACTCTGGTCTCCTACGTCAGAGGTATGGACACTATCACTGCCTGAGTGGCACCTGATTTATTGTTAAGTAGGACATCACCAGACTGGATTGCTTGTATCGTGGTCTGAGATTACCTTCAGGTGGATGTCAGGTATGTGAGAAGCTGCAAGTTTGAATTCTGCGTGAGCCCTTGTTACCTTTGACGTGTTTTTTTTTAATCTTCGAGAGAGCATGCGGGTGTTTCTTAATGAAATAAATTTTGGTATATGATCCCAAAGGGTCTTTGCTGTGAATATATTGCACCCATCCACTTCACCTGACGAAGGAACCGTGCTCTGAAATTTTGCGATTGCAGATAAACCTGTTGGACTATAACCTGATAATGTGTGACTTCTGATTTTATAGCATATTCGGACGAAAAGGAATCAAGTTTCAAACAATGTCTGCCATCGGTAAACTGGCTTCCTCACTGGTGTTGATAAGCGCATTATAAATGCAAATACGTCTCCTTTAAGTGTCTTTAAATCCATCTAATCTGTTTACTGACTCTGATCAGTAGATAGAATTTCTCGCTAACAGGTTAATCAAACTGCCCAAACCCACTGCTACCCACCTCCAACATTATAAAGAGCACCAAAATTGTCAGTTGGTGGGTGGAACATGGAGAGGAAATAAAACAGATAACCCAGTTTGCAGCTTCGTAAATCTTTCGAAACACTTTGTGAACCAGACTCAGGGGAGAGTGAAGGGTGAAATTTGTGATTGAGCAGAGTCAGTCAAATCACCTTTCCCTTCTTTATGATGCTGGGACATTGACTCTGATGTCCTTGGTGTCATTACCTGATCTGAAACACTGAAATTATCAGAGTTCATTGGAAAAATCTGGCCTCTGTCACAATCAGATACTTGGGAAAAGACAAGAAGCAGAAAGGCTCGAAGGGAAGTGCTTCCGGGTGCAGAGGAGCCTGTTCCTGATGACACGGATGTCTCTGCAGCGGATGGGATCAGACTATTTCTGTGTCTCCACAATGAATGTCCCAGACTTTATTTTGGAAAAGTAAAAGTAGCAAAGGACAATTGCTCTTCTTGTCAAATCACAATTTCAATCTGAAATTTCATTGTCCATCTCTAATTACTCCATAGGTGGAGGTGATGAATCACTTTCTTGAAATTCCTGTCGTGTAAGTACAGCCATTTTGCAAGTTATGAGGGGATTCCAGGATTGCAATCCAGCGACACTGAACAAACAGTGACATATTTCCACTCAGAATGGTGAGAGGCTTGGAGGGGGACGAGCGGCTGGTAGCTTTCCCGTGTATCTGCTGTCATTGTCCTTTAATTGGGAGAAAACTCTCCCTGGACTGATTCTGGTCGATTCGGAGACCAGGAAATCGTTTTAATTTGAGTAATTCATACAAGAGAAATACATTTCATTTCATGACTGAGAATTGTATCCGGGGCTCAGCGACGCATGCTCTGAATCCTAACCAGTGGAACACGAGATAGGCTAACAGTAATCCTTGTGATGTGACTTGTACACGCTCTCTGACCATTCTTCACATCAGAACCATCTTTACCCGACATGTCTCTCTCTCTAAGCTTCGAAACAGTTCACATTGTCGCCCGGATTACAATGTGAAGAAAGCGGAGCTGTGATACTGTAATGTTGTTCAGCAGATGTACTGCAGCATGGTGCAAACAGGCTGACGCTAACAGGAACTTGTTTTGAGGTGCTGAGCTGCGGTGAAGGAGCTTCACGAATAAAGGCATCGTTCAACTCATCCGATTCCAGAGCCCTGGCTAAAATTTCTCGCTAATTTGTTTGCAGTCTTGACTCGAAGAGATTCAAAGTATGAAAATACGTTTCACTGGATTGAATCATAAACTAAGGAAGTGACTGTGAATTAAACGGTGGCAAGTTTCAGTAGAGAAGCAGGCGACAGATGACAAATTTGCTTCCTTAACCAGTGAAATTGGCCGCTTCACAAAGTGGCTTCCATTGAGGTGAAGCAATGACGGTGATTACCTTTGCTGGTGCTCACCTCGTGAATCGCATTTCCACTTTGGTCCCTGTTAACATCACAACACGACAAAACGTATCACCAACTATAGCGTGTTGGGCCAGTAGTGTAATGGGTAACGCGCCTGACTTCAGGTTGGTAGATTGTAGGTTCGAGTGCATTTGGCTGCTTTTCTTATTTGCAGATTGACACTTGCTTCTAAAGTGGGAATTCATGTTGGACGTTTTTGTTATCAGACTTCCAAAAGCTGAAGTGATTGGAAAGTAAAAGTTGCACATGAGCAGTATTTGGGACTATTGCAGCTCACTGTTCACTTCCTATCCGAGCTCACAGCAACAACTCTCGGTGTCTGTAGAAATTGCTTGTGTTCCACGTAGAGCTGCATTTTGTCTGGGAAAAGTGCGTGGGGTCGGAGAGTGAACGTGAGGCACATGGAACGGGTGTAATCCTAAGGCCTCTGTCACCCTCGGGGGTGAGTCTATGT
Organism: Rhincodon typus; assembly: GCF_021869965.1. Taxonomy (NCBI): domain Eukaryota; kingdom Metazoa; phylum Chordata; class Chondrichthyes; order Orectolobiformes; family Rhincodontidae; genus Rhincodon; species Rhincodon typus. The sequence goes on from NC_063339.1 coordinate 83,964,506, forward strand.
GTCTCCATCTGTGGCTAAAAATGAGGATGAGCCCAGTAGGTGGGTTGTAACACAGTCGTACCACCACAAAACCTCAGTCCCATTCGTTGAATACAAGGATAGTCTCATTGATATTTACCCTGGAAACGTCAAACAAAGCGGTCAGCCAAATTCTGGAAGCTGGGACCAGAATAGATCGATGACTGGTGACACGCACTGACACGGTAGGCCAAATGGTCTTTTTTGCCACATGATAAAAACTCGAAGACAGGGAGCCAAAATGAAGAAACATGAAAAGGTAAAAGCAGTGTCATTAAGCAAAGAGGCAAACCAGGCGAGCGTCTTCCTGCGTAGTCTGATGGTTCGGATCCAGCACTTTCACGGTCGTGGCCCGTGTTCAAATCCCATCCGCGATTGTAAGTTCTCCCTCGCGAGTCTTGCTTGCCCACAGTACTATTGACTGATTGTCAGGAGCTGCAAAGTAACCTATTTTATCCAAAGCGATATTCAAGCTCACATGTCACCATCTTTCAAAACACATTGTGAACTAGACTCAGGAGAGAATGAAGGGTGCAATTTCCGATTGAGCAGAGTCAGTCAAAGCACCTTTCCCTTCTTTATGATGCTGGGACATTGACACTGATGTTCTAGTTGTCATTACCTGATCTGAGACATTGAAATAACCAGAATTCAATGTAGAAATCTGGCCTCTGGCACAATCAGATACTTGGGAACAGACAAAAAGCGGAAAGGCTCGAAGGAAGGTGGCTCCAGTTGCAGAGGAGCCTGTTCCTGATGACACGGATGTCTCTGCAATGAGTGGGATCGGACTGTTTCCGTGTGTCCAAAATGAATATCCCCCACTTTATTTTGGAAATGTAAAACTAGCAAAGGACAAGTGTTCCTCTTGTCAAATCACAATCTCAATCTGGCATTTCATTCTCCATCTCTAATTACTCCATAGGTGGAGGCGATGAGTCACTTACCTGTAATTCATGGAACGTAAGAAAAGCCATTATGACAATAGGGAGGAGATTCCAGGATTGAGACCCAACGACATTGAGGGAACAGTCATATATTTTCAACTGTGAGTGGTGAGATGCTTAGAGGGGGCAATATTTTTCTCATGTATCTGCTGTCATCGTCTTTCTGGATGGAAGCAAACTCTCACTGGAATAATTCTAGCCGATTCAAACTGAGTTCTATGTGTGATCAGGAAATTGTTTTGATTTGGTTAATTCATACAAGAGAAAGAAATTTTCATTTCCTAGCTGAGAATTGTATCCAGGGCTGGGCTCTGAATCCTAACCACTGGAACATGAGATGAGCTGAGAGTAACCCATGCGACCTGACTTGTACACATTCTCTGTCCATTCTTCACATCAGAATCACCTTGACCAGAAATGCTTCTCTCTTTAAGCTTCGAAAAACTTCACATTATCGCCCTGAGTTTCAATGTGAAGAAAGCGGAGCTGTGAGAATCTGAAGCTGTTGAGTAGATGCACTGCAGCAAGGTACAAACAGACTGATGCTAACAGGAGCTTGTTTTGAGGCGCTGAGCTGCGGTGAAGGGGCTACCCGATTAAAGGCATCGTTCAACTCACCCGTTTCCAGACCCCTGGCTAGAAAGGACCAGAGGTTTCTCGCTGAATTTGTTCACAGCCTTGACTCGAAGAGACCATGATTCAAAGTATGAAAGTACGTTTCACTGGATTGGGTCTTAAACTAGCGCAGCGACTGTGAGTAAAACGATGGCAAGTTGCAGCAGGGAAACAGGCGACAGCGAAGCATGCACCTGAGGACAAATGTGCTTCCTTTGCCAATGAAATTCACAGCTTCACAAAGCGGGGCTTCATTGAAGTGAAGCAGTGACGGCGATTACTTTTGCTGATTGTCACCTCGAGAATCACATTTCTCCTTTGGTCCCTGTTAACACCATAACTTGAAAAGATGTAGTGCAGGGCGCTGCGTATTGGGCCCGTGGCATAATGGATAACGCGTCTGGTTTCAGATTAGATGATTGTAGTTTGAAGTCCTACCTGACTCGTTTGCAGCCGGCAGTTTTTCGACACCGTGCTTCCAAAGAGAACTGTGTGCCAGGTGTTTTTGTTGTCAAAAGTAGCCGGGCGTGGCGCCGTGGCATATTGAGGTAAAGCGCGTGTAAGCAAACAGGATGATCCTGGGCTCAAATCCCAGCGGTGACTGTGCTTTACATCCACTATTCCTCGCTTAAACTTCTCCCAAATGCCATATTGCTGATCCAATCAGCGATGTCGATGGATGGAACTGAATATATCTTCCTGGAGTTTGGGACCTTAAAAACATGAAGAGGCAAGATAAACTGCAGCCTTATTGGGGAATGTTGTGGTAATGGCATAGACACGACGAGTTGATCATCCTCTTTCTCTGCTGTCAATATTCATTCACCTTACACCGACAGGAGAGAAGTCATTGTCATCATATGATTCTGGTGGAGCTGCTTTTTTCCTTCGTTGGTGGATTGGGAATTGTATTTCAAAATCTAACAGATCATCATATTTTGATGGAGGAAATGTCTCCTTTCCTCAGGTCTAAGAGACAGACACATTATCCGAATAATATTGGCCCAGTTCTCGACTTTACTTTCAGCTGGGGGGGAGGGGGGAGGGGAAGGGAACTCTCTCAGCACCTCCACCTTCAAACAATCTCCGACGTTTAGACTTTTCAAAGAGCAGAAATCGGAAATGAGGGATACGGACAGACGGAACGTGGGAGAACGTGAAAGGGGCTGACGTGGATACAAAGAGACAATGTGAGACAAATAGAGACACATATTGAGGTAGACACTGAAAGGTACTAATTCTTCATTCGACATGACTGCTAACTGACAGAAAAGGAAAGGAAAAGGCAACCATTTTAGCAGAACCTTTACCCACGTCAGGACAACAGAAGCAGCATTAGAGCCGATAAAGTCCTGTTAAAAGTTGTAATGTTGACAGTTGAAAACTAATGAGATATTTTGATAATTATGCTAATTCGACAGATAAAAGTGATTATTTCCCCGACATAATTCTATGGAAGTGCATAACTAACCTAGTACTGACAAAGCCTCAGTGGATCCATAGCGGTAACTATGTTTCTCTCCACAGATATTGCCAGACCTTCTGAGATTGACTATCAATTCATTTCTTGTTGTTGTTTGTTTGTTTCAGATTTGCAGCATCTGTAGCTCTTTGTTACATACTAGCTTGATTACCATTTGGGATAAACTGGATTAGTCATGAAAAGCTAGCAAACCACAACCGGAGCTCCCTAACCGGGAATCGAGCTCTAGCCACTGCGGTGAGAGCGCCGAATTGTAACCACAAGACTACCTGGGAAGGCGTTGAGTGGGCTGGCATCTTTTCTCAGTGGCACTGCTTTTGCTTTTTCATTTTATTGATCATTTCGGCTGCAGATCACTTTCTCCGTGTCTTCGAGTTTTTATAGAGTGTCAGTGTGTGTCATCAGGTATCCATCTATTCCAGTCGCAGTTTCCAGCATTTGCCCCACAGCTTTTGCTGTTCTTAATTTTCGAATGCAAATTTCAATGAGATTATCCCGGTAATCAACGAATGGGACTGAAGGTTGAGATGATAAAACTATGTTAAAGCCCCCTTGATGTAATCATCCTTATGTTAAGCCAAAGAGGAAGATGCACATATATATCCCCCGGGAGTGACAGAGGCCTCAGAATGAAATGCACTCCGTCTCCTTCATGTCCATGCTCTGTCGCCGTACGCAAGGCTCCCCAACAAAAGGCAGCTTCATGTGGAACACAAGCAGTTTCTCCTGACAATGGGTCCGTTGCCATGAGCTAGCATATGAAATGGACAGTGAGTTGAAATAGTCCCACACTTATGTTGCACATGTGCAACTTTCAACTTCCAAAACCTAGCGATCCAATCACTTCAGCTGCTGGGAATCTGACAAAAAAAACAGTGCTGGGCACGTTCCTCTTTGGAAGCAACTGTCAACTGCAGGGTAGCAAAGCTGTCAACTTCACTCGAGCGAGGGAGGATACAACATCGCAATCTTCCAATGCAAAGCCAGACGCCTTGTTCATTACACCGCTGGTTCCACACGTATTGCTGCATCTTTCATCCTGTCAAATTGTGATGTTAACAGGGACATTGGCAGTAAGAGCATTCTCAAGGTGAATAACCAGCAGAAATAATCGCTATCACTGCATCACTTCAACAGTCTCCACTTTGCAAAGCGGTGAATTTCACTGGCAAACGAAACGAATTTGTCCTCAAATGCCTGATTCACTGTCACCTTTTTCTCTGCCACCTGTTTCTCTGCTGGAACTTGTCATCGTTTTAATCACCGTCACTGAGCAATGGTATGACCCACTCCAGTGAAATGTACGTTCATGTTTGACTCATGGTCTCTTTAAGTCAAGACCCTGAACAAATTCGGCGAGAAGCCTCTGGTCCTTTCTAGCCTGGGCTCTGGAATCAGACGAGTTGAACGATGCCGTTATTGGTGCTGCCCCTTCACCGGACCTCAGCGCCGCCGATGAAGTTTCTGTTAGCGTCAGCCTGTTTTGTACTTCCCTGCAGTACATCTGCTGAATATAACAGCTCCGTTTCCTTCACATTGAATCCCACGGCAATAATATAAGTCGTTTGGACACTTGGGAGAGAGAAACTTTGCTGCTCAAGACAGCTGTGGCATGATGAACAGGCACAAGTGTGCGTGCAAATCAGGTTGCAAGGGTGCTGCCGGGATCGCTGTTGTTCCCTGGTTAGCATTCAGAGTTTGCATCGCTCAGGTCTGGAAACAATTCCCAGCCAGCAAATAAGATCTTTTCTTGTGAATTATCCGAATGAAAACGATTTCTTGCTTACAAACAGAACATACAGCCTGAATCTCCCAGAAGCAGATCAGTGAGAATTAGCCTCCATGTTGAAGGACAATGACGGCAGATGCACAGGAAAACTACCACTGCAAATCCCCCTCCAGGCTTCTCATCAATCTGAGTTGGAAATATTTCGCTGTTCACTGCTGTATCTACGTGCTGAGGTGTTCAAGTGTTCAAGAAAGTAACTCGTCGCCTCCAACTCAGCAGTAATTACGGTTGGGAAGTAAATCCTATCCCAGTGAGTGACGTCTACATCCGAGGCAGCCGTGTTCCAAAGTTGCATTTTCTAATCGGGCGCCTGCAATCCGTCGGGAACAAGTTCAGAAGCAGTGTGAAAGAGTGAAATAAAAATGAAAGGTAATGATAGCTGGGAGACACGAGACTGGAAGTGAGTGAGGTTGTTGAGTTGCTCGCCGAGCTGCCTTGTTTTCGTTCAGTCGTTTCGTTATCATCCTTAGTGACATGATCAGTGAGGCCTCCGATGAAGCGATGTTGTCCGCTTAGAAACGTCTGAACAGAAACAAGCCAGCTAGATGAGCAAGTCAACAACCTCACCCACAACCCGAGCTACAATTCTTTGCTAAAACTTTGAACGTGGATGTGGAGCTGTTGATGCAAGGCTCAGTGTTTGTGCTAATGGGTCGACTTTGCTGCCCACAATTTACACTGACTCACCCATCACTCCTGGTCAGTTCGCCACAATGACCCTGTTCATATTGTGAGGATCCTTCTATGTGTATTCACGCGGGTGCCGAGAGGCTGAGGCAATCTTGATTTTGCCGTCAGTTTAAAAGGCTGATATTATCAATTTTAAACAAACGCAAGAGAAGATTGTCCCTATCTTGTGCAGTTCCAGCGGAGAACGTTCAGCTGTGAACTGTCCATGTTTGCAAAAGCGGGTTTGATTGAAATTCTCACTCAGCAAAATGGATACAGAAAAAGTAAAATGTTCCTGATTTCATATTTCAAGAAATGCACATATCGATGGGAATTACACAACTGAACGTGGTGCCGTGGCTTAGTTAGTTAACGTGCCTATCTAGTAATCAAGAGGTATGGGTTGAAATCCCAGCAGCGTCTATGCTTTACGTTCGCCATTCCTCATTTAAACTTCTCTCACATGCCATTTTGTCGATCTAACCAGCAATGACGATTTATCCAGGATAAACTGCAGCTTTACTGGGAAATGTTGTCGTAATGGCACAGACACCACGAGCTGATGACCCCCATTCTCTGCTGTTACCATTCATTCACTTTATACCGACAGGAGAGAAATCATTGTCAGTGTACGATTGAGGTGCCCTTGCTTTTTTCTTTGCTGCTGGATTATGAATTCTATTTCGAATTCTTACAGCTCAACATATTTTGAGGGAAGAAATGTCTCCTTAACTCAAGCCTCAGGGACAGACACTTTATTTGAATAATAGTATCGCAGTTCTACACTCCATAGCCAGCGGGGGTAAACGCCTCTCAGCACTTCCACTCTCAAACACTCTCCGAATTTCAAACTTTTCAAAGAGCATAAATGTGAAATGAGGGATATGGACCGACGGAGAGTGGGAGAACTTGAAAGGGACTGAAGTGGATACACAGAGACAAAGTGAGACAAATAGAGACACAAATAGAGTCACTTCCCAGTCAGCAAATAAAAGTTGACTTCTTTTCTTGTGAATTATCCGAATGAAAATGATTTCTTGGTTACACACAGAACACACACCCTGAATCTTCCAGAAGCAGACCAGTGAGGTTTAAACTCCATGTTGGTGGATGATGACAGCCGATGCACGGGAAAACTACCACTGTAAATCCGTCTCCAAGCTTCTCACGATTCGGAGTTGGAAATATGTTGCCGTTGCTTCAGTGTCGCTGGGTCTAAACCCTGGAACTTCGCCCCCCCCCCCCCCCCAACCTCCTAACGGCATCACGGCTGTACCTATGTGCTAAGGAGTTGAAGTGTTCAAGAAAGTAACTCGTCACCTCCATCTCTGCCGTAGTTTTGGATGGGCAGTAGATCCTATCCCAGTGAGTGACGTCCATATCCAAGGCATCCGTGTTCAAAAGTTGCATTTTCTAATCAGATGCCTACGATCGGTCGGGAACAAGTTCAGAAGCAGAGTCGGGGAGTGAAATAAAAGTGAAAGGTAATGATAGCTTGGAGGCATGAGGCAGACAGTGAGTGTGGAGCTGTTGATGCAAGGCTCAATGTCAGTGCTCATGCGTCAGACTTTATGGCCCACTATTTATACTGGTTCACCCATCACTCTGGCCAGTTCGCCACAATGATCCTGTTCGTCTTGTCCCGCTGCGTGTATTAACGTGGGCCCCGAGGTTGAACCAATCCTGCTTGAAGAAGTTCTGCTCCTCTCCCGGACAGCATTTCCGTTCCAATTTCTCTTCTTGCCCACCGACTTTAATTTCACTGTCACTCCTGGTGTTTGACCAAGTATTTGATAAAACTAATTTGCCCTGTCGTATCGTTTACTCCCTACCCTACCCATCTCCCTATTTTCTGCATATAAACTGACGTTTTCCCTGCCACCATCAGTTCTGAGGAAGGGTCACCGGACCCGAAACGTTAACGCTTGTTTTCTCGTCCACAGATGCTGCCAGATCTGCTGAGCTTTTCCAGCAACTTTGTTTTTGTTCCTGTTTTTGACATCAGTTTAAACATGTGAAAATATCTCATATAAATGAATGGAAGATTGGAGACTGTCTCTTTCCGTGCATTTTCGAGGAGAACGTTCAGCTGTGAACTATCCTTGTTTGCCAAAGCGGGTTTGATTGAAATTCGCACTCAGCAAATTGATACAGAAAAACTGTTACTGAGTGCAGACTTAATGAAATACCTAGATCGGTGGGGGAATCACGTCTCTACATGGCGCTGTGGCTGAGTTGGTTAACACTCCTCTCTAGTAAATAGGCGACCCTGCGTTCAAATCCAGTGGTGCCTATGCTTCACATCCACCACTCCTTGTTTGGACTTCTCTGGTATGCAATGTTGTTTATTTAATTAGCTATGTCGATGGGTCAAACTGGACATTCGTGCCTAGAGTTGGTCGGAACGGCAGGGTAAACAGCAACCTAACTGGGCAATGTTGTGGTATTGGCACAGAAACCACGAACCAATCACCCTCCTTCTCTGCCGTCAGCATTCGTTCGCTTTCCACCCCCAGGAAAGATATCATTGCAAATCGTATGAGTGGTGGATGAGGAATTCTGTTTCAAAATCGAACAGTTCATCATATCTTGAGAGAAGAAATATCTCCTTTCCTCATGCCTCAGGGACCGGCACATTATCCATAAAATATTATCCCTGTTCTCGACTCTACACTGGAGGGGGGAAATGCCTGAGAATCTCCACTCTCAAACATACTCCGAATTTCAGACTATTCAAAGATCATAAATTGGAATTGAGGGATATGGACAGACAGAGAGTGAGAGAACGTGAAAGGGGCTGAAATGGGTATAGACAGACAAATAGAGACACATAGTGAGTTAGACACTGAAAGCAGCTAATTCTCGATTTGACATGGCTGCTAACTGATGGAAAAGGCAACGATTTAAGCAGAACCTTTCCCAACCTCAGGGCAACAGAAGCAGTATTAGAACCAATGAAGTAGTAACTTTGCAATGTTGACGGTTGGAAACGCATGAGATATTTTGATAAATATTCTGATTCGATGGATAAAAGTTATAATTTCCCTGCATTATAATATATAAGTGAGTAAGTAACCCAGCTCTGACAAGTCCCTCCGTGGATCCGAAGCGTTAATTCCGTTTCTCTCCACAGATGCTGCCAGGTCTGCTGAGGTGGTCAATGAATTTGTTTTTTTTTGTTTCAGATTTACAGCATCCGCAGTTCTTTGTCACATGGCGAGCTTGAATATCGTTTGGGATCAAAGATATCACCTCACATCTCTTTTCCAGCTACGAAGAATCACTCAGCGGTGCTGCAGTCACGTAAAACCAACATTGGAGAGTTTGGTTGGAAATCGAACCCAGACTATAGCGATGTAAGCTGCAGATCAGGTTATCCATGTCTTTGAGTTTTTATAGCGTGAAGAAAGATCATTCGGCCCATCATGTCAGTGCGTGTCATCAGGCATCCATCAATTCTAGTCCCAGTTTCCAGCATTTGGCCCACTGCCTTTTATGTTCTTAATTTTAGAGGGAGAATGCCAATGAGATTATCCCTGTAATCAACGAATGGGACTGACGTTTGAGGTGATAAAGCTGTCTTAAAACGCCCTTGAAGAACTCATCCTCATGTTAAGCCATTGAGGGACACACACAGACATATCGCCTGCGAGTGACATGGCCTCAGGATTACTTGCGCTCCATCTCCTGCACATTCACTCTCCATCGTTGCACGTAAGGTCACGCGACAACGGGCAACTTTATGTGGAACACAAGCAAGTTCTCCAGACAATGGGAACCATTGCCGTGAGCTGGAAAATGAACAGCATGAAATGGACAGTGAGCTGAAATAGTCCCATACTCATGTTGCTCAAGTGCAACTTTCAATTTCCAAAGTATAGCGATCTTCACCCGCTGGGAATCTGACAAAAACAGCGTTGGACACACATTCCTCTTTGGAAGCAACTGTCAATTTGCAAGGGTAGAAAAGCTGTCAACTTCACTCTAGCGAGGGAGCATACAACATTGCAATCTTCCAATCCAAAGTGCCAGTGTCTGAACACATTCTGGATCTTTCATCCAGTCGAATTGTGATGTTAACGGGGACATCGGAGGTAAGAGCATTCACAAGGTGAATAACCAGCAAAGCTAAACGCCGTCGCTGCTTCACTTCAATGGTCTGCACTTCGTGAAGAGGTGAATTTCACTGGCAAATGAAACACATTTGTCCCCAGATGCAAGATTCACTGTCACCTGTTTCTCTGCTGGAACTTGCCATCGATTTATTGAGAGTCACTGCACAATTTTATATCCCATTCCAGTGAAATGTACATTCATTTTGAGTCATGGTCTCTTCGAGGCAACATCCTGAACAAATTCAGCGAGAAACCTCTGGTCATTTCTAGCCAAGGCTCTGGAATCAGATGAGTTGAACGATGCCATTATTGGTGCTGCCCCTTCACCGGAACTCAGCACCGCCAAACAAGCTCCTGTTAGCGTAAGCTTGTTTTGTACTTACCTGCAGTACATCTGCAGAACAATATCAGATTATAGCAGTTCCGCTTTCTTTACATTGAATCCCATGGCGATAATCTGAATCACTTGGAAACTTGGAGACAGAAACTTTGCTGCTCAAAATAGCTCTGGCGTGAAGAACAGGCACAAGTGTGTGTACAAATCAGGTCTCAAGCGTTACTGCCGGTATCATTGTTCCCTGGTTAACAGTCAGAGTTTGCATCGCTCAGGGCTGGATGCAATTTCCATTCAGCAAATAAAGATTGACTTCTCTGCTTGTGAATTATCCGAATGAAAACGATTTCCCGGTTACACACAGAACACAAGACCTGAATCGGCCAGAAGCAGACGAGTGAGAGTTTACCTCCATGTTGAAGGACGATGACAGGCGAGGTATGGTTCAACTATCACTACAAATTCCTCTCCAAGCTTCTTATCATTCTGAGTTGGAAATATTTCGCTGCTCCTTCAGCATCGCTGGGTCTAAATCCTGGAACTCCCTCCATAACGGCACCACGATGTACCTACGTGTTAAGGAGCTCAAGTGTTTCAGAAAGTAACTCATCACCTCCATCTCTGTCGTAATTAGGGACGGGCAGGAAATCTTATCCCGGTGAGTGATCTCTGTATTCCAGACACCAGTGTTCAAAAGTTGCATTTTCTAACCGGATGCCTGCAATCGGTCGGGAACAAGTTCAGAAGCAGATCAGAGGAGTGAAATAAAAGTGAAGGATAACGATGGCTGGAAGGCATGAGGCAGGAAGTGAGTGTGGAGTTGTTTATGCAAGGCTCAGTGTCGGTGCTAAATAAAAATCAAAAGAACTGCGGATGCTGTAAATCAGGAACAAAAACAAAGTTGCCGGAAAAGCTCAGCAGGTCTGGCAGCATCCGTGAAGGAAAAAATACAGAGTTATCGTATCGCGTCCCAAAGGGTCACTGGACCAGAAACGTCAACTCTGTTTTTTACTTACACAGATGCTGTTAAACATGGTGAGCTTTGCCAGCAACTTTGTTTTGGTTGTTGGCATTGTCAATGTCGGTGCTTATGGATCAGACTTTACTGCCCACTATTTACACTGACTCACCCATCACTCCTGGTCAGTTTGCCACATGACGCTGTTCGTCTTCTGAATGTCCTTCTGCGGGACCCGAGAGGATGAACCAATCTTGTTTTTGCCGTCAGTTTAAACAGGTGAAATTATCAGTTTTAAACCAATGCATGTGGAGATTGTCTCTGTCTGTGCATTTTCGAGGAGAACGTTCAGCTGTGATCAATCTGTGTGTTTGCAAAACTTGGTTTGCTTGAAATTCTCACTTTGCAAAATGGATGCAGAAAGTGTTACTGATTGCATGTTTAGGAAAATGCATATAGCAATAGGAAAAAGCTGGCACAGCGTGGCTTAGTTGGTTAATGTGCCTGTCTATTAAACAAGTAGATCCTGTGTTCAAGTCTCAGCGGTACCTATGCTTCATATCCACCGCTCCTCACTTAAATTTCCCTCAAATGCTGTTTTGCTGGTTCAATCAGGGATGTCAATGGATCGAACTGAGTATTTTTTTCTGGAGTTTGATCAGAACAGCAGGATGAACTGCAGCCTTACTGGGGAATGTTGTGGTAACGGCACAGACACCCTCATTCTCTGCCGTCAAAATTCATTCACTTTGCACCACCAGCAGAGACATCATTGTAATCATATGATTGTGTTGGCGTTGTTTTTTTCTTCGCTGGGAATTCTATTTCGAAGTCTAATAGATCACCATATTTTGAGGGAAGAAATGTCTCCTCACCTCAGGCCTCAGGGACAGGCACTTTATCCGGATGTTATTAGCCAGTTCTAGACTCTACAGCTGGCGAGGAGAATACCTCTCAGCGCCTCCACTCTCAATACTCTCCAAATTTCAGAGTTTTCAAAGAGCAGAAACATGAAATGAGGGAAATGGACAGACAGAGAATAGGAGAACGTGAAAGGGGTTGAGGTGGATACAAAGAGACAATGTGAGACAAATAGAGTCACATATTGACGTAAACACTGAAAAAAAAAATTCTCGATTAAACATGGCTGCTAACTGACAGGAAAGGAAAGAGGGCATCCAATCCGAACCTTTACCGACCTCAGGGCAACAGAAGCAGCATTGGAGCTGATAAATTCCTTTTAAGTTGTAAAGTTGACGGTTGGAATTTAGTGAGATATTTTGATAATAATGCTGATTCGACTGATAAAAGTGATAATTTCCCCTACATTATAATGTAGAAGTGAATAACAAACTGGTTCTGACGAACCTTCAGTAGATCCGAAGCATTAACTTTGTTTCTCTTCACAGATACTGCCAGACCTGTGCCGGTTGTCTATCAATTCGTTTTTTACCGTTTCAAATTTCCAGCATCCGCCATTCTTTGTTATGCGTTAGCATGAATCTCATTTGGGATAAAACAGGTTACCTCGCAGTTCCTTTCCTGCTTCTGAAAATCAGTCAGTAGCACAGTGGTCACTAAAAGCTAGCAAAAGAGAACTTGGCAATCCCTGACTGGGAAGTGAAACCAGGCCGCAGCAGTGAGAACACCAAATCCTAACTACTGACTACCATGGAAGGCGCTGGGATTTTTGCTGGATGACACTGCTTTTACCTTTCCATTTTTGCTCAGTTTGGCTGCAGATCAGTTTCTCCCTGTCCTCGAGTTCTCAATAACGTGTAAAAGGCCATTCGGCCCATCGTGTCAATGCGTGTTATCAGGCATCCATCTATTCTGGTCCGATTTTCCAGAATTTGATCCACCGCCTTATATGATGTTTCGAGACTAAATATTAATGAAATTATCCCATTAATCAATGAATGGGAGAGGGTTCATTGTCGTACAACTGTTACAACCCACTCAAGGGGTTCATCCCCAATTTTAGCCACAGAGGAAGACACACAGGCATATCCCTGGGGGTGACAGAGGCCACAGGATTTCACCCGCTCCATGTGCTTCATATTCACTCTCCGACCCCACACACGTTTCCCTGACAAAAGGCAGTTTTACGTGGAACACAAGCAAGTTTTCCAGACAACGAGAACTGTTGTTGTGAGCTCGGATATGAAATGGACAGTGAGCTGAAATGGTCCCAAACGCTCCTCATGTGCAACTTTTAATGTCTAATCACTTCAGCTCCTAGGAATCTGACAGCAAAACACCTAGCACGCATGTCGCTTTGGAAGCCCGTGTCAATTTGCAAGGGAAGAAAAGCTGCGAGCTGCGCTCGATCCAGGGAGGATTCAAGCCTGCAAACATCTGACTTGAAATCTGACATAATCCCTTACGCCACGGGCCGAATACAGAACCCTGTGCCTTGCATCTTGACGAGTTGTGATGATAACTGGGACCAAGGTGGAAATGTGATTTACGCAGTGAGCACTAGCAAAGATAATCGCCGTCACTGCTTCACTTCAATGGTCCCCATTTTACGAAGCAGCGAGATTCACTGGCAAAGGAAGCACAGTTTTCCTCAGGTGATTGCTTCAGTGTCGCCTGTTTCTCTGCTGACACTTGCCATCGTTTTATTCACAGTCACTGCACTAGTTTATGATTCAGTTCAGTGAAACGAATTTTTAAACTTCGAATCATGGTCTATTTCAATCAAGACTGTGAACAAATTCAGCAAGGAGCCTCTGGACATTTCTAATCAGGGCTCGAGAATCGGATGAGTTGATTCATGATGCGCCTTCACTGCAGCTGAGCACTTCAAAACAAGCTCCTGTTCGCATCAGAGATAACAAGGTGCAGAGCTGGATGAACACAGAAGGTCAAGCAGCATCAGAGGAGCAGGAAGGCTGACGTTTCGGGCCTAGACCCTTCTTCAGAAGGACCCTTATTACACCTTGTTATCTCAGATTCTCCAGCATCTGCAGTTCCTACTATCTCCTGTTAGCATCAGCCTGTTTTGCATCTTGCTGCAGTACATCTACTGAACAACATCAGATTATCTAGGCTCCACTTGCTTCACATTGCAACCCGGGCGATAATGTAAACTGTTTCGAAGCTCAGAGAGAGAAACATTTCTGGTGAAGGTAGTTCTGATTTGAAGAATGGACAGAGAGCGTGTACAAGTCATATCGCAAGGGCTACTGTCAACATACCTTGTGTTCCAGTGGTGAGAATTCAGAACTTGTATCGCCCAGCCCTGGATACAATTCTCAGTCAGGAAATTAAAATATCTTTCTCTTGTGTGAATTACCGAAATAAAAACAATTTCCTGGACATACACAGAACAAACCCTGAATCGGTCAGAATCAGTCCAGTGAGAGTTTGTTTCCAACTGGAAGGACAATGACAGCAGATACACGTGGAAAGCTGTTATCCACATGACCCCCTCTAAGCATGTCACCATTCTCAATTGGACATATAGCACTGTTCCTTCAGTGTCGCAATCCAGGAAATCCCCCCACCTCTCCACCCCTCGTGTCATAATGTCTGTACTTACGTGGCAATAAATTCAGGAAAGTGGCTCATTACCTCTACATTTGGGGTAATCAGTAATGGGCAATGAAATTTCAGACTGAGATTGTGATTTGACAAGAAGAGCAATTATCCTTTCCCAGTTTTACTTCACCAAAATAAAATCTGAGACATTCATCGTGGAGACACGGGAACAGTCTGATCCCACCCACTGCAGACACATCCGTGTCAGAAGGAACAGCAGCAACCCCCCCACCCCCGACACCCTGCGCCCGGGGTCACCTCTCTTCGAGCCTTTCCGCTTTTTGTCTATTCCCAAGTATCTGATTGTGCCAGTCCCCAGATTTTTACATTAAAATCTGGTTATTTCAATGTCTCAGATCAGGGAATGGCACCGAGAACACCAGAGTCAATGTCCCAGTATCATAAAGAATGGAAACGTGCCGAGACTGGCTCTGCTCAATCGGAAATGTTACCCTTCACTCACCCCTGAGTCTGGTTCACAAAGTGTTTTGAAAGATTTGCGAAGCTAGAGACTGGTTTAGCTGTTTTGTTTCGTTTCCATGTTTCCACCTACAAACTGACAATTTTGGCGCTGTTTACAATGTTCGGGGTGGGTAGTGGTGGGGTTGGGCTGTTTGATTAAGCTGATAATGAGAAATTCTTTCCACTGACCACGGTCAATAAACAAAGTATTGGATTTAAGGACACTTAAAGGAGCCGTATTTGCATTCATATAGTGCTTGTCAACACCAGCGAGGAAGCCAGTTTACTATGGGCAGACATTGTTTAAAACTTGATTCCTCTTCCTCTGAGTGTGACATAAAATCTTAAATCACACAACATCAGATTATAGTCCAACAGGTTTATCTGAAATCACAAGTTCACAGAGCATGGCTCCTTCTTCAGGTGAAGTGGATGCATGTGATATATTCACAGCAAACACCCTTTTGAGATCATAGACCGAAATGGATTTCATAAAGAACCACCTTCATGCTCTCCCAAAGATTTAAAAAACACATGTCAAACGCAACAAGAGCTCATGCAAAACTCAAACCAGCAACTTCTCGAACCCTTGACATTCACTTCAAGCGAGAATCAGACCACAAGAACAATGACCCAGCCTGGTGAAATGCTACTTCACAATACATCATGGTCACTCAGACCGTGATATTGTCCCTACTTCGGATTTAGGAGAGCAGCGTTCAAGGTTTATCTGCTCCAGAGATGTGTAATGGCGTTTCTGAACAGGTTGATTGGACAAAATTACTATTCCCCGTGGCTTTCGTCAGTGAACGTAGCAACGAACATTTTCTTCTCGTTCTGTCTCCCTGTTCCCAGGACGGTGCTACTTGTCCCTTCCCCTGTGACAGGGATCTCTCCATTAGCAAATGGATTAAACGATTTCTCCGCACGGGCAGGCAGTACTGGGGGCTGGCATATGCTCTGTAGATCCCTCTCAAACACTGGACGAGGGAAGGAGCAGAAGGAATAGAATCAGGCTTGTGCAACAAATTGTGAACAACGATTTGGACCTTTCATCAAATGACATTTATCACAGACAGATAGAAGCTTGGAGAGATGATGGGAAAGAGAGAAGACGAAATTGGAGATTCGTGACTTCAATAACTTAATGTGGGATCTTTATATGCAGCCTGTTTGGTTTTCAGGATTTGCCTGCACACAGTAATCCTGCAAGAAACACCTCAGCAACGCGTGCGTCCGTTCGTTTACTGCCTCCAGGCCAGATGTTATTACCTAACACCAACAGTCCCTGATTGAGAGAATCCAAGTGAAACACTCACTCACTGAGCGACATCCCCAACGGCCCTGAGTTGCGGGGCTGCAGACAGTACAACGCAGAAGGGAGGGTTAATAATCAGCCATTGTTTCTCCCTCACCCGCTCCGTCACAGAGACAGGGAGAGTGACGTCATAAACCCATGGCGTCATTCCCGTGCGGAAAGAAGCCGTTCAGCCCATCGAGTGCACGGAGACTCTCTGTCGC
Organism: Rhincodon typus; assembly: GCF_021869965.1. Classification (NCBI taxonomy): domain Eukaryota; kingdom Metazoa; phylum Chordata; class Chondrichthyes; order Orectolobiformes; family Rhincodontidae; genus Rhincodon; species Rhincodon typus. Next base: position 83,980,963 of record NC_063339.1, read on the forward strand.
TTGTATCGTTCTGTGGCTCTTCACAATCGGTGATATTTGACCTCATAATACTGTCTCCCACGCCTGGATCCTTTTGTCATTCACGTCTGAAACAGCGTGGGGCATTACTGCTCGGTACTGACAAACACTGCAAGTATTGTGTTTCGACTTCACCAGATTATTCCCACCTCAGAGAGGAGGCTTCACGACTCATTTCGTAGCAGACCAACCAAGAAGAGGAGAAGAGGGTTCAGACCGTCACAAGCGAGTCGCTTCACCTGTGTAAATTTAGCCAGTGCATTAATATGAGATATTTATTTCAGATGCATGAAGCTGAGGGAAGCAGAAAGCTGATTAAAAACTGCACAGGCCACGACCAACCACAACTTTTGCACGTAGCAAGTAGCAGAGAATGGCTTACGATCCATCGATTTCTGGGTTATGGGCCCAGCACGCTCCAGTTGCGCCACTCCGCTAGCATACGAACAGACACATTTCAGGCAAGTATTACGCTTTTCATCTGGAGTGCGGCATCTTCCTTCGAGTATGGTGTCACGATTGTTCTGTTGCACAGGCATGTTACGGCTGTGTAAACATAACCTTTGTCTGAGTTCCCACATTCTCTTAATCGAACTATGATTTCACTCAGAGTCACAAAATTTTCCACAGCTCAGACGGAGGCCATGCAACCTACCTCAGCTGTGCCGTGTCTCCCCAAATGGCAAATGATTGTCTCTTTTTGTATCATTCTTTTCCCTTCTCGCTGTAACTCTACATTTTGTTACTTTTAACATAGCCATCGAATTCCGTTTTGTGTCGACTGATTCTGCCTCTCTGGAACTGTCAGACATTGATTTACCAACCTTAACCCCTCCTTGTGTGAAAGCGTTCTTCCTTATGTCACTTTTATTTCTTTTCAGAATGGCTTTAAGTCTCTGCCTAATCGTTCTTGATCCTATCAGGTATGGCGTGGGAGCATTTTCACGCCCTTGTTTCCTTGTTTAGACCCCAATGGCTTGGAAAGCATCAAACAGACCAGCTTTCAATCTTCTGTTCTCCAAGGAGAACTGTCTCAACTTTCCATTCTATCTTCATTGCTGACATTCAGGTACATTTTGAGCTTTTAAAATTTGGATCTACCTTCGAAGGTCCACATTGCCAACACCTTCAATGCCTCCAGGAGCAATTCTCTTGATGCTGCCTGGCATGCTGTGTTCTTCAAGCCTCCTCTTTGTCTGCCATTCACATGAACTTGTTTAGCGTTATCTCCAATCACTTCACGTCCCTGAATTCTGTTGCTTCAAATGCACAATTGAACAATACTGAAATTGAAGAAATCATTCGGATTCGGATTGCCTGCGTGAACATCTTAAAACGCTTATTCTCCCTTTGAACAAGTGTATCCCTTTTCCGTGTTTGCTGCAATGGTACCTCTGCCCCATCCCAAAATCATGCACCTCAACCTCTTTTAACAAAACTGATTTTCTCGAAAATTGATTGGACATTTTGGCAAAACTGAAGACAAGACATGAGGCCTTGAATCCAGGACATCTGACAGTGCTAGACGGTACAAGAGCCAAACCAAAAGTCATGCCCCGAGACCAACGAACCATCACCAGGTCAGACAGGCCACTCTTGGACCAGCTGAGACTCGCTGAGCGTGAAAGACATCTCACATTTCTCCAGGAATTCCAAGTAACAAACAGTTTCCAGAGCATCGTCTTCTCATTTTGTCTCCCCGTTACCTGGACGGTGCTATTTGTCCATTCCGCCGGGACCAGGCTCTCTCATTTGTTGGAAGATTAGACCACTGTTTTTCTACTTGCTGGCAGTCCTGGAGGGGGACAGAGCCCATTCGCTCTACTGCTCCCTCTCAATTATTTAGGGTGGGAGGTGTCAGTTACAAGCATACACAGGAAATGATCAACTTTATGAACTTTCTTCAAATGTCTGTTATCTTAGGGATAGAAAGATAATGAGCTGGCGGGAAAGAAACAGACACATGAGACTCTTCCCTCGGGTAAAGTAATATGAATTTGTTTTTGCGCAGCCTGTTTGATGTTCAGAATTCGTCCTCATAATGCAATGCTGCAGAAAAGTTTTGCAACGCGGGCGTTAGTTTCTTTGCTGCCACCAGAGTAGGAGCTAATTTCTGGCACCAACAGTCCCTGATAAGAGAATCCGAATGAAACACTCAAGTCACTGCGAGAAGTCCCCAACTTCCCTGAGTTGCGGGTCAGCAAACAGTACAACGCGGAAGGGAGGTTTAAAAATGAGCCATTGTTTCTCCCTCACCCGCTCCATCACAAAGGCAGGGAGTGTGACGTCATTAACCCATGGCCATTCAGCCCATCGAGCCACGGCGGCTCTCTGTCGCTTATACTTCTCTGAAGTATTAGTGATATATCTCCCTAATCGTGGTATCTGCACCGTAACACTTATAGAATCCCTACAGTGTGTAAACAGACCATTCGTCCCAAGAAGTCCACACCGCACCTCAAAGCATCCCACCCAATCCCATTCCTCCCATAACCCACACATCGCCGAACACTACGGGCAATTTAGCCCGGCCAATCCACCTAATCTGCACATCTTTGGAGTGTGGGAGGAAACCAGAGCACCCGGAGGAAGCGGGGAGAATACGTACATTCCACATAGACAGTCGCCCAAGGGCAGAATTGAAGCCGGGTCTGTGGCGCTGTGAGGCAGCAGTGCTAACCACTGAACCACTGTGCCTTCCGACGCTGTCTCCGACATGTTGATCCTCTTATCATTCATATCTGAAACGGTGTGAGGAATTACTGCCAGGAATGGAACAAACTGCACCTGATGTGTTTCAACTTGCTCAGTTTATTCCCATCTCAGATAAGAGGTTTTACAATTCAGTTCAGAGCAGACGACAGAGAACAGCAGAAGACCTTCACAAGCATGTCACCTCCCCTGTGTTAGCTTGACCAGTGTATCAATATGATATATTTATTTCAGACGCATGAAGCTATGGGAAGTGGAAAACTGATCAAAGCACAGAGTGCGGGACAGAACACCACATGCCTGTAGCAAATGGCAGAGAATGGTTTCGAATTTTTGATCTCCGGAGTATGGGCCTAGCACGCTCCCGCTGCACCACTCTGTTGTTCCAGCGTATGACTTTTTCAACAAGTATTCAGCTTTTCATCTGGTGCGTGACATGTACCTGAAAGAATGATGTCAGAAGAGCTTCACTGTTGTTATGTAATATTCTGTTGCTTAGACGTGTCATGGTTGTGTAAGTATTACCTTTGTCTGAGTTCCCACATTCTGTTGGTCGCGCTGTGATTCCCATCAGAATCACAAAATTTGTCAAAACGCAGACGGAGGCCATGTAGCTCGCCTTAGCTGTGGGTGCGCCGTTTCTCCGCAATAAGTACATGAGTGTCTGTTTTAATATCATTCTCTTGCCTTCTCCCTGTAACTCTGCATATTGTGATTTTTAACAGAACCATCGAATTCCGTTTTGTGTGGCATGAATCTGCCTCTTTGTCGCAGTCAGACAGGGATTTACAGATCCACTGTGTCATTGCATAAAACGTTCTTTGTCATGCAATTCTTTCTTCTTTTCCTCATGACTTCAAATCTCTGCCTAATCGGTCTCGATCTTTACAGGTGTGTGAGCATTTTCACCCCCTTATTTCCTCTGCTCATGCCCCTCACAACTTGGAAAGCTTTAATCAGACCAGTTTTCCTTTCTCCAAGGAGAACTATCTCAACTTTCCAATCTATCTTTCTTGCTGACATTCTCAACACACGTCACCATTCACGCGAACCTGTTCAGCACTGTCTCCAATCACTTTCTGTCCCAGCTTCCTGAACTTTCACACATAGATAATTGAGCAATAATGCAGCGGAGAATTCGTTCTGATGAATGGTCTTGGCCCAAAACGTCGACTCTTCTCCTCCTTCTATGCTGCCTGACCTGCTGTGTTCTTCCAGCTCCACATTGTAACGATTCTGTCTCCAGCATCTGCAGTTCTTGCGATCTCCAGAATCATTCAGATTGCGAAGCAAATATCTGGAAACACTCTTTTTCGCTTTGAACAAGTGTTTCTCTGCGCTGTATTCACTATAATGTTAGACTGGCCTCATTTTGCGGAAAGCTGGTCGGGTAGTTTAGTGAAAGTGAAGATAAGAAATCTAAGCTCGTCCAGAATTGTGAACCTGGGACCTCCCGCATGTCAGCAGCATATAAGACCCGAAGCGAGAATCATACCCCGAGACCAACGAGCCATCTGGTAAGGTTACACCTCTTTCAGCGTGAAGTACATTCCACTGTGTTCGGGGAAGCAGCAAAGAATTTCAAGAATATTTTCTTCTCAATCTGTCTCCCTGCTCCCTGTTGTTTGCTGTTTGCCCCTTCTCCTGGCACCGGGTTCTCTTCATGGATGGATTATTACACCATTTGTTTCCACTTGGATCACAGAATGTTTTGAAAGATTCGTGAAGCTGGAGTTTGGGTTTCTGTTTTGTTTTCTTTCCATGTTTCCACCGACAAACTGAATTTTGTTCCCAAAATCTCGTTGCAATCTTCAGACTTCATCATGACCGGGGCTGAGGGAATTCAGATTTGGGGAGATATTCAAAAGGCCGGGATTGTTCTGTTTAGAGCAAAGAAGGTTAAATGGAGATTTCATGGTGCTAGATCGTGAGAAACTGTTTCCACAGGTGAGGATCAGTAAACAGGTAAATGGGATTTTAGGACATCAAAGATAAAGAGAGTTGCACTTCCAGAAGACTTTTCACCACCAGTGATGATGTCTGATGACTACGGGTAGGGGTTGTTTAAAACTTGCTTCCTTCTTCCCCGTGCATGATATATTCACTGCAAACACTCTCAGAGACCTCAGACTGAACTCGATCTCATTGAAATCAGATCTCAACATTTTAATGTGTTTTGATCTGCTTCCCGTAAGTCCGTTCATCTGAAATCGATATCTCATATTGATACATGGGCCAAGTTTACACAAGTGAGGGGACACGCGTCTGAAGATCTGAATGGCCTTCTCCTGTTCTGTGTCGGTGTGTGATGGTCTTATTTGTTAAAACTGTTCTCTGAGATCGCAGAAATAAAGTGTTGAATTTGAAAACAACATCAGTTGTCGTGCTTTACATGCGAAGGACGCCCTGCAGTAATTCCCCACGCTGTTTCAGGAAGGAGCGTCTTCAGGTGGAATGAAAAGTTGTGAATGACAAGAAGATCGGAGACAGCATCACGACACAGGTACAGTTCACCATTGTTAGGACGGATATTACCGATTATGAATAACCACGGAGAGATACAAGTGACTGAGAATCGCCGTGGACTCGATGGGCTGAACGGCTTCTTCCTGCACGGGAATGACGCCATGGGTTTATGACGTCACTCTCGTTGTCTCTATGATGTGGACTTGCCCGTGAAAAGTGTCACTTCACCTGATGTAGGAGCAGCGCTGTGAAAGCGTGTGATTTCACGTAAACTTGTTGGACTATAACCTGGTGTCATGTGACGTCTGATTTTGTTCACTGCCTCTGTGACAGAGCAGGCGGAGCTCGAACAGTTCATCCACCTCACCAACACCTTCCACCCCAACCTTAAGTTCACCTGGACCATCTCTAATACTTCTCTTCCCTTCCTGGACCTCTCTGTCTCCATCTCGGGCAACCACCTAGAAACTGATATCCATTTCAAGCCCAACGACTCCCACAGCTACCTGGAATACAGTTCCTCCCAAACACCTTCCTGCAAAAATGCCATCCCCTATTCCCAATTCCTTCGCCTCTGCCGCATCTGCTCCCAGGATGAGGCATTCCACTTCCGTACATCTCAGATGTCCTCATTTTTCAAGGACCGCAACGTCCCCACCTCAGTGGTCGAGAACGCCCTCAACCGTGTCTCCCACATTTCCCGCAACTCATCCCTCACACCCCATCCCCGCAATAACAACAAAAAAAGAATCGCCCTCGTCCTCACATACCACCTCACCAACCTCCGGATCCAACGCATCATCCTACGACACTTCCGCCATCTGCAATCCGACCCCACCACCAAAGACATCTTTCCTTCCCCACCCTTATCTGCTTTCCGGAGGGACCACTCTCTCCGTGACTCCCTTGTCCGCTCCACACTCCACTCCAGCCCCACCACACCTGGCACTTTTCCCTGCAACCACAGGAAGTGCTAAACCTGCCCCCATACCTCCTCCCTCACCCCCATCCCAGGCCCCAAGAAGACTTTCCACATCAAGCAGATGTTCACCTGCACATCTGCCAAGGTGGTGTACTGCATCCGCTGTACCCGGTGTGGCTTCCTCTCCATCGGAGAAACCCAGCGGAGGCTCGGGGACCACTTTGCAGAACACCTACGCTCGGTTCACAATAAAGAACTGCACCTCCCAGTCGCGAACCATTTCAACTCCCCCTCCCATTCCTCAGACGACATGTCCATCCTGGGCCTCCTGCAGTGCCACAACGATGCCACCCAAAGATTGCAGGAACAGCAACTCATATTCCGCTTGGGAACACTGCAGCCCAATGGTATCAATGTGAATTTCACAAGTTTCAAAATCTCCCCTCCCCCTACTGCATCCCAAAACCAGCCCAACTCGTCCCCGCCTCCCTAACCTGTTCTTCCTCCCACCTATCCCCTCCTCCCACCTCAAGCCGCACCCCCATCTCCTACCTACTAACCTCATCCCGCCCCCTTGTCCTGTCCGTACTCCCTGGACTGACCTATCCCCTCCCTAACGCGCCACTTACACTCAAATTCCGGGCTCCATCCCCACCTCTTCAAACTGTCTGTTTCCTCTCCACCTATCTTCTCCTATATCCATCTTCTATCCGCCTCCCCCTCTCTCCCTGTTTATTTCATAACCCCCTTCCCCTCCCACATTTCTGATGAAGGGTCTCGGCCCGAAACGTCAGCCTTTCTGTTCCTATGATGCTGCTTGGCCTGCTGTGTTCATCCAGCTCTGCACCTTGTTGTTTCTGAGTGAGTAACAATGACTTATTTTCAACCCTCCCTTCTGCGTTGAACCGTCTACAGCTCCGCAGCTCAGGGACGTTGGGGATGACTCTCAGTGAGTGAGTGTTTCACTTGGTTTTCTCTTAATCTGGAACTGTTGGTGTCAGATATTAACCCCTGCCTGGTCGTAACAAAGAAACCGATGTCCGCGTTGCAAAAGACTTTCTGCAAGATTGCTGTGTGAAGTCGAATCCTGAAAACCAAACAGACTGCACAGAAAGATCCCGTATTAAGTTTCTAAAGGGAATAGTCTCCAGTTTCGACTTCTCTCTTTTCTAGCAGCTCTGCATCCTTCTCTCGGTCTCTGGTTAATGCCATTTGATGAATGTTCCCAATTGTGATTTGTAATTTCTTGACGTCTGATTCATCCTCTTCTGCTTCTTCACCTTTCCAGTATTCAAGAATGAGCTGCAAAACGTATACCATCCCCAAGCACTGCCTGCCCGTGGAGGGAAATAGTTTGATCCATCTGCCATTGAAGACAACTCAGTGCTCGGGGAAAGGAGCAAATCGCAGCAGCCCGGGAGCGGCGCAGAATGGGAAAAAGGTGTTCATTGTTGCTTTCACTGCCCGAACTGAGATTTTTTAAACGTAAGCAGCCTGTTCAGAGGTGTCATTGCACACCTCTGGAGCATATATAACTTGAAACCGGTCTCCAACATCCAAAGATCACTGTATGTGGGTCAACTAGATTACAACAAATAGCTGATGCTCGATGGAACTGTTCGTTGGTGCAGAGGTTTGAGGGTCGTTGATGAGGCTGTGAGAGGTCCCACGTTCCAATTATCTGTAGCTGTGTCCTCTCATCGCTATTTGACATCTTTTCGTGAAAATCTTTGGGAGTGTGTGAAGGTGGTTCGTTATGAAATCTAAGACCATCTGAGATCCCAAAGGGTCTTTGTAGTGAAAGTCTCACATTCGGAGAAGACGGAATCGAACTGTTACTCACGCTGGTCAGTGGAAAGAATTTCTCACGATCAGCTCAATCAACCCGCCCAACCCCACCCTTAACATGAAAAACAACGCGAAATTTGTTAGTTGGGAGGCGATACATGGGAAGGAAACAACATAGAAAACGCAGTCTCCAGCTTCGGGAATCTTTCAAAGCTCTATGTGAACCAGACTCGGGGGAGAGTGAAGGGTGAACGGTCTGAATGAGCAGAGCCAGTCAAGACATCTTCCCCATCTTTATGACGCTGGAGCATTGACTCTGATGTTCTCGCTGTCATTACCCGATCTAAGACGTTGAAATAATCAGGATTCTTTGAAAAGATCAGGAATTCAAACAGGATCTCTGTGGCAGTGCAATCAGATACTTGAGAACAGACAAAAAGTAACAAGGCTCGAAGAGAGATGGCCCGGGGTTCAGGAGAGCTGTTTCCCGGTGACACGGATGTCTCTGCAGGAGGTGGGATCAGACTGTTTCCATGTTTCCACAATAAATGTCACAGATTTTATTTTTAAGAGGAAAATTGGCAAAGGGCAGTTGTTTTTCTTGTAAAATGACAATCAATCTGAAACTCACGGAATCATATCTAAGAGACAATGTCCCAGATTCACCTTCCCCATCCATGGATATGTCCTGTTCCACCTTCATGACAGACCCAGCATAGGTGGTGGCACAATGTGACATATTGGAGGCAATTAACTTAGAGTTCTCAACATGGCATCCTGATCCCATTCAGTCTCAGGGCATTCAGTTTAACGTGGACAAGGAAACCGCCTGCTGATTCCCAAAGACTGTTCTCTCTCGGCTGATGAATCAGTAGTCCTCCATGTTGAACATCACTTGGATGGAATACTGAGGCTGGTAAGAATGAACTCTGCATTGGTGATTTCAATGTCCATCACGAAGAGTGGCTCTGCAGCAGCTGGTCAGGTCCCAAATCATAGTTAAGAGATAACAAGATGCAGAGCTGGATGAACACAGCAGGTCAAGCAGCATCAGAGGAGCAGGAAAGCTGACGTTTCGGGCCTAGATCCTTCTTCAGAAACTCTTCAGGATTTTCTGAAGAAGGGTCTAGGCCCAAAACGTCAGCTTTCCTGCTCCTCTGATGCTGCTTGGCCTGCTGTGTTCATCCAGCTCTATCCCTTGTTATCTCAGATTTTCCAACACCTGCAGTTTCTACAATTCCCAAATCATAGTTGTTCGATAGGTCATGCAGGTGGTGAGAGAACCAAGAAGAGGGAAAACATGCTTGATCTCATCCCTAATCAATCTGTCCTCAGCAGACACATCTGTCCATGACAATAACGGCAAGGAGGTGACCAAAACATAATTCTTGAGGGGACGATGTTTCGCCTTCACATTGTGCATGCCACCCATTGCGTTACATGGCACTGTCACCGTGCTAAATGGGACAGACTGCAAACAGATCTAGAACTCAGCCGAGCCATCCATGCGGGGGTGTGGACGATCAAAAGGAGCAGAATGGGACTCCAAAGAACCCTCAGTTGTTGCTTGTCGCTGGTAGAAGATAATTGGAGTGTGTGGGTTTAGAATATTGATCGTCTTGTGCTTGTGGTTTTGATTTCAACCGAGACCTCTGTAGATTTCTCACAAGTTATGAGTAGGTATAGGTTCGGTTACTTTTTTCATGTTGAGTTTGAAAGAATATTGTTGTACGATTCCTGGGCCTGAATGTACTGGATATCCGCAGAATGTTCAATGATTGGAGAATATTTTCGAACAGCTAATTGACGGGTCGGAAATGTGTGACCCGGAAACAGTGAAAATTTCAACTCACAAGATATATTGTTTCGCAACTGCAAAAACAAAGTTTCTGGAAAAGCTCAGCAGCTCTGGCAGCATCTGTGAAGGGAAAAACAGAGTGAACGTTTCGGGCCTGGTGACCCTTCCTCAGAACAGTCCTGAGGAAGGGTACCGGATCCGAAACGTTAACTCTTTTTTTCTTCACAGATGCTGCCAGATCTGCTGAGCTTTTCCAGCAACTTTGTTTTTGTTCCTGATTCACAGCATCCGCAGTTCTTTCTTTTTTTTTGGTTTACAGCTGAACATGCTGACTAAATGCAATACAGAGACTGATGGGAAACAATTTGTAAGATCCAGGAAACCAGGTGTCAACCAGTTCAGACTTCATATTGCAACTACGAAAATGACAATTTTCCTCGATCAGTTTTACTGTTCCAAAATAAAGGGTGGGGCATTCATCATGGAGACGTAGGGACATTCTTTGCTGTAATCGGGCTGTGATTTCATGTGAACTTCTTTGCTTTCGGCATTGGTGGGGTAATCAAGCAATGATTTTATAATTCAAAGCTGGGGGGCGGGGCTGTTCTATTTAAATGGTTTTGACATCGTGTCTGATCATTTCGGACTTTACCCAATTGCCCACAGTAATCATTATCTCGCTTGATGGGTGTGAACTTTAAGTGAGAAGAAAGGAGGATGCCTCGAACTTGTTTAATTTGGAGATTTTGTATCGCATTAAATAATTTCGGTTGGCCATCCAAATTTTTCCCGACACAGGACAGTCTGACCCTCAGTGAGGTTTCTTTAATAAACTGCCCCGGGGCTTCCAGCTGCACCATGACGTCATATGGCATGAGTGGCGATGGCCTTCAAGGACAGAGAGATACAAATGAGTCGCCATGGGCTCGATGAATTGGATGGCTACCTTCTGCACGGGAATGATGCCATGAGTGAGAGTTTCACTCGGATTCTCTTAATCGGAGACTGTTACTGTCAGATATTAACTGTTGCCCAGTCACACCAAACAAACTGATCCCGCGTTGCAAGTCTTTCTGCAGGATTGTTGTATGAAGACGAATCCTGAACACCAAACAGGCTGCACAAATAGAACTCATGTTGATTTACCTGACGGAAGAGTCTCCAGTGTCTATTTCTCTCTTTCCCAGCAACTGGGCATCTTTCTTTGTCTCTGTCTTGGAAAACAGACATTTGGAGGAAGTTCGCAACCAAAGTCGCGAATTTCCAACTCATGCGAATAAAGCAAGTGTTTGAGAGATCAGAAGAGCACATGCGTGCTTCCCTCCCTCAGCACTGCTTGCAAGTGGAAGAAAGTGGTTTCATAATCCATCAGTGGAGAGTGCTTGGTCCCAGGGCAAGGGACTAACAATACTGTCTCGGAAGCAGAGGCACAGAATGAGAAGATGTTCTTGAAATTGAATTCTTATTCACACCTGGCTCCGAGCTACAAATGCAAGCGTTTTACTGGCTTGTTGGTCGAGAATTATGATTCTTGCTTTGGGATTTGTATTCAATTAGCATGTGAGTAGTCCCGGATTCAAATGCCAGGCAAGCTCTTAGTTTTGCCAGGTCGCTTGATCAGCTTTTCGAAAAAAGAGCTGCACCTCATGAAGTCGGACTTCTTGAAACAGGATTGAGCTTCGGCAGCAGAGGTGTCATTGCAGCAAACATGCGCGTGTTGAAAATGAAAACAAGGGGTTCAGGAAGTTGACCCACGCAATCTGACGTTGAATAAATCCTCCATCTGGATTATCACAAAGATTGGGCGGGAAACGTCAGTAAGCAGAGACGCTATTTGGTTGTAGACAACGCTGAAGAAGTGCACGTGGAAGGTGCCACGTATGTGGAATGTCAGCGATGAAGATCGACTGGAAGGTTGAAAACTGGTCTGATTGAAGTTTTCCAAGTCATGAAGGGCCTGCACAGAATCAATAAGGAGAAAATGTTCCCATGCATTGGAGGATCGAGAGTGATTAGGCAAAAGTTCATTTGAAAAGCAGAAGTGACATCAGGTAAAATGTTTCCACACAGGGAGTGGTTAGAGTCTGTAATCACTGTAATCACTGATTGCGACAAAGAGTGAGGTTCAATCGTGTTATTGAAAAACGAATTCGATGGTTACGTTAAAAGTAGCAACGTGCAGAGTTACAGGAAGTCGTCAAGAGAATGACCCATTTCCTCATTGTGGAGAATCAGCAGAGCTAAGGTGGGCTGCATGGCCTCCATCTGCACTGTGATAAATTTGTGATTCTGAGTGAAATCAGTGTTTGACTAGCAGAATGTGGGAAGTTAGACAAAGGTGATATTGACACAGCGGGACACATTGCACGACAAAATATTACACAATATGTATATCTCACAGGGAGAACGGCGCTGTCTGAATCGGCGTGGGGAAATACTGCATGGTATTCTGTGGACCTGACACAATGCACTTTACCATTTAGGTCATGCCACAGTGGGAGAGCCAGAGACGGCCAATTGGTTCATCATACCTGTGACAGTTTAGTTGGGGACAAAAGCTGTATGAAATATATGATAGATATGTGTGGGTTTGAAGTGTTTACTGGAAGCGGGAAGCTCAGGTGATATAGGGTAACAGGTGACGTCAGGAGCAGTAAATACATTCTTCAGAACATTGGAAAACTCTGATGTATTGAGTTCCGTTTGATGGGCAGCATGCTTTCACTCGACCACGTTGGTACAGAAGGTGGTATGTCACTGCCTCACAGCGTCTTGCTGTATCACGGAAAATATTTAGCTGTTCATCAGAGTTACACAGCCGGAAATTCATTTATGAGGGAAGTCTTTATGTAATAGGGATTATTTACAAAAGCCTTTCACATAACTAAGTACGCTTCATCTCAGTGTGTTGCGTGCTTCCTTAGCACTTTATCTGTCATTGTGCGTGTCGTGAGGTACTTTGCACCTTCTGCATGTTCATTTACCTGACCCTTACCTTCTGGGTGTTGTGATGCAATGGGATTGTGAAACCAGAGTCAGGCTGAAAATACACGTGCTCATCTTCAAAACTGATGGAAAACTGACAAAGACACACTGGAGGGGTTTTTTGTGTATTCTGGATTGTTTCCTTAAATCTCTGCTATTGCGTCTGCACTGAACAATTTCTTAACTTAATCTTCTACTTCATTTCAGCCATCCCTCAATTCAAGTGGTACCATTGCCTTTATTTAAGTACAAAGCGCTCGTCTTAGATTCAAACTGCCCTCCCTCAAATTAAACATGAAACTCAGTCACACTGTGGTCACTGCAACGTAGAGGTTCCTACACTCTGATGTCATCGATCAGTCTCGTTTCATTGTCCTCTTTGCTTGTAGAAAGTACTGTTGCAATGAAGTAATAATTTATCATGATGAAGGAGCAGCACTCGAAAGCTTGTCATTTTAAATAAACCCATTGGACTGTAACCCGGTGCCATGAGACTTCTGATTGTGTCCACACCAGTCCAACACCAGCACTTCCACATCGTAATCACGAATGGGATTGTTTGAAAAAGTTGGAAAAGTAAGATAAACTGTCAAATTACGTGATGTTAAAACACAGAGCGGGATGGTTATGAAATAACAGCTATTGATAGTGTTCAGATAAATTTGAATGTCACTGTACACTATTCAGGAAATGTTGCCATCCACAGACAAACGACAAGTAAGGAATGTAACGGTTGAGACAACCTTTATTGAGAACAACAACAACAACCTTCTGAGATTGTCTATCAATTCGTTTTTTTCTGGTTTCAGAATTCCAGCATCAGTAGTTCTTTGTTATATGTTAGCTTGATTATCGTTTGGGATAAAATAGATTACCTTCCAGCGCCTTTCCTGCTTCTAAAACGTAGTCAGCAGTGCTGCGGTCATGAAAACCTGGCCAAGAACAGACTAAGTTCTCTGACAGGGAATTAAACTCGCGTTGCAGCGGTGAAAGCGCCGAATCTTAACCACTAGACCACCAACGAAAGCATTCGAGCTGCTACTTTATTTTCTCAATGGCACTGCTTCAGCCTTTTCCTATTATTGCTTATTTTGGCTGCAGATCAATTTGTCCCCGTCTTCGCGTTTTTAATTGTGTGTAAAAAGACCATTCGGCCATCTTGTCAGTTCATGTCTTCAGGCATCCATCTCTTCTCGTCCCAGTTTCCAGCGTTTCTCCCACCGCCTTCTGTAATCAACGAATGGGACTGAAGTTTGAGATGATAAAACTATGTTTAAGCCCCTTGAAGTAATCATCCTCATGTTAAGCCACAGAGGGAGATACACAGGTATATCCTCCGAGAGTGACAGAGGCCTCAGGATTATATACGCTCCATATCCATCGTGCCCACGCTCTGTCGCCATACACACGGTTCCCCAACAAAAGGCAGTTTTATGTGGAACACAAGCAGTTTCTCTGACGATGGGAGCCATTGCCATCAGCTGAGATATGAAATGGATAGTGAGTTGAAATAGTCCCACACTGATGTTGCTCATGGATGTATTTCAGTTCAATTTCCAAAATCCAGTGATTTAATCACTTCAACTGCTCGGAATCTGACAAAATCGGCGCTGGGCACACATTCCACTTCGGACGCAATTGTCAATTTGCAAATGTAGGAAAGCTGTCAAATTCATTCCAGAGAGGGAAGATACAACATTTCAATCTTCCAATCCAAAGTCAGACGCAGTATCAATTTCACCACTGCTCCACACGTATTGCTGTATCTTTCATCCTGTCGACTTGTGATATCAACAGGGATATCAGCGGAAAGAGCATTTGCAAGGTGAATAACCAACCAAAATAATCCCCGCCACTGCTTCACTTCAATGTTCTCCACTTTGTGAAGCGGTGAATTTCACTGGCAAACGAAACACATTTGTCCTCACATTCCTGCTTCACTGTCACCCGTTTCTCTGCTACCTGTTTCTCTGCTGGAACTTGCCATAGTTTTATTCACAGTCATTGCGAAGTTCTGCCTCTCGTATGTTTTGTTTTAAATGATCTCCTCGCAACTTAAAAATGTCCCCGAGTCTTGAAATCTCCCATCCGAGGGAAAAGACGAATACCATTAATACCATCTACACGTCTCATTATTTTATAAACTTCGATCAGGTTGCCTTTCCTCAGCGCCAGCGAAAAAAAGGTCCAAGTCTATCCACCCTTTCTTTACAACTCAAACACTCCATATCAGGCAACATCCTGGTAAACTTTTTCTTAACACTCGCCAGCTTAATAATATACCCCCTGCAACTGTGCGACTGAAACTGCACACTGTATTCCAGAAGAGGCCTCATCAACGATCTGTACAACCTCAACAGAACTTCCCAACTCGTAAATTCAAACGACTGAGCAATGAAAGCAAGCGCACCAAAAGCCTGTTTAACCA
This sequence comes from Rhincodon typus, assembly GCF_021869965.1. Taxonomy (NCBI): domain Eukaryota; kingdom Metazoa; phylum Chordata; class Chondrichthyes; order Orectolobiformes; family Rhincodontidae; genus Rhincodon; species Rhincodon typus. Next base: position 83,996,080 of record NC_063339.1, read on the forward strand.
TCCTGTCTATATGTGATGTAAACTTCAAAGAATTATGTACCTGCACCCCGAGGTGCCTAAGGAGGCACGTTAACCGTGAGACAAAGTCTGTGGGTGGGTGGGAAATAGTTTAGAATTACTTTGACTTCACGTGTAAAGAAATTTATTGTACACATGCAGCTGAATAAGATTGACAATTCATTCTCCGTGAAGCATTATAAATGGAGCTGAACATTTTAAAATAAAGAAGTAAAGTTAGACCCTCTCGAGTCGGAAGGAAACCGTCGCTCAGAGACGCAATTCCCGCTTTAACTGGTGCCTTAAAGATTTGAGCACATTCCGATGATGTTCGGTACATTTCATACTTTCTGAACTCCATCCAAGAAATGCACAAACCAGACTCTGTCTTTTTGCATATTTATCCCTTCCTTCTTCTCAGTAGCCCTTTTTTTTAAGCTGATAAGAATTCTGACCAAAGTTGAATGTAACATTTGTGCGGTTGAATCATATAAATCTAATTTCTTTTTTGATTATTTCAATGAACTGTGCGAGTTTGCAGCAAATTGAATAATTTGGAATGAGTTAAACTGATTTTTTCCCGCAATTTAACTCAGTGCAGTCAGCCTTGTGAAAAACGTCAAGTTGAAAGAGAAAAAAACACTTTTATTCTCACTCCGCAGGTATTTCTTCGCATTTCGAATATTTGCAGGATGTCTGTCGATCGTTGAGTCATTTCCCAAATCACAGAAACTGGTATTTTCCCATAAGCTCAAAATTGCCTTTCCTCATTACCCTCTCGAGCCACGACAAATTAAAACTGCTCCAGGTGAAGCTTGAATTCACAACTTCGACATTGCACACGCCTCTTTACTGACATATAAGTACCACGCACTGACCGATTGCGCCACTGGAGCGGCACATTTTATGCTACCTCCATAGTTCCAGTTATACCTTAACGGTTGGCAAACTGCCTTTGACTGGGATTGTATGGTCGTCTTCACTGGTGGTTCCGAAGTTGTTCAAGGAGCTTGCTTAATTACACAGTACTAAATTGCGTTGATTATTGAAATGTACATTTTCAACATTTTCCTCCACTGTCCCCTGAGCCTTGATGATTTTACTGTGCAGTAATCTGTCAGTCACATTCTTGAACAGACTCAATAACTGACTTCCACAGTCTCTGGGGCACAGAATTCCAAAGCTTCACCTCATTCTGAGTTCTCTCACCTCAGCCTGCTGTTTGGGGAGAGTTCCTGTTGCGGGAAATTAACTTCACCGTGAATCTGGTGCTGCTGCCGCTATGACCTCTGGTACTGCACTCATTTCCCTTTTTGCACTTGCTCACGTGTTGCCCTGATCGTGTCATAATGCTCAGGAACAGAACACAGACCAATGTCCAGCAAAATAAATTTTATTGGTAAAAAGCAGTTCATGAGGTTTTCTGCTCTGTTTAGTTTCTTTTGCATCATTTAGCATTTTGAAACTGTGCACGTTGTACACAAGTGTGGTTCATTAATATCTGTCCAGAGGAGAGGTTGGTGCCAATACTGACTCCTGCGAGCAGCACTGCGAACTCTCCTCGAGTCTGGAAAACAATGCCTTACGGAAAATAGTTACATCTCCGCTGTTATGAGGCTTTTCACGGCATCGTGCAGTTTCTTCACAGAATTCTACTTAGCGACACTTCACCAACTTCCATTGAAAAGTTCACACAGACGACAGGACCCACACTACACCCATTGTCATCAAATATTATCATTACTTTATTCAAGGACACGTTCTAAGACTTTCATGACAACCGAATGCATAAGAATGGAACACAAAGATAAATTGAATTTAACGCTAAAAGTTATTGAATACGAAGAGACCAGAATTGGATTTAGAATATCAGATGATCATGTGCAGCATCACAACCAAAACTCTGATCCGGTAAGTGAGAAATCTACCCCTGAATCTCCAAAATTCACACGGCCTCGTGCTCCATGTATCCAGTTGGAAGCATGTGTGAAGAAGCATGCAGTCTGATAGAGCACATGTGAGAAACCTCCACTGTCTGATATAAAGTTGCAACAGGAGCTGCCCATTGCAGCTATGGGAGGAATGGGGTAAAAATTATGAACTTGATATTCAGTGGCTTCGATTCACCATTGTCTTCATCATGATAGCAATATTTGAGTAGCATTTAGACAGACTCATGAGCAGGCAGGAAATGGAGGAATACATAACCATGGGCGGGCAATTGGGATTAGCTCAGAATGGCTGTCGGCAGAGATTTATGCAGTACTGTCAGATGTTCCCTGCAATTGTTGAAAACTCTCTGCCTGAAACAACACCGAAAGATACCAACATAGGAACAGGAAGAGGACATTCAACCCGTCCCGCTGACACGCCATTCCAGAAAGTCACGGCGAATTTAAAGCTTCAAAGATATTTCCCACCCCATCCTCACAACCCTCATTGGGGATCTGAAATGTATAGGTCTCTAAATATATTCAAGGTGACAAATCTGAGGTATAACTGGAATGCTATGTTGGACCTCTCCGTCAAGTACGCAGGTTTGTCGGATGAGTAGTCGCTTCTGGTCTGATTATTCTCTGAAAACTTGCGTGAGAAAGTGACGAACTTCCTCTGATCAGCAGCAGGGATCCAGATGACACGGCGTGATGTTTAAGCAGTTTTCATAGAACATCATTGATTCATTTGGAAACTAGAGTAAAAGTCGACTTTGGTGGGACTTGAGCCCACAACCTTTAAGTCCCAACTCTGTAGAAGTTTAATGCGCTGCCCAGTACGACACAGAGTTGCGCGCCCTTAGTTTGGCAATGGGATTTTTCCCATTATCCCATAGATAATTGCCCTTGTCCTAGTATTATCACGACATTCATCAAGCATCTGTCTCTCCACCAGTTTAATGAGGACTCTTTGAAATATTGATCAGAATCTTGTGTCGAGTGTTAGTTTAAAATACTCATCAGCAATTCCACTGGATAAATCTGTGATTGTGATCTCTCATTATTTATTTTTCTTGTTTCCTTTCATTCGATGTAAATGTAAGACAACCTCACCCAGAGCAGCTTTTATTGACGTGGAGCAGCAGGACAATGATAAAGAGGATGTTTGAGCAAAATAGTCTTTTTTTTTGGAAAAGATCAATTTCTGGGGTTGAGAAATGGCTGGTCCTGGGGAACTTTCTCAGTTGTCAACACAAATCCTGCAAATACTCAACACGCGAAGAAGCATCTCTGGAGAGTGAAATAACGTGGTGTTTTAACGCCACGACCTTTCTCATATGGGTGAACCTGAACTGGGTTAAATTCCGGGAAAAGCTGTTTTGCTCGTTTTGCTTTATTCAACTTAATGTAAACTCACACAGTTCATTGCAATAATCGAAAATGAATTAGAGTTATCTCATTGGAATGTTTAATGTTGTAATCGACATTGGGCCTCATTTATTTCAGCTTCAAGAAAATGCTGCTGAGAAGAACAGAGGGTTAAACTGAAAAACCAATCTGTCTTGTGCTTGGGTTTCTTGGGTGGAAATCACTGAGTGCAAAATGAAACAAATATCATTGTGGTGTGACAGTCGCATTTTAAGGCACTTGATTAAAGCTGGAATTGGTCTCCAAGCAACAGTTCATTATGGAATATCATTCCTTTGCAATTTAAAAACAGTGTCTGCTCAGTTCCATTCATACTTGTTCAAGTGGAAAATGATGCCAAACCTTCCAAAGCCCTGAGCTTTTTATTTATTCAATCTTATTCAGCTGCACACGTTCATGAAATTTCATTACATTTAAAATCAATCAAATTAAAGATTGCTTCTCCACACTTACGCCCGACCACATCCCATCCCTTACCCCTCAACCGGGCACAGTCTCTCTCTCTTCCTGTGAAATTCATTCCTTGTGTGTCTTTCAAAATATTTCTGAAAAGGTTTTTCGGAGTGACAGAAATTCAGCTCCCATCCTTTATCTTTCATCGATGGTTTTGAATGTCTGACTTCCAGATATTGGTTCATTTGAAACAGGGAACTTTCCTCCTATTTAGTCTCTCCAAACCTCACATCCTCTGAAAAGCCTTCATAGGTATTCGCTGTGTCAGGAATAGCAGTTCCCACTTTTCCACCATCCCCTCATGAATAAAATGCCATCACAGTAAACCCCGTCAGTGTCCTCTGGAATGTCTTTGCACCCGATTAAACTCAGTCATGACCTTTCTTCTCGAAACATAGAATCCCTGCGGAAAGTACTATTCAACCAATCGAGTCTGCACCGACCCTCGAAAGAACATCCCACCCAGACCTAGCCCCACACCCTATCTCCGCATTAATCATGGCTAACCTACATGTCCCTGGACACCGTAGGCTAATTTAGTATTGCCAACCCACCTAACCTGCACATCCAGGTGCTTACCACTGAAAGACTGTACGATCCTAATAAACCCTGTCTGTGTCATATTGAATATCTTTATAACCGTAAATATCAGTAAGCACTGTCGGTGTCCTTTCTAATGTTTTTATATCCTGGTAACCCAGTTTATTGAAAGCTGGACCCACGAACACAAATTCGGTGCATCAAAACTCTCCTCTGTGCTGCACAATCTCCTTAGTGCTGCAGGAAAGGTATTTGCTATTTCTGCATTCAAATCTGGATCGGCTCACCCTGTCTCTTCCTCAGATTCCTGCTTCCAGTAAACACTTCAATCCGGAACAAATCCATCAAATTGTTTCCGTTTCAACACAGACACAAGGTACAGCTTGCAGAAGGCACGTGTTGGCACTTTCACTGACACACTGTCTCCCCGGGTGCTGGAGTCCTTCCCCACGCTGACTCAGACAGTGCTGTCCTTCCTGTGGCGTGTCTCATCGAGAATGGAAGGACAGATATTAATAACCCACACTTCTGAACGGAGCGGACAATTTCAAAATCCTTAATGAGACACAAGCTGAATGTCGGAGAACACAGAAACCCTACAGTGCAGATGGAGATCATTCGGCCCATTGATTCTGCACCGAACCTCCGAAAAACTTCCCACTCCTCTACCCTATCCCCATAAACTCAAATTTACAATGGCTAACCGACCGTAGCCTGCACATGACGGGGCAAATACGCACAGACAAACCATCTAACCTGCACAACTTTGGACTGCGAAAGGAAACCCACATAGACACGGGGAAAACGTACAAACGCCACAAGGCTGGAGTCGAAACTGGGTCCCTGTCACTGAGAGGCAACACTGAGCCACTTCAAAATACTGGGATTGTTCCCAGTGTGTAATTGAACGCAGATCTCCAGTGTAATAGGCAGAAATACTAACCAGTCTAATTCCGCAGACTTCCAAACACTGGAAGGCCTTTCAGCCTATTGCATCTGCATTGGACAAAAACAACCACTTAACCATCCTAATCCTATTTTCCATCACTTGGCCCATAGCGTGGGATGCCTTGGGGTCACAAATCGCATCTGAATACTTCTTTAAGTTAGGAAGGTTTCTGCCTCTACGGCCCTTACAGACAGTGAGTTCCAGATTCCAAACACCCGCTGGCTGAAAAAAAAAGTTTTTCCGCATATCTATTCAAACCTGTCTGCTCTTACCTTAAATCTACGGCTCCCTGGTGATCGATCCCTTCATCAAAGAGAAACTGCTCTTTCAGTCTCCCCTGTCCATACCCGTCTATTTTGTACATCTCAATTATGTTCCCTCTGAATCCCCCCTGCTCAAAGAAAACAACCCCAGTCTGTTCAATCTCTCTTCATAACTGACACTGAGCCCAGACAACATTCTCCTAAATCTCCTCTGCACCGTTTCCAGTCCGATCACATCTCTCCTATGATGGGAATTACAGAACTGCACACAACACTGTCGCTGCAGCCGAATGAACAAATGAAATAAATGACGCAGACAGCCACAGGAACTGATCTTTTCCAATAAACACTTTTTTGCTCAAATTTATTCTGTGTCCTTTTCCTGAGCCTGATGCTCCAACAATCACTGGTCCATGTCAGTAAAAGCTACTCATCTCACAACCGTGGCAACTAAATGGATCGATTGATTTGAAGGTCCCCATGGTAAAATTGTGGTGGTTCAGCCAGCAACAGTGACCGCAGCAGTACAGACTGAATTTTGTCAATGTGGAAGCGAGTGAAAGATGATGCAGTGCCTCAGCGAAGTGGGAGGAGAGAGGTAAAGGAGGGTTAGTGATTGTGGGAGGGAGAAAAATCTGCAAGAGGAGATGGGTTGGTATTCTGATACATCAAAGGCAGACTTGGGAGATTGCGGGTGTTTGAGAGGATAAATTCATCACCTCGGAGACTATTTTCATGCAAATCAATTAATTCCTTATCGCCAGATGATGCACAAGGAGCAAAATGGGGAAGAATACCCACTGCCAAGACTCGGATTCGAACTCAGGTTGCTGCGGCCACAACACAGAGTAATAACCACTGTATGACCACTGCACCATATAGGAAAATACGCTTGCAAAGCATGAAAAGTACAATAGCCAATGACATGTTAGGAAAAACACTGGACACACAACAGGAATACTTGGCGAACAGTGGACTGAGATGTGAGAACTCTGAGTGGGCTGCAATCTTTAACTTCGATGGTCCCAGATTCCAACATTGAGTATGTTGAAGACTGAGATTGATAGATTTCTACAAAACACCAAAGACTCAGGAGATAGTGCAGGATATAGTTGAAATGTATTTTTCAATAGCAATGCAGTTTAGCGTCGGTTAGTTCGCCAGTTCCCTCACACAAGGAAGTAACCACTGCTGCAGACAATCATATAATCCCAGTTCCCAGGCCTGGAACTAGAGAAACTCAGTGACCCAACCGGGAAGATACAACTGGAAATGGGGATGTCAATGAGCGCTTAGAGAACCTTCTTTCCTGTCTACTATGCCGCCAATTTTGGTGTCGTTCGTAAACTTACTAACCATGCCTCTATGAGTTCCATTGTTTTATGATGTTGATCAATGATTTAGACTTAGTTGGAGCAGCCATGATTTAGAAGTTTGTAGATGATGCAACAATTGGTCACATAGGTCACCATGAGGAAGAAAGCTGTGGGCTGCATGGACATATTAAACTATTGGGAAGAAAATGGTGACAGAAATTCAATCCAGAGAAGTGAATGATAATGAAATCAGGAAGGGTAAACTATGGAAGTGCACAAAAACAATAAGGATATGAATGGTTTAGAGTAAAAAAAGACATTCACAGATCCCTGAAGGTGGTTGGACAGGAAGATCAGGGAGTCGAGAGGGTTTGAGGGCTGCCAGTTTAGGGACCATCTAGAGGACTGAGCACAAGTCTGGTCATTGCTCTAGTCAACTGGAAATAAAATAAGGAAGAAGATGGACGGCAGAAATAGGTCATTTGGCCCATCAAGTCTTCTCCACCACTCAGTGCGATCATCATTGATACTGCTCCAAATCAGGTTGGAATGTTCCTTAGAGAGGAACTTGAAGATGGAGTTGTTTCAATGCATCTTCTGCTCTTGTCCATCCAGGTGGTACAGTCTGTGGGCTGCGTGAGTTAATCTACTGCATCTTGTAAATGGTGTATTCTGGTGCCACTGTGTCTTGGTGCTGAAGAGAGTTGATATTGAAAGTACTGAATGGGGTGTCTGTTCAGTGGACTGCCTTTCCTGCATTACGTCAATTTCTTGAGTGTCGTTGGAGCTTGACCCATCCAAGCAAATGAACAGTATCCCAATACACTCCTGTCTTGTGCCTTGCAGATGGTGCACAGGCTTCTGGGAGTCAAAAGTTGATTTCATCACCACAAAATTTCTACCCATTTATAGCAATCATATTTATATGGCAGATCCAGTTCAGTTTCTCCTCAACATTTGCCCCCAGGATGTTCGAATGGGAAATCCAGTGAAAATAAATGAAAATAAAGTCAACTGGCTATGGTTAGATTCTCATTTGCCAGATTTGGTCATTGTGTGTTACTTGTGTGATGCAAATGTTCTTTGTCACTTAGCAGGCTAAGCTTAAAAAGTTGTCTAAGGCTACTACATTTATGTTTGCACTGCTTCAGTATCAACATTGTGTAATCATCAGCAAACATTCCCACTTCTGCATTATCCGTTCAGGGTGAAGAAGGATAAGGAGGTTAGCAGAGTGTAAAAGGGGAATATGAAAGTAGAATCATAGAATCCCGACAGCATACAAACAGGTCCTTCAGCCCAACCAGTCCACACTGACCCCCAGAGCATCCCATTCAGACAAATCACCCTATAACCCACATAATCTGCAAATCTCTGATCACAACAGGCAGCTTAGCATGGCAAATCCAACTAGCCTGTACTTTTTGGGACTGTGGGAGCACCTGGAGGAAACTCCACGCAGACATTCACCCGAGAGTGGAATTGAACGCGGTCTTCTACCGCTGTAAGGTAGCAGTGCTAACCATGAGCCACTGTGCCACGTTAATTTCAATTCAAGCACTCTACAGCAAGTTATGATATCCTTTCAATCGAAGGCATTCTACTAGCTCTGGAAACAGCCAAACCATTAAAAATGCCAATTTGTCCCTAGTGAAGGGGTGAAAAAAACAAAAAAAGGATCTTGTCTTTACATAGCACCTTCACAACCTCAAAAGTCGCAAAGTGCTTCATAGCCTCAGCTGCGAAATCAGATTTGGAATTTCGGAAGAAAAGTGAAAAGAATTAGGTTTCAGAAAAGAATCAACAGGAAAAGGCTGCCTGTGGCAGTCTTCATACTGAGCGGCAGTTTACTCGGATGCCCCATCTCCTAAAGTAGCAGCAACAACTGTTGAAACATTACAGGCAGCAGCCCACCAACCTCTGTAAGGCTGTTTGATTCTGACAATGTTTCCCTCTCTTACAAAAGCTGATAGCCATCCAGACAGTTAAGACTGATTCACTTACCAAAAAGGGTCATCACCTTCAAGCAAGACTGCCTACCATCATCTACACGCAGTACCAGACTGTTCAAAACTTCAGCTTTTGAAAAGGAGACAAAATCTGTCAATTCTGAATTTTTTCATTTCCAAGTTTTATTCTGCATTAAGGGCTTAGATACCCAGTGGCTGACAGGCAAATATCCTCTGTATTTACTCCAGCTGTACCTTTTATTCATTAAGTCCTAATTGTTCTCAAAAAGCACATTCATGTATGGCTTGGTGAAAAGTGCGGTTTCACCTTTGTGGTTCTTTCTTTAAATCATATCGATGTAGTTGACGGCTGGCCTGATCTAAATCAAAGTTCATATCAGCTCTAAAGGAATGAATGAGGCAAACACATTAGCAACAAGTGAGCTGTAGAAAGGGCAGCGCAAAAGCCATCACTCAGCCTGGACTAAAACGATAGGAACCAAAAGAACTGCGGATGCTGTAAATCAGGAACAAAAACAAAGTTGCTGGAAAAGCTCAGCAGGTCTGGCACTGTGAAGGGAAAAACAGAGGTAATGTTTCGAGTCCGGTGACTCTTTCTCAGAATCCAGTTCTGAGGAAGGGTCACTGGACCTGAAACGTTAACACTGTTTTTTTTTCTTCACAGATGCTGCCAGAACTGCTGAGCTTTTCCAGCAAATTTGATTTGGCTCCGACAACAATAGGAACTGGTTAGTGCCAGACAGGCTTAAAACTGTGGAGAGGGAGAGAGGGAGACAGGGAAGGAGAACACTTGGTGGGTATAGTGGCACGAACATTGAGGCAATGTCACGACGTATCGCTCCGCTTCAGTACCAATAGCACAGCAGCAAAGCCTACTACCTCTGCAGTTCATGAGTCCGGCTAGTACAGCTATGCAAACAAAATGGTTCAGCTGTTCCTGTGGGTAGATCCTGTTCCAATGCCCACATTGTATTCATCGAGATCCAGGTTGTTCTGGGCAGCAACACCATGCAATGTTTGACAGTCCACAACTCTCGGGAGCACTAATCACCTGTTACAGCCAGAGTCTGAATGAAGTCAGAGCGAATGTTTGGAGAAAAGAGCCAAGCAATCCAAATATGCAAAAAAAAAAGAGCAGTAGGACTCCGTCAAACATTTTCATGTGTAACTAACAGACAGGAACACTGTAGTATATGCCACACAGGAGTAAATAAGCTTGGATGAGTAATACAGAGTAGGGCTGAGTGAAATACATCCAAATAAAGGACATTATTATTGTAGCTCAGGTAGTTTAACGGCATATCCATAACAGTGAACAGTCAGCAGTCACTGAGGCTTCAGAGATCATCTGTATAATTTATGATAGTCACAGAAGTGTTACTCCAAAAGGGAAGGCATGCACTGAGAGCAAGTACTGGGGACAGGTAAGCTCTGAAGATTATACAGAAATGTAATTCCTTTTGAAATTAGAGAACAGTATCTTGTTAATGTCAATCATTTACTGCAAAAAGTGTTTATTTTATACCAAGAGTTCGTAAGAACTGCCGCTGCTGGAATCAGAGATAACACAGTGTGGAGCTGGAGGAGTACAGCAGGCCAGGCAGCATCAGAGGAGCAGGAAAGTTGACGTTTGAGGTCGGGACTCTTTTTCAGAAATATTCTGAAGGGTCCCAACCCGAAAAGTGAACTTTCCTAATCCTCTGATGCTGCCTGGCTTGCTGTGTTCATCCAGCTCCACACTGTGTTACCTCTTATTTTATATCAATACTGAATGTAACTGTTGTGACACAAAAATGTATTAATATGCTGTTTTCAGCTCAAAATGGCTGAGTGTCTCAAAGCAAGACTTACAGACCTCTTCCACAGATATGTCGTACGAGCTTGAATAAAGTAATATTCTGATGATCTACTCAGGTCTGAACACTCTATGTGTAAAAACCCCATATTGCAGAACGAATAATATTTTCTGATGCCCATTGACTCTAGCTTTATGTTTCATTGATACACTAGTCTGTCAGATGGAGCCTTAATGTAGAGGATAGTCACTCTCAGCTCTAGAATTTAGCTGTTAGGTCCATGTTTGCACCAAGAATGTAAAGAGAGCCGGAGTTGAGTGAATCTTGCTTGACTGAAACTGAGATTCATGAGCATGATATTGCCAAGCAAGTGCTGTTGAGCACAATTGTTGTTTCCTTATTGTGATTGCATTTACATATCGACAGTCCAAACGATTGACTGAAGCCTTGTCCACACACAGACCACCTGCACATTTTCTCTTCACTGTGAACGATGCTTTTTCCTTCCATGTTCCAAGGCTGGTGACACTCAGGTCCTGAGAATCGAGCATTGCTGGCAGCTCTTGATCTCACATTTGATTTGAACTTACTGTCTAATTGCCTGTAAAATAAATAGAAAACAAGAAGAAGTGAAATGAAATCTGCTCGATTGTCATGAAAACCTACCTGGATCATTAATTGACAACGCAGAAGTTGAGAAATAAAACACAAACCAGGCTGTGGGAACAGGCTGCAGTCGATGGTTATTTCTGCAGAGCCAGCAGAGAGGGACGTTCGAGTGATGCCACAACAATGATGTCTATGTAACAAGAGAAAGTGTACCACTGGCTGACCATAATCTGTGCCAGTCTGTAACTGGATATGGAAATGACCTAGGCTTGCTGAAAAGCATTACTGTAAGCAAGTGGGAATTAATGTACCACCTTCAGGTATGAGCAATACCCCGACCATACTGTTGAGACTGCATCTGGAGGACTGTGTAAAGTACTGGTTGGCATACTTATGGATATGGGTCAATACATTGGAAGCAGTTCAGGGAAGGTTAAGGACTAATGCCTGGAGTGAGAGGATTGCCTTATGAGGAAAGGCTAGACAGGCCTGTATCCTCTGGAGTTTAGAAGAGAAAGAGGAGACTAAACTAAACCATAAAAGATCCTGAGGGAACCTGACCAGCCGGATGCTGAAAGAAATGTTTCCTCTTGTGGGACAATCTAGAAGGAGGGGTCATAGTTTAAAAACAAGGGAGAGCCCATTGAAAAGAGTAACAAGGAAATATTTCTTCTCACTCAGAGGATTAATAGTATTTGGAATTCACTTCCTCAAAAGGCAGTAAATGCAGAATCTTTAAACATTTTTAAGGCGGAGGCAGATAGACTCTTCATGACCAAGATAATGAATGATTGTTGGGGATACGCAGGCACATAGAGGTGAGGTTGAACCCAGTTCAGCCACAATCCTATTGAGTGGCAGAGCAGGCTCAAAGGGCCGATTCGCCTCCTCTTGTTCCTCAGACATATATTTGAATAAACCAGCGGGCAAAGAAACTCAAGTCTTGTCTAATTCCTGCGGGGGAGGAAGTTGTTTCAGTTCCCACTTCACCCACCCAGTGGAAATAGCTCTTCTCCATCCCCCTGACCAACTTCATTAACATCTTAAATTTTAATCAAATCATGCCTCAATCTTCTAAATTGTAGGAAATACAACATTCCTGGTGAGATGATGCATTTTGGTAAAAGGGCAGAGAACATTTGAAATTGGAGCTTAAGTAGTCCATTTGGCTCCTCCAGCCTCAAAAATGTCATAGCTGATCTACGTAGGCTTCAATTCGAAACTGTCGTTTTTCAAAATTTGATCATAGAATGCCGGCATCACTGGCTGGCTCTCGTGACTTTTATGAAGATGGTGACCTGCCGTCTTGAACCACTGCAGTCCATAGGCTGTAAGTCGACTCGCAATGTTGTTAGCGAGGGATTTCAGGATTTTGATCCAACAACAGTGAAGGAACAGTGATATATTTCCAAGTCAGGACAGCGAGTGGCTTGGAGGGAATTCATGCCCAACAAAGAGTCTCATAAATCTACAGCACAGTAAAAAAACACCCTGCTGACTGTCTGATTTTGTTACTATCCTCAAAGTACTCTACTAATACACCTTTTAGAGTGGACTGTAGCATTTTTCCCATAACCAGCATCATGAAAATTCCTTACTTTCTCTCTGCTTCCTTCTTAAATATTGCGGTGATGTTAGCTATGCTCAAATCTACGGCAACTCCTTCAGAGTCTGTACAATTTTGGAAGATAATCACCAGTGCATCTGCTATTTCTTGGGCCACTTCCTGAGGTACTCTGGGATGAAGGTTATCAATCTCTGGGGATTCACCTGCATTAATCCCATTATTTTACCCAATACCATTTTCCTACCAATACTAATTTCTTCCAATTCTACCTTCCCATTAGACACTGCGATTTCCCCTTATTTTGGGGATGTTATTTGTGTTCTCCTTTTTGAAGATATGAAGATGTATTTTAAATAAAAACCGAAAGAACTGCACTAACAGTCCCCATTAACAACTATTCACCCTACCAGCCTGATCGTTAGTAACTCCTTCGTTTGTCCAACTGTCTTTCTCTCTCTTTGGGTTCTATCCTATCCTTTACTCCTTACCCCACCCACCTCCCTATTTTCTCCATATAAACTGACGTTTTCCCAGCCACTATCACTTCTGAGGAAGCGTCACTTGACCCAAAACGTTAACTCTGTTTTTCCCTTCACAGATGCTGCCAGACTTGCTGAGCTTTTCCAGCAACTTTGTTTTTGTTGTTGTTGTTGAAGATGTATTTTGTTGGTCTACCATCACTTTGTACTCCATTTTTTAATTCCTCTGTTTCCAATTGTAGGAGACCCTGTGTTCATCTTTATTAACGTTTTGCTATCAATCTTGAATTAAGAGCTTAATGATGATCATGAAAGCATTGATTGTCAGGAAAATCCCAGCTGGTTCACTAATGTCCTTTGCGGGAAAGAAACTCTCATCCTTACCCGGTCTGGCTTACATGTGACTCCAACCCAACAGCAATGCCGTTGACTCTTGACAGCCCTCTTAGCAATCATAGATGGGCAATATATTCTGGCTTAGACAGCAATGTCTGCATTCTTTGAATGAACAAATGAAAACCATTGATTTGTATGGTCTTTGCAAGTATACTCTCATACTCTATTTTCTGCCATTTAATCAATCCCTTTGTTAAATTCTAAACTGTCACCAATGTGGTGATTTATTTGACAAATTTAATACTAGCCATCATTTCCCTTTTTTGCCATGGTTTCACCATGTTTCCTGCATTGTTCTTATGCCAGACTGGGATGATTAACTTTTGTACACAGATCATGGCAAACATTTAAAGAGTGCATGGACAATCTCCCAAAACCCATTTAAATACTGATCCATGATTTATCACAGCAAGCTCACACCTCACATCATTCTAATTTTCTTTATTTAATGACAGGACTCTCGTCTCAGAAAGAATGACATCACTCTCCACCTTAATGAGGTGGATGAAGTGCACGTACTCAACTTTATTATCAATTATTGATAGACCATAAAATTCCATACAGTGTGGAAGCAGGTCCTTTCGCCCAACAAGTCCAAACCGACTCTCAGAACATCCCACCCAGGCCCATCTCCCTCATCTCCACCTCCCCGAATAATATGGGCAATTTAGCATGGCCAATCTACTTCGCCTTTGGACTGTGGGAGGAAACCCATGTTGACACGTGGAGAATGTGCAATCTCCACACAGACAGTCGTCTAAGGATGGAATTGAACCTGGGTTCCTGGCGCTGTGAAGCAACAGTGCTAACCACTAAGCCACCATTATGAAATTCCTTTTTCGTTACTCAATACCCAGTTGCTTCCTCGCTGTATTGATTCATAAAACTGTTCCATATACGTGCTAAGAATGCCTCCTGTATCGTGTTGCTACTAATTTGATTTGCTCAATTTATATATAGATTAAAGTCAGCCATATTTACAGCCCTAACTTTATTACTTGCATCTCTCCATTCCATTCTAATACCTTTCCCAATATTGCTCCTGTATTTTTGAGTCTTAGGTACAATCTTACTCTCATTTATCAACCATTAATGTTTCTAAGCTCAACTAACACTCTACAAAACGAAAGGAAAAACAGCAGATGCTGTAAATCAGAAACAAAAACAGAAATTGCTGGATAAGCTCAGTAGGTCTGCTGGCAGCATCTGTGGAGAGAAATAGGAGTTTGCATTTCCGTTCTGAGGAAAGGTCTCTCGATCTGAAACTTTAACTCTGATTTCTCTCCACAGATGCTGTCAGACCTGCTGAGCTTATCCAGCAATTTCTGTCTTTTGTTCCATATATGTTCTCCTTCACCACAGCCTATATCCTTGCTTACATCACATTACTTGCCTGTCTTAATCAGCAGTTCTTACCCACCTCCTCCTCCTGTTTACCTGCCCAGCCTATCCTCCTTAGACAACTCATTGATTCCAGGTATTAATCTCAAATCTTCCTCTGAAACAACTCCAATAAATTTACAGAAGATGGCCAAAACCTGCACACTTTATTCAAGAGACATAGCAAGTACTGCAGATGCTGGAGTCAGAGATAACAAAACGTGGAGCTGGAGGAACACAGCATGCCAGGCAGCAGAGGTGAAGAAAAGTTAATGTTTTGGGTTGGGACCCTTCTTCAGACCCGAAACATCAACTTTCCTGCTCCTCTGATGCTACCTCTCCTGCTGTGTTCCTCCAGCTCTACACCACTTTATTCAAGACATGATCTCACCCAGTCTCTTTACAAATGAAGCAGATATCCTTACATTTATGTTCAATTCTTATAATAATAAAGGATACAGCTTATTAGCTGTCTTGATTACAAAGAGATTTTGATCAATTGGGTCAATGGGCTCAGGACCGGCAGATTGATTAAATAGGCTAAATTATTCCTTTCTGTGTTATAATGAATCTAAAACTGATTCCTGCAATCGTTGCTCATAATAAAAACACTTCAATCTAGGAATCATTGGAGTAAACCTGTGCAGACTCCGAGGAAGGTCCAGACTCCCCTTCCTAAATTGTGGTGCCCAGACATATCCTCCAGGTGTGCACTGCACACGATTTCGAATTTCTCGGAACTTTTCCAGTGAAACTGATCTCAGAAATCTTTTCCCACAGGCACTACAGACAAACATTTTACTCTGCACGGTGAAAGACCGATGACACTGAGATGCTGCTGAAAAGACTGACTCTGTTAGACCTTGCTGTGATATGTGCTTGGAATTGATGATCTGGGAATCCTTCCCATTGAATGCGCTGTAAAAAGAACGGACAGACAACAGTGATACTAAAGGTGTAGAACTGGATGAACACAGCAGGCCAAGCAGCATCAGAGGAGCAGGAAAGCTGACGTTTCAGGCCTAGACCTTTCTTCAGAAAAAATCAATAGACAGACAACAGCCCTTCCTTCAGTCCAGAGAACAACATTCTGGCTCCATCACGCCTCCGCCGCATGCTGTGGTCACGTTATTAGACCCGCCTTCCCGTGCACTGATTGGTTGGAGCACTCACCCCGCCCGTCGCTCGTTTCGAAGAAGGTTCGAATTCCAGTCCCGTCCCTGTGTCTCCCCGATTGGTTGGAAGGATAACGCCGCCCCTCCTTCCGCTCGAGGATATTTTTGCAGCCCGCCCCTCGTCCTCAATCAGTTGGAGGACCAGCAGTTCCGGTGCCATCCTCCATTCCCGCCCCTTCATTGCTATTGGTCGTGTGACGTCATCAAACCGGCGTGTCGCTACAGAGCATGCGCACAGCTAATTGTGATTGTATCAGAGATCGGAGGAACTGCAGATGCTGGAGAATTTAAGATAACAAGGTGTAGAGCTGGATGAACACAGCAGGCCAAGCAGCATCAGAGGAGCAGGAAAGCTGACGTTTCGGGCCTAGATCCTTCTTCAGAAATAATTGCGTGGTGGCAGCGACGGAAGGAATGAAAACCAAAAGAACTGCGGATGCTGTAAATCAGGAACAAAAACAAAGTTGCTGGAAAAGCTCAGCAGGTCTGGCAACATCTGTGGAGGAGAAAACAGAGTGAACGTTTCGGGTTCGGTGACCCTTCCTCAGAAGTTCTGCTGAGCTTTTCCAGCCACTTTGTTTTTGTTGTGACGGAAGGAATGAAATGTTCTTTCATGACATCCACAACCGGTGAGTGAAGGTTAAAGAGTGGGGGCAGCGTTGCTGCTATATGCCAGCAAAAGGGTTGCATTATTGCCCAATTTAGGTCTCAAGCTCCAAACAGGGCTTTTCTGGTGCTGCGATTTAGGTTGCAGGGAGCCTCAGGCTTCTTCCCTGAAACCGGACGCGGTCTAACGCCGGCGCCTCCGCATCTGGATTTCGTGGGAAATGTGCAAGCGCGGTTAGCGTGGTGACGTAACAGTGACTGGGCGTGGTCCTCTTTTTCTCCACCCCTGCTTCCTGCTCTCACTCTTCCCCTCCCCCACTCTTCTCCCGTCCGTCCCCATTCCGCTCCAATGTCTCTGTCTGGGGCTCTGCAGTTTTCTTTTATTAGTCCTGGTGGGAGGTTTTACTGCGGTAAAAGTGCAGTGTGAAGGTCAGATGAAGCTGGATGTGATAAAAAGCAGCAAGCCCACCAGAATCCAACTCTGTAACTCTTTGCAAACTTACAGGTGTCTGACTGAATCTTTCCTGCACATGGAGCACGGGAATGGTCTGTCCCTGGTGTAACTGTACCATTGGGTGGTCAGCTCAGGTGGGGAACTGTATCACTTCCATTGTCCTGATATTTCCACAGTATCTCCACAGTGTGGGTATCAGTTGTCTCTCCTGGCTGGGTGATCAGGTAAATTTTAATCCAATAGATAGAAAATCCATATAGTTTCTGTCAACTGTTTGTGATGAGATTTTATTTCAGTCTATCTTAAAGCTCTTTCCACCGTCAGTTCACTGGAACACTCACTAAGTCTGTGTAATTGGTTACGACTCTTTCTGCAGTCTACTGGAAGACCATATGTAATAGGCACAGGAGTAGACGATTTGGTCCCTTGAGCCTGTTCTGCCATTCAATAGGATTGCGGCTATCTGACATTCTTGATGTCCACATTTCCACCATTTTCCTTGTAACCCTTGGTTCCCCTACTAATCAAGAATGTACCTCTCTCAGCCTTAAAAATACGCAAGGACTCTGCCCTGTCAGCTCTCTGTGGCAAGAAGTTCCAAAGACTGTCAACCCTCTGAGATGACAACTCTCCACATTTAAATTATTCTGAGTCTATTGTTTCTAGTCCGAGACTCTCCAATGAGAGGGCAAATCCTGTCAGCATTTACCCTGTCAAGCCACTTCAGAATCTGATTACAGCAACGAGAGGTGATCTCATTAAAGCAAAACTTCAATGTGTAGTGTTCCAATCACTCAGTCTGTGTCACTGGTTAAAGGACTTTCCACTGGGTTCTGTGTTACAACTCTCTCTGAGTTTTTCAAAATCATTTTTGGTTTGAATCTGAGAGCTGAACGGTGACCTCTGGACTGTGTGCAGCAGTTGTGTTAAAAAAAAATACAAAAGCTGTTTCTTGTTTCTGAGGCCAGGCCTGGAAGTCAATTGCAAGTTGTTTCTTGATCAAAAACTCCTTTGGCCATTAATGAGGTCAGTATCTGGGAGCTAGTGCCAGCAAGTCTGGGAGAGAACATCTTCAAACAGAAGGAAGTGCCAGAGTTCTTTAGAACTGGGCCTTTCTGAGAAAGAGTTTGGCTGTTGATGCGACAGCATAACGATTTGACAATCCTGTGTACCTGTGAAATAATGTAACATGGAAACTGCTGAAGTAATCTGGTCAGTTTTGTTTTGATCTTTTAATTTATCCAGTGACTGTTCATATATCTGTCTTTTGGATGAATGGGATTGGAAACAAAGGTTATTGGTTTAAATCATTGCTGTGTTCACTGAGGAGTATATGCAGTATGTTGTTGGGAGATGCTTGTGCTTGTGCATATACTCGTGACCGACACTGATGATAAAATGTCCACGTGCACATCTTTGATGCTGAGTTGGCTGCCAGTGTGAAGGAAGCTGGGAGAAAGGCAACAGAGTAGAGGGAGAGAACCAAGCAGGTTGGGAGCGTATGGTTTGGATATTGGGGTTATTCTTCGCCCATCACCCCACCACAAAAGCCAGCCCATTGTTTCTCTCACTGCTCCCCTTACTCAGCCATACACCCTTCCATACCTAAAGCTCCCGTCCCACCCGTCCCTTCCCCTTGCTTCTCCCAGTATCAGCAAACTTCCAAAGATATTTCTTACATACGTTGTTGCTTTTCTCAGAACATTCAACGACTTGAGAACTGGATAGAAAATGAGAGCCAGAGCAGCCAATCCAGAAGCTTCCAAAATCACTCTACACCTTCTTGAACTACTGCAGTCGGTGTGGTGAAGTTGCTCCGAGATTAATGTTTCGTAAGGAGTTACAGGGTTTTCATCCAGTGGTGATAAGGTAGTGCTGATATCTGTGTCAGTTATAATCATTTTGTTTTTATATCCCACCTTCAACAGAATAGAAACATAGTAAATAGGAATAGGTGTAGGCTTGGAGCTTTTGATCCTGCTCCGCTAGTCAGTTTGATCATGGCTGATCATTCTACTCAGTCGCCTGTTCTCACTTTAGACCCATACTGTTTGATCCCTTTAGCGCTCACGACTACGTATATCTTCTTCTTGGAAACATTCAATGTTTTGGCCTTAACTGCTCTCTGTGGCAGCAAATTTCACAGGGTCACCAGTCTCTGCGTAAAGAAATGTTTCCTTATCTTGGTCATAAATGGCCTAGCCCATGCCCTTAAACTGTGACTCTCTGGTCATTGACAGCATCGTTCTTGCATTACCTTGTTAGTCCTGTTAGAATTTTATTCATTTCTGTGAAATCTTTCCTCATTCTAAACTCCAGTGAAGTTCATCCTAACCAATCCATTCTGTCCTCATACGTCAGTCGTGCCATTCCATGAATCAGTCTTGTGAACCATTGTATACAGCCTCCATAGCCAAAGCATCCTGCCTCTAATGTGGATTCCAAATCTGCACACATACTCCAGATGTGGTCTCACTTCGACCCTGTACTAATTTCAGCACGACATCCCTGCTTCTGTACTCAAATCGTCTTGCTATGAAGGTCAAAATACTGTTTATCTTCTGCACCTGCCTGCTTACTGTCAGTGACTTTTGTTTTCCTGGTTTTGTAATCCAACTGGATAACCTTGAATTTAGGATAACCAGCTGTAGAGCTGGATGAACACAGCAGGCCAAGCAGCATCAGAGGAGCAGGAAGGCTGACGTTTCGGGCGTAGACCCTTCTTCAGAACCTTGAATTTATCCAGATTATACTTCATCAGCCTTACCGTTATACCCCACTCACTCAACTCCAAATCATACTGAAGCATATCCGCATCCTCAAACAGTTTACTTTCCGACCCAGGTTTATGTCATCTCCAAGCTTGCAGATAAGACATTTAAGTTTCCTCATTTAAATCATTAATAGATAGTGTGAATATCTGGAGTCCAGCACTAATTCCTGCGTTCCCACACTGGTCCCTGGCTGCCACACAAAAAAATGACTGTTTGTTTATTCTGACCTGTCTCCCAACCACTTCTGTGTCCCCCGAATACCCAATTCCACGTGCTTTAATTTTACATGCTAATCTCTTCTGTGGGTATTTTGACCACCTTCTCAAAGCACAAGTAAAAGCACATCCATTGCCTCCTTTTCAACTTTAAATGTTGAATTCTTGAAACATTCCAGCAGATTTGTTGAGTCTGATTACCCTTTGTAAATCCATGCTGACTGACTCTGTCCAATCCTGTCATTGTTTTCCAGCGTTAGACAAACTGGTCTATAATTCCATGTTTTCTCTCCACCTGTCTTTTTAAATAGTGGGGTTACACGAGCTACCCTCCAATCCATAGGAACTGTTCCAGAGTCTATCGAACCTTGAAAGGTGACCACCAATTTCCTCTATTTAGATTCAAGCCCCTAGCTTCAGAATACATTCACTACCTCTCAGGCTACTTTGTTAAGTACTCTGGGATGTAGATTACCAGGTGCTGGGATATGTTGGCATTTAATCCCATCGATTTCCCCAGCACCGTTTTCCTACTCATACTGATTTCCTTCAGTTCCTGTTTCCGATGTGTTCCCCACCATTTCAGAGATATTATTTGTGTCATCCTTTGCGATGACAGAACCAAAATATATAGTTAATTTATTCCGCATGATAACTACTCCTATTTCTGATTGTAAGGGATTTGTTTTCAGTAATCTGTTTTTCTGTTCATTATATCTTTAAGAACTTGTACAAACAGTGCGTACGTACTTCAGCAGCTTACTCTTACACTTTATTTTTCCCCTTTTAACCAATCCCTTAATCCTGTTTTGGTGAAATCTGATCTGTTCCAGTCTTCAGATCTGCTGCTCTTTTTGGACAATTTGTACCCCTCTTCCATGGATCCTGTACTATCCCTAATGTCCCTGGTTAGCCATGGCAGGGCCACCTTTTCTGTTTTGTTCTGTGTCTGACAGGAACGAACAACAGTTGAAGTTCCTCCATGTGCTCTTTAAATGTTTGTTATTCCTTTCAAGTTATGTTCCCCAATTTATTGTAGCCTCTCACACTTCATACTATCTTATTTTTCTCTATTTAGGTTTTGGCCCCTAGTCTCAGAATCAACTCTGTCTTAGAGGAGCTCTATCACTGAGTTCTTCATTCTCCCACAATGGGCCTCACACAGCAAGATTGCGAATTATTCCCTTCTCATTACACAATGAAACATTCAAAATTAAAGTTGTCATAGTCTCAGGGAGAGAGAAAAGGCTAATGTGTTTTAACCTGAGGGTCAACCTGCCTCAGGCAAGTGGCAAGGTTAAGAATGTGGCACCTTCATGGTGACCTCAGAAATTGAGCACGTGCTGTTGGCGTCACTCTGAATTGCAAATCAGCTATCCAGCCAGCTGAGCTAACCCACACCCAGTCATTACACAAGACACAGCCGAAATAGCCTATCTCAATTTGGGCCCTCAATGTAATGATCCAGAAAACCACTTCATACACACTCTAGGAATTTCTCCTCTATGCTATTGTTACTGATTTGATCTGCTCAATCTATGTGCAGATTGAAGTCACCCACAATAACCATAAGACCACAAGATACAGCAGCCGAATTAGACCATTCGGTCCATCATGCCTGCTCCACCATTTGATCATGGCTGATATGTTTCTCAATCCCATTCTCCTGCTTTCTGCCTTCTCCTGTGACACTTGATCCCCTCACAAATGTAGAACCTATCTATCTCTGACATAAACACACTCCACAGCTTTCTACAGCAACGAACTGCACAGAATCACCACCCTCTGGCTCAAAAAAAACCCTCCTCATCTCAGTTCTAAAGGGTCGTCCCTTCACTGTGAGGCGGTGACCTCGGGTTCGAGTCTCTTCTACAAGTTATAACATCTTCCCCACATCCATCTATCCAGGCCTCTCAGTATTCTGTAAGTTTCAATCATATAGAGTTGGAGAGTCATACAGTATGGAAACAGACCCCTCGGTCCAACTAATCCTTGCCGACCTAGTTCCAAAACTAAACCAGTTCCACCTGCCTGCACTTGGCCCATATCTCTCGAAATATTTCTTATTCTTGTACTTATCCAAATATCTTTTAAACATTGTAATTGTACCCGCATCCACAAAGGAACCACTCTCTGTTTAACAAAAAAAAAAGTTGCCCCCATGTCTGTTCTTTTTTCTCCTCTCACCTTGTAAGTCTTAATCCATGTCGTCTTAATCCTCTACCCTGGGGAAAAGATACCTGCATTCACTTTATCACTACCCATCAAGGTAGTGTTGTACCTGGGTGCCTTTGTGCTTAGGATGGAACCGTAAGTGGTGACTTGTAAACTTCTCACTATACTCATGTGAGTACATGTGACAATTCACAAAGCTAATTTAATTTGCTTAAAAATGTGCCGCCTAGACTTGAAATCCCCATCCTATGGAAAAGACGCCTGCCATTCTATGTACAGAGGATTTTGTAAACTTCTGTAAGGTGAACCTCTTACGCTCCTGTGAAAAACGTCGCAGCCTATCCAGCCTCTCCTTACAACTCAATCCTGTATTCCCAGCAACATCCTGGTAAATCTCATCTGAAGCCTCTCCAGCTAAATAATATCCTTCCTATTACAGGGCGATCAGAACTGGACACAGTATTCCAGAAAAGGCCTGTACAATCTCAATATGATGTCCCACTCCTATATTCAATGGACTGAGCAGCGAGGTAAGCCTAATAAACGTTTTCTTAACCACCCAGTCCACATGTGACGCAAACTTCAAAAAATTAAGTAAATGAAACCCGAAGTGTCTCTGTTCTACAACACTATCCAAAGCCCGACTTTGTCTAAGTCCTGCCCCCATTTAGAATTAGATTCCCGACAGCGTGGAAACAGGCCATTCAGCCCAACAATTTCACACCAACTCTCTGAAGAGCATCCCACCCAGACTCAGACCCCTACTCTATCCGTGTAACCCTGCATTTCCCATGGCTAATCCACCTAACCTGCACATCTGTGGACTGTGGGAGGAAACTGGAGCACCCATAAGAAACCAATGCAGAAACGGGGAAAACGCGCAAACTACACATATACTGTCGCCCGAGGCTGGAATTGAACCCGGTCCTTGGCATTGAGGCACTGAGCCACTGCGCCAGCCCTAAATGCAATACCTCGCATTTATCCAAATTAAACTCTCTCTGCCATTCGTCAGCCCATAAACCCAATTGATCAAGATCTCTTTATAATCTTAGATAACCTTCGTTGTACACTTTCCCACCAATTTTGGTGTTACCTGCAAACTTACTAACCAAGTAGTCTATATTCTCATATAACTCATTTGTATAAGTGACAAACAAAAGTGGACCCAGCATCGATCCCTGTGGAACACCACTGGTCACAGGTCTCCAGTACCAATAACAACCATACACCACAACGCCCTGTCTCCTGTCATGAAGTGAATTAAGTATCCATTTGGCAAACTCGCCATTAGTATATCATGTGGAACCTTGTCAAGGGCTTTACTCAAGTCCAAGTAAACATCACTGCTCTGACGTCATTGATCATCTTGATTACTTCATAAAAAAACTCAATCAATTTTGTGAGACACGATTTCCCTCGCTCAAAACCGTTCTGACTATCCCTAATCATTCCTTGCCTCTTCAAATGCTATATTTCAGAATCACCTCCAATAACTTAGCCACCATCGAAGTCAGACTCACAGATCTATAGTTCCCAGGATTCTCCCTGTATCCCTTCCTAAACAAAGGCATAACATTAGCCACTCTCCGGTCATCCGGCACCTCACTCATATTTTATAGATAAAACAAACATTTCTGCAAAGGAGCCCCGCAATTTCCTCCCTTACCTCCCAAAATATCCTGGGATACACCAGATCAGGGGCCGGAGATTTATCGACCTCTATATTTTCTAAGGCTTCCAGCACTTCCTCTCCTGCAATATGAGCTGTTTTCAAAACATCAATATTTATTTCCAGGAGTTCTTTCGCCTCCTTTGGTCCAACTTGTCCATGCTGACCGGGTTTCCTAAACTGAACTAGTCCCACTTGCTTGCATTTATTCCATTCATGTACAAATGTCCAAATGTCTTTTCAATGTTGTAAGTGTACCTGCATCTACTACTTCCTCTGGCAGTTCATTCCACATACAAATGACCCTCTGTTTGAAAAGTTAGCCACTTGTTTCCCTTTAAATCCTCCTCCTCCCAGCTTAAAAAATGTACCCTCTAGTTTTGAGTTCCCCGATCCAAGGGAAAAGACTTTTGCCTTTCACCTTATCTACACCCCTCATGATTTTATAAACCTCTCAAAAATATCCCTCAAAATCCGACGTCCCGGTTGGAAAAATGTCCCAGCCTATCCAGTCTCTCCTCATAACTCCAACACTCCAGTCCTTGTGAAATATGGAGTGGAAGTTTGGCATGAAGGCCTCACTTCCGGGTTTCCTCCGTAAAAGAATGTACCTCGACCCCGTATACATTCCACTACGGAGGAAACCCGGAAGTGAGGCAATCCATCGCAACCGACCCCAGAGTTTAAAAACCAGGCGGGAAAACACACCGACGCTTCATCAGAGGCTGCACTGAGGATGTTACCAAGCACGGTAATGAAACGTCTGCGGAACAACAAACCAGCTTGGCGAGCCAACCAACCTCAACACCGACAACCCGAGCTACAGATCGACTCCAAAACCTTAGTGCTCTACAGGTCCTTGTAGAATGTTGTTGGAGTATCTTTCGCCTTGGCAGAAAAGGTTATCTCATATCCCATCTCTGCCTTTGTGATCTCCCTCTTAAGAAAGCCCCTACACTCTTTATACTATTCAAGAAATTCATTTGAACCTAGTTGTCTATATCTAATATCTGATTCCTTTCATTCTTAACTGGAGCCTCAGTATCTTTATTCATCCATTGTTTTCTAATCATACCAGACTAACCTTTCACTCTAACAGGAACATCGTGGAACATAATGGCTCTGAACACTTGTTATCGCACTTTTAAAAGACTCCCACTTAACGGATGTCTGTCTACCTGTGAACAGCGTACTCCAATCAACTTTTGAAAGTTTTTTTCTCTCAAACCATTAAAATTTGCCTTACTCCAATTAGAAACTAACTTTTATGGCAGCCTTGTCCTTTCCATAACTGTTTTAAATCTCGTATGATTATGATCACTGGACCCAAAGTGTTCCCCCATTATCACTTCAGTCACTTGCTGTGCCTTATTATTCAAGGGATGGTCAAGTTTTGCTCCTTCTCCAGAAGGAATATTTACATTGAGTCATACAGCACAGAGACAGACCCTTTGGTCCAACCAGAGCATAATTCCAAGCTAAACTAGTCCCATCTGCCTGCTCCTGGCCCATATCGCTCCAAACGATTCCTATTCACGTACGAATACAAATGTCTTTTATAAGTTGTAATTTTGCCCACATCCACTGTTCATCACAAACGTGAATCACTCTGTAAAAGAATTGGCTCTCATTTCTTTTTTAAATCTTCCTCCTCTCACTTTAACAATCTGTCCCCTTGTCTTGAAATCCCTCACTCCAGGGAAAAGGCACCTGCCTTTCACAATATCTATTATAGATTTTATAAACTTCTATAAAGTCACCCCTCTAATTCCTAGTCTCCAGTGGAAAAAGTCTCAACCTATCCAGCCTCTCCTTATAACTCAAAACCTCCATTTCTAACAACATCCTGTTGAATCTTTTCTTAACCTTCTCCAGCTTGATGATATCCTTTGTATAACAGGCGACCAAGAATGGACACATTACTCCAGAAGAGGCCTCACCAATGTCCCCAACATAACGTCCCAACTCCTAATACAAAGGTCTGAGCAATGAAGGCAAGCAGGCTAAACACCTTCTTAACCACCCTGTCTCTAATCTCAAAGAATGATATGCCTGAACCCCTAAGTCTCTCTGTTCTACAACACTACCCAAGGCCCTACTTTTAATTGTATAAGTCCTGATCTTGATTGTTTTACCAAAATGCAATACCTCGCCTTTATCCAAATTAAACACCATCTTCCATTCCTCAGCCCATTGACTCAATAGATCAAGATCTCTTTGTAATCTTGGGTATCCTCCTTCACTGTCCACTATACCACTTATTTTGGTGTCTTCTGTAAACTTACTAACCATGCCTTCTATATTCTCATGTAAGTCATTCATATATACGTCAAACAAAATTGGACGCAGTACCGATCCCTGTGGAACACCACTGGTAACAGGCCTCCAGTCTGAAAAAAAAAAACAATCCTCCGCCAATCCCTGTCTCCTGTCGTTAAGCCAATTTTGTATCCAATTGACAAGCTCAGTCTGAATCCCAAATGACCTAACTTTACTGATTAGTCTGCCATGTGGAACCTTGTCAAAGGCTTTACTGAAGTCAAAGTAAACAACGTCTACCACTCTGCCCTCAACAATCTTCTTTGTTGCTTCCTCAAAAACTCAGTCATGTTTGTGAGACATGATTTCCCCCATATAAAAGCATGCTGACTATCCCTAATCATTCCTTGCCTCTCCAAATACATAAATCCTATTTATTACGATTACCTCCAACTGCTTACCTACTACCGAAGTCAAACTCACAGGTATATAGTCCCCAGGCTTCACCTTACTTCCCTTAAACAAAGGCACAACATTAGCCAATGTCCAATCATCTGGCATCTCACCCGTAGTTATAGATGATACAAATACTTCTGCAAGTTTTCTCCTTAGGTTCCCACAACAAGATGGATGCAGTACAGCAGGCCTTGGAAATTTAGTCATACTTTAATACAGCATGGAAACAGGCCCTTCGGCCCAAACTGGTTCATGGTCACCATGGTGCCCACTCGGCTCATTCCAGTTACCCACATTTTGTCCACATCCCTCTAAACACTTCCCATCCATGAACCTATTGAAATGTTGTTTAAATGTTGCTATTGTACCTGCCTGAACCACTTTCTCTGGCAGCCCATTCCATATACGCACTACTCTATGCATGAGGAAGTTCCCCTCAGGTCTTTCTTAAATCTTTCCCCTCTCACCTTATACCTGTGCCCTCTAGTTTTCCATTCCCCGTCCCTGAGAAAAAGTCAAAATGCATTCATCCTATCCATGCCCGTCATGATGTTATAAACCTCATTCTCCTACGTTCCAAGGAATAAAGTCCTGGCAACCCTCGCCCGATAACTCGGGTCTACTAGTCCTGGCAACATGCTGGTCAATCTTGTTTGCACACTTTTCAGTTTAACTATGTCTTTCCTATAACTGGTGACCAAAACTTACACAACCTTCCAAGTGTGGCCCCACCAACGATATATACAACTGTAACATAACGTCCAACTCCTATACTCATTGCCTTGACCGATGAAGGCCAGCATGCTAAATACCTTCTTCACCACCCTGTCTACCTGTGATGCCACTTTCAACGAACTATGTACTTGTACTGCTCGGTCCCTCTATTCCACAACACTCCTCATGACCTTAGCATTTACTGTTTAAGTCCTACCCTGGTTTGACTTTCAAAAGTGCAACACCTCACACTTAGCTGTATTGAATCGCACCCGCCAGTCCTCAGCCCGCTTCCCCATCTGATCAAGATCCCTCTAATTTTCATTAACCTTGCTTGCTATCAACGATACCTCCTCACTTTGTATTATCTGCAAACTTACAAGTCATGCCTTGTCCATTCACATCCAGATCACTTATTTAAATAAAAAAGTCCCCAGCACCGAACCCTGAGGCACACCACTAGTCACAGGCCTCCAGTCTGAGAAACAAATTTCAACAATCACCCTCTGCTTCCGACCATCGAGCCAATTTTGAATCAAATTAGCCAGCTCTCCCTGGATCCCATGCAACGTGACCTTCGTGACTAGCCTGCTGTATGGGACCTTGTTAAAGGCCTTACTAAAGACCATCGTACAACATCCACGGCCCTACCCTCATCTATCCTCTTGGTTACCTCTTAGAAAAACTCAAAGATTTGTCAGACATGACTTGCTGCGCACAAATCCATGCTGACTATCCCAACTTTAACTATGCAAATGTTGGTTGATTCTGCCCCTCCGTATCCTCTCCAATAAACTGCCGATAAGCCTGATGTCAGGCTCAGACCTGTAGTTCCCTGGCTGGTCTTTGCTACCTTAAACAATGGAACAACATTAGCCACTCTCCAGTCTTCCAGAACTTCACCAGTGGCTAAAGATGAAGCAAAAATCTTTGCAAGTGACTCTGCAATTTCTTCCCCAGCCTCCCACAATGTCTGAGGATGGACTTGATCAGGCCCAGGAGATTTATCCACTTTAATGCGCTTTAAGGCTGCAAACACCTCCTCTCTGGTAATATGTATGTGGCCCAAAACAGTCCCACTTGTTCCCCTTATTTCCTTCGCATCCATGATTCTCTCCTCAGTACACAGTGAGGAGAGTTAGTCATTAAAAATCTCCATCCATCTTTATATTTTTGAAGATGTCCATGTGAACTGTTTTCAACTCTCAATATTTCTTTCTGTGAGTTCTCTAGCCTCCATTTCTTTCTCCACAGTAAAAAAAATGATGCGAAATATTCCTTCACAATCTCTCTCATCTCCTGAGTTTGAAAACAAAGAAGACCTCTTTCATCCCTATAGGGCCCTGCTCACTCTCTATTTGCTGTCTTGCTTTTCATGCACTTGTAGAATTTCTTTGGATTATCCTGAAGTTATCTATCAAGGCAATTTCATATCCCCTCTTTGCCTTCATGTTCTCCTGCTTAAGAATGCCCCTACAAATTCTTTACTGTTGAAGAAATTCATTTGAACCCAGTTGTGTGTATAATATATGATTATTTTGTATTCTTGACTAAAACATAAATATCTTTTTCATTCATTGTTCTCTAATCCTACCAGCATCACCTTTCACACGAACAGGAACAAACAGACTCAACTCTTGTTATAACAAGGCGTAGAGCTGGATGAACACAGCAAGCCAAGCAGCATCATAGGAGCAGGAAGGCTGACGTTTCGGGCCTCGACCCTTCATCAGAAATGGGGGAGGGGAAGGGGGTTCTGAAATAAATAGGGAGAGAGGGGGAGGCGGATAGAAGATGGATAGAGGAGAAGATAGGAGGAGAGGAAAAGAGGTGGGTTCGAGCCAGTAAAGGTGAGTGTAGGTGGGGAGGTAGGGAAGAGATAGGTCAGGCCATGGAGGACGGACAGGTCAAGGGGGCGGGATGAGGTTAGTAGGCAGGAGATGGGGGTGCGGTTTGAGGTGGGAAGAGGGGATAGGTGGGAGGAAGAACAGGTTGGGGAGGCGGGGACGAGCTGGGCTGGTTTTGGGATGCGGTAGGGGGAGGGGAGATTTTGAAGCTTGTGAAATCCACATTGATACCATAGGGCTGCAGGGTTCCCAAGCGGAATATGAGTTGCTGTTCCTGCAACCACTGCAGGAGGCCCAGGATGGACATGTCGTCTGAGGAATGGGAGGGGGAGTTGAAATGGTTTGCAACTCGGAGGTGCAGTTGTTTACTGCGAACCGAGTGTAGGTGTTCTGCAAAGCGGTCCGCAAGCCTCTGCTTGGTTTCCCCGATGTAGAGGAGGCCACAACGGGTACAGCGGATGCAGTACACCACATTGGCAGATGTGCAGGTGAACATCAGCTTGATGTGGAAAATCTTCTTGGGGCCTGGGATGGGGGTGAGGGAAGAGGTGTGGGGGCGGGTGTAGCACTTCCTGTGGTTGCAGGGAAAAGTGCTGGGTGTGGTGGGGCTGGAGGGGAGTGTGGTGCGGACAAGGAATTCACGGAGAGTGTGATCCCTCGGGAAAGCAGATAAGGGTGGGGAGGGAAAAATGTCTTTGGTGGTGGGTCGGATTGCAGATGGCGGAAGTGTCGGAGGATGATGCGTTGGATCCGGAGGTTGGTGGGGTGGTACGTGAGGATGAGGGGGATTCTTTTTTGGTTGTTTTTGCGGGGACGGGGTGTGAGGGATGAGTTGCGGGAAATGCGGGAGACACAGTGGTGGGCGTTCTCGACTACTGAGGGGGGAATTTGCGGTCCTTGAAAAACGAGGACTCTTGTTGTCACACTTCTGAAAACCTCCCACTGATCAAACGTCCCTTTACCTGTAGTCTGCTTCAATAAACTTTTGAAAGTTCTTGTGTCATACCATTAAAATTTGCTTTAATCCAATTAAAAAAAAAACTTTTATGGAAGGCGTATCCTTTTCCATAGTTGTTTTAAAACTTATAGAATTATTACCAGTAGACCCACTAGGCACAGAGTCTCAGTGGTTAGCACTGTTGCCTCACAGCAGCAGGGACCCGGGTTCAATTCCACCCTCGGGCGACTGTGTCGAGTTTGTACTTTTCCTCCCACAGCCCAAGGGTGTGCAGGCGAGGTGGATTGACCATGTTAAATTGCCTTCGTGTTCAGGCACTGTGTAGAACAGGTGGGTTACTGGGGGAAGCGTCTGGGTCAGATGCTCTGAGGGTCAGTGTCCACTTGTTGGGCCAAAGGGTCTGTTTCCACACTGTAGGGATTTGATGATTAACATAGAGACAGTGTTCCTGTACAATCACTTCCTCTGCCTTATTACCCAAGAGAAGCTGAAGTTTTTTTTTTCTTTTTCTTTCGTAGGAACATTGATTTATTGATCAAGTTTTCTGGAACACATTTAACAAATTACTCACCATTCAAACCTTTAACACAATGGCAGTCCCAGTCAATGTTTGTAAGATGAAAATCACCGACTATTATAACCTTATAATTCTTACGCATATCTGAGATCTCTCTACATATTTGTTCCTCAATTTCCCTCTGACTATTCAGGAGGCCTACAGTACAATTTCGTTAGATGATCGTTCGTTTCTTATTTCTAATTTCAATGTATGTTTTCACTGGACGATTTTTCAGAAACATCTCTTCTAGTTACAGCAGCCACATTTTCCTCAATTAAAAAAAAGGCACTCCCTCACCTCTTTTGCCTCCCTTTCTATCCTTCCTACTGCTTTCTGAAAACATTATTACAGGCAAAATATCTTGTAGGTGGTGTATGATGTGACAAGATGTGAAATCATTCACTTCGGCAGGCAGAATAAATAGGAGCAGAATATTCCTTAAATGGTGAATGACTGCAGAATTCTGAAGTGCAGAAGGATTTAAGGTTTATAAAGTGTGAATTTCAAAGTTAGTATGTCGGCATAGCATGTTATCAGAGGGTCATAGAGCATTGAAACAGACGCACCGGTAAAACTAGTCCATGCCGATTTTGTTCCCAAACTAAACCAATCCCATCTTCCTGCGTTTGGCCCAGAAAGCTCCAAAGTTTTCAAGTTCATGTACTTATCTAAATGTTTTTTAAACATCGCAACTGTATCTGCATCCATCACTTCCTCTGACAGTTCATTCCACACACTGAGCACTCTCTATGTCAAACAAAAAGTTGCCCCTCATGTTCTTTTTAAATCTTTCTCGTCTCATCTTAAAAATATGCCCCTGTTTTTGAACTCCCCCACCTGAGGGAAAAGATCTTTGTTATTCCTTATCTGTGCCTCTTATAATTTTATAAACCTATATAAGGTCAACGCTCAAACTCTTAACTTCCAGTTAAAGATGTCCGGTCCTCTCCAGCATACTTTTATAACTCAAACCCTCAGCACTATCCTGGTATTTTTTTTTTATGAACCCACTCCAGTTTAATAAAATCCTTCCTATAATAGGACGACCAGAATGGCACACAGTTCTCCAGAAGAAGACTCACCAACATAACGTCCCAACTCCTGTACTCAAAGGCCTGAGCAATGAAGACAAGTGTGCTAAATACCTTCTTAACCACCCTATCTGGCTGTGATGCAAATTTCAAAGAGTGATGTGGCTGAAACCCTTGGGTTTTCTGTTTTACAACACTGCCCAGAGTCCTACTGTTAATTGTATAAGTTATGCACTTGTGAAGTATTGCATTTTGGTAAAAGTAATATTCTTCGAAGTAAAATTCAATCTGCCATTCCTCAGCCCATTGACCCAATTGATCAAGATCTCTCTGGAATCCAGAAAGCCACTAGGCCTTATCCCTTATTATGACAGCAAATAATTATCAATGAAACGATGTTTTGCTTCATTTATACAAGAAAGGGGTGAGACCAAATCTCAAATACCACGTGCAGGTTTTCGTCTTCTGTGCATTTATTAAAAGTGGTTCAGAGGAAGTTTACGAGATTGAAATCTGGAATAAGTGGGTTGTTGAATGAGGGTAGGTTGGGCTGGCAGAAAGGGAAAGGATTCGACTAGAACTGCTGATTAACACAGGAACGTAATATGATGTGAGCCAGAACATAGGGTGTACTGAAGTAGAATCTGTATGGGTTGAGCTCTGAAACACCAATGGACAGAAAATGACATTAGTGCTGTATATAGACCCCAAGATGCAGTAATATTGGGGAAGGCATTAGAATGGAATTTAGAGACACAAGGCATAAAATTATGGATGTAATTATGGGTGACTTCAACTTACACAAATTGAGCAAATCACATCAGTAGCAATATGATAGAGGAGGAATTCTTAGTGCCTATGTGGTACAATTTTATAAATCAATACGTCAAATTAGCAGATGGGTATTGGATGATGAGAAAGGAATGATTGACAATCAAGTTGAGCATGGGCCCTTCAGGAAGAGTTGTCACAATAGGATGGAATTCTTCATGGAGGTGGAGACTGATGTTGTTGTTTCTGACGCCAGGTTCCTGTAATTAAATAAAATAAGTTAAAATGGTATGAGGCGTCAGCTAGTTGTGATAAATGGTGGAGCAGTATTTAAATGGATGATGGGAGATGGGTAATGGTAAACATTGAAAGAGGGCGTGGACAAGCTGTGGAAGCTATTCATCCCTCTCTGGCATAAGAACAATGTGGGGAACATGGCAGCAAAATGGAAATGAACGCGTATTAATTCAAGAAAACAGCATACAAATTAGATAAATAACACAACAGAACTGAAAATTGGTAACAGTTTAGATTTCAGCAAAGGAAGACAAAGGGATTTAATAAGAAGGAGAAAATAGAATATGAGAGTATGGTTGCAGGGACCATACAAATCAATAGCATTTTGTTTTCATTGATTCACAGGATGTGGATATCACTGCCTCGGCCAGAATTTATTGCCCGTTCATGATTGCTGAGGGGGCTGTCAAGAGTCAACTGCATTGCTCTGGGGCTGGATCACACATAGGCCAGATCGGGTAAGGATGACAGTTTCTTTGTCTAAAGGATATTAGTGTGCCGGATGGATTTTTCCTGATGATCAACAACAGTGTCATGATCATCATTAAACTCTTAATTGAAAGTTGATCGGAAAAGATTAGTCAAAAAGTATATAGGGTCTCCTTGCAGTCAGAAGCAGGGAATTTATAATGGGGTACAAAGTGATGGCAGACCAATTAAGTATGCCTTAGATTTTCAAAAAGGAGTGCACAAATAATGTCCCAAGATTAAGGGGATCTCAGGGTCTAATGGGAAGGTGGAGTTGAAGGAAATTAGTATTAATAGGAAAATGATATTGGGAAAACTATTGGGATAACAGGCAGATAAATCCCCAGAGATTGATAACCTTTATCTCAGAGTACCTGAGGAAGTGGCCCTAGAAATAACAGATGCCTGGTGGTTATCCTCCCAAATTCTATAGACTCTGAGTTCCTAAGAATTCAAGGGTAGCTAACGTAACCCCAGTATTTACGATGGGAGTCCGAGAGAAAGCAGGGAATTTGTATTGCTTTGGTAGTGGGAAGAAATGTTAGGGTCCACTCTGAGAGGTGGGATAACAGAGTACTTGGCAGATAGTGATAAGATCAGACAGTCAGCAGAGCCTTTTTCTGTGCTGCAGATCTCTGAGATTGTATATTGGGTATGAATTCCCTCCATGTCAATCACCATCCTGACTTGCAAATATATCGCTGTACCTTCAGTGTTGCTGGGTCAAAATCCTGAATTCCCTCCCTACCAACATGTGGGTCGACCTGCAGCTCATGGACTGCAGTGGTTCACGAAGGCAGATTTCTACCACCTCCTCAATGGCAACCGGCTCAGCAATGCCCACAGGATGTTTAAAAAAAATATATCAACGCCAAGTGGGAGTGTGGAAATGAAGCCTAAACAGATCAGCTTTGACCTTTTTGAGGCTTGAGGGGCAGATTGGACTACTCTGGTTCCTATTTCGTATGTTGTCTACTCCTATCAAAATGTATCATCTCACCAGGAATGGTGTATTCCCCGGAATTTAGAAGGATGAGGACTGATATGATTAAAATTTTCCAGATGTTAATTGTAGTTGGTTGGGGGGCGGGGATGTGAGAGGAAATAATCCACTGGGTGGTTGAAGTGGGAGCTCAAACACCTTCCTCACGCCCAGTAATCAGACAAGACTCGAGTTTCTTTGTCCCCCGGTTTATTCAAACATACGAAGGAGGAACAAGAGTAGTCCACTCGGCCCTTCGAGCCTGCTCTGCAACTCAATAAGATCACGGCTGATCTGATTCCAACCTCAGCTCTATGAGCCTGCATATCATCATATTGGTCATCAAGAATCTGTCTGCCTCTGTCTTAAAAAAACAGATTCCGCATCCACTGCCTTCTAGAACATAGAACAGTACAGCACAGTACAGGCCCTTCTGGCCAAGACGTTGTGCCAACCTATTATCCCACTCTGAGATCAAACTACCCTGCATACCCTACATTTTACTATCCTCCATATGCCTGTCCAAGAGTCGCTTAAATGTCCCTAATATATCTATCTGCCTCCACTACCACCGCCGGCAGCACGTTCCACACACCCACCACTCCCTGTGTAAAGAACTTACCTCTGACATCTCCTCTATACCTTCCTCCTAACACATTAAAATTACGCTCCCTCGTAATAGTCATTTCTGCCCTGGGAAAAAAGTCTCTGGCTGTCCACTCTATCTATGCCTCTCATCATCTTGTACATCTCTATCAAGTCACCTCTCATCCTTCTTCGCTCCAATGAGAAACGCCCTAGCTCCCTCAACGTTTCATTATTAGATCTGCCTCCAGTCCAGGCAGCATCCAGGTAAATCTCCTCTGCACCCTCTCTAAAGCTTCGACATCCTTCCGATTAACAAAGCGATGAGAACGGAGCACAATGTTCCAAGTGTGGTCTAACGAGGTCTTTATAGAATTGCAACGTATCCTCACAGCTCTTAAACTCAATTCCCGTGCCAATGAAAGCCAACACACTATACACTTTCTTAACAAACCTATCAACTTGGGTGGCAACTTTGAGGAATCTATGGATGTGGACCCCAAGATCCCTCTGTTCCTCCACACTGCCAAGAATCCTGCCATTAACCCTGTATTCTGCTTTAAAATTCGACGTTCCAAAATGAATCACTTCACACTTTTTGACAAATACAATGATTCTCAACCCTCTGAGGGAAAATAAACGTTCCTCTCCTATTCACTCAGTTCTAGATTCTTCCATGAGAGGGACCACGTTTTCAACATCCACCTGGTCAGGTCCCCTCAGGATCTTTTATATTTCAAATTAGTTTCCTCGTTCTTTTCTAAACTCCAGAGGATACAGGCCTGGCCTGTCTTGCCTTTACTCATAAGGCAATCCATTCATTCCAGGTATTAGTCCATTACACCTTCTCTGAAATGCTTCCAACATATTAACAACATTCGGAACGTACAGTGACCAGACTGAACACAGTACTCCAGATACAAGTCACACAAGTACAAAGGGGGACTGCATGTATCTGAAGGTGATCCATGAATTCCCACTTCCTTACAGTAATGCTTTTTCAGCAAGTTTAGGTCACTTACATTTATCCAATTACAGACTAACACAGGTTATGATCAGACCATTTTACAGTTTGTATTGTTATGCAGACATCATTTTTGTGGTATCACTCAAACCTCCCACTCTGCTGGCTCTACAGAAATAATGACTGGCTCTGCAGCCAGTTTCTGCAGCTGGTTTGTCCTGTATTTTTCAACTTCTATCCTTTCAAGGACATTCATGATCCAGGCGGATTTTTATGACAATCCAGCAGCTTTCATTCTACTTTTGTCTGTTTTAAATTTATTTTCCAGGTAGTCGGAAAGGGAGAATTTGCAGACAGGCAGCTCAACTCAAACACTGGATCAAGAGCTGCCTGTAATACTCAGTTCGCAGGAGCTTTGAACATGGAAGGAAAAAGCATTGTTCGCAGTGAAGAGAAACCATACACGTGGTCTGTGTGGACAAGCCTTCAGTCAATTGTCTGGCCTGTCAATACGTAAATGCAGTCAAAACAGGATGAGAACAATGACATTAAGTGGCACTTGCTTTGTCATATCATGGTCATGGATCTCAGTTTGAGTTAAGCAAGGGCCACTCAGCTCCTGATCTCCTTACATTTTTGGTGCAAACATGGACCAAACAGCTGAATTCCAAATGAGAGTGTGACTTTCCGCCAACTTAAGGCTCCATTTGACAGAGTATTGTATCAAGGAATCATAGCAAAACTAGAGTCAAAGGGATTCAGAAAGTATTATTATCGCTTTGATTATGGGTTTTTGAAAAGATTGTCCCTTCAGACCTGAGTATATCGAAATTTATTCAAACCTGTACCACATACATGCGGAAGAGGTCTTTAAGTCTCGCTCAGAGACACTCTACCATTTGCAACTCGAAACAGCATATTAAGATATTTTCACGTCAGAATGATTGCATGTAACATTGACACAAAATGAATTATATGTCAGTCATTTACTACAAAAACAGGATCCTGTTCAATTTCTTAGAAAGTTCTAAGTCCTCTAATGTTGACAGGAATTCTACTTCCACAGTATATGAAGAGCTTCTCTGTCCCCACCTTCGGCTCACAGTCTGAAAGCCTTCCCTTATGAGTAACACTTACGTGTCAATCTTAAGCTGTACAGATGGTCTCTGAACCCTCAGTAACTGCTGATTGTTCACTGTTATGGATATGCAGTTAAACTACCTGAGCCGCAATAACTATGTCCTTATGGTTGTATTTCAGTCTTAGTCCTATCCTGGATTGCTCGTGCAAGCTTATTGCCCACTTGTGCTGTGTTTTAATGCTCCACTCGTTTCCTTTTATATTTCCCTTCTTGATTCTCCTATCCTTATCCGATTTCCCCTCTGGTTGGATAGTACTGAATACAGAGGAAGATGCTCGTGATTGTAGGAGGGCAGCAGTCTCAGCTGCAGGAGTTCCTCAGCATCAGGTTCTAGTCCCAACCACCTTCAGCAAGTTCATCCATGACCTTCCCTGCGTCAGAAGGGGATATGTTTGCTGATGATTGTGCAATGCTTAACACCATTTGTAACACCTCAGACACTGAACCAGTAGATAGATAAAAGTCGTATCCCTGGACAACTTTGAAGTAAGCTTGCTACATAACAAAGAACATTTACACAAATAAGTAACAACCAATAATAACGAAATTTGACAAATGGGAATCTAAACATAACCTTTTGACATTCAATGGTTGTATTTTCACTGAATTCTTCACTATCATCATACTTGGTGCTAATATTGATGAGAAACTGAACTGGACCTGCTACCTAAATACTGTGCCTACAAAGGTGGGTCAGAGGACGAGATTCGATGGTGATTAATTCAACTCGTGACTCCCCGAAGCCTGTGGAGTGTAACAGAACACTTTCCATTTGCTTGGATGGATGCAGCTCCAACAACACTGGAGAAACCCGACACCATCCTGGACAATGCAGTCCGCCTAACTAGTACCCTAACACTTTCAGCATTTACTCTCTCTTCGCCACTGAGTTACAGTGGCAGCAGAGTGCACCTTCTATAAGATGTACTGCAATTCCTCACCCACTGTCCTTGGATAACACCTTCCAAGCCTGCAAACTACAAACCGGAAGGACAAGAGCAGATGTTTCAAAACGACACCATCTGCATGTTCCCCTCCAAGGTGCACACCCAGCTGATTTGGAGTGGTGTAGCAGACTTGATGGGCCAAAAGGCCTATGTCAGCCCGCCATCTTCTATTGTGATTTTTTGTTTAGAAGTTGGTTAATGCGATGACCAGACTTGTGTTCGGTCCTCTAGCTGTTCTCTAAACTAATAAGTTGCTAAAGCTCTGGCATCACCTCCCTGATTTTATAATCCAGTCTGTGGTCTAGAACAGAAAATATCCCAAAACACTGTCAACCACCTGATCTCCCTGTCAAAACACCTTCAGGGATCTGAGAATGTCCATTTCAAGGTCTCTTTGTTCCTCTACACCATTCAGTATACCCACTTTCATTGTTCACTCTCCCTGAATTCATTATCACTCACTTCTCTGCCTTGAATTCCATTCACCGTTTTATTTTTCACCCGATTGATATCTCCCTGCCATCCATTACTTTGTTCTTCATGGTCAACGACATGACCAATTCCATGTCATCTGCAAACTTCTAAATTATGGCTCCTACAACTCCGTTTTCATCGTTGATCTCCATCAGAAAACAGTGGAACTCCATTGGATGAAAACTGAAAGAACTGTATTTACTGTAAATCAGAAACAAATAAAAAACAGAAATTGCTGAAAAAGTTCAGCAGAACTGGCAGCATTTGTGGAGAGAAAACAGAGATAACATTGTCGAGTAACCCTCAGAACTCCACTGGAAACAGTTATCCAGACATAGGTCATTCCTGGTTGGGATTAACAACAGAATCTAACCCCTGCTGTTGTATGTGAATTTGCTGGTGTCTTCAGAGATTGTTTTCCTGAGTGATCACTTCTCACACACAGGATTGATGAACGGCATCTCCCCAGTATGACTGAGTAAATAAGATTCCACCTCAGTAAGTAACTGAATCCTTCCCTCTGTCTCCACATTTCCCTGGTTTCTCTGTGGTGTGGATGTCCTTGTGTCTGTCCAGGTAGGGTGATCAGGTGAATTCAAGTCCACGCAAGCAGAAGGGCCATTCTTTCCTGCTGTGAATGTATTTTCATTCTTTCTTGTTCTCCCACGGGATATGGGTATCACGGGTCAGGACAGCATTTATTGTTCATTCCTAATTTCCTTGAACTGATGTCAGAGGACAGTAGGGGTCAAGCACGTTGTTGTGGGCCTGGAGTCACTTGTATGCCAGACCAGGTAAGGACTTCCCTTCCAAAGGGTCATGAATGAATGGGATTTCAGGAAATTAAAATTATGGTTCTGTTCCTGAAATCAGGTTTGTATTCCAGATTTTATTCGTTGAATTTAAACTCCAGCAGCTGATGTGTCAGTCCCTGGGGATTACTAGGAGATATATCACCGTGACACTGCTATCTCCCTGTTGCATTGCTTCATTGTAGAGAACAACTGTCACTGTTCAGATCATCCCAGAGTGACAGAGTACAGTAGGAAGCCATTCGGACCATCACACCAGTGTTAGTTACATTTGAGAAATGGTTTGAGTGAAAGGGGAAAGTATCAGCTGGTGCATGTTTGCAACATTTACAGTGTGTGTCCACGTCAGAATAAATGCGGTTTACTGCCGATCGAAGTGTTTACTGGGAGCAAGAAGCTGATGCAGATACAATTTGAGCAAAACTAGCTTAAACGCTACTATTCAGGTAACAAACGTCAGTTTGTTGGTGTAAATAGCAGAGGATGGTTTCAATCCATGACCTCTCGATTATGGGCCCAGCATGCTCCCACTGCGCCATTATGCTGGTATCTATCATGCAACCCACAACTGAAATACATTGTTACTTCCTTCTTGATTTTGAATAGGAGCACGCTGGTTAGCAGGCCTTCCTGCCTACACAATTTCCATGTGTCATGCCACCAAGAATGTGTCAGACAGAAATAAACACACACAAACACACACACATACACATATAAACACAAACAGCAATGTACCATGAACATACACACAATTTCAGACAAAGGGGCCGAGCAGTCCAGCAACTCATTCAGAGAGACAGACTCATGATTTTTCTGAACTTTCGGTAAAGGCTAATCCAACAGGAACATTCCTCATTCTAACAAATTCTGAAGAAATGTCTCGGAACCGGAAACATTCTTTCCCACCACAGATGCTGTCAGACATTATGAGTTTCTCCAGCAATTTCTGTTCTTGTTACATTCCTCATTTTTGTTTGTCTGTGGGTGGCGACATTCTCCAGATCGTGTACATTGACATTCAAATTCATCTGAAGGCCATCATTCGCTATTCTCTCTTTATCATCCTGTTCTCATCCTTCTGCTTTCCAAAATCACATCCCATAGCTTGTAGATTTTTTTCACTTCCTTTCCCTATGGCGTCAAGCACATAAAATTCGCTTGGTTCTGATGAAGAGGTCATGGATTCGAAATAAGAATCCTGTTTTAAAAGACACGCAGACAAACAGACGAACACTGAATTTAACAGGCAGGGGGAATCTGTCATGGGACCAAGGAGCAATCTCTAATTTGGGTGACAATTGAGACATTTCCCTGGGACAGATCAAGATCCAACAAAAGAAATTAGTCTTTTTTTTAACAAATCCAATGTTGGCCAACATTGTTGTGTGATATTTACCACAGCCAGATGCCCCAATAATCCCTGGTCCATGTCAATAAAAGCTGCTCTAGGTGAGGTTGGAGCCCACAGCCTCGGCATTTCACGCGCCTCTATACCGTCATAGAAGGACCGCGCGCTCACCGATTGCATCACTAGAGCCGCAGAGCAGCTCCGCGCACTCATTGCCATCCCCATTTCCGGTTGTATCTTCGCGGCTGGGCCACTGAGTTTCCCTGATTCCCGGTCTGGGAACTGGGATTATATGGTCGTCTACTACATTGCTTACTTCCTTGTTTGAGCGAACTGGTGAAGTAACCGATGTTAAACTACATTGCTGTTGAAAAATACATTTCAACAATATCCTGCACTATCCCCTGATTCTTTGATGTTTTGTACAAAACTATCAATATCAGTCTTCCACACACTGAATGATGGAAACTCCATTGCCTCTGGGAGCAGCGAAGTCAAAGGACTCACTTTGAGTCCCCACATCTCAGTCCAGTGTTGAGCAAGAATTCCTGATGCGTAACTGTTTCTGCTCTTAATATATCCTCTGCCATTCTACTTATTACCCTTTTGAAGCGTGTCTTGCTTTGTGGCGCTGTCACCTTTACAGGAGCTGGTCGTTTGTGATTTCATTGCAGGGACAGTGGTTTGAATCAAAGCCACGGCAGTGGGAACTTGCTGTGTTTTTAGATGACATGAAGCGTGGAACATATATGCGGCAGAATATAAATATTTTTCACGTGAAATTATTCTCCGAGGTGATTTTTTTTTTCACTTGAAATCCTCGCTGTCTCACGTATCTGCTTTTGATCTATCAGAATTCAAACCCAGCTCTTGGAGATTTCTCTCCGTTTCATGATCACCAACCCTGCTTTATGTTCCGTGTTTCACTTCACTGAGGCACTGCGCAATCTAACATTCATTTTTACATTGACACCGTTCAGTCTGTCCTGCTACGGTCACTGCAGCTGGGTGAACGTGCTGCGGTCAAACCAATGCAGCAGCTTTATTCCTGACATGCACCAGTGATTATTGGAGTAACAGACTCAGGAAAAGGGCAAAGGACAACATTGGTCAAAAGAGACTTCGATGGAAAGACCATTTTCTGTGGTTTTCTGCGTCGTTTAATTCATTTGTTCATTCGGCTATAGCTAGAGTATTGTGTGCAGTTCTGCAATTCACATTACAGCAGGGATGTGATAGCACTGGAAACGATGCAAAAGAGATTTATCAGGATATGGCCTGGGCTGAAGACTTTCAGTTATGGAGAGAGATTGGACAGATTGGGTTTGTTTTCCTTAGAGCAGAGGAGATTTACAGGAGGCAAGATT
Organism: Rhincodon typus; assembly: GCF_021869965.1. Taxonomy (NCBI): domain Eukaryota; kingdom Metazoa; phylum Chordata; class Chondrichthyes; order Orectolobiformes; family Rhincodontidae; genus Rhincodon; species Rhincodon typus. The sequence continues at coordinate 84,038,208 of NC_063339.1, forward strand.
GAGGTGTACAAAACAATGTGGGATATTGACACGGTAGACTGAAGGAAACGTTTCCTCTTGATGGCGAGATCGATCAAAAGGGGGGAATAAATTTAAAATAAGATTTCGGAAGGTTTGAGTAGATGGGGGGGAAAATCTTTTTCAGCCAGTGGGTGTTTGGAATCTGGAAGCCTGTGCCTGTAAGTGTTCTAGAGGCAGATATCCGATTAACTGTAAGAAGCATTTGTGATGCTAAGGCAGACAAGTTATATGTGCCAAACGATGGAAAATAGAATTCGGACAGCAAAGCAGTTTTGTTTGCCCAGTGCACGCGTAGGGGTCCCAAGGGCAGGTGCAAACGCAGGCCGTCCTCGATAGTATAGTAGTTAGTATCCCCACCTGTCACGTAGGAGGTGGGGGATCAATTCCCTGCTGGGGGGCCTCAAAAACTTTTTGATTCAACCTTGGGTGATATCTGTGTGAAGTTGGTGACTTCTCCCCTGGTCTCCGTTGAGCTTTCTTCTCACAGGCAAAACATCTGCTGGTTTGGTGAATTGGCCGTGGGAAATTGCCCGTCTTGTGCAGTGATGTGCAGACCAGACAGTTCAGCTGTGGGAAATGCAGGTTTACAGAAAGCTCTTCTCGGGTCTGAGTATCAGTCACTGGACCTGCAACATTAACGCTGATGTTTTCTTCACAGATACTGCCGGACCTGCTGAGCTTTTTCAGCAACTTTGTTTTTCTTCGAGAGTCGATGCAGCCTCATTGGGCCGAATGGCCTCTGTCTATACGGTCGGGTTTCTATGATCTCTGACTCTATGCATTGTAGTCTCATTTTGGATTTTGAAATTGTCTGCACCAAAATCTGCGGATCATTAACATCGATTCAGAAGAGAGGTGATCTCAATGTGACTTCTTGGAAAAACCCTGTGCACTGTTCTCAAGTCTGGAAAACAATTCCTCACAGACAATTTTACATCCACGCTGTCACGGGGATTCTCATTCACATGACCCACACTACACTAACTGTCATCATCATTTCTATGTTAAAGATCACAGCTATTTGCTTACATCTCCGAAAGAAGAGTGAAATTAGCGTCAGTGGATCTCACTAATCGGATACAAAATCGTCGCAAGAAACAACGGATTCTCACTGATGGATGTTTTTGTAACTGATAATCTGTTTCTTGTGTTGTTTCACAAGGCTCGGTGTGAGGTCGCTTTGTATAGACTTTGGAGCAGGAAGAGGCCAGTCAGTCCTTCCAGCCTGCTCCACTATTCAATATGATCATAGGGATCACCCAACTCAGTACCCTGTTTCACTTTTCACCGCAGATCCTTTCGTCCCTTGAGCCCAAAAAACCATCACTAACTCCTTCTTATAAAACATATCAATGTTTTAGCTTCAACCGTTTTGTGTACCACAAAATTCTTCAGGCTAATTGCTTTCTGGTGATGATATGCCCCTCACCTCAGACCTAAATGGATTGCAGCTTATCCTCAAACTGTGATCTCTGGTTATGGACTCTCCAGTGATCAGGAACACATATCGAAATTCTCTGCGCTATACCATCTCATTCGCAATGCAAGAAAGGAAATGGCTATTTTGGCTCTCACAACTGAATCTGTTTTCGCAATATCTTGCTCAGCTCCCTGCTTCCAGTAAACACTTCAATCAGGAACAAATCTATCAAATGCTTTGCATTGCGATAAGGACTGCAAACTTGCAGAAGTCACGTCTTTCCACTTTCACGATCTCCCCAGAAGCTGATACAAGTGGGATGGACGGATTTGTTTTCTCCGACACTCACTCATTTGGCGACAACTTTCTAACTGCTCAATGAGATAAACCTAATTCTTTTCGATCATTGGAACCACTTGTATGAATATGCACGCAGCAAATCGAATACTATGAAACACATAAACAGCCCTTCGTGGAATTTATCACAGCGCTGTGTCAGCGATATGGGATAGATCATCGAGCTGAAACATCATCCGTGTTTGTCTCTCCTCAGATGATCCTTCTCCTGCTGAAAAATTATGCTTTTCTGTTGATAATTGAGGTATTTCCGGCGGGTACTAATCATTATCCAAAGAGAGAGTCTGGTCTGGTCCAATAAATTCTGTTTTGCTCAATGACATTTTCCCACAGCCTGATGCACCAAAAATCTCTGCTCCACGTCAATAAAAGCTGTTCCGGGTGAGGCTTGGGGTCACAGCCTCGGCATTTCACGCGCGTCTATACTGTCACAGAAGAACCGTGAGCTCACCGATTGTGTCATTTATTCCTTGTGCCACGTGCTACGGAAATGCGGCAAAATATCAAACATTTTTATGAAAATATTCTCCGAGGTGATTTCTTTTTCCTCTCAAACCCTCGCTATTTCACGTATCTGCGTTTGTTGTATCAGAATTCAAACACAGCTCTTGGAGATTTCTCTCCACTCCACAATTACCAATCGTCCTTTACCTTCCTCGGTTCAATTCACCGAGGCACTGCGCAATCTAACACTCATTTTTACATTGACACCGTTCAGTCTGTCCTGCTACGGTCACTGTTGCTCAGTGAATGTGATCCAGATTTATCAACGAAACCTTGAAACCAGTCGATCCACTTAGATACTGCGGTTGTGAGACCGAACATCATTTAATAGCTTTTTCCTGACATGCATCAGTGAGTATTGGAGCATCAGACTCAGGAAAAGGACAAAGGACAACATTGATCAAAAGAGACTTCGATGGAAAGACCATTTTCTGTGGTTTTCTGCGGCATTTAATTCATTTGTTCATTCGGCTATGGCTAGAGTGTTGTGTGCAGTTCTGCAATTCACATTACAGCAGGGATGTGATAGCACTGGAAACGATGCAGAAGAGATTTACCAGAATATGGCCTGGGCTCAAGACATTCATTTTTGAAGAGAGATTGGACAGACTGGGTTTGTTTAACTTTGAGCAGAGGAGATTTACAGGAGGCAAGATTGAGACGTAGAAAACAAGAAGGGATATGGATAGGGTAGACTGAAAAAAAGTTTCCTCTTGATGGCGAGATCGATCAAAAAGAGGGAAATAGGTTTAAAGTAAGATGTCGGAAGGTTTCAGTAGATGGGCGGTAAATCTTTTTCAGCCAGTGGGTGTTTGGAATCCGGAAGCCGGTGCCAGTAAGGGTTCTAGAGGCAGACATCCGATTAACTGTAAGAAGCATTCAGACGTAAATTTGTGATGCTAAGGCAGACAAGGCTCTGTGCCAAACGGTGGAAAGTAGAATTTGGACAGCAAACCATTTTATTTGCCTAGTACACACATAGGAGTCTCAAGGGCAGGCGTGGTCATGCGCCGTCCTCGTTAGTATCGTGTTTAGTATCCCCTCCCTGTCAGACTGGAGACCGGCGTTCAATTCCCTAGGGAGGCTTTGACCCTTTTTGATTCAACCTTGGGTGATGTCTGTGTGGAGTTTGTGACTTCTCCCCTGGTCTCCATTGAGCTTCCTTCTCAAAGGCGAAACATCTGCTGGTTTGGTGAATTGGCCGTGGGACATTGTCCATCTTGTGAAGGGATGTGCAGACCAGATAGTTCAGCCGTGGGAAATGCAGTTATACAGAAAGCTTTTCTTGGCTCTGAGGATGGGTCACCGGACCCGAAACGTTAGTTCTGATGCTTTCTTCACAGTTGCTGCCGGACGTGTTGAGCTTTTCCAGCAACTTTGTTTTTCTTCGAGAGTCGGTGCAGCCTGAATGAGCCAAATGGGTTCTGTCGATACGGTCGGGATTGTATGTTCTCTGACTTTATGCATTGTAGTCTCATTTTGGATTTTGAAATTGTCTGCACCAAAACGTACGGATCATTAACATCGGTTCATGATCCATACGACACCAACTGTCATCGTCATTTCTATGTTAAAGAACATACCTATTTACTTACATCTCTGTTTCAAATAGATCGATGTAGTCCAGCGTTATTGGCATTATTGAAAAATAAATGATATCATGTAAACCTCCTAGAAAATATTCACAAGGACGTTGCCAGGGTTGCTGCTTTTGGACTGTACAGCGAGGCTGAATAGGCTGGGGCAATTTTCCCTGGAGCGTCGGAGGCTGAGGGACGACCTGACATAACTTTATAAAATCATGAGGGATATGGACAGGGTGAGTAGTCAAGGTCTTTATCATACAGTGGGCGAGTCCAAAACTGGAGGGTGTATAATTAAAGTGAGGGGCAGAAATTTAAAAGCGACCTGAGGGCCATGTTTTTCGTGCAGAAGATGGTGCATGTATGCATTGAACTGCCAGACGAAGTGGTGGAGCCTGGTAAAATTACAACATTTCCAAGGCATCTGGATGCGTGGAGGAATCGGAATGGTTTATCGGGATACAGGCCAAATGCTGGCAAATGGGGCTGCATTAATTTAGGATATCTGGTCGACATTGGCGAGGGAGACCGCAGGTTGCGTGTCCGCTCTCGACAATTCCACGACGAAATTGATAACCACTGGCACAATGGAAACGAGGAGCGGATGTTCTCTGCTCTCCCCCATCGTACATTGATTGGTAAGAAAACAACTTTTTCTGTTGTTTACAATTTAAACACAGCTTAGCCCCACCCAGTTTCAGCATACCAGCCAATCAACCCAGCAGGCTCCCAGCACAATTGGCAGCGGTGGGATTTGAACCCACACCTACAAGGACGGGAACCTGATTCAGGCACCGTAGAACGCTCGGCCAGACTCGCACGCGCGGCGAGTGCTCAGATATGCTTCTTTCTGATGCTGCTACTGCAAAACAACAAAAGCGAAGGCACAGGGAAAGGCTTCAAGGATCCCTGTCTTGTTCGTCCAGTTTCTGAGCTGCTCGACAGCGCCCAGCTGAAACATTATTTTCCCACCAGATGCTGATAGCCGTTCGATCAAATCAAAAATCAACAGAAAGCTGAGCACACCCCGTGAGACTCGTTTAGGCAACAAATGTAATGTGCCTGGGAGAAGGTATATTCGTTTATGCTTGGATAAAGAAAACATGAACTGCAAGGCATTGCTGGAATTTAGATTTTCACTCTGGCAAATGATTTCGCCCTTTGCTCGAAACAGAACAACTTTCACGTTAACACGTGGCGTGAAAAACACCGGACGACCGGGAAAATGCACCAAGCTAAACAGACCGTGTACCAGATCGTACCGTGCAGCATACTTAGAGTTACCACGCCGGTTTTGCAGTATACGTGGCTCAAAAGTCTGTCTGAAAAGTCTGAGCTGGCGTTATAATTCGAGAACGACAAATCACATTGGGAGGCTGTTTGAACCTCGGCTCAGTTACGAGCTGCCATCTCCCTTGCCTTTCTCCTCAGCCCGACATTTTCCCGGACTCCTTTCCAGTCCTGGACATGAACAACTGTCAGACGGTATCCAGCTGTTTCGGAAACCTGTGTGGGAAACGAGGAAAAGCAATTCAGTAAAATTTACAAAATTCCACGGTACTTATTTAGAGATGCACAAAAGGCAGTTTCTGAACATATTGACAGAACTTAAAAGGCGATCAGAGATGCCAAATAGATGCTAACAGCATGCGATTGCTTTTTATTCAAGAAGTGAAAAGCTCTTGCGCCTGAGTCACCTTCACTATATATCGCTGACTGATTAAGGTACAAGTTGTTTCACTTGAGCTCGCTTTCCTATCTCTCCTTGTTTAGATTTTCTTGCTCCTCTTTGATATAAAGAAAAAAGCATGGGTACAATATCAATGGGTGGCCTGTCTTGTCACTTCCTCAATTTCAATGCCAACGTGTCTTTGACTTGAGAGCACACGTTAATGTTAGTGATTCTGCGAGAGCACGAGTCATGAGGTTCGTCTCAGTCTGTAAATCCCTTCACTCCTTTTGTTGACTGAATGCGCCGCTATTGTGTCCGCTGCTCACAAATGCAAACATGTTTCTCTACTCCAAAACGTGACTGAGGGCTTCTGGTTTCGATTCACGCACTTTGAGACATGGCAGAGTCTGATGGAACTAGAACATTAAGAGATTACTTTGAGATGCATTTGACAGAGAGGAATGCGTGGTGCACTGCGACACCAGCAAATCAAGCTTTTCCTTGACTTTGAGCTGGGACGCTTTTGCACGTTAAGCAAAGGTGATACTACTCCACTACAGAAAGAATTAGGGCACGCTAAATGTACTCTGAAAAAGGATGACCATCTCTGCACATTGATGACCAGGAAGGAGAGAAATTTAACAAAGATTCATACCGCAGTGAAATAGAATTGTCCTCCTTTCCACAACAAAAACACATATGGGCGACCTCATTCCAAGAAAGGTTGGCTGACGAGAACAGTAAACTAGAAAGCTCACTGAACGTCCAACCAGAAGCCTGTTGCTGTAAAAGTGGAACACCACTGTTTCTGCCCGGCTTCAAACCGGGGATCCTTTCGCGTGCAAGGCGAATGTGATAACCACTACACTACAGAAACAAGACCACTACCGCGCCTTAAGGCACTGACCTTCCTGCAGCTTTGAAATTCGCAGCCGTTCAATGCTTCATCTCTCTGTTTCAAATAGGTCGATGTAGTCCAGCGTTCTTGGCAAGATTGAAAAATAAAAGATATCATGTAAACCTGCCCAGAAAATATTCACGAGGACGTTGCCAGGGTTGCCGCTTTTGGACTGTACGGCGAGGCTGAATAGGCTGGGGCAATTTTCCCTGGAGCGTCGGAGGCTGAGGGACGACCTGACAGAACTTTATAAAATCATGAGGGATATGGACATGGTGAGTAGTCAAGGTCTTTGTCACACGGTGGGCGTTTCCAAAACTGGAGGGCGTATAATTAAAGTGAGGGGCAGAAAATCAAAAGCGACCTGCGGGCCATTTTTTTCGTGCAGGAGGTGGTGCGTGTATGCTTTGAGATGCCACACGAAGTGGTGGAGCCTGGTAAAGTTATAACGTTTCCAAGGAATCTGGATGCGTGTATGAATCGGAAGGGTTTAGAGGGATATGGGCCAAATGCTGGCAAATGGGGCTGCATTGATTTCGGATATCTGGTCGACAGTGGCGAGGTGGACCGAAGGTTGTCTGTCCACTCTCTACATTTCTACGACGAAATTGGAAACCACCGGCACAATGGAAGCTAGGAGCGGATGCTCTGCGTTCTCCCACATCGTACACTGACTTGTAACAAAGCGTTCCACTCTGTTGCTTTCCACTTAAACGCAATTCATCCCTCCTCAGCCTCTGGATAATGGCTAGCCAATACAACTGGCTGTTAACCGACGTCCAGCGACTCAAACCCAAGGCTCCTCGAAGGTTGGAATTTGTTTGGAGCGGTCGGCCACACTACCACCAGCGGCAAATTTTCCCATACGAATCTTTCTGATCTTGCTACTGCAACACATCAAAAGCGCCGGCACAGGGTAATGCTTGGAGGAACCTTCTCGTCATTCATTTTCTTACCTGTATGTTGAAATGTTTGTCTGTGGCTTGTTGCAGTGTCCCAACGCAAGCGAGATGAGCAGCACCTCATTTTCCACGAGGGGACCCATTAGCCCGCAATATTGAATTCAATAATCTCAGGGCCTAAACTCTCCCATGTCCCAGCCTCTACCCTACACACCAGGCCTTGTTATCACATAGTCTGCTATTACACATCCCCTGTTGTTCCTCATTAATAGTCCCCATTAACATATATTCACCCTCCCAGCCTAATCGTTATCAACTCTTTGTCTGTGCAACTGCTCTTCTCTCTCTTTAGGCTCTGTCCTATCGTTTACTCCCTACCCCATCACACCCCACCCCCACCTTATTTTCCGCATGTAAACTGACGTTTTCCCAGCCACCATCAGTTCTGAGGCAGGGTCACCAGACCCGAAGTGTTAACTCTGTTTTTTTTTCCCTTCACATATGCTGCCAGTCCTGCTGAGCTTTTCCAGCAACTTTGTTTTCGTCCTGATTTACAGAATCCGCAGCTCTTTTGATTTTTATCATTCAGTTCTGGATATGATCAGCAGTAAACTCTCACACAAATCTTCCACCATACTGAAAAATACCCAGCAACCATTATTATCTATTCCCTGTTGGTTTCAGAATTCAGTGGGATTTCTTGTCATATCCGTCATGAATTTGAAACCAGACTCGTAGAAAGGCAACGAAATGTTTCCAAACATTGCATATAGATTTTAGCTCAAACCTGTTACGTATCTTCTTTCAGCACATTTGCTGCTGGATAATTTTATCACCGTTGGCCTTTCTTCGCAGTTTGAACATGTGTTAAAATATGCACCATTCCAATGGTTAACAACACACACAAGACTGAAGAGACTGGAAGGGGATAAGAGGCACTGGGGACATTTGTGCAACTAATATATTGGGGGAACAGGAAGATCAGCACTATTTATACTGCCATCTGCAAGTTTATCACTTTGTGTCTTACATTCGCACTCACTGCTTTCCAGGCAAAGATTGGACTTACTATCAATCTGTATTTACACCAAGCAGGTACTTTATCTGGTAACTGGACAGGCAGAGGAAACTCGATTTCAACTCTGGGCAGAAGCAGTCAGCGAATCAGAAAGTGGATAGAATGTCATCAAGTATGTCAATGAGAAAAACAAGTAATTCGTACCGATATGCTTGACGCACTGAATAAGACCATACGGTACAGGACCCAAAATAAATCATACTACCCATCATATTCACGCCCCCATTCCACGTGATCGTGGATAATCTGATATTCCTCAGACTCCACTTCCATGCCTTATCCACTTAATCCTTGATTGCCTTAACAATTAAAAATGTCTATTTGAGCCCTGATTTTACTTATCGACTCAACCTGACAGCCCTCTGTAGTAAAGTATTCCACAGACTCATTGCTTCTGAGAGAAGAAATCTCCTCATCTCTGTCCTAAGTAGGTGACTCCTTGGACTGAGATCATGCCCTCTGGTCCTAAACTCTTCCACAAAGAGGAAATATCCTCTCCACATTTACCCGATCAAGCCCCCTAAGAATATTAGCAGTTTCAGTGTGGCCTTCTCTCATTCTTTTAATGTCAAATGAGTACAGGCCCACCATACTCAAGCACTCCTCACTCGAAAATCCCTCTATGGACCAGACAACACGGTGAACCTTCCATGCACTGACTCAATGCCAACGTATCTTTCCTGAGATGTAAGTTCCAATACTGCTCACTGAATTGCAGCTGTGCCTTGTATAATTAGAACAAACCATTTCTATATTTATTGTTTATTCTATTTGAAATATAGGCTATAGTGAATTTGAATTCTGCCACCTGACAAAAGAGCAGCTCTACGAAAGCTTGTGATTTCAAATAAACTTGTTGGACGACTGACTTCTGACTCATTATTTAGCTACCCACTTATTTTCGCGTCATTCACGTAGTTGTCATTCACTTCTAGGTCATTGGTTGTGTCTGGAGGGGCAAGTGACTGAAGTGAAGTGATGTTGAAACTCTTGTCATTCGGCCAACCTGCAAGAATTTAGAACTATGTTCTTGATGCTCTAGTGTCTTCACTTCAACTGGAGTATGGTCCATGGTCAGGGAATAATGACTTATTTGCTTTGTGCATATATTCTAAAAGAAGGTGACTTACAAAGTGTCTGAAAACTAAATGGTCACAGTCGATCTGGCGGAATCAGTGGAGTGCGAGTTCAACTTTCACATCAAAGCTCGAGATCCCGGTCAGACAATAGATCAAGGAATAACACGGAAGAGAGGCTTTGGAGTGACAGAGGATGAAAAGCAAGGGACATGAAATGTTGGAAAACAGCACATGGGAACTGTATAAAGAGCTGGAGCTCGAAGGCTCATTGTGGGTGTTAATTGGTCAGATTCTTCTGCCTGCCGTTTGAATGGACAAACACAGCAGTCCTGTTTTAACAATTACAACTCGTTTCAATTCGAAACGTTCATGAATGTTGCTGTCCCAAAATGATTCAATCATTCGCTAAATGAGAGACACCTTTGGTTTCTGGGTTATTGTCACTCATCAGACCTTTGTCGCTCTCAGTGGATATATCTGACTGTCCCTCTGTCGGTATCAAGTGGAGGATGAGTGGAACGTTGACTGAACAGCTCCTTCAGTCAGCATCAGGCCAGTTGGCCAGATTGATCCAATTGCAACCAACCACTCCCCACCATCTTCTCAGGGGCGACTGGGAAGTTGTAATAAATGCTGAAGTACTCACATCCAAGGGAAGAATTTTAAAAAAAAAAGGCTCGAAGTTTCTTCAGATTGATTAATCTTCTAATTCACTAAGGTTTTGGAGTAGATCTGTAGCTCAGGTTGTGGGTGTTGAGGTTGGTTGGCTGCCGAGTTGTTTTGTTGTTCCGCAGACGTTTCGTTACCGTGCTTGATAACATCCTCAGTGCAGCCTCTGATGAAGCTTTGGTGTGTTTCCCCAACTGGTTTTTAAACTCTCGGGTCCGTTGCGATGGATTGCCTCACTTCCGAGTTTCCTCCACAGTGGAATGTATACGGGGTCGAGTTCAATTGTGTTTATTAATAGCATGCTTCGTGGAGTGCCATGGCATGGATGTTACCAAGCAAGGTAACAAAACGCCTGTGGAACAACAAACCAGCTTGGCGAGCGAACCAAACTCAATTCTAATTCACTGTAAACACTAGTAACGACGATTTTGGCGCTTTGCAATTCAGTGGTAGCGTGGCCGAGCAGTCTAAGGTGCTGGTTTTTAAGCTTCATTCTCTATTGAGTCGTGGGCTCAAATCCCACCACTGCCCTCACCATTGGTGGTGGATGCTGAGAAAGGGCGTTTTTGTTGCGTCTACTTTTCATCTCGGTGTTTGCAGTTCCTCGGGCCTCTGACAGTTTTGGTGACAAAAGCGGTAAAATGGGCAACAGGTACTGAAAACAGTGACAGCTCCAGCTGTTCAGTGCCTCCTCAGGTCTCCGCTTGGGGACTTTGCATTCCATGTTCGCGCCGGTTTCTGTGTCTCAATTGGTCGGTGGCTGAAAGAGCCGTGGCTCGAGACCACCCATGTACACAGTCTCAGCGGTTTCAGATCAAACAATTATACCGACCACGTACAGACATTTCACCCATTAGAACTCTATGATGAGATTGGATTTAAGCAGCACATCAATGATTCGCCTCGGCTCCACTCGGATTGGGTCAGGGACAGGGACAAGTAACAGGCCAGTACACCGTACTCTCCATTCGAAAAGTGGTGTGATCCTTTAGTTATACATTTTGTGTCTGACACCTCTCTCACTGACACCTGATGAAGGAGTGAGGCTCCAAAATCTTGACCGTTCCAATAAACCACTTGGGCTTTAACCTGGTGTCGTGTGATTTCTGACTTTGTCTGCTCCAGTCCAACACCGGCACCTCCACATTTGGGATTTTGCACAGTTTGTGGACGTCCGTTTCCGTGGGTCAATGGATCAGTATCAGTATGTAAATTGAAAAGATGCTGGCTCACGACCATGCAGATACAGTGCTTCATTTGCTTTGGGTCAAGCAATTAAGGCTGCAAGTCCTTCCAGTTAACACAGGCAAAATCCATGACAAGATTGAATTCAAAACATACCTATCAAAGACTCTCTCTTCCCCTGCTCCACACATAGTGAGACAGAGACAAGCAGCGGGATTTGACCCTTTTCTCCAATTTCCCGCTGCCAGCAGAAAGCGGCCATAGCAACTTCAATCAGCGGCTTCCTGCCCATCCCTGGGACACAATTTACAGGAATTCATTCCTCATGAACGGTTCTTCTCGTGTGAAAGGGGCGAAAAAGTTTTCGTTAAATTTGGACAAGGGCTGCAATAGATTCTCCCTATCGTTTGAACCTTTTTAAACAAACCCCTGTCTCCAAATTAGAAGTGGCAAGATTTTGAGATGAGAACATGAATATAAAAACGAACTCTGTTCACATTTAATGAAAAAAGGGAAAAACACACCTTGTTCAGATAATAAGGGAGCAGCGCTGTGAGGCGAATGTAATAACCACTACACTGCAGAAACACAGCGGGCCCACCGACCCTATCTTTTTATGTTGTCTAGGTCTATTATGCACAGGTTATCCAATCATCTATTACATTAGTTTCTAATGCAAGAGACCCTCTCTCAGCGGCCACCTATCACTGCCGTATTGGGTCTGTAGTTTGGTGATTCACCGAATGGCCATGAGTTCATTTCTTTCTGGGGCCTGTGAGAATTTTCACCACCTGCTGCATCCAACATCCAAAGGAGCTCTTTAAATGTCGTTTGAAATTATTTCTGATGCAACAGTGTTAACACCACCATGTCATTTCCTCCACTAGCTAGAAATGCTTTTGAAATACCACATTCCTGTTTGTCCTTCCAGGTATTTGAGAAAGGTATTTCGGAAGTAGCTGATGTGAGCAATGTTTCAGTTCAGCAGGAAGAATGAGGTGGAGCAGTATAAATTGCAGAGTGACGAGAAAACAATGGGAGACTAACACGGACAGGGAAGTGACCGAATGAATCTTCTTTGCTGGAAACAGACTCTGACTTTGAAGTCTGAAAATTGAACAACATAAATAAGGTGGGTGAAATCCTTGCTTTCTTGGGGCTGGTTTGTCCCGAGGCTACTGTCACTTTCGGGGAATGTGTCAGATTGCTTCTGTTTGTAGGCGAAAATGAGGTTCAGTTCCCCGAAGGGGACATGAGCACAGTTTTACCATCTCAAACTTCAGTCCCATTTATTGAATCTTTTGAGATTAAAACGTCACAGGGAAATATTATTGAGATGAATACATGAAAGGTCAGAGCATACAAGGCTACAGGCCAAGTGTTGGAAACGGAAATTGATGAGCCTATAAAAATTCAATGATTCGATCACTTTGGAAGAGAAAAGAAGACAAAAGTTCAGTCATTAAGAGACAATGCACGTGCTTCTGCCGTCATCTCTGGTGGTTAGGATTTGGTACTTTCCCCTTCGCCGCCTGGGTGTGATTCCCGGTCAGGGATACAGGATTGATTGTTCCTGACTGGGACAACAGCAAAGGTAAAGCAGTTCTGACGGGAATCCTTTCAATATCTTGGATCAGTTCATGTCCCCAAGAAAGTCAATGTCCCAGCCTCTTAAAGATGGGAATGGTGCCTGAACTCTTTCCGTTCAGTCAGACAGTTCGCTCTTCATTCTCCTCTGATTCCACTTCCCAAAGAGATTCCAAAGATTCTTGATGCTGAGACTGGGCAATTTGTTTTGTTTTCTTGCCATTCCCAATAGCTGCAATGATTGGGTTGGTGGGTTTGGAAAACTAAAAGTTACTCATGAGCAGCTTGTGGTTTCAGGTTCCTTTTCCTTGGAAGAAGCTGGGACAGTGCTGGCATTCATTGACACGAGAGAGAAATGACTCTCGTTCCCACAGAAATTCAAACGTTATCACAGTTTCATAGTACGGAGAAATATTAGTTGGGAGGTGTAATACATTTCGAGACTACACTCAAGCCAGGTAGGAACCGAAACTACACTCTCCCGATTTGTAATTAGGCATGGTATCCATTACGCCACTTGCTCAACCTGCTCTGCAGTTTTTCACATTGCAGTTATGGTGTTAACACGGACATGAGTAGCAATTGTAACATTCACGACACCAACAGCCAGCAAAGTTAATCGTTGTCACTGCTACAGTTCAATGGCCACGACTTTGTGATGCGGCCAGTTTCACTGGCAAAGAAAACACATTTGTCCTCAGGAAGCTGCCATTCACCCTATCCAGTCCGCTCAGCCATTCAATGAGATCACAACTGTTCCGATAATTCTCAACTCCACTTTCCTGCTTTTCCTCCACAACATGAAGGAAACTCGAGCTTAATCACACCATCGTATATTCCCATTATTGTTCGGAAGTTTAGATCACTTTAATGACCTGTGTGTGTTTACAGGAAATTGAATAATATGAAACGAGCAAAAAAGCCCTTCCTGCAATTTAACCCAGTGCAGAGACAACCATATGAGAAAGTTCAAAGAGCGAAAACATTACCTCCATTTCTCCCTGCACAGATATTGCTCTTCACGAGTTGAATGTTTGCAGCATTTTTCTTTATAATTGTGACATTTTCACGGACAGATCCTCCCTCAATCCACAAACATCTGTGCTGCCGAAAACTGCTTTGTTTCAGGTTAAAATTTATTTCCCAAATCCTGATGTCCCAATAATCCCTGCTCCAAGTCACGAAAAGCTGCTCCAGGTGAGGTTGGAGCTCACAGGCTCGGCATTTCACGCACCTCAACAACGTCATAGAAGGACTGCGCGCTCACCGATTGCATCTTTTATTCCTTGTGACACGTGCTACAGAAATGTGGCAAAATAACAAACATTTTTACGTGAAAATATTCTACGAGGTGATCATTTTCTTCCTTCAAAGCCTCGCTGTCTCACGTTCTGCGTTTGATGTATCAGAATTCAAACCCAGCTCTTGGAGACTTCTCTCCGTTCCACAAACACCAACCCTCCTTTACGTTGCTCGTTTCACTTCACCAAGAAACTGTGCAATCTAACATTCATTTTTACATTGACACCGTTCAGTCTGTCCTGCTACGGTCACTGTCGCTGAGTGAACGTGCTCCAGACTTACCAACGAAACCTTGAAACCAGTCAATCCACTTCGATACTGCTGTTGTGACAGAAGCTTTGACCTGACATGCACCAGTGATTATTGGAGTCTCAGACTCAGGAAAAGGACACAGGACAACATTGATCAAAAGAGACTTCGATGGACAGACCATTTTCTGTGGTTTTCTGCGGCATTTATTTCATTTGTTCATTCGGTTGTAGCGAGAGTATTGTGTGCAGTTCTGCAATTCACATCACAACAGGGATGTGATAGCAATGGAAACGATGCAGAAGAGTTTCACCAGGATATGGCCTGGGCTGAAGACTTTCAGTTATGAAGAGAGGTTGGACAGACTGGGTTTGTTTTCCTTAGAGCAGAGGAGATTTACAGGAGGCAAGATTGAGACGTACAAAATAATGAGGGATATTGACAGGGTAGACTGAAGGAAACGTTTCCTCTTGATAACGAGATCGATCAAAAGAGGGGAATAGATTTAAAGTATGATGTCGAAAGGTTTGAGTAGATGGGCAGAAAATCTTTTTCAGCCAGTCGGTCTTTGGAATCTGGAAGCCAGTGCCTGTAGGTGTTCGAGAAGCCAGACATCCTAATAACTTTAAGAAGCATTCAGACGTAAATTGTGATGCTAAGGCATACAAGGTTATGTGCCAAGCGATGGAAAATAGAATTCAGATAGCAAAGCAGTTTTATTTGCCTAGTGCAGGCATAGGGGTCTCAAGGGGAGGGCTGGGCATGTGCCGTCCTCGGTAGTAAAGTGGTTAGTTCCCCCGCCTATTACACGGGAAACCGGGGTTCAATTCCCCACCGTAGAGGCGTTTAAGCCTTTTTGATTCAACCTTTGGTGATGCCTGTGCGGAGTTTGTGCCTTCGCCCCTGATCTCCGTTGAGGTTTCTTCTCACAGGCGAAACATCTGCTGGTTTGGTGAAATGGCCGTGGGAAATTGCCCGTCTTGTGCAGTGATGTGCAGACCAGATAGTTCAGCCGTGGGAAATGCGGGTTTACGGAAAGCTCTTCTCGGGTCTGAGGGTGTGTCACTGGACCCGCAACGTTAACTCTGATGTTTTCTTCACAGATGCTGCCGGACCTGCTGAGCTTTTCCAGCAACTTTGTTTTTCTTCGAGAGTCGGTGCAGCCTCACTGGGCCGAATGGTCTCTGTCAACAAAGTCGGTTTTCTATGATCTCTGACTCTATGCATTGTAGTCTCATTTTGGATTGTGAAATTGTCTGCACCAAAATGTACTGCTCATTAACATCGGTTCGTGATCCACACGACATAAACTGTCATCATCATTTCTATGTTAAAGAACACAGCTATTTACTTACATCTCTGTTTCAAATAGATCGATGTAATCCAGCGTTATTGGCATTGTTGAAACATAAAAGTTATCATGTAAACCTGCCCAGAAAATATTCACGAGGACGTTGCCAGAGTTGCAAGTTTCGGACTGTACAGCGAGTCTGAAGAGTCTGGGGCAGTTTTCCCTGGAGCGTCGGAGGCTGAGGGACGAACTGACAGAACTTTATAAAATCATGAGGGATATGGACAGGGTGAGTAGTCAAGGTCTTTATCACATGGTGGGCGATTCCAAAACTGGAGGGCGTATAATTAAAGTGAGGGGCAGAAATTTAAAAGTGACCTGAGGGCCATTTTTTTCGTGCAGAAGGTGGTGCATGTATGCATTGAACTGCCAGACGAAGTGGTGGAGCCTGGTAAAATTACAACATTTCCAAGGCATCTGGATGCATGTAAGAATCGGAAGGGTTTAGGGGGATATGGGCCAAATGCTGGCAAATGAGGCTGCATTAATTTAGGATATCTGGTCGACATTGGCGAGGGAGACCGCAGGTTGTGTGTCCGCTCTCTACATTTCCGTGACGAAATTGATAACCACTGACTTAATGGAAACGAGGAGCGGATGCTCTGCTCTCTCCCCCAACTTACATTGATTTGTAACAAAACGCTTGCTTTTGTGGTTTTCAAGGTTAATGCAGCTCATCCCTCCCCAGCTTCAGCATAACACCCAACCAACATAGCAGGCTACCAGCGAAAGTGGCCGCTGTGGGATTCGAACCCACGCCCCTGAGAAAATGGGAATCTGAATCCAGTGCCTGAGACCGCTTGGCCCCTGTACACGTGCAGCCGACGTTCACGTATGATTCTTTCTGATGCTGCTACTGCAAAACAACAAAAGTGAAGGCACAGGGGAAGGCTTTCAGGATCCCGATCTTGTTCGTCCATTTTCTTCGCTGCCCGGCAGTGCCCAGCTAAAACATTATTTTCCCATGAGATGCTGACGGCTGTTCGATTAAATATAAAATCAACAGAAAGCCGAACGCATGTTCTGAGACTCGGTTAGGCAGCAAATCTAATGTGCCTGGGAGAAAGTTTAGTCTGTAATGGTTGTATAAAGATAACATGAACTGCACGACATTTCTGGAATGTGGATTTTCGCTTTGATAAATGACTTCGCCCTTTGCTTGAAACATAACAACTTCCACGTTTACACATAGCGTGAAAAACACCGGACTACCGGGAAAATGCACCAAGCTGAGCAGGCCGTGTACCAGATCACACCGTGCAGCACACTTACAGTTACCACGCAGCTTAGTCTTCAGAGCACACGTTAATTTTAGTGACTCTACGAGACCGCGAGTCAAGAGTTTCCTCTGAGTCTGTAAATCCATTCCTTCCTGTTGTTGCCTGATTGAGCCACTACTGTGTCCACTGCGAAGAAATGCAAATATGTTTCTCCAATACAAAACGTGACTGAGGGCTTTTGGTTTTGATTCACGCACTTTGAGACATGGCAGAGGGCAACGGATCTCGGGCTTTCAGAGGCTACTTTGAGATGCATTTGCCAGAGAGGAATACACAATCCCCTGCTGGACCGGCAAATCAGGCTTCTCGTTGACTTTGAACTGGGACGCTTTTGCACGTAAAGCAAATGTGATACTACTCTGCGACAAGAAAGCATTAGGGCAGACCAAATGCACTCTTAAAAAGGATGACGATCTGTGCACATTCATGACAAGGAAGAAGATAAATTTAACAAAGATTCATACCGCAATGAAGTAGAATTATTCTTTCCACAACAAAAGCGTACGTGGCCGACTTTAATCAAAGAAATATTGACTGATAAGCACAGCAGACCGAAAAGCTCTGTCCACGTCCAGCCATAAAGCTATCACTGTAACAAAGGAGCAGCAAAGTTTCGGCCCCGTTTCAAACCGGGAACCATTGCTTGTGAAACGAACGTGATAACCATGATACTACGCAAATACGAACCATCGACGGCGTCCCCACCGACCTTTCTACAACATTGAAATTGGCAGCCGTTCAATGCTTCGCCTCTCTGTTTCAAATCGATTGATGTCGTCCAGCGTTGTTGGCATTACTGAATAGAAAATGATATCATGTAAACCTGCCCAGAAAATATTCACGAGGATGTTGCCAGGGTTGCAGCTTTCGGACTGCACCACGAGGGTGAATAGGCTGAGGCAATTTTCCCTGAAGCGTCGGAGGCTGAGGGACGAGCTAATAGTAGTTTATAAAATCATGATGGATATTAATAGGGTGAGGAGTCAAGATCTTTATCAGAGGGTGGGCGAGTCCAAATCTTGAGGGCACATAACTAAGGTCGGGGGGGACATCTAAAAGCGACCTGAGGGTCATATTTTCATGCAGAAGGCGGTGCGTGTATGCAATGAACTGCCAGAGGAGGTGGTGGAGGCTCGTGAAATTACAACATTTCCAAGGCATCTGGATGCGTGTGTGAATCAGAAGAGTTTAGAGTGATAAGGGCCAAGTGCTGGCAAATGGGGTTCCATGAAATTAGGATATCTGGTCCACATTGGCGGGGTGGACCGAAGATTGTGCGTCCGCTCTCTACATTTCTCTGACGAAAGTGACAACCACTGGCACAATGTAAGCAAGGAGCGGATCACATCGTACATTGATTTGTAACAAAACGATTTATATTCTGTTGCTTTCCACTTACTCGCATCTTATGCTTTTCCAGCTTCAGACAACCAACACAACAGGCTGCCAACATAAATGGAAGCGGTGGGATTTCAACCCACGCCGCCTACAAGGCTGGAATCTAAATCCAGCGATTGAGACCACTCGGTCACACTACCACAGACGAGCGCCTTTCACATATGACTCTTTCAGATGTTGCTGCTGCAATACAACAAAAGCGAAGGCGTGGGGAAAGCCTTCAAGGATCCTTGCCCTGTTCATCCATTTTCTTAGCTGCTCAGCAATGCCCAGCTACGATATCATTTTCCCACCGGATGCTGACAGTTTGTCAACCCAAGCAAAAGTCAACGGAAAGCTGAGTGTATCTTCTGAGACTCGGTTGAGCAACAAATGTAACGTGCCTGGCAGAAAGTATATTCGGTTATGCTTGGATAAAGAAAGATTGAACTGCACACATTTCTGGGATATGGATTTTCTCTTTGGTGAAAGATTTCACCCTTTGTTCGAAACAGAACAACTTCCGCGTTTACACGTGGCATAAAAAACACAGAACGACATGGAAAATGCACAAAGCTGTGCAGGCCGTGTAACAGATGATACTGTGCAGCATTTTTACAATTACCACGCCGGTTTTGCAGAATAAGTGGTTCAAAGATAATTCTCTGTCTGAAAAATTGAGCTAGCATTAGAATCCGAGAACGACAGATCACACTGCAACACTGTTCGAACCTCGGTGCAGGTACGAAATGCCATTTTCCTCACCTTTCTTGCAAATCAGGCTTCTACTTCGGATTGAACCAAGACGCCTTCGCACGTAAAGCAAATGCGAAAGTATTATTCTGCAGAAAGTATCAGAGTACGCCAATTGCACTCATAAAAATGATAACCATCTGTGCAGTACAAATCAGCGGGTATTCAGGAACAGTGAAGAGAATAATTTAACAAAACTTAGCTCTGCTATTAATTGGATTTGTATTGCTTTACGCCAGAACAGCAGAGATGGCCGAATAAATTCAAAACAGGCGTGACTGGCCAGAAGAGCACGCTGGAAAGTTCGGTCTATCTCCGAGCAGAAGCAGGTCGTTGGTAACGAAAGAGCAAAGACTTCAGCTTCTGCACGCTTTCGAAGCGGCGACTTGTCGCGTGTGAGGTATACGTGATAAACACTACACTACAGAAACAGCACACACTGCTGTTGTGCCCGCTGATCTTCGCTCATCATCGAAATTCGCAGCCCTTCACGTTTTACTTTCTATTTCAAACAGATTGATGTTGTCCAGCCTTATTGTCATCACTGAGAAAGAAAGAAAGTCACGTAAAATTGATCAGAAAATATTCAAAAGGACGTTGCCAGGTTTGCACGGCTTGGACTGCAGGGTGAAGCTGAATAGGCTGGGCCAAATTTCCCTGAAGTGTCGGAGGATAATAACTTCGAGAAGTTTATAAAGCCATGAGGGATATGAACAGGGTGAATGATTGAGGCCTTTTTTCACCGGGTGGGCGCGTCCAAAACTACAGGACATATATTTAAGGTGAGAGGGGAAAAATGAAATGGGAGCTGAGGGGCATTTTTCACGCAGAATGTATGGTGCGTGTCCGGAATAAACTGACAGAGGAAGTTGTGGAGGCTGGTGAAATTATAATATTTCAAAGACATCTGGATGCGTGCATGAGTCGGAAGAGTTTAGAGGGATAAGGGCCAAATGCTGGCAAATGGGACTAAATTAACTGAGGATATCTGGCCAGCATGGACGAGGTGCACCGAAGTGTCTGTTTTCGCGCTGTCCATCTGGACGACGCGACAGTTGCTGATCCCCGGTTTAATTCTTTATTTCCAGAGGATTTCACTCTTGTCTCTGTGGCGCAATCGGTTAGCACGTTCGGGTATTAATTAAAAGGCTGGTGGTTTGAACCCACCCAGGGACGATGAGTTCTTTCGTTTCTCACCATGATGACAATTCTCCGTGACACCTTCCCACGTTCCATGTGAGAATTTTGGCTGCAAGAAGATAACGATGTTAGCCTCTCAGGTATCGAGCGAATCCCCAAATAGACAGCTCTTCAGCGCAACCGAAGCAAAAATGACGAGGCGAACGCAGTTAGAGACACACCAAAGCTTGAATGCTGTTTGTGAGACACCTCGACTTGTCTGTGTTGCTAACCACTCACACAAGTGGCAGCGGGGTAATTCCAAACTGCCCTTCCAATTATACTGGGAGTTTCGTCCAATGCCACTTTCCATGAAGTGCTCAAATAAGGAAAACAAAAGAACAGAATAAAAATGACTCACGAAAAGTGACGATAAGTGATCACAGTCTTGAAGAGGCTGGGTTTTCCGTCTGGTCAACAATGAGGGTGTGCCTGCACAGCAACGATTGCAGCGGATCGAGAAGGCGGCTCATCAGCTCCCTTCTCCAGGACAGAAATGAAGGAAATGAGAGAAACTTAACAAAATTTCATAATTGCAATTACCCTCCTTTTCGCCACAACAGCAAATAACTGCGATTAGAATTCATGCAGGATTTGATTTCACAGCAGCAGTGGTATAACAATCTCCATTCGGTTTCAGTGAAAAGGATGAACAACGTAAGTTGCCTGGAACATGAAGCAGCAGTGCAGGCTGCTTGTGCCCGAAATCATGCTGGGGACGTTCCATGTAAACACAGTTTGGATGCTGACCCAATGGAGGATCTGTGCTGTCCAACATCATAGATCAGTTTGCGAGCAGCAAACACATTTTGTTGCGTCCAACTTAAACGCTGATCATCACCACCATGCTTCCTCACAACCCACGCCTCCTCAGAGACTGGAACCTCAATTCAGCCCCTAAGGCCACAACGAGCCTTTTGCTCAGATATGACATTTTCCGATGTTGCTACTGCAACACAACAACAGCGAAGGCACAGGGAAAGGCTTCGAGGATCCCTATCCCGCTCGTACATTTTCTTAGCTATTTGGGTTTGCCCGGTTACAATATCAATTTCCCACCAGATGCTGATAGCCCATCCATCAAAACAAACATCAATGCAAAGCTGAATCTACCTCGTGAGACTTGATCGAGGAACAAATGTAATGCATCTGTGATAAATTGTATTTGATTATGCTTCGATAAAGAGAATATTTCTGGAACTCAGATTTTCACTTTGGAGATTGATTTCGCTCATTGTTCAAAGCAGAACAGCTGTCCCGTTTACAAATATTATTAAGAAATAAAGAAAATAAAGCCCTTTCCTCACAGTTTGAACATGTGTTAAAATATGCACCATTCCAAAGGTTTACAACGTGCACAAGACTGGGAAGAGTGGAAGAAGATAATGGGCACTGGGCACATTCTTGTAACTAATATATTGGAGAAACGGGAAGATCAGCACCCTCTGTCATTTGTACTGCCATCTGGAAGCTAATGACTTTCTGTCTTACATTCCCACTGCTTGCTTTCCAGTTAAAGCTTGAATTCACCATCAATCTGTATTTACACCAAGCAGCTAATTAATCTGATAACTCTACAGGTAGAGGGATGTCGAGTTAAATTCGGGACAGAAGCAGGCAGTGAATCAGAGAGTGGGTAAATTGATATCAAGTATGACAACCGGAAAAAAAATAACAGATAATTAGAACGGATAAGCTTGACGCATTGAATAAGATGCAGGAGCCAAAATAAATCATATGGTCCATTCTATCCGCTCCCTCATTCCACGAGATCATGGATAATCTGATAGTCTGGAGACACGACTTGCATGCCTTGTCCACTTAATCCTTCATATCCTAAATAATTAAAAATATCTATCTGAACTTTGATTATACTTATTGACCCAGCCTAACTCTGTAGTAAAAAATTCCACAGATTCATCGCCTCTGAGAGAAAATGAATCTTCCCTAAGTGGGTGACTCCTCAGACTGAGATGATGCCTTCTGGTCCTCAACTCTTCCACACAGAGAAAACATCAGGCCCACATTTATTGTGTCAAGCCCCCTAAGAATATTAACTGTTTCAATGCGGTCTTCACTCATTCTTTTAAAGTCCAATGAGTACAGGCCCAACCTACTCAATCTCTGCTCACACGAAAATTCCTCTACACACCAGAGAATGTGGTGAACCTTTACTGCACTAATCCAATATCAATGTACCTTTCTTTAGGTGTGCGTTCCAAAGCTGTTCACTGTATCCAGGCTGTACATTGCATAACTATAACAATCCCTTTCCACATTCATTGTCCATTCTGTTTGAAATATTGGCGACATTAAAGTTGAATTCTGACACCTGACGAAGGAGCAGCTCTCCGAATGTTTTTAATTTCAAATAAACATGTTGGACTATCGACTTGTGACTCAGTATTTAGCTTCTTACTTATTTTTGTTTCATCCACATATTTGACAATGATACATTCACTTCCATCATGTAAGTCATTGGTTGCGTGTTGGGGGGAAAGTGCCTGATGTGAAATCATGTTGAGCAACCTGCAAGAATTCAGAACTATGTGCCTGATGCTCTCGTGTTTTTGTCTCCATACAATACGGTCCCTGATCAGGGAATAATGTCTTATTTATTTTGTGCATATTTTCTAAAGGAAGGTGACTTGCAAAGTGTTTCAAAACTAAATGGTCACATTAGTTCTGACAGAATCAGTGGAGTGAGAGTTCAACTTTCACGTCAGAGCTAGAGATCCCAGTCAGACATCAGATCGAGGGACAACAACTAAGAGAGGCTTTGGAGTGAAAGAGGAGGAAAAGCGAGGGACATGAAATCTTGGAAAACAGTAGATGGGATCTGTCTCAAGAGTTGGAGCTCGAAGGCTCATTGTGGTTGTGAACTGGTCAGAATCTGCTGCCTGCCGTTTGAATGGATCCACACAGCAGGCCTGTTTTAACAATTACAACTCGATTCAATTCGAAACTTTCATGAATGTTGCTGTCCCAAAATGTTTCAATCATTCCCTAAATGAGAGACACCCTTGGTTTTGGGCTTTTGTCACTCCTCAGACCTTTGCCGCTCACAGTGGATATATCTGAGTGCCTCTCTGTCGATATCAAGTGGAGGATGATTGAAATGTTGACTGAGCAGCTCCTTCAGTCAGTATCGGGCTAGTTGGTCAGATTAATCCAATTGCAACAAACTGCTCCCCACCATCTTCTCAGGGGCAACTGAAAAGTTGTAATAAATGCTGATTTACTCACATCCAAGGGAAGAATTTAAAAAAAAAGGCTCTAAGGTTTTTCGAATTAATATTCTAATTCACTGCAAACACTGGTTATGAGGATTTCGGCAGCTGGGCTTCACAGAGTAGCATGGCCGAGTGGTCTAAGTTGCAGGATTTAAGTTCCCATTTCTGTTGAGTCGTGGGATCGAATTCCACCCCAACAAGATTCGTTTGTGATGTACCCTAGCTGGAAGCTGGGCAACGTCAAAAAATGTGATGTCCTCTTATCTTCTGGGTGTTTGCAGTTCCTCGGGCCTCTGACAGTTTCGGTGATGAAAGTGGTAAAATGGGCAACATGTCTTGAAAATAGTGAGAGCTCCAGCTGTACAGTGCCTCCTCAGATCTTCGCTTGTGGACTTTGCATGTCATGTTGGCGCCAGTTTCTGTGTCTCAATTGGTCAGTTACTGAAAGGGCTGTGGCTCCAGACCACCCAGGTATGCTGCTTCAGCAGTTTCAGATCAAACAATTATATCGACCACGTATCTACATCTCACCCACTAGACGTCTATGATGAGATTAGATTTAAACAGCACCATCAATGCTTCACCTCGGCTCCACTCGGAGTGGGACAGGGACAGGGACAAGTAGCAGGCTATGACACCGTATTCTCCAATCAGAGAGTGGTGTGACCCTTTGACCTTTTCGTTCTAAATTCTGCATCTGACACCTCTCTCACTAACACCTGATGAAGGAGCAAGGTTCAGAAAGCTTGTGTTTTCAAATAAACCTGTTGGACGCTGACCTGGTGTCACGTGATTTCTGACTTTGTCTGCACCTGTCCAAAACCGGCACCTCCACATCAGGGGATTTTGCACAGTTTGTTGACGTCCGTTTCCGTGGGTCAACGGATCAGCATCAGGATGTAAATTGAAAAGGTACCAACTCGAGGTGATGCAGATGCAGAGCTTCGGTTGCTTTGGGTCAAGTTCTTCATTTAACCCACGCAAAATCCATGACAAGATTGAATTCAAAATACACCCATCAAGGACTCTCTCTTCCACTGCTCCACACAGAATGAGACAGAGACAAGCAGCGGGATTTGATTCTGCTGCCAGCAGAAAGCGGCCACTGCAGCTTCAATCAGCGGCTTCCTGCCCATCCCTGGGACACAATTTACAGAAGCTTATTCCTCATGAACAGTTCTTCTTGTGTGAAAGGGGCGAAAAATCTTTTGTTCAATTTGATAAAGGCTGCAGCAGATTCTCTCTGTCTTTGGAACCTTTCTACCCAAACCCCTATCTCCAAGTTAGAAGCGGCAAGATTTCGTGAGGAGAACAGCAATAGAAAATCGAACTCTGTTCACATTTAACGAAAAGTGGGAAAAACACGCCTTGTTCAGATAATGAGGGAGCAGCGCTGTGAGGCAAATGTAATAACCACTACACCGCAGAAACACAGCGCATCCACCGACCCTATTTTTTGACATTGCTTGGTCTATTATGCACAGGCTATCCAGTCATCTATTACATTGCAGTTTCTGATGCATGAGACACTCACTCAGAGGACACCTATGCCTGCAGTGTTGGGTCTATAGTTTGGTGATTCACTGAGTGGCCATGAGTTCATTTCTTTCTGGGGCCTGCGAGAATTTTCACCACCTGCTGCATCCAATATTCAATGGAGCTCTTTAAATGTCGTTTGAAATTATTTCTGATGCGACAGTATTAACACCACCATGTCATTTCCTCCACCAGCCAGAAATGCGTTTGAAATGCTAAATTCCACTTTACTCAGAGAGTAGTAAGGGCATGGAATGTAGTAGACTCGCTAATTTTAAGGACATTTAAATGGTCATTGGATAAACATATGGATGATAATGGAATAGTGTAGGTCAGATGGGCTTCAGATTGGTTTCACAGGTCGGCGCTACATCGAGGGCCGAAGGGCCTGTACTGCACTGTAATGTTCTATGTTCTATGTTCCTGGTTGTCCTTCCAGGTATTTGAGAGAGGTCTTTCGGAAGCAGCTGTGAGGAATGTTCCAGTTTGGCAGGAGGATTGAAGTGGAGCAGTATAAATTGCAGAGTGACGAGGAAACAATGGGGAAGTAACACGGACAGGGGAGCGGCCGAGTGAATCTTTTCTTTGCTGTAAACAGGCTCTGGTTTTGAAACTTGAAATTGAACAATATAAGCCAGATGGGTGAAATCCTTGCTTTCTGGAGGTTGGTCTCTCCTGAGGCCTCTGTCACTTTTGGGGAAATGTTTCTGATTGATTCCATTTGTGGGTGAAAATGTTAACAATTGCACCACTGGCCCACTGCAAGCTGTAGCCTTATACACTGCAGTTATGGTGTTAACACGGACATGAGTAGCAATGGTAACATTCACAACATGAACAAGCAGCAGAGATAATCACCATCACTGCTTCAGTTCAATGGCCCCGACTTTGTGATGCGGTGAGTTTCACTGGCAAAGAAAACACATTTGTCCTCAGGGCGCTGCCATTCAACTTAACCAGTCCACTCAGCTATTCAATGAGATCACTACTGTTCTAATAAATCTCAACTCCGTTTTCCTGCTTTTCCTCCACAACATGAGGAAAACTTGATCCTAATCACAACATCGTATATTCCCATTATTTGTTGGAAGTTTAGATTACTTTAATGTCCCGTTTGTGTTTACAGAAAATCAAATAATATGAAACGAGCAAAAAAGCCCTTCCTGCAATTTAACCCAGTACAGAGCCAACCATATGAGAAAGATCAGAGAGCGAAAACGTTACCTCCATTTCTCCCTGCACAGATATCTGTCTTTACGAGTTGAATATTTGCAGCATTTTTCTTTATAATTGAGGCATTTTCACGGCAGATCCTCCCCTAGTCCACAAACATCTGTGCTGCCGAAAACTATTTTGCTTCAGATTAAAATTGCTTTTCCAAAAACTGATGTCCCAATAATCCCTGCTCCATGTCACTAAAAACTGCCCCGGGTGAGGTTGGAGCTCAGACGCTCGGCATTTCACGCACCTCTATATCGTCACAGAAGGACCGCGCGCTCACCGATTGCGTCACTGGAGCCACAGAGTAGCTGCGCGCGCTCATTGCCGTCCCTATTTCCAGTTGTATCTTCGCGGCTGCGCCACTGAGTCTCTCTGGTTCCGGGCCTGGGAACTGGGATTATATGGTCGTATGCAGCAATGGTTACTTCCTTGTGTGAGAAAACTGGTGAAGTAATCCATGTTAAACTGCAACGCTGTTCAAATATACATTTCAACGATATCCTGCACTCTCCCCTGAACCTTTGATGTTTGTCGAAATCCATCAATCTCAGTCTTCAACTTCCTCAATGATAGAGCCTGGGTGCATCGAAGTTAAAGATTGCAGCCCACTCTGAGTTCTTACACATCAGTCTACTGATCGCCAAGTATTCCCGTTGTGTATCCGGTGCTGTTCCTAACACATCCTCAGCCGTTGTTCTTATCATGCTTTTTAATCGCGTCTTTTACTGTGTTACCGTGATCATACAGTGGTTAATATTCTGCGTTGTGGCCGCAGCCACATCGGTTCGAGTCCGAGTCACAGTAGCCGTTATTCTTGCCCATTTTGCTCCTTAGGACTCGTCATTCGTTAAGGAATTAATTGATTTTCATGAAAATATTCTCTGAGGTGGTGGTTTTATTCTCTCAAACACTCCCTCTCTCACATGTCTGCATTTGATGTTTCAGAATTCAAACTTGCCTCTTCTCGCAGACATTTCTCTCTCCCACTATCACAAACCCTCTGTTACATCCTTCCTCCCACGTTACTTAGGCACTGCACAATCTAACACTCACTCCACATTGACACATTGACAAGTGCGCGTAATTAACATCTGTCCTCCCGTTCACGATGGGACATGTCACAGGAAGGACGGTGCTATCTGAACCAGCGCCAGACAGGTTTGCACCTCCCGGGGAGACAGAGTATCATTGATAGTGCCAACACGTGCCTTCTGCAAAATGTGCCTTGTTTCTGTTTTCGAATGAAAGCGGTTTGATAGATTTGTTCCGGATTGAAGTGTCTACTGGAAGCAGGAATTTCAGGAAGATGCAGGGTGAACCGATCGAGATTTGACTGAAGAAACAGCAAATAGCTTTAAAATTTTGGATTAGATTTGTCACTCGAGTTGTGGATGTTGTGGTTGGTTGTCTCACCAAGCAGGTTTGTTGTTCCGCAGACGTTTTATTACTCTATTGGTTAGCAACATCAGTGTAACCTCTGATGAAGCGCTGTTGTGTTTTCCCACCTGTTATTTAAACTCTGGTGTCCGTTGAGCTGGATTACCTCACTTCCGGTTTTCTTCACAATGGAGCACATTTGGGGTCGTGCTCTATTTGTTTATTGATGGCTTTCTCAGTGGAGTACCAGGCTTCTTGGCATCCCCTTGCTTGTCTCTGCTTTGCCTGTCCCAGGATCTTGGCATTGTCCCAATCGAACTGGTGGTTCTCCTTTTTCAGGTGGATGGAGATGAGTGAGTATTGGTTGTGTCTTTTTATGGCCAATTGATGTTTGTATACGCTTCTAATTAATTTCCTTCCTGTTTCTCCAATGTAGTGTTTGCCGCAGTCTTTGCAGGGAATCTTGTGTATGACATTGGTCTTGTTCATAGTGGGTAGTGGGTCTTTGTTCCGGGTGCGCAGTTGGCGTAGGGTTGATGTGGGTTTGTGTGCTACTGTGATACCCAGTGGTCGTAGGATTCTTGCAGTCAGTTCAGACGTGTTCCTGATGTAAGATAATTTGATGAGTGTTTTGGGGCGTGTCGTGTCTTCCTGGTGTCTTTCATGTGATAGACATCTTCTGACCCAGTTTTTCGGGTATCCATTGTCTTTGTATACTTGGAAGATGTACTCTTCTTCTTTTTGGCGTAATGCAATACCCGCGGAACAACGAACCAGCTCGGTGAGCCAACCAACCACAAGAAGATGGTATGTCACTGCCTCTCAGCATTGTGCTGTAGCGAGGCAAATATTTAGCTGTTCATCGGAATTACAGACAGGAAATTCATTTTTCCAACATGATGGGAGTCTTTACGTAACAGAGGTTATGTAAGTAATCCTTTCACATATATAATCATATTCCATCTCGTGTCTCCTGAACACTTAATCTGGCATTGTACATGCACTGAAGGTGCTTTCATAGAATCCCCACGGTATTGAAACAGGCCCTTTGGACCAACAAGTCCACACCGAACCTCAGAGCATCCCACCAAGACCCATTCCCCTGTCACCCACCTAATGTACACATCCCTGAACACTATGGGCAATTTAGCATGGACAATTTACCGAACCTGCACATCTTCAGACTGTGGGAGGTAACCTGGGCACCCGGAGGAAACCCGCGTGGACACGGGGAGAATGTGCAAGCTCCACACAGACAGTCGCCCAAAGGTGGAATCGAACTACTGTGCTAACCAATGAGCTACCGTACCATCCTTTGTTCCTTCTGCGTGTCTATTTGCCTGACTCTTACCTTCTGGATGGTGTAACGTAGTGAAATTGTGAAGCGAGAGTGAGGCTGCAAAAAACGTGTGCTCGTCTTCAAACGTGAAGGAAAACAGGCAAAGACAAGACAGCTTTTTTTCCCCTGAATATTCTGAAGTACCTCATTAAATCACTGGTGTTGCAGCTGCTCTGAGTGAGCTCTTGACCTAACTTTTTCATTTCACATCAGTCCGAATTTCGAACTGAAACCACTGCACTTTTAAGGTTTGAAACGCTCGTCTTGCATCCAAACTTCACTGCTTCAGAGTAAACTGCTTCAGAAGACAGAGGGTGGTGGTTGATGGGAAATGTTCATCGTGGAGTTCAGTTACTCGTGGTGTACCTCAAGGATCTGTTTTGGGGCCACTGCTGTTTGTCATTTTTATAAATGACCTGGATGAGGGCGGAGAAGGATGGGTTAGTAAATTTGCGGATGACACCAAAGTTGGTGGAGTTGTGGATAGTGCGGAAGGATGTTGCAGGTTACAGAGGGACATAGATAAGCTGCAGAGCTGGGCTGAGAGGTGGCAAATGGAGTTTAATGCGGAAAAGTGTGAGGTGATTCACTTTGGAAGGAGTAACAGGAATACAGAGTACTGGGCTAATGGTAAGATTCTTGGTAGTGTGGATGAGCAGAAAGATCTCGGTGTCCATGTGCATAGATCACTGAAAGTTGACACCCAGGTTGATAGCGTTGTTAAGAAGGCGTACAGTATGTTAGGTTTTATTGGTAGAGGGATTGAATTTCGGAGCCATGAGGTCATGTTGCAGCTGTACAAAACTCTGGTGCTGCCGCACTTGGAGTATTGCGTACAGTTCTGGTCACCGCATTATAGGAAGGATGTGGAAGCATTGGAAAGGGTGCAGAGGAGATTTACCAGGATGTTGCCTGGTATGGAGGGAAGGTCTTATGAGGAAAGGCTGAGCGTCTTGAGGCTGTTTTCGTTAGAGAGAAGAAGGTTAAGCGGTGACTTGATAGAGACATACAAGATGATCAGAGGATCAGATAGGGTGGACAGTGGGAGCCTTTTTCCTCGGATGGTGATGGCTAGCACGAGGGGACATAGCTTTAAATTGAGGTGTGGTAGATATAGGACAGATGTCAGAGGTAGGGTCTTTACTCAGAGAGTAGTAAGGGCGTGGAATGCCTTGCCTGCAAAAATAGTTGACTCGCCAACTTTAAGGGCATTTAAATGGTCATTGGACAAACATATGGATGATAATAGAAGAGTGTAGGTTAGATGGGCTTCAGATTGGTTTCACAGGTCGGCGCAACATCGAGGGCCGAAGAGCCTGTACTGCGCTGTAATGTTCTGTGTCCTATAAACGTGAAACTCAGCTTACTGCTGCTGAGTTGCACCGTCACTCTAACAAATGGCTACGGCCCACATGATGGGCTCTTTGGCGCCAATATTAACAACCAGCATCCTATGAGGTAGAGGTGGGGATCAAACCCACGATTTTTAGCTTACAAGACCAATGCCTTCCCACTTGGCCACTCCGCCATCCTTTGTGCTAAAACTACACTGCTGCTCTCCATTGGTTTGTGAACTATGAGTGCGTTTATTCGAAATTGTTGGAAAAGTAAGATAAACTGACAAATTACTTGATGTTAAAATATACAACGGGATGATCAAGAGAGAACAGTAAATGATTGAGTTCAGACAAATTTGGAAGTCATTGTAAACGATTTGGGTCAACCCATACAGGAATCAGATAGCAAAAACTGAATGTGAAATTCTTCCTGCAATTGTCTTGGTTTTAATGAGCACACAACTGCAGATCATTGCAGTAATGATTTCCTAGCGCAGAGAAGGCAATACTTGCTTGCGAGGTCGCGTCAGGAATGTTCACTGGATTCATCCCAGGGATGTGAGGACTGTCGTCCAGGAGCATGGAAATAATATCAGTCAATGCGCTATAGAGTTTAGAATGATGAGAGATGGGGAAAATATGTTCATTCTCAAAATAATCATTTGGTAGAATTCAATACAGACAGGCATAAAGAAGTGTCGATTTTAGTTTCACTCTGACATTTGGTGAAGGATATAAACTGCCCTTACCCAGTCTACAATGTAAGTGACTCGAGCCCCACAGGGAGGTAGTTGAATGTCAGTTAACTTTCGAAATAGCTGAGAGTCAGTCGGGTCACAGGGATTTAGGGATGTTGGCGTTATAAGCCATTCCCACATTCCATGAAAGTACCAAAGAAGTGAGTCAAGAGCTTTTGGTCCCCATAGAGACAATGTCCATGATGTGGTTAGATAATAATTTGGTTAGTTGAGTTTAAAAATGGAAAAATCGCATTAATTAAACGAACAGATCATCATACAACTGCAATGTCTACAGTTCAGTCTCAGTTCGAGCAACGTATGTTATCCTTGTCCTTCCTCTTCGCCACAACGAAAGAGATTAGAAAAGACGCAGACTATTTTGTCGGGATGGTGGACAGGATGCAGGATTACATTGACGAGATGTTGGAA
This sequence comes from Rhincodon typus, assembly GCF_021869965.1. Classification (NCBI taxonomy): domain Eukaryota; kingdom Metazoa; phylum Chordata; class Chondrichthyes; order Orectolobiformes; family Rhincodontidae; genus Rhincodon; species Rhincodon typus. The sequence continues at coordinate 84,069,866 of NC_063339.1, forward strand.
AAGTTGGAAAAGCTTCACCTGATGTCGGGAAAATTGGGAAGTAAACTAACGGAGATTTCCCTGACGATGCGAGGTTCAGTGTGTTTATATTTGCGGAACATTTCCTCTTTCGGGGGAATCAAGGTCAAGAGGTCAGAGATTCAAAAATAAAGTGAATGATAAAGAAAACATGAGAGTCGAATTTCTTTGACTCAGAGAGTTATTTAAGTCGGTAACGATTTTTCAGAAATAAAAGTAGAAGCTGATTCCTGAGGGTTTTAAAAGATATATGAGCAAACATACAAGGAGTGAATTTAACAAGGGGAGAGAGTCAGTGTCCAGGTCTGAGAGGAATGGGTGCCGGATACGGGGTGGCAGGGCAGGACGGGGCAGGGAAATCAATTCGAATTTGAATGACTTTAGGTGCAAAGAAATTTCGTGAACAGATGATTAAGATTGAGTGTGAAAACGCTCATGGTTTTGAAAAGTGTAGCATATTATTCAAAGTGAAGTCCGTTGTAAATTGCAACACAACTGATCTTGATTTTCAAAAACAGATAAAGGAAATTTAGATGTAAATAAATTTTGTGAACGCGTGCAGCTGAATAGCTTTGACTGTAAAAATATTTCATGGTTTTGAAATGCTTGGCATATGTTTCCCCGTGAAGCATTATCTTTGGAACTGAACTTTTTTTTTCAATTGGTGAGGAAAGTCATCCCCTAATAATTAGGAAGTGAACTAGCTCTTGGAGACACAATTCCTGCTTTTATCTAGCAGGTTCAAATTCCACCAGACTTGTGTTTTTGTTCCTTTTCCACGTAGATAATATTCGAACGTCAAACGGAGATATGTGAAAAAGCGGGAGTTTGACCAAATTAAATCAGAAGAAATATTCATGCAAATATAATTGATTCCTTCCGCTCGTGGTTAGGATTCGGCGCGTTCACCGCCACGATCTGTCTCCGTTCCTGTTCAGCTAATCAGGATTTATTCTTCTTGATAGTGACAACAACAGAAGCAGAGCAACTGTGACAGGAATCCTTTCAATGTCTCGGATCAGTTACTGATCCCGAGAACATGAGTCAATGCCCCAGATTCTTAAAGACGACCGTCTCTGCTCAGTGGGACAGTTCATCTTTAATTCTCCTCTGATTCCACTTCCCAAAGTGTTTCTAAAGATTCATAAAGCTGAGACTGGGTTTTCCATTTTGTTTCCTTGCCATTGTCAGGAACTGCATGAGTGGGCTGGTGGGTTTGGGAAATGGAAAGGTGCCCGTGAGCAGCTTGTGGGACTATTTCAGCTTCCATTCCTTTAATGATGCTGGAACATTCACTCTGATGTTCTTGATAGAATTTACTGATTTTAGACTGTGAAAGGATTCTCGTTCGTGTGCAACAGAAATTCAAACCTCATCGCGGCTTCAGGCCAATGAGAAATAGTAATTTGGAAGTATAAATAAGTCATGAACTGCACTCGACCAGAGAGAAAACTACAATCTCCTGATCCCTAAACAGACGTCATTACGTTAGCCATTGTGCTACTCTGGACAGAGCTGAAAAAAGCGAGTCAGGTTTGTTTGAAACCAAGAATATTAGGTTTCTAATGATGCAAATACAGTCAGTTACTTGTTTTGTCGTTTACTCACAAGAACATTTGTGGAAAATGCCTGAGCATATCTGTATTGGAATCTACCCCCACTCCCATCCCACAACCAAATTGTTTATTTCTCGTTGTGCCTGACGGAAGTTCGAGAGTAATTCCTGGATCCACCCGGTGACACACAGACTGAAATCAATCTCCCCAGTTCAGAGCAGAATATATCAACGAGAAACTTAAATGGCAAGAAGACAGAAAGAATGGGGTGGAGAAAGCCAGGCTGAGGGAGAAAAAGGGACAGACAAACGGGTGGGGAGTTAAAAAAGACGATTGCGGACACGCAGGGAGAGGGGGGAGAAAATATGCAGAAAGTGTGCGACCTTTCTACCTCCTTTTATCGTAATAATTTCTCACTGGGGTCTGATCACTTCACTTAATTCTGCACAGCAGTGCTTCTGTAAATTGTGACCTTCTGTTAATTGTGAGCTTCTGGTGCAACGGTAGTGTGTCTGATTCCAGATCGGAAAGTTGCGTGTTCAGATCATGTCAGGCTCATGGTCTCTCGGCTCAGTAAAGTGCTTCTTCTTTATATCGAAGCAGAGCTTGTTGTTTGGGGGTGCTGCTTGATAGTGTTTCTCCTTTTCAGTAGCTGTTCAATTGCACATGGTACTTTCCTGTCCGTTTTATATTGGGAACACTGCCGCAGGGATGTTGTTTGCCCAAACACAAAGTGTTCATCGTGGGGTTTAAACACACAACTGCCTCCCTCTGGGAAGCCGCTTCATTCAGTCAGTAACAATGCCATGCTGCTAACATTATGCAGATATTTTCTCACTTAATTTGTAAACACGCAACTTTACGGTTCAATCTATAAGGAGATTTCAGCTCCCGATATTAAAGCAGATGACAGTGAGTTCAGAAAGAAATTTTTCCAATCAACAACAATTCCTTTTACACGTGGGATGATCTTTATTGAACAGCAGGAGAAGAAACTGCAGTCCCACAACCCCTCTTCACATTAACGGTGAAGCTGAATTTTATCAACTGTATCGGTAAAATCCAATGGCAGCCAATGAGTTCAGTTCCAATGCTGGTTGGTGCTGTCTGCTTCCTGATTGTTGTGTGAGTTACAGGCAAAGTCTCCAGGAAATATATTTATCATGTGGATGTATTGCCAGGACAATAGAACAATGAGTCGAAAGTCAGGAACCTGAAAATCGCCGAATTTTGAAATTCAAGAAATAGGACGCACTGAAGATGCATCGGACCTTCACGATCTCCCTGAACTCTCTGTGACGAACAGAATCCAAGCGAGAATGATCTTTTTGCCAAGATTACAGCAGAAATCTGAGAGGACTCCTCCTGAATGTTTTCCAAGACACTGAAGATTTCTTCTTCCTTTGTGACATGTTCTATTTTGATCCAAGAAATGTTTATTCTCGGATGGGGTGGACAAGATTGTGAGTATTCCCAGCATTTTCTAAGTGTAAAGGCACGACTCTGTAAAAACAACAAAAGTGAAAATCTATGACAGACTGAGAGACACATTTAATTCACTGACAGAAAGAATAAGGAACAAAGCAGAAGAAACGCTGATGAACCAACTTTCACTGTTGAGTTGTAGCTTCTTTAATGTTCTCGTCGTTCGGAAGGAGCTTTCTCCACTGTAACCTTGGTTTAAAATTCAGACGGAGAATGACTCCATGTTGCTGTTGTGTGAGTAGTCACAGTGGACAAGGCTGCTTAACAAAGATAAACCAGGTCGTTGAGTGTTTGTGGAGTGGTGCTGGCCGTCAGTCTTACTTAGAATGACTTTCAATGCAGTTGGAACAATCCAAAATATCATCAGTGGAAAACAAATGCAGAGGGAACGGAGTGAAAGGGCCGTGATTAGCTACAAGGCATGACAGCGTGAAACTAAGACTATAATTTTATCCAAGTCCACCCACCAAACAATGTTGGACCTATCGATTATATAAGACCATGGATAAAATGACGGAGGAGCGGTAGGACTGAATTAGGAGCAGAAATATTCGACACATCGAGTCTGCTGCACCTTTCAATGATAATCTTCAACCCCATTTTGCTGCCTGACCTGGATAACTCTTGACCATTTTACTGATTAGACGTCTGTCTGGCTCAGTTTGACAATACCCAACGATCCAGCCTCAACAGCCATCTGCGGGAAAGAATTCCACAAGTTCACTGGCCCCTGAGCGAAGAAATTCCTCCTCATTTCTGAATTAAATGGACTGAACCTTATTCGTATATGATGTCCTCTCGTCCTTCTCTCTCGTGCTCGGGGAAACCATTTGTCCATATCTACGCTGTCAAGGCCCCTAAGAATATTGAATGTTAATAAATGCTGTTATATGATTATAAACTCCAGTCAGCCTCCTGTGTTCCAAGGAGAACAGTCCCAGCCAAACCAAACATTCTGCAAAGTTTCATCTTATCCAGCCCTGGCAACATTCTTGTAAATCTCCGCTGCAACCTGCAGAGTTCTAGAGAAATATTGTGCTCAGCAAAGATTATCAACTTTTTCAGTGATTGACCGGAATAGGGATTTAGCGTTAGAATCCGATTGACCCTGCATATATACAATGTTGGGGCGCTGAATTTCTCAGGGAACACGAGTTCTGAACAAGAAACTTACCATACTCAAAACTTTAGCGCTGTTTCTCTTACCACAGGTACCACTAAACGTGTTGAGTTTCAGCAGTATTCTCTGTGTTTAATCTACATAAATGGTTTTGAATTAAATATCTTGAATTGCAGTCCTCTGGTAACTGACCCTGGTCAGTTTCTCCCGACCATCACCCGCCTATTCCCGCCACTGTCTCCCCCACTGTTGTGAACAGTCCCAGGAAATCTCTGGGTAAACTTTTTTGCTCCAAAGAGAACATTTCCGATCGCGGAAACCACTCCACTGAACGGGATTTCCTCATCCCTGGACATGTTGCAAGGCGGAGGATTGTGAAGAGATTTTGGGAAAATATTGACAGTTGAAGGGGGGTGGGGTGAGGTGGGGGGGGGGGGGGGTGGTGTAATGTTAAGGAAGCAAAACAGAAAACCCAGTCTCCAGCTTTTTGAATCTTTAGCAACTCTTGGAAACCGGAATCATAGGAGAATGAAGGGTGAAATTTCCGACTGAGCACAGTCAAGACACCTGCCCCTTCTTATAAACGCTGGAACATTGACTCTGATGTTCTCGGGACATGAACTGACTTGAGACATTGAAAGGATTCTCGTTCCTGCACATCAGGAATTCAAATCTCATCTTGGCTACGGGACAATGGGACAAACAAAAACTGCTGTAGAAACTCAACAGGTTTGGCAGTACCTGTGGTATAAAACAGAGTTCTGAAACGTTGACACTGATTCTCTGCCACATCTGCTGAGCTTTTCCTGAAATTTATGTTTTTGTTTTTAAATGAATGTTTATCCCATCTGTTGGGATGAAACAGCCGGATCTACCATGTACTGAATTTAACCCGTTAGAAGTCTGAGAAGTGATTGGATTCAAACAAACCGAGTAATGATTCACTCTTCCTCAGCTCCACACAGAGAGACAGAGACCTGGAAAGCAGAGCCAGTACTGCGACGTGTGCAGTCGTGGTCGAGTGGTTAAGGCGATGGACTGTAAATCAATTGGCTATTCCTGTGCAGTTTGAATACCGCCGATTACGGTTGAGAGCTGAAAGGGATTTGCTTCTTGTTTGCAAAAGGTATTACAGGAGAGGTGGCCGACGAATATTTCACCCAAATCGGTTATGAGGGATATATGCCAATCACTGCCTGTTAGAGAGCAAGTAGCATAAAACCTCACACGATTTAAGGTACTGCAGTGATTGGGTTGGCGAGTATTCAAAATTGAAAGTTGCACGTGAGCAGCCTGTGAGACTGTTTCAGCTCACTGTCCATTTTATATCCTAGCTCACGGAAACAGTTCTCATTGTCTGGAGAAGTTCCTTGTGTTCCACATAAAGCTGCCTTTTATCGCAGAAGTTTGTGCCTGGGAACAGAGAGCGGACGTGAAGGACATGGAGCAGGTGTAATCCTGAGGTCTCTCTCACTCTCGGGGATGTGTCCCCGTGTCTACCTCTGTGGATGAAAATGAGGATGAGTTCCTCAAGGGGGTATTGACACAGTTTTACCATCTCAAACTCCAGGCCCTTTTGTTGTATTATTTGACATCACCGGGATAAATGCATTGACATTTGCCTTCGTAAAGTCAACCACACAACGCTATGGGCCAAATTCTGGAAACTGGGACTAGAATGGATGGAGATTTGATGAGCTGCACTGAAACGATGGGCCAAATGGCCTTCTTCCACGCTGTTAAAAACTCAGAGTCGGAGAAACCGATCTGCAGCGAATATGATCAAAAATGGAAACGTAAAAACAGTGTCATTAAGAAAAGACACGAGCTACTGTGTTGTGTTGCTTGATGGTCCAGAGGTTAGGATTTAGCACTTTCAGTGCTGCTGCCTGGGTTCAATTCCCAATCAAGGGATAGAAGTTCCGTTATGCTAATTTATCGTGGTGTCAGCAGTTCTGACTGATCAGGAGCTAGCATCTGATCTGATTTGTCCCAAACGTTATGTAGGTTAACATAAAACAAAGAACTGAGGCAATCTGACACAAAACAGAAATTGGTAGAGAAACTCAGCAGGCCTGGCAGCATCTTTAGAGAGAAACAGAGCTGACGTTTCAGATCCACTGACCGTTCATCCCTACTAGGTTAATTATGTATTTCTATATTATAACGTCGGGAGAAATTATTTGGTTCATCTGTCGAATTAACGTATTTATCAAAATCCACTCTCTCATTAGCTTACTCACGCCAACTTTACAACTTTAAAGGGACTTCATCAGCTGTAATGCTGCTTCCGTTGACATGAGATGCTGAAAAGCTCTGCTTAAATGGTTGCCTTTTTCTCTTCTTTTCTGTCAGTTCGCAGTAATGTCGAATGGAGAATTTGTCCTTTCAGTGTCTACCACAATATGTGTCTCTGTTTGTCTCTCTTTGACTCTGCGTATCCACTTCATCCCCTTTCACATTCTCCGACACTCCATTGTCCACAATCCCATTTCCCATTTCTGCTCTTTGAAAAGTCTGAAATTCGGAGACATTTTGAGAGTGGAGTGTCTGGTACTGGGCTCACATTCCTTGGATAATGTGTCTGTCCGTTATGACTGAGGTAAGGATTCATTTCTTGTCTCAAAAGATTGTGAATCCTCAGAATTCAAAATAGAATTCCTAATCCACCAGAGAAAAAAAAATGCTACCACAATTATAATATTCTAGCGATGTCTTTACTGTTGATGTAAAAATGAATGAGGGTGATCTTTTCAAAGAGCAGAAATGGGAAATGAGGGATGTAGACAATAGAGTGTCGGAGAATGTGAAAGGGGGTGAGGTGGACATACAGAGTCAAAGAGAAACAAATAGAGACACATATTGTGGTAGACACTGAAAGGACTAATTCTCCATTCGAAATGGCTGCTAACTGACAGAAAGGAAAAGAAAAATGTCTGTGCCATTACCATAACATTCCCTGGTAAGGTTACAGTTTATCCAGTCTCACCTCGTTATTCCTACCAAACTGTGAATGAAGGGATGAGAATACACGAAAAGGAGAAGCAGAAGTGCTTCTGGAACAGTAGAAAGGAACTCCATGGTGAATCGAGCAGAAAAACTGAAGCAGCCTCCTGACGACAAATGTATTTTCTTTGCCAGTAAAACTCACGGCTTCGTCAATCAGGGACCTTGAAGTGAAGCAGTGACGGTGATTATCTTTGTTGGTTGTTCACGCTGTGAATGTTACCGTTCTTGCTCATGTCCGTGATAACACCACAAATCTACTGCATGCAAGCATCACACATAAACCGGTGATAGGTTCTGAAAGCTGAAAGGCCTCCAGCTGCGCAATAAGGCTGACTCCCTGCATTCGGAGCTTTTGCAGAGCCTAACGTTAACAGGTTCTGTTTTGTAATTGGTCAGTGCAGTCGGATATTGAGAGAAAGACTGGTGTTTTGAGACTACCCAGGAATGCAGCCTCTTGTGTTTTCCTACTCATCGACATTTCCGGTGACACAGAAGATTGTCAATCGGGATTTTACCTTCAGGAGATAGCTTCGAAACTTTTTCAGCTCCACAGTCATCCAGTCAGACCCCGGACAAACAGGTTTTAACACAATTATTCTCAACATGTACCTTCATTTAATTCATAGAAATCTATGAAGAGATTGGAATTAAATAAACCCATGAATGACTTTCTCTTCCCCAGCTCCACGCGGAGTGAGACAGGGACAAGCAGTAGGATTTGACCCCGCACTCTCCAATCCTCCGCTGCCAGCAGAAGGCAGCCACTGCAGATTCAATCAGCCGCTTTGTGTCCATCCTTGGGAGGCAAGATCCCCCAACCGGGGCCAAACCTCTCAATGCACCGAGCACAGGCTCAGGAAAACACAGGGAGATTCCATCCCGCTCAGTAAACTTCAAAGCAACATTGACACAACCTCCAAGTGAGTGGAACTTACTTTGAGCCTCATTTGGAAAACCTCAACTGATATAACAAGTGGAAACCTGTTCCTTCTGAACAGTTGTTCTCGTGTGGAAAAGGGCGAACATCCTTTTACATTTCACAATGGCTGCAGCAAATTCTTCTTGACCTTCGAATCTTTTTAACTGAACTGTGAAAATCCAGTTCCCAGATTTGAAGCTGCAGAATTTGCTGATGTACCGAACAAACAAAGTGCTGAATGTATTGAATGAGACTGGACAGACAGACATGCATTTCACACAGTCTGTAACAGAAATGACTGGGTTTATTGAAGCAGATTCACCGCCTCTCAGAGTGACTGACAGTCGCATGGGCAAATCAAGGGTGAGGGCACCGGCATTAAAATATGAATTTTGACTGTTAAATCCCGGAACAAGCGCTGAAAATGGATTATAATGGTCTGAAGGAGTAACAGCTGAAAAGTGGAAGAAGTAACTGAAGTTATTTGTGATTCAGAGGAATGAACTGGAAACTTGTGCTTTTCCAGGTGGATCATCTTTGGCACATTGAAATTCGGTTGCAGGGGATTTGGCTCAATGTGAAATGGGAAAATAAGTAGCTTTTCATCGAGTCTGGCTCGCTCAGTCGGTACAGCATGAGACTTTCAATTAGAAGCTCGTGGGTTCAAGCCCTATGCTGCGCATCCTCACTTTTTGCAACTTTACTTTCTGAGGTGAAGCCCAGCTATTCAGTCCTCCAGCATTATTAGTGAAACCAGTAGGTTTAGCTATGCCTAAAACATGGTTTCTCTTCTGATGCTTTGATTCAGATACTGGTTTCCTGTTTTAGAGTGCAAATTGTTTCCACTTCACTGGAAGTCCCAGAGATCAGTTTATCGGTGCAGCTGCTTGTATAATAAATGACAAGACTTTTAAAGGGGCAAACTCAACTCCAATCCTGTAGCAACGAGACTGTTCAGAGTCACAGAATGAGAATGGTCACTTCCTGGGCGGCTCCACGTCAAATGGAGCTGAACCAGAACTACCTAATTCTGAGGATACCATGGAAAACATCAATGAAGTCTCCCTGAGCGTTACCCAATTCACAAGGAAAATTATCTTCTTTTGTGACCGTGTGGGTTTATTCAATAAAATCTTCATTCTCGGTAACAGAGGGAAAAAATTGTGAGTTTTCAGTGTGTGACAGAAACGATGGGGGTGAACCCTGAAATATGGTGCAGTCATGTGTTCTTTATCGAAGCATAATATACTTTCGCCCAGGCACATTATATTTGTTGCTCACCCAAATCTGACAAGATGCGTTCAGCTTTGTGTTGATATTGGTTTTGATTGCACGGCTATTGGCATCTGGCGCGAAACTTAATATTGTAGCCGGGCATAACTAAGCAGCAAAGAAAATGAACAAGAAGGATGCGTTTCCTGGCAAGAATTTCCAGGTGCCTTTGTATCAGTTGTGTGCAGTAGCATCATTGGAAAATGTCATATGTGAGTACAGAGCCCATGGTGTGGTAACATGGCCGACCGGTCTAAGCCACTGGATTCCGCTTCCAACTTCTGAAAAGGTGTAAGCTTGAATCCCATTGTGGCCAGCTGTTATACTGAAGCCGCGTTTAACTTCTCTTTGTTTTGCCCAAAGTAATCTTTGAAGTGGGACAGCACAAAGCCTCCATCAGGTCAGCGCCCACGGCATGTTTCCATGGTGCAGTAGTTGTCACATGCGGGATGTCCCCAGCATGACAGCGGGAACAAGCAGTCTGCGCTGCTACGCCATGTCCCAGGCAAGTTGCGTTGCTCACCCTATTCGCTGAAAGTGAATGCAGATCGTTATTTTGCTGCTGGTGTGAAACAAAATCCTGCATTGAATCTACTTGCAGTTATTTGCCTTTTCTGGCGAAATGGAGGGTATTGCGATGTGAAATTTCTCCCATTTCCTTCATTTCTGATCTGGAGAAGGGAGCTGATGAGCCACCTTCTTGATCCGCTGCAATCGTTGTGGTGCAGGCACACACGCATTGTTGATCAGAAGGGAAACCTAATCTAATTGAGACTGTGATTGCTCGCGTTCACTTTTCATGGGTCATTCTTACTCTTATTCTTTTTATTTCCTGAATTGAGCAGTTTCCGGTAAGTGGCGATGGATTAAGCCTCCAGTGTATTTGGAGGTGTAGTTTGGAAATACCCTGGGGTATTGGGGTATTGGCATCTGGTGGGAAATTGATATTTTCGCTGGGCATAGCCGAGCAGCTAAGAAAATGGATGAGAAGGATAGGCTTCCTCGAAGCTTTTCCCGGTGCCTTCACTTATGTTGCATTCGGGCAGCAACATTGCAAAAATCATTGTTGAGACAATCGCTCTTATAACATGGTGTTGTGTGACCTCTGGTATTTGCTCTTGCCCAGAAGTGGAAATCTTCGCCGGAATACTTACTGGCTCAGCAGAAAGACAGAGAAAGTGAAAGCAATTATGATAATGTTGCTCGTGCCTGGACTGCCTGTAGAACAATTTCGCAATGGGATTTGCCGTTCTTGGATTCTAAACCTGCTTACCATTCGAGACGAAGGATTTTTTTTTTCGGAGCCACTTATTTTGCCATACAGGCTTGATAACTGTAAATATGTTGCACGGTATCATCTTGCAAGCAGCTCACTCATTTGTGCATTTTCCCTGCAGTCCTGTGCTGATCATGTTTCACTTACACCGGAAAGTTATTCTGGTTTGAACAAGGGACCGAATCATATTCCAACGTGAAAATGTAAATCCCAGAAATGTCGCAGAGCTCGTATTTTCTTTATCGGAATATACATTCTCACAGACACAAAGCATTTGTTGGTCACCGAGTCTCAAAAGATACGTTCAGCATGCCATTCATTTTTGTTTTGATTGAAGGGCTGTAGGTATTTGTTGCAACACATATCACACCCGCGAAGGTATAGGAGGAGTAAAATGGGGATCGATATAAACCAGTGACTAATCTCCCCAGGGCCCGATGTACAACAGTGAACATTCGGCCCCGTGACCACTCTCCTCCACAGCCTAGTATAAACCAGGGAACTTTCTCCCACAGAGTCGGATATAAAACAGTGAACATCCTCTCGCAGAGCCTAACATAAAAGAGTGAACATTATACCCCAGAGCCCGGTATGAAACGGTGACCATTCTCGTCCAGAGCCAAGTATAAAATATTGACACCCGCTAATCCTCATAAACCCGCATTTAACATTGGCTTACCAATCTGGCCTGCATATCCCTGCACACAACGGGGCAATTTCCCACAGCAATTATATGAATTATATGAAACCAAAAACAGGAAAGGCTTGTTGGTCTAGTGGTATGGCCCTTGGTTAGGGGACTATGCATTATTAACATGCGAGGGGTCCTGGGTACAACTCCTCGATGAGCCCAGGTATGTTATTTCACTTTTGCGGGAGGGGGATTACAATGCTGTCAGGCAAGAATTTTGGAGAGGAATTTGGGAATAGTTGTTCTCAGAGAAATGCACGACAGAAATGTGGAAGTTGGTTAGGGAGCTCTTGCTGTGAGTACTGGATAGGTTTGTCCCACTGAGGTAAGGAAATTATGGTAAGGTGAAGGAGCCTTGGATGACAAGACAAGTGGAACATCTAGTCAAGAGAAAGTAGGAAGCTTACTTAAGGTTAAGGAAAGAAGGATGGAACAGGGCTCTAGAAGTCGACAAGGTAGCCAGGAAGGAACTGAAGAATGGACTTAAGAGAGTGAGAAATGGGGAATGGCAGGTAGGATTTAGGAAAATCCCAAGGCATTCTACACTTATGTGGGAAACAAGAGGATGGTCAGAGTAACGGTAGTGCCTATCAGGGATAGTGGAGGGAACTTGTGCGCAGAGCCGGATGAGACAGGGGAGGTCCTTAACGAATACTTTGCTTCAGTATTCACCAGTGAAAGGGACCTTAACATTTGTGAGGACAGAATGAAAAAGGCAGATACGCTCGAACAGGTTGATGTTAGGAAGGAGGATATGCTACAAGTTTTGAAAAACATGAGGATAGATAAGGCCCCTGGGCCAGACAGGATATGCCCAAGGTTGCTACGGGAAGCGTGGGAGGCGAATGCTTCACCTTTGACGATGATTTTTGTGTCCTCACTCTCCACTGGAGCAATACCAGATGATTGGAGGGTGGCAAATTTTATTCCGTTGTTCAAGAAAGGGAATAGGGATAATCCTGGGAATTACAGAACAGTCAGTCATTCTGTGGTAGGCAATTTATTGGACAGGATTCTGACAGACAGTATTTATGATTATTTGGACAAGCACAATTTGATTAGAAATAGTCAATGTGGCTTTTTGAGAGGTAGGTCATGCCTCACAAGCCTTATTAAATTCTTTGAGGATGTGGCAAAATACATTGATGAAGATCGAGCAATGGATATGGTGTATATAGATTTTAGATAAGCATTTGATTAGTTTCCTCAAGGTGAGCTCATTTAGAAAGTTAGGAGATATGGGTTTCATGGAAATTTGGCTGTCTGGATACAGAATTGGCTGCCCAATAGAAGCCAGAGGGTTGCAATAGATGTAAATTATTCAGCCTGGAGCTCGGATACCAGTGGTGTTCTGAAAGAATCTGTTCTGGGAACCCCACTCTTTGTGATCTTTATAAATGACTCGGATGAGGAAGTGGAAGGGTGGATTCGTAAGTTTGATGATGACACGAAGGTTGGTGGCATGGTGGATAGTGTAGAGGGCTGTTGGAGGTTGCAACGGGACATTGACAAGATGCAAAGCTGGGCAAAGAAGTGGCAGATGGAATTCAACCAGGAAAAGTATGAAGTGATTCATTTTGGAAGGTCGAATTTAAATGCAGAATATAGGGTTAATGGCAGGATTCTTGGCAATGTGGAGGAACAGAGGGATCTTGGGGTCCACATCGATAGACCCCTCAAAGTTGCTACCTAATTTAATAGGGTTGTTAAGAAGGTGTATGATGCGTTGGCTCTCATTGGGAAGGGAATTGAGTTTAAGAGCCGCAAGGTTATGCTTCAGTTACTTAAAACCCTGGTTAGACCACACTTGGAATATTGTGTTCAGTTCTGATCGCCTCATTATAGGAAGGATGTGAAAGCTTTAGAGAGGGTGCAGAGGAGATTTACCAGGATGCTGCCTGGACTGGAGGGCAGATCTTATGAGGAAAGGCTGAGAGATCTCGGGGTTTTGTCTTTGGAGCGAAGAAGGATGAGATGTGACTTGATAGAGATATATAAGGTTATGAGGGGCATAGATAGAGTGGATACCCAGAGACCTTTTCCCAGGGTGGAAATGAGTATTAAGAGGGGACATAATTTTAAGGTGATTGGAGCAAGGTATAGTGGAGATATCAGAGGTAGGTTCTTTACACAGAGAGTGGTGAGTGCGTGGAATGCGCTGTCGGCGGAGGTAGTCTAGTCAGATACATGATGAACATTTAAGTGAGTCTTGGATAGGCACATGGATGATCGTAAAACATACAGCATACAGGGTAGTTTGATCTTAGAGTAGGATAATAGGTCGGCACAACATCGTGGGCCGAAGGGCCTGTGCTGTACTGTTCTATGTTCTATGTGTTCAATTCACCTACCCTGCATAAGTTTAGACCGTGGGAAGAAACTGAGCCACTCTGATGCAGACATAGTGAGAACGTGCGAAAGTTCAAACTCCACGCAGACATCAGTTGAAGCTGGGTCCCTTTCGCTGAAAGGCTGCAGAAGGGCTCAACCCTTTGCGGTGGGGAATTGAACCCCAGTCTCCTACATAATAGGTAGAGATACTAGCCACTACACTACCGAGGCCCTCAACCAGAATGCGCCCTTATGCCCTTTACGTGTGCACCAATCAAATACAATCGCTGAAGTGTCCAAATTCTATTTCTGTTGCTCAGCCCATTGCCATCAATGCCTTAGCATCAAAAATTCACATCTGAATGTTTCTTAAAGCCATCAGAGTATCTGCCTCTAGCACACTTACAGGCAGTGGCTTCCAGATTCCAAACACCCACTGGCTGAAAGCGTTTTTCCGCACATTTACTCAAAACTTCCTTCCTCTTACATTAAATCTATGGCCCATGGTGATCGATCCCTCCATCAAGGGGAAGCGTTTACATGAGCCTACCCTATCAATATCACTCATTATTTTGCACATTTCCTCTCTTCTAAGGAAAACAACCACAGTCTGTTCAATCTCTCTTAATAAGTGAAACTCTTCAGCCCAAACAATATCCTGGTAAATCTCTTCTGTACCGTTTCTAGTGGTATCACATTCCGCAATAATGTGAATTACAGAACTGCACACAATACTCTAGCTGTAGCCGAATGAACAAATGAAAGAAATAATGCAGAAAACCACAGAAACTGGTCTTTTCCGATGAAGTCTATTTTGCTCAATATTGCCCTGTGTGGTTTTCCTGAGTCTGATGCTCCAATAATTCTTGGTCCATGTCAGTAAAAGCTGCTACACGAGTTTTGATCTGACAACCGCAGCATCTAAATGGATCATCTGGTGTAAAGTTCCCGGTGATGAGACGGGCCACATTCACAACACTGACGGCCACAGGACAGAGTGAACGATATCAATGTGAACAAAAACAAAGTTGGTGGAAAAGCTCAGCACGTCTGGCAGCATCTGTGGACGAGAAAACAGAGTTAACGTTTCGGTCCGGTGACCCTTCCTCAGAACTGATGGTGGCTGGAAAAACGTCAGTTTATATGCAGAAAATAGGGAGATGGGTGGGGTCGGGAGTAAACGATAGGATAGAGCCCAAAGAGAGAGAAAGACAGTTGGACAGGCAAAGGAGTTGCTAACGATCAGGCTGGGAGGGTGAATAGATGTTGATGGGGACTGTTAGTGACTAACGAGCGCTAGTGATATCAATGTGAAAATGAATGTTAGATGGCGCAATGAAGTGGAAGGACGGATATAAAGGAGAGTTAGTGATTGTGGGAGGGAGAGAAATCTCCAAGTCGTGGGTTTGAATTCTGATACATCAAATGCAGATATGTGAGAGAGCGGGGGTTGAGAGATGATTGTCACCACCTCAAAAAGTATTTTCACGTAAAAATGTTTGATAGATTGCCGCATTTCTGTAGCACGTGTCACAAGGAATAAAAAGATTGCAGCAAACACCCACTGCCGTGACTGGGATTCGAACCAAGTTCACTATAGCCACAAAAAAGACGTATGACATATGATTACTGTGCCATACGAAATAGCCTGCTTGCCTGCAGCAACAACTGCATTGTCAGAGGATATGTTCGGAACAGCACCAGATCCAGAATAGGAATTCTTTCCAAGTAGTGGAGGTTCACAGAGGGCTGGAATCTGGAACTTCGACGCTCCCAGAGGCTGTGGAAACTCCATCATTGAGTATGTTGAAGACTGAGATTGATAAATTTCTACAAAACATCAAAGACTCAGGCGATAATGCAGGATGTTGTTGCAATGTATTTTTCAATAGCAATGCAGTTTACCATCGGTTACTTCATCAGTTCCCTCTCACCAGGAAGTAACCATTGCTGCAGACGACCACTTAATCCCAGTTCCCAGGCCCGGAATCAGGGAAACTCAGTGGCGCAGCCGCGAACATACAACCGGAAATGGGGATGGCAAAGCGCGTGGAGCGACGCTGTGGCTCCAGTGACGCAATCGGTGAGCGCACGGTCCTTCCGTGACGGTATACAGGCGCGTGAAATGCCGAGACTGTGGGCTCCAACCTCACCCGGAGCAGCTTTTATTACCATGGAGCAGGGATTATTGGGGCATCAGCTTGTGGGAAATATCATACAGCAATGTTGAGCAAAATGGAATTTATTAGAAAAAATCAGTTTCTGACTTTGGGCAGTGTTCTGTCCTCGGAAAATTTCCCAAGGATCAATCAAAAAGCTGCAAATATTCCCCAAGTGGAGAACCATCTGTGGACAGAGAAACAGAGTTGGGGTTTTAGCTCAGTGACCATTCTCATATTTTGATCCTCCACTGATTTAAATTCTGGGAATGGCTGTTTAGTCTGTTCCATATTATTCACTTCCCTGCAAACTCGCACAGGTCATTATAACAATCGAAAGGAATTCGCTTTATCTCAATGGGCCTTTTGAATGTTGTCATCAAATTTGGCGCCAACTTGAAAAGAAATTTAAGTGCTGCGGTGAAGAACAGAGAGTTCTGGAGAGCTAAACCAAACAGCTCAGTTCTTTTGCAATTTATAATAGTTCACGTGAAACAGGCTGCCACATCTATGAAAACCATGAGCTCTTTTTATACTTAGTCTTATTCGGTTACACTTACCAAGTTGTCACACTTGCCTTTTAAAAGAAATCTGGAATCAGCTTCTTTTTTTCTCAAAAATCGTTCCCTATTTGAATAGCTCTGACTAAATAAACATGTTGCTCCAAACTTTTCTTTATCATTCACCGTTGACTTTGAATCTCTGAACTATTGTTATTGACTCATTCGAAACGGGAGATTTCCCACTGACCTGCTCTCACCAACCTCCTACCATCTGGTAAATTGGCAATAGGTCACCACTCAGTCTTTCCTGTTTTCCACCCGCGTGATCCTTCACCATTTCCCTCAGCCCAGTAAACCCCGTCCTTCAAAAATGTCATTATATCGGAGTAAACCCTGTCTGTGTCCTTTCTAACGTCTTTAAATCGGAGTAAATCCCGTTCCTGTGGTTTTTTTTTATGCCGCCTTTATATACCAGTAAACGCCATCCGTTCTGATGTCTTACATCCAAGTACGCCCTGACTTCTGAAAGGTTGCTGGGCCCAACAACCCAAATTCTATGCATCACATTTCTCCTCTGTGCTGTACAATGTCACTCGTGCTGCAGGAAAGGTATTTGCTGCCCCAGCAGTCACATCTGAATGAGTTTACTCTGTATCTTCCTCAGCTTCCTCAATACGGTGAACACTTCAATTCGAAACAATTCTATCAACGGATTTTCATCCCACAGACATAAGTTGCCAACTTCGAGCACACCACGCCGCTCAATGAAATCACGAATAACCTTCGACTTCAACACTATTTTGCTGCACTATCCCATGAGCTCCTAATGTTTTTAATCTGTAGAAATCTATTCATCTCAATCTTTTACAGATTCAACACGGAGATTTCAAAACCTCTCAGACCAAGAATTGCAAAGATTCATGCCATTCTGTGTTCCCCATCTCAATCTGTTGTTTGGCAATTGTTCATATTGTGCGTCTGGTGCTGCTCTTGACATAGTCTCTGGCACCGCAATTATTTTTTACTATCTGTCTGGTCTATATGTGGCGCCCTGTTTGTATTGTAATTAATAGTCTGTGCTGCGGCCATAGCAATCTCGGCTCGAACTCGAGTCAGGGCCGTGACTATTAGTCCCGACTTTTCCTCCTAATATGTGCTAAAGAAACATATTAAGGGATCGACTAATATTGCAAAAAGACACACAGAGACAGATGTGTGAAATGCCGAGGTTGCAACATCAAGCCTTGCCCAGAGTAGCTTTTATGAATATAAACCAATAATTCTTGAAGCATCATGGTCAGGAAAATGAAAAACGGCGATGTTAACCGAAACACACTCCGTTGGAAGACATTAGTTTCTGCGGCGTTTTGCGTTGTTTAGTTCATTTATCAGTTTTGCCTATTTATGAGTTAGAAATTGGCCGCTCTAAATACGTGCGGGACGTTAATATCTGCCCGGAAGAGAGGTAAGCCCAATACTGAATCCTGGGAACAACACTGTGTATTCTCCTCGAGTCTGGAAAACAATTCCTCACAGATAACGTTACGTCCCCGCTGTCACGGGGTTTTTCATTCCATCGGCTTCAATTCTTCACAGAATTCGATCCTACAGATCTTGACCCTGAGTATTTTTACAAAAAAATTGTGTTTCACTTACACGAGCAAGTGTCTCATTGAGAGCGCGCGAGTCCCATCCTCCAGACGTCATACCATAGTCTTAGAATCGTACTCTGCTGTTTATCATTTTAATGACAGCAGGAGAAGTATCTGCTGTTCTGCGCAATTTACTCAGCTGTTTGGAAATATGAGATAAACATGATCATATGGTAAGCTTTTGCTGTTAGTGATGAGATGGCTGTGAGGTTAAGGCGATGGACTATTAATCCATTGTGGGTTCAAATCCCACTCTTGTTGCTGTTTGCCAACCTTTCCTTCTGTCGCATTTTATGCGTTTCTATCGAACGGAGCTGAAATCCACTTCTTGTCAGGCTGTCTGACGAAAGAGTCTCGAACAGTCTGCATTATAATAAAGTCAAAATTAATCACTTTTGCCAAGACTTGCAATCAGTTTTCGAGAAAGCAGCTTCGCTAAATGAGGTCGGACTGACTGAAGTGGGGATGGGGCAGCGCAATCATAGTAGTGAACACGGCAAAGGAAAACACTTATTTAAAGCAAAAACAAGTGTTTCACAATGTGCGCGCACACAATCCGACTCCGAGTGAATCCTCCAGCTGCATTATCGCTCAGTTCTGGGCGTGAAACTGGGACGTGGAGTGAGCGGAGACAGCGCTGATTTGGTTCCCGTGAATAGTGCCGTGTATGAGAAATGTCAGCAATGAAGACAGATTGGAAAGTTGAGACAGTTCTCTTTGGAGAACAAGAGACTGAAAGCTGGTCTGATTGAAGCTTTCCAAGATATGAGGGCTATGGACAAAGGAAATAAAAGGGTGAGAATGCTCTCATGTCTGAAAGGATCGAGAATGGTTAGGCAGAGACTTAAAGCCATTAGGAAAAGAAATAAAAGTGATATGGGGAAGAACGTTTACACACAGGGAGTGGTAACATCCTGGAAAACACTATCTGAGAGTGACATAGTCAGATTCAATCGATATAAGAGGGAATTAAATGGTTATGCTAAAAGCAACAATGTGCAGAGTTGGAAAAAAAATCCTCTCTTGTCACAAGCATTCAATATAAAAATACTGTGGAAAGTGTGTAACGTCGCTTGTACATAGGCGTCATTCACACTGACGAAGAATAAAATTTGAAAAAAAAACTTAAAGAGAATCCAATTTTTCCTTCTCCAGTATTACGGCATACTGCCGCCGCGAGTGTCCCTCTCCGGGCTTCCCAGCCCACGCTATGCCGCCGAGAGTGTCCCGCTTACAGTTACAGGGAGAAGGCAAGTGAATGAAACCAAAAGAGACACGCATTTCCTCATTGTGGAGAGCCAGCATAGCTAAGGTGAACTGCATGGCTCCATCTGAGCTGTGAAAATTTTTTGATTCTTCGTGAAATTAGAGTTTGCAGAGTCATAGTTTGGTAGAGATATACAGTACGAACACAGACCCTTCGGCCCAACTCGTCCATGCCTGCCCGATAACCTAAATTAATGTAATCCTATTTGCCAG
Organism: Rhincodon typus; assembly: GCF_021869965.1. NCBI lineage: Eukaryota > Metazoa > Chordata > Chondrichthyes > Orectolobiformes > Rhincodontidae > Rhincodon > Rhincodon typus. The sequence continues at coordinate 84,089,336 of NC_063339.1, forward strand.
CATTTGGGCCACATCCCTCTAATTCCTTCCAATAATATACCCACCCAGATGCCTTTTAAACGTTGTAATTGTACCAGCGTCCACCACTCCCTCTGGCAGCACGTTCCATACACACACTTTCCTCTGCATGAAAAAAAATGCCACTCAGGTCCCTTTTAAATATTTCCCCTCTCACGTTAAACCTATGCCCTTTAGTTTTGGACTCTCCGACCCGGAGGACAAGACCTTGTCTACTTACCCTATCAATGTCCCCCATGATTTGATAAAACCTCTGTAAAGTCACCCCTCAGCCTCCGACACTCCAGTGAAAATAGCCCCAGTCTATTCAACCTCTCTCTATAGCCCGAAACCTGCTAACCCTGGCAACATCCCTGTAAATATTTTCTGAACCTTTTCAAATTTCACAACAGCCTTCCTGTAGCAGGGAGACCAAACTTGAACACAGTATTACAAAAGTGGCCCAACCAATGTCCTATACAGCCGCAACATGACCTCCTAATTTTCTACACTCAATGAACTGAGAAATCAAGGTGAGCATATCAACCACCTTCTTCACCAACCTCTCTACCTCTGACTTCATTTTGAAGGAACTATGAACCTGCACTCCAAGGTCTCTTTGTTCAGCAACACTCAGCAGAGCCCTACTATTAAATATCTAAGTACTCCCCTGATTTGCCTTTCCAAAATGCGGCACGTCACAGTTATTTAAATTAAACTCCATCTGTCACTCGTCGGTCCATTGCCCCATCTGATCAAGATCAAGTTGCACTCTGAGGTAACCTTCTTCACTGTCCACTACACCTCCAATTTTGGTGTCATCTGCAAATTCACTAACCAATACTCCGATGTTGACATCCAAATCATGTACATAAAGGACAAAAAGCAGTGGATCCAACGTCGTCAAAATTACAGCACACCGCTGGTCACAGACCCCCAGTCTGAAATGCAACTGTCCATCACCATCCTTTTGCCTTCTACCTTCGAGCCAGTTCTGTATCCAAATGGCTACTTTTCATTGCATTCCATGTGATCCAACCTTGCTAACTCATCTACTGTGAGGAACCTTGTCGAACGCCTTATTGTGTCCATATAGATCATGTCCACCACTCTGCTCCATCATCAGTCCTCTTTGTTACTTCTTCAAAAGACTCAATCAAGTTCGTGAGAAATGATTTCCAACGTACAAAGCCATATTGACTATACCTAAACAGTCCTTGCATTTCCACGTGTTAATCCTGTCCCTCAGGATTCCCTCCAACAACGTGCCCACCACCAACGTCGGACTCACCAATCTATAATTCCTTGGCTTCTCCTTACGACCTTTCTTAAATAGTGGCTCCACTATAGCCAATGTCCAGTCTTCTGGCACCTATTCTTTGGCTATCGACGGTACAAATATCCCAGCAAGTGACCTAGCAACTATTTCCCTGGCTTCTCACAGAGTACTAGGGTGTACGTGATCAGGTCCCAGCGATTTATCCAGCTTCATACCTTTGTAAGATGTCCAGCACATCCTCCTCTGCAATTTGGACATTTTTTCAAGTTGTCGCTATCTATTTCCCCACGTTCTCTATTTTCCAAGGTCAGAAATCACACGACAGCTGGTTATAGTTCAACAGGTTTATTTCAAAACACAAGTGTCAGACACAGAATTTATAAGCAAAAGATCAAAGGGTCACACCACTAATGAGGATGCACTGAACAAACCTGTTAAAGCTTTAATCAGTCAGAAGGTTTTAATTGATTAATATGTCTATGTAAATCCCCGAATTACTTTGAAGTCACTGTCATGAGAGATCTAAAGGTTTTATCAGTGTCCTCCTTCTAACTTCTAACTGATTAAAGATTTAACAGCATCTTAGGGTAGTGTAGTACATCCTCGTCAGTGGCTTGAACCTTTGATCTTTTACCTATAATTTTTGTGTCTGATACTACCTCTCTCACCAACACCTGAAGAAGGAATAAGACTCTGAAAAGTTTGTGTTTTCAAATAAACCTGTTGGACTATAACCTGGTGTCATGCGATTTCTGACCTTGTCCACCCCAGTCCAACACCGGCACCACCACATCACGTCTATCTTCGAAATCCTTCTACACAGTAAACACTGATGCATAGTAATGATTTAATGTGTCCCCCATCTCCTGCGGTTCCACACATAGGCGGCCTTGCTGATCTTTAAGGGGCCATACTCTCTCCCTAGTTACCCTTTTGTCCTTAATGTATTTGCAGAATCCCTTCGGATTCTCCTTAACCCTATTTTCCAAAGCTATCCCATGACCCTTTTTGCCCTCCTGATCTTCCTCTTAAGTATACTGCTGCTGCCTTTACACTTTTCTAGACATTCACTCGATCTCTGTTGTCTATACCTGACATATGCTTCCTTCTTACTCTTTATCAAAACCACAATTCCTCCAGTCATCCAGCATTCCTTACACCTACCAGCCTTGCCCTTCACCTTAACAGGAACATACTGTCTCTGGATTCCCGTTGGCTCATTTTTGAAGGCTTTCCATTTTCTACCATCCCTTTAGCTGTAAACATCCACCGCCAATCAACCTTTGAAACTTCTTGCCTAATACTCTCAAAATTGATCTTCCTCCAATTAAAACATTAACTTTTAGATCCGTTCTATCCTTTTCCACAATTGTTTTAAAACTAATAGAATTATGGTCGCTGGCCCCAAAGTACTCCCTCACTGACCCGTCAGTGACCTCCCCTGCTTTATTTCCCAACAGTAGATCCAGTGTTGTACCTTCTCTAGCAGGAACTGCGACATACTGAATCAGAAAACTTTCTCGTGTTCGAGCAACAGAATGTGGGAAGTTAGACAAAGGTTATATTGACACAGCTGGGACACATTGTACAACAGAATATCACACAACAACACTAAAGATATTTTGACATCATCTCGAAAGAGCATGTTACACGCCAGATGGAAAACTGAACAGTCCTCGGAATCACTGAGTAATTTCTGTACCATGATCTGGAACTGTTGCGATGGACTGGAGTGGACAAAGTCAGAAGCCACACTACACCAGGTTATAGTCCAACACGTTTATTTGAAATCATTAGTTTTCGGAGAGTTGATCCTTTGTCAGCTGAGGTCAGGACACTTCAGCAATTCCCCACGCTGTTTCAGACAGCAACGTCCAACAGGTCAAATAATTTTGTCAAATGACGAATTGAAACAAATAAGTATCCACCATTGGATTTACTGACACAGTTTCTAAAATTCAGGCTCACCCTTAATGGGGACAGGGGCCGTCAGACTGTGGTTTCCGTTCCTGCTGTTGAATAAAGATCGCTTTAACTGTGTTCAGTGACAGGTAGTTGGTTGGAAACATTTCTTTCTGAACTCACTGTCATTTTGCTATTGGAGAAGGAGCTGGAATCTCCTGATCGACTTAAACATAAAATTGGGTGTCTGTACATTAAGTCCTAAAATATCAGTGTAATGTTTATTCACACCGTGCTGTCACCAAATGAACGAAACAGCTGCTCAGAGGAAGACGGCTGTATATTTGAACGTCACGGTAAACAGTTTGTGATTTATTCCTCACACTGAGGGAAATGGGCATTTCATACAATCATCATAGAAGCCGGTCAGTTTGAAAACAGGCCATTCAACCCAACCCCCTACAACCCAGCAAATCTCCACAGCACTGAACACTACGGGTAATTTAGCGTAGCTTATCTACCTCGTCTGCACATCTTTGGACTGTGGGAGGAAACCCACACAGACGATCGCCCGGCGCTAGAATCAAACTCACGTAACTGGGGCTATAAGCCAGCAGTGCCCATCACTGAGCCATCGTGCAGCCCTAACAATGCTTGCCCAACCAATGGATACACCACATGCCTGAAACATTATACACAACTGAATCTGGCAGCAAAATTTAACACGTAAACTGAAGAAGAAATCGAACAATATACATCAGCAGAGAACAAACTCTGCTGCGATTTTAAAATAGGGGGAATTGAGCTTCTAAACAAACACCGTGAGCTTGACGTGACTTGAACACGCAACTTTCCGATCTGGAGTTAGACACGTTACCATTGCACCACAGGCCCACATTTTTGAGATTGCTGTTGTTCAGTATTAAGGAAGTGGTCTTACTGCAATGATTTTTAAATTATGACTGATAACAAATGTCAAAACTTAATGCCTGTTTGTCTCTCTCTTCTTCTGTCCCTCTAAACAACTTTCCCCTGTCTCTGACTGTCCGTCCCTCTGGCTCCCTCATTCCGCCTTCCTCGACTTCATTGTCTCAACTTCCCGCTCCTCGAACTTACTCCTTCTTCTCCATACATTCGGCTCTTAACTTGTTTCTGGGGGGACTGATTCCAGTCTGTATGTCACGGGGTGGATCCGGGACAGACAAAACGAGACATAAATGATCTTTGAGGGGTTTAAAAAAAACACGGACTGGGTTCCATTCCCATTTTCCGATTATTGTCCACAAAGTCAGTCAGCAAGACACAATATTTCTCGAACTTGATCGAGAAAAAGCACCATGAATGTCATTGATAGAAAGATAGTATCCCCAGAGTTGTATAACTTAAGGTTAGATACGGAAGTGCCTGTGACTGTAATGTGCAAATATAAATACCTGGGGATGTAATTACATTTCATTGAATGATTCAGTACCATGTGACGCACAATTAATTCAGGAACCAGTATCATTATTGTGTCACAATAAGGCCATCACCGTTCATACCACATGACGTCATGGTGCAGCTGGAAGCCCCGGGGAGAGTTTATTAAAGAAATCTCACTGAGGGTCAGACAGCTTTGAGTCGGGAGGTATTTGGATGGTCAACCGCAAACATTTTATATGTGCGCAGATCTCCAAATTAAACAGATTCGAGGCAAACATCCCTTCCTTCTACTTAAAATTTCAAGACCCATAAAACCGAAATTCTTCAGATGTGTTTGGAAGCATTTATTCCAGAGGTTGACTAATTATTACTGTGGACACTTGGTTAAAGTTTGAACACAGTGAGAATCAATGATGGCAAGATATGAACTCATTGGCTTTTAAACCTAGTGCCTGGACTCCCCGACCAATATTGAAAACAATGATGGTGCTATAAAACCATAGCCTGTTTACAACAAAGACTACATTAGGCTCGACCTGCCCGTGTTTCTAAAGGGGAACACAAATGACACTGCAAATTAAACAAAACACATGGCAGACAGGTTGCAGAACCACTTTGTGTGCATCTGCAACCTGGGCGAATTGGTGGTAAAATGGATGCGTTTGCAGTGGCTGGGTTCAGACTATCGCCTTGTCTCCACAATGAAAGTTCCAGCCTTTATTTTGGAGAATAAAACTGGTAGAGGGCAATTGTGATTTCAGTAAATGCAATTTGAAGTTATTTTCGCTGATACCTGGGTTTCGGGTATTTGGGCAACCTTTCTTCCGAACAGATAATAATGAGACTCACATTTTGGAGAAGACAATTTTAAAACCCTAAATGAGACAAAAAACATGTAGAGTCAGGTATCATAGAAAACCTATAGCATAGACAGGGAACATTCGGCCCGTTGAGTCTGTATCAATGTTCCGAAGAGCTTCCACCCTATCCGTGTAAAACCACTTATAACATAGCTGAATCACCTGGCCTGCACACGACGGGGCAAGTTCTCATGGCCAATTCGCCTACAATATAAGAGTTAAGGCGATGGGAAGAAACCGAAGCAAACCCACACAGACACGGCGAGAATGTGCAAACTCAACACAGACTGTCACCCAAAGTGGGAATCAAACGAGGGTCACTGTCACTAAAAAGCCCCAAAATGCTTCGATCCTACCCGCTGGGGAAGTAAACCCTGGTCACCCTGCCTCACAGACAGGGAGCCTAATCACTATACTGCTGAGGACAACACGAGTACAAAAGCCTCTTACTCGTGCACAAGTCAAAAACAGCCCCGTAACAATCATAATCCCATTTACTATCATTTAACCCATCTGAATGCTTCATAAGATGATCAGGAAATCTGCCTCCAGGACACTTACAGGCAGTGTGGTCCAGAGTCCAAAAGGATACTGGCTCAGAAAGTTTTTCTGCACATCGACTCAAACCCTTCCACCAAATATCTTAAATCTATGGCCCTCTGGTGATCGATCCTCCGTCAAGGGGAAACATTTCTTTCAGTCTACCCTATCAATATCCCGCATTATTTTGTACGTCTCGGTCATGTTCCCTCTTAATCACTTCTGCTCTAAGGAAAACAGCTTCAGTCTGTTCAATCTCTCTTCATGACTAAAACAATTCAGTCCAAACAATATCTTGGTAAATAGCATCTGCACCGTTTCCACAGCTATTACATCCGTGCTATAATGTAAATTACGGAACTGCACACAATACTCTAGCGACAGCCAAATGAGCAAATGAAATTAATGGCGCAGAAAACCACGTAACCTGGGCTTTTCAACGAAGTTTCTTTTGAGCAATATTGCCCTTTACCCTTTCCTGAGTCTGATACTCCAATAAACACTGGTTTGTGACAGTAAAAGCTGCTAAATAAAGTTTGATCTCACAACGGCAGTATCTGAACGGAACGACTGGCTTGAAGGTCCCAATGGTGAAAGTGGGGCACGTGCACCCAGCAACATTGACGAAAACAGGGCAGACTGAACGGTGTCAATGTAAAAATGAGTGCTCAATTGCGCAGTGCCTCAGTGAAGTGAAACGAGGAACGTAAAGGAGAGTTGGTAATTGTGGAACGGGGAGAAATCTCCAAGAGCTGGGTTTGAATTCTGATACATCAAACGCAGATACGTGAATCAGCGAAGGTTTGAAGGGAAAAAAAAATCATCACTTAGGAGAATATTTTCATAAAAATGTTTGATATTTTGCCGCATTTCTGTAGCACGTGTTGCAAGGAATAAAAGACACAACTGGTGAGTGCGCGGTCCTTCTATGACTGTATAGAGGCGCGTGAAATGCCGAGCCAGTGAGCTCCAACCTCACCCGGAGCAGCTTTTATTGACATGGAGCAGGGATTGTTGGGCATCAGGCTGTGGCAAAATGTCGTTGAGCACAACAGAATTTATTGGACGAGACCAGTCTCTGTGTTTGGATAATGATCAGTGCCCGTGGGAAATACCTCAATTATCAATCGAAAAGCATAACTTTTCAGCAGGAGAAGGATCATCTGAGGAGAGAGAAACGCAGATGATGTTTTAGCTTGACGACATTCTCCATATCGCTGAAACAGCGCTGTAAGAATTTCAGGAAAGAGTCTGTTTATCTGTTTCATAGTATTCGATTTGTTGCGAGCAAATTCGTACAAGTCGGTCCAATGATCGAAAAGAATGAGGTTTATCTCATTGAGCAGTTAGAACGTTGTCGCCAAATGAGTGAGAGTGTAGGAGAAAATAAATCCGTCCATTCCACTTGTATCAGATCCTGGGGAGATAGTGACAGTGGAAAGACATGACTTCTGCAAGTTTGCAGCCTCAGTCCTTATCGCAATTCAAAGTATTTGATAGATTTGTTCATGAATGAGTTGTTTACTGGAAGCAGGGAGCTGAGCAAGATATTGGGTAAACCAATTCAGTTGTGAGAGCCGAAACAGCAATTTCCTTTCTTGCAGTGCGAATGAGATTGTATAGCGTAGAGAATTTCGATATGTGTTCCCGATCACTGGAAAGTCCATAACCAGAGATCACAGTTTGAGGATAAGCTGCAATCTATTCAGAACTGAGGTGAGGGGGATATCATCATCAGAAAGCAATGAGACTGAAGAATTCTGTGGTACACAAGACGGTTGATGCTAAAATATTGATTAGTTTTATAAGGAGTTAGTTATGGTTCTTCTGGCTCAAGGGACAAAAGGATCTGCGGTGAAAAGTGAAACAGGGTACTCAGTTGGGTGAACCCAATGATCATATAGAATAGTGGAGCAGGCTGGAAGGATCGCCTGGCCTCTTCGTGCTCCAATGTCTACACAAAGTGACCTCGCACCTAGCCTTGTGAAACAACACAAGAAACATATTATCAGTGACAAAAACACCCATCAGCGAGAACCCGTTGTTTCTTTCTACGATTTTGTATCCGATTAGTGAGGTGCACTGACACTAATTTCACTCTTCTTTGAGAGAAGTAAGAAAACAGCTGTGTTCTTTAACGTAGAAATGATGATGACGGTGGCGTAGTGTCGGTCATGTCACGGAATGAATTGCCGCGTGACAGCGTGGATGCAAAATTGTCTGTAAGGAATTGATTTCCACACTCGAGGACAGTGCACAGTGTTGTTTCAAGAAATCTTATTGAGACCACCTCTCTTCTGAACCGATGTTAATGAGCCGCACATTTTGATGCAGACAGTTTCAAAATCCAAAATGAGACAAAAATGCATAGAGTCAGAGATCATAGAAAACCGACGGTATAGACAGAGACCATTCGGCAGACTGATGCTGCACTGGCCCTCGAAGAAAAACAAAGTTGCTGGAAAAGCTCAGCAGTTCCAGCAGCATCTGTGAAGAAAGCATCAGAGTTAACGTTTCGGGTTTGGTGACCGTTCCTCAGACCCGAGAAGAGCTTTCCGTAAACTTTCATTTACCACGGCTGAACTATCTGGTCTGCACATCCCTGCACAAGGCGGGCAATTTCCCATGGCCAATTCACCTAACCTGCATATGTTTCGCCTGTGAGAAGAAACCTCAACGGAGATAAGGGGAGAAGGCACAAACTCCACACAGACATCACCCGAGTTTGAATCAAAAATGATTAGCGCCTCCCGGGCGGGGAATTGATCCGCGGTCTCCCGTATGATAGACGTGAATACTAACCGCTATACTACCAAGGATGGGCCGGGGCGCCCCCGCCCCCCGCCTTTGAGACCCATAATCGTGCACGAGGCAAATAAGATTGCTTTACTATCCTAATTCTATTTTCCATCGCTTGGCCCATAGCCATGTATGCCTTAGCATCACAAATTTACCTCTGAGTGTTTCTTAAAGTTATTAGGATATCTGCCTCGAGTAGCACTTACAGGCAGTGGCTTCCAGATTTCAAACATGCACTGGCTGAAAAAGGTTTTCCGTCCATTTACTCAAACCTTCCTCCGTCTTACTTTAAATCTCTGGCCCCCTCGCGATTTATTCTTCCACCAAGAGGAAACGTTTCTTTCAGTCTACCCTATCAATATCCCTCCTTATTTTGTACATCTCAATCTTGCCTCCTGTAATTGTCCTCTGCTCTAAGGAAAACAAACCAAGATTGTTCAATCTCTCTTCATAACTGAAAGTGTTCAGCCCAGAACATATTCTGGTAACCCTCTTCTGCATCGTTTCTCGTGCTATCATATCCCTGCTATAATGTGAATTACAGAACTGCACATAATACTCCAGCTATAGCCGAATGAACAAATGAAGTAAATGATGCAGAAAGTCACAGTAAATGGTTTATTTCATCCAAGTCTCTTTTGATCAATGCTGTACTGTGTCCTTTTCCTGAGTCTGATACTCCAGCAATCACTGGTGCATGTCAGGAAAAGGCTGCTCCGTGATGTTTGGTCTCACAACCGCAGTATCTCATTGGATTGATTGGTTTGAAGGTCCCGTTGGTAAGTCTGGAGCACGTTCATTCAGCGACAGTCGAAGTAACAGGACAGACTGAAAGGTGTCAATGTAAAAATGAATGTTAGATTGCGCAGTGCCTCAGTGAAGTGAACCGAGGAATGTAAAGGAGGTTTGGTGATTGTGGGAGGGACAGAAATCTTCAAGAACTGGGCTTGAATTCTGATACATCAAACGCAGATACGCAAAATAGCGAGTGTTTGAGGGAAGAAAATCATCAGCTCGGGGAATATTTTCATGTAAAAATGTTTGATATTTTGCTGCATTTCTGTAGCACCTGTCACAAGACCTAAAAAAATCGACAAACACCCACTGCCATGACTTGGATTCGAACAAAACCCCGACAACCACAACACAGAGTAGCAGCGCGACAGAACAATACATGGTTCACCAAGGCAATGTGTAGAGTGGCAGAAGGTAGGTTGAGAGCAGTACCGGATACACAACAGGAATTCTTGCTGAACAGTGGACTGAGATGTGGGGACTCAGCGTGAGCTGAACTTTTAACTTCGATGCTTCCCAAGGGCAATGGAGATTCCATGATTCAGTACGCTGAAGGCTAAGAGTGATAGTTTTCTACAAAACATCAAGGACTCAGGGGATAGTGCAGGATATTGTTGACATGTATTTTTCAATAGCAATTTAGTTTTACGTCGGTTACTTCATCAGTTCCCACACACAAGGAAGTAACCATTGCTGCAGACGATCATATAATCCCAGTTCCAAGCCCGGAACCAAAGAAACTCAGTGCCCCAGCCGTGAAGATACAACTTGAAATGGGGATGGCACTGAGAGGGCGGAGGTACTCTGTGGCTCCAGTTAAAACTGACTCAGAGATCGTAGGAAGTGCCGATGCTGGAGAATCTGAGATAACAAGGTGTAGAGCTGGATGCACACAGCAGGCCAAGCAGCATCAGAGGAGCAGGAAAGCTGATGTTTCGGGCCTAGACCCTTCCTCAGAAATGGGGGAGGGGAAGGGGGTTCTGAAATAAGTAGGGAGAGAGGGGGAGGCGGAAAGAAGATGGATAAAAGAACAGAGAGGAGACGGACAGGTCAAGGACCACGTACCACCCTACCAACCTCGGGATTCAACGCATCATCCTCTGCCACTTCCATCACCTGCAATCTGACCCCACTACCAAGGACATTTCTTCCACCCCACCCTTATCTGCCTTCCAGAGGGACCGCTCTCTCCGTGACTCCCTTGTCCGCTCCACACTCCCCACTAGCCCCACCACCGCCGGCACTTTTCCATGTAAAAGCAGGAAGTGCTACACCTGCCCCTTCACCTCCCCCCTCACCCCCTTCCCAGGCCCCAAGAAAACCTTCCACGTTAAACAGATGTTCACCCGCACATCTGCTAAAGTGGTATATTGCATCCGCTGTTCCCGCTGTGGCCTCCTCTACATCGGGGAAACCAAGCAGAGGCTTGGAGACCACTTTGTGGAACACCTACGCTCGATTCATGACAAACGATTATACCTCCCAGTCACGAACCACTTCAACTCCCCCTCTCACTCCTTGGACGATATGTCCATCCTGGGCCTCCTCCAATGCCACAACGATGCCACCAGAAGGTTGCAGGAACAGCACCACATAATTCGCTTTGAAATGCTGCAGCCCAATAGTCTCAATGTGGACTTCACAAGCTTCAAAGTCTCCCCACCACCAACCTCATCCCAAAACCAGCCCAGCTCGTCCGTGCCTCCTTGACCTTTTCTCCCACCTATCCGCTCCTCCCACCTCACTGGCCAACCTCCATCCCCACCTCCTACCTACCAGCCTCATCCCCGCCTCCTTGACCTGTCCGTCTCCTCTCCACCGATCTGCTCCATTATCCACCTTCCATCCACCTCCACTCTCTCTCTATTTATTTCAGAATCCCCTTCCCCTCCCCCATTTCTGAAGAAGGGTCCAGGACCGAAACGTCACCTTACCTGCTCCTCTGATGCTACTTGGCCTGTTGTGTGCATCCAGCTCTACACCTTGTTATCTCAGATTCTCCAGCATTGGCAGTTCCTACGATCTCTGTGGCGCTAGTGAGCGCGGGGTCTTTCTGTGACGGTACAGAGGTGCGTGAAACGCCAAGGCTGTGAGCTCCAACCTCACCTGGAGCAGCTTTTGTTGACATGGAGCAGGGATTATTTGGGCATCAGGCTGTACAGAGGAATGTTAGTCAGCATGGAATTTGTTAAAAAAGACTAGCTTCTTTTGTTGGATCATGATCTGTCCCGGGGAAATGTCTCAATTATCAATCAAATTAGAGATTACTCCTCTGTCACCCGACAGATTGCCCCCGCCTGTTAAATTCATTGTTTGCATTTTTGTCTGTGTGTCTTTTAAAACAGAATTCATATTCCGTATCCACGATCTTTTCATCAGAACCAGGGAATTTTTCATGTGCTTGTCGCCATAGAGAAAGGATTTTATGATTTTGGAAGGCAGAAGGGCGAGAACAGGATGACAAAGACAGAATGGCGAATGATAACCTCAGATTAATTTAAATGTCAATGCACATGATCAGGGGAATGTTACCATCCACGGACAAACAAAAATTTGGAATGTAACAAAAACATAAATTTCTGGAGAACTCAGTAAGTCTGACAGCATCTGTGGAGCGAAAGCAGAGTTCATGTTTCCGGTTCAGAGACACTTCTTCAGAATTTTTTAGAACGAGGAATGTAACTGCTGGATTAGCCTTTACCGAAAGTTCAGAAAAATCATGAGTCTGTCCTTCTGAATGAGATGCTGGACTGCTCAACCCCTTCGTCTGACATTGTGTGTATGTTCATGATACGTTGTTGTTTGTGTTTGTGTGTGTGTGTCTGTCTGTTTCTGTCTGTCACATTCTGGTTGGCGTGACACATTGGAATTGTACAAGCAGGAAGGGGTAAGTGTGGTCCTATTCAAAAGCATAGAACATAGAACATTACAGCGCAGTACAGTCCCTTCGGCCCTCGATGTTGCGCCGAACCGTGAAACCAATCTGAAGCCCATCGAACCTAAACTATTCCATTATCATCCATATGTTTATCCAATGACCATTTAAATGGCCTTAAAGTGGGCGAGTCTACTATTTTTGCAGGCAGGGAATTCCACGCCCTTACTACTCTCTGAGTAAAGAATCTACCTCTGACATCTGTCCTATGTCTATCGCCCCTCAATTTAAAGCTATGTCCCCTCGTGCGAGCCATCACCATCCGAGGAAAAAGGCTCCCACTGTCCACCCTATCTAATCCTCTGATCATCTTGTATGTCTCTATCAAGTCACCTCTTAACCTTCTTCTCTCTAACGAAAACAGCCTCAAAACCCTCAGCCTTTCCTCATAAGACCTTCCCTCCATACCAGGCAACATTCTGGTAAATCTCCTCTGCACCCTTTCCAATGCTTCCACATCCTTCCTATAATGCGGTGACCAGAACTGTACGCAATACTCCAAGTGCGGCCGCACCAGTGTTTTGTACAGCTGCAACATGACCTCATGGCTCCGAAACTCAATCCCTCTACCAATAAAACCTAACACACCGTACGCCTTCTGAACAACCCTATCAACCTGGGTGTCAACTTTCAGTGATCTATGCACATGGACACCGAGATCTTTCTGCTCATCCACACTACCAAGAATCTTACCATTAGCCCAGTACTCTGTATTCCTGTTACTCCTTCCAAAGTGAATCACTTCACACTTGTCCGCATTAAACTCCATTTGCCACCTCTCAGCCCAGCTCTGCAGCTTATCTATGTCCCTCTGTAACCTGCAACATCCTTCCGCACTATCCACAACTCCACCAACTTTGGTGTCATCCGCAAATTTACTAACCCATCCTTCTCCGCCCTCATCCAGGTCATTTATAAAAATGATAAACAGCAGTGGCCCCAAAACAGATCCTTGAGGTACACCACCAGTAACTGAACTCCAGGATGAACATTTCCCATCAACCACCACCCTCTGTCTTCTTACAGCTGGCCAATTTCTGATCCAAACCGCTAAATCACCCTCAATCCCATGCCTCTGTATTTTCTGCAATAGCCAGAAGGAGGTTACAATCTATTTCAGTTGTGGGTTGCATGATAGACAATAGCATAGTGGCACAGCGGGAGTATGCTGGGCCTTTTGACCCAGAGGTCATGGATTGAAACCATCCCTGCTATTTACACAACAAACTGATGTTTGTTACCTGAGTAGTATTGTTTAAGCTAGGTTTGCTCACATTGTCTCTGCATCAGCTTCTTGCTCCCAGTCAATAATTCGATCTGCAGTAAACTGCATTTATTCCGGCATGGACACACTGTAAGTGTTACAAACACACGCCAGTTGATACTTTTCCCCTTCACTCAATCCTTTCTTAATTGGAACTAACACTGGCATGATGGTCCGAATGGCCTTCTCCTGTTCTCTGTCACTCTGGGATGATCTGAACAGTGATAGCTATTCTCTACAATGAAGCAATGCAGCGGGGAGATAGCAGTGTAGTGGTAATATATCTCCGTGTAATCCCTAGGGACTGACCATTTCAGCTGCTGGAGTTTACACTCAGTGAATAAAATCTGGAATATAAATCTGATTTCACGAACAAAACCATGACTTTAATTTCCTGAAATTGCAGTCATTCATGTCCCCTTGGGAGGGAGGTCCTTACCTGATCTGGCATACAAGTGACTCCAAGCCCACAACAACATGTTTGACCCCAAACTGTCCTCTGACATAAGTTCAAGGTGAATTCGCGATGAGCAAAAAATGCTGTCCTGACCAGTGCTCCCCACATCCCGTGGGAGAACAAGAAAGAATGAAAACACATTCACAGCAGGGAAGAACAGGCCTTAGTCCTGCGTGGACTTGAATTCACCTGATTGCCCAACCTGGATAGACACAAGATCACCCACACCACAGAGAAACCAGATAAACGTGGGGACTGAGGGAAGGATTCAGTTACCCACTGAGGTGGAAACTCATTTACTCAGCGACACTGGGGAGATGCCGATCAGGAATGCCATGTGTGGAAACAGATAACTCAGAAAAACAACCTCCGGAGACATCAGCAAATATCACAAATGACAGTAGGGGTTAGATTTTGCTGTTAATCCCAACCAGGAATGAAACATGTCTGGATGTCTTTCCAGTGGAGTTCTGAGGGTCACTCGACTTGAAATGTTATCTTTGATTTCTCTCCACAGATGCTGCCAATTCTGTTGAGTTTTACCAGCAATTTCTGTTTTTCATTTGTTTCTGATTTTTCCAGTGGAGTTCCATTGTTGTCTGATGTAGAGCAATGATTAAAACCGAGTTGTATGGGCCATAATTTAGAAGTGTGCAGACGACACGCAACAATGCGTGATGTAGTTAACCACGAAGAACAAAGCCTGGGACTGCAGGGAGATTCAATCAGGTGGAAAGAAAAAATGATGAACGGAATTCAATCCAAAGAGATTCATAATTAATTTCGGGAGAGTGAACAATGGAAGTGGGGATGCTGAGTGGTGTAGAGGAACAAAGACACCTTGGAGTGGACATTCACAGTTTCCTGAAGGTGGTTGGACAGGACAATCACATGGTCAAGAGGGTTTTGGGATACTTTCTGTTCTCAACCACAGCCTGGAATATACGATCAGGAAGTTGATGCTGGAGCTTGAGCTAACACCAGTCCAGAGAACAGCTGGAAGACTGAGCACAAGTCTGGTCATTGCGTTAGTCAACTTTTTTTTAAAAATCATGATAGAAGATCCAGGGCAGCAACAGGCTTTTTGGCCTGTCAAGTTCACTGCACCACTCAATGAGATCATTATTGATACTGCTCCAAGTCAGGATGGTATGCACCCTGGAACAGAACTTGCAGATGGTGTTGTTTTGATACATTCTCTACTCTTGTCCTTCAGGGTGGTACAGTTTGCAGGCTTGGAAAGTGCTGACAAAGGAGAGTGGGTGAGTAACTGCAGTGCATTTGGTAGATGGGACACTCTGCTGCCACTGTACCTCAGTAATGAAGGGAGTAAATGCTGAAGGGACTGAATGGGGCACCAGTTGAGTGGACTGCATTGTCTCGGATGGTGTCAGGTTTCTTGGTGTCATTGGAGCTGCATCCATCCAAGCAAATTGACAGTGTTCTTAATGACAGACATTCTTAATGATGCACAGGCTTTGGGGAGACATGCGTTGAACTAATCACTGTAGAATCTTTTCCCTCTGACCTACTTTTGTAGGCATAATATTTAAATATCACGCCCAGTTCAGTTTCTCATCACTACTAGCACCCCAGGATGATGATAGTGGGCAATTCAGTGAAGATAAAACCATTGAATGTCAATGAGTTATGGTTAGATTTTCATTTCTCAGATTTGGTCATTTGTTGTTGGGACTTGGTGCAAATGTTCTTTGTCACGGAGCAGGCTAACTTCAATGTTGTCCAGGGACACTGCATTTAAATATCTACCACTACAGTAGCTGAGTCACAAATGGTGCTCAACATTGTGCAATCATTGACAAACATATCCACTGCTGACCTTATGACGCAGGGAAGGACATTGATGAAACAGCTGAAGGTCCTTGGGACCAGAAACTGATGCTGAGGAATTTCTGAAGCTGAGAAAGCTGGCCTCTAACAATCACAAGCACCTTCCTCTGTATTCAGTATTATCCAACTAAGGTGAAGTCGGATACGGAGGATAGGAGAGTGTACAAGGGGAATATAAAAGGAAAGGAGTGGAGCATTAAAACACAGAACAAGTGGGAGATAAGCTTGGACGAACAGTACAACATAGGGCTAAGAGTCAAATACAACCATGTAATGACAGTTATTTCGTCTCAGTTAGTTTAAATGCATATCTATAACAGTGAACAGTCAGCAGTTACGAGCTAAAAATACCCACTTAAGTATTACTCACAAAGAAAGGCTTGCGTGCTGTGAGCTGATGGTGGGGACAGAGAAATTCTGAAGATAACGTGGAAATAGAGACCTATTGAAATGAGAGGACTCAGGACTTTGTAAAAAACTGAACAGCATCCTGTTTTTGTAGTAAATGACTGTTATCTAATTTATTTTATGCCAATGTTTTATACAACCATCCTGACGTGAAAACGTCTCAATATGCTGTTTTAAGCTGGAAATGGTAAAGTATCTCCAAGCTAGACTAGGAGACCTCTTCCGCATATTTGTGTTACAATCTTGAATAAATTCACCTTGTTTTGATCTACTCAGGTCTGAAGATGCAATCTTTTCAAAAACCCACAATCAAAGCGAGAATAATATTCTCTGAAGCCCACTGACCCCAGTTTTGCTTTGATTCCTTGATACATTGCTATGTCAAATAGAGCCTTAAGATGGCAGGAAAGTCACACTCTCATTTGGAATTCAGCTGTTTGGTCCATGTTTGCACCAAAAATGTAAGGGGATCAGGAGATGAGTGCACTTGCTTAACTCAAACTGAGATCCATCACTATGATATTGCAAAGTAAGTGCTGCTTGATGTCATTGGTGTCATCCTGTTTTGACTGCATTTACATATCGACAGGCCAGACGATTGACTGAAGGTTTGTCCACACAGACCACGTATATGGTTTCTCTTCACTGTGAACGATATTTTTTTCTTCCACGTTCAAAGCTCTCGAGAATGGAGTGTTACTGGCAGCTGTTGATCCAATTTTTGACTTGAGCTGCCTGTCTGTAAATCCTTTCCGATTTCCTAGAAAATAAAATTAAAACAGTCAAAAGTGGAATGAAAGCTTCTGGATTGTTAGAAAAATCCACCTGGATCATGAATGTCCTTGAAAGGACAGAAGACGAAAAATACAGGACAAATCAGGCTGCGGGAACTGGCTACTGAGCCAGTCATTATTTCTGCAGGGCCAGCAGTGGGAGGTTTGAGTGATACCACAATAACGCTGTCTGTGTAACAATCCAAACCATACAACTGTCTGACCATAACCTGCGTCAACCTCTACTTGGATAAATGTAAATGACCTGACCTTGCTGAAAAGCATTACTGTAAACAAGTGAGAATTCATGGGCCACCTTCAGACACATGCGGTCCCGGTTGGTACTGGTGAGACTTGCTTTTGGAGTACTGTGTTCAGTTCTAGTCACCGTACTTATCGAAAGTTGTTAATACATTGGAAACATTTCAAAGAAGATTTAATGGACTAATACCTCGAATGAGTCGAGTGCCTAATGGGGAAAGGGTAGACAGGCTGGGCCTGGATCCTCTGGAGTCTCGAAAAGAAAGAGGAGACTAAATTGAAACATGAAAGATATTGAGGGGAGCCGACCACGTGGATGTTGAAAACATGGTCCCTCTTTGTGGGAGAATCTAGAACTGATGGTCATTGTTTAAATGTAAGGGTGAATCCATTTGAAATGGTGAGGAACATTTCTTTTCTCTAAGAGGGTTGTGAATCTTTGTAACTCCCTTTTTTAAAAGGCAGTGGTTGCAGAGTCGTTAAAGTTTTTTTTTTAAGGCAGAAGCAGACAGATTCTTGATGACCAAGATGATAAAAGTTATTCAGGGATACGCAGACACGGAGCTGAGTTTGAAATCAAATCAGCCGTGATCTTATTGAAAGTCAGAGCAGGCTCAAAGGGCAGAGTGGCCTACACTTGTTCCTCATTCATGTGCTCGAATGAACCGGAGAACAAAGAAACACAAATCTTGTCTGATTACTGGGGGTCAGGAGGTTGTTTGAGCTCCTACTTCAATTACTCTGTATATTAGTTCCATTCGATTCCCCCACCCAGCTTCAATTAACATCCTTTTAATTTAGGAAATACACCATTTTTGGTGAGATGAGGCATTTTGATAGAGGGAGATGAGAACATTGAAATAGGATCTAGAGTTGTCCATTATGCCCCTCGAGCATCAAAAAGGTCAAAGCTCATCTATTTAGGCTTCAATTCCACATTCCCAATTGGCTTTGATAACGTTTTCTCCTTTATTCCTGTGGGCATTGCTGCCTAATCAATCTAGTTGCCATTGAGAGGGTGGTAGTGATCTGTTTTCGTGAACCACTGAACTCCATGAGCTGTAAGAGGACCCACAATGCTGTTCGGGAGGGAATTCAGGATTTCGACCCAGTAACACTGAAGGAATAGTGACATATTTCCAAGTAAGGATGGGGAGTGGCTGGGAGGGAATTCATGCCCAACATCCAGTCTCAGAGACCTACAGCACAGAAAAAGCCTCGGCTGACTCTGTCTGATTTTGTCACTATCATCTAAGTAGTCTGTTATCCCAACTTTTATGGTGGACCCGAACATTTTTTCCCACCAACAATGTTATGCAAATTCCGTGTTTTCTCTCTGACTCCCTTCTTAAATACTGGGGTTATGTTCGCGACCCTCGAAACTGTCGGAACTCTTTGCGACTGGAGAGTACTTTGGAGTATAACCACTAGCGCAGCTATTATTTCTTAGGCCACTTCCTAAGGTATTCTGAGATGAAAGTTATCAATCTCTGGGGATTTATCTGCCTGTTATCTCATTAGTTTTCCCAAATTCTTTCAATTCCACCTTCCGATTAGACCCTGTGATCCCCTTAATTTTGGGACATTATTTGTGTGCCCCTTTTTGAAAATCTAAGATATATTTAATTGGTCTGCCATCACTTTGCACTCCATTATGAATTCCCTGTTTGATTGTAAGGAGACTCTACATTCTTCTTGACTAATCTTGGATTATCAATCTTCAGTTAAGAGTTTAATGATGATCATGAAACGGTTGTTGATTGTCAGGAAAAAAAAAACAAAAAAACATCTGGCTCACGAATATCCTTTAAGGAAAGAAACTGTCTTCCTTCCCCGGTCTGGCCTATATGTGACTCCACCCCCACTGCAATGCAGTTAACTCTGGGCAATCAGGGATGTGCAATAAAATCTGACCGAGTTAGCAATGTCCACTTCCTGTGAATGTCTATTTTAAAAATGCCATTGGTTTTATTGTCCATACAAAAGTACTCTCAGATTCTATTTTCTCCCTCTAATTAAATCCCCTTGTCTCCCTTTGCTGAAATCTAAACTGTTCCCAATCTTTAGGTCTATTGTTTTATTTATCCAATTTGTATGCTACTTCCTTAAATTTAATACTCATTCATTTCTCTTTCTCTGCCATGGTTTGATCATGTTTCGATATTATTTTTATGCCACAGCTTGTCCACGTCCTCTTTCAATGTTTGCCATGACCCATCTCCCATCATCCACTTAAATTGTGATCCACAATTTATCATAACTGGCTCACGCCTCATACCATTCTAACTTATTTTATTTCATTACAGGACTCTAGTCTCAAAAACAATGACATCACTCTCCATCTTAATGATGAATTCTATCCTGTTGTGGTCGCTATTCCTTAAGGGCCCATGCTCAACTTGATTGTCAATTATTCTTTTCTCACTGCCCAATACTCATCTGCTTTTTCAATGTAAAATTGAACCGTGTACATGCTAAGAATTCCTCCTCTATCTTATTGCAACAGATGCTATCCGCTCAATTTATATGTAGGTTGAAGTCAGCCATAATTACAGCCGTAACATTATGCCTTCTGTCTCGAAATTTCTTTCTAATGCCTTCCCCAATATTACTGTAGCTTGGGGTCTATATACAACACGAATATCATTTTCTGTCCATTGGCGTTTCTGAGCTCAACCCATAGAGATTCTACTTCACCACACCCTATATCCTGGCTCACATCATATGACTTTCCTGTTTGAGTCAGCAGTTCTAGCCTAATCCTATTCCATTTCGCCTGTCCAACCTATCCTCCTTGGACAACCCACTTATTCCAGGTTTCAATCTTGTAAACCTTCTCTGAACCACTTCGAATAAGCGGACAGTCGACCAAAACCTGCATGTGGTATTTGAGATTTGGTATCTTCCCTTCTCTGTACAAAGGAAGCAGAACATCCTTAAATTGATGTTTAATTCCTGTGATAATACAGCCTATTGGCTTTCTGGATTGGACAGAGATCTTGCTTAATTGGGTCAATGGGCTAAAGAGTGGCAGATTGAACTTTATTTGAATAAATGTTTGTTTTATCCAAAATGGAATACTTCACATGGGCAGGACTTGTACAATTAACAGTAGGGCCCTGGGTACTATTACAGAACAGAGAACCTGGGCTTTCAGGTACGTTTTTTTTTTTAAATTTGTTTCATCGGTGGACAGGCTGGTTAAGAAGGCATTCAGCACACTTGTCTTCATTGCTCAGGTCCTTGAGTACAGGAGTTCGGACGTCATGTTGGAGGTTGTAAAGGATGTTGATGAGGACTCTCCTGCAATACTGTGTGCCATTCTGGTAGTCCCGTCATAGGAAGGATACCATTAAACTGGAGTGAATTCAGAAAAAAAAAAGAAAAAGCAAAACAGGATATTAATGGGAATGAAGGGTTTGAGTTGTAAAAACAGGCTGGAGAGGCTGGGACTTCATTGTCCAGAAGGTAGGAGGTTGAGGCACAACCTGAAAGAGGTTTATAAAAGCACGAGAGGCTTAAATAAGGTGAATAGCAAAGGTCTTATCCTTCAGATGGATGAGTTCAAAACTAGGGGGCATATTTTTTACGGTGAGAGAAGATATTAGAATCCCTAAAGTGTGGAAATAGGCCCTTCAGCCCAACAAGTCCACACCAAACCTCAGAGCATCCCACTATGACCCACCTAATATACACCCTGCACCTCCCTGAACACTACGGGCAATTTAGCATGGCCAATCCGCCCAACCTGCACATCTGTGGACTGTAGGAGGAAACCAACGCAGACACGGAGAGAGTGTCCAAACTCCACACAGACAGTCACCCAGGGCTGGAATCGAACCCAGGTTCCTGGCGCGGTGAGGCAGCAGTGCGAACCACTGTGCCACCGTGTCGCCCTAAGAAAGATTTTAAAAATGACAGGACGGGTAACTTTTCTTTTCTTTTTACATAGAGTGTGCTCAGTGTGTGGAATGAACTGCCAGATGAAATGGTAGGTGCAGGTACGGTTACAGTTACAATGTTTAAAAGACATTTAGATAAGTACACAAATTCGAAAGGTTTAGAGTGATGTGGGCCAAATGCAGGAAGATGGGACTAGTTTAGTTTGGGAATATGGTCAGAATGGAATAGTTGGACCATTGGGTCTGTTTCCATGCTGTATGACACGATGGTTACATGCTATATCTGCATACTAACTTTGTAACTCATACTTTATCCTCCACATCTTAGAATTCAGCAGTCATTCACCATTTAAGGAATATTCTGTTCTTGTTTCTGCTTCCTGCTAAAGTGAATGATTTCACATTTTCCTACATTATACACGATGCAAGATATTTTGCCCATACTAACGTTACGGGTTTCCGAAGCTGTAGGAAGGATAGAAAGGGAGGCAAAAGAAGTGAGGGAGTGGCATTTTTTTTATTGGGGAAAATATTACAGCTGCAACTAGAACAGATATTTCTGAAAAAAAATTGTCCAGTGAAAATATATTGGTTGAAAATGAGAAATAAGAAAGGAAGGATCATGTGGTGGGATTGTACTATGGGTCCATCAATAGTCGGGGGAAATTGAGGAACAAATACGTAGAGAGATCTCAGATGTATGAAAAAATGAGAAGGTTGAAGGAATCGGTGATTTTAATTTTCTAAACATTGACTGGAACTGCTACAGTGTTAAAGGTTTGAATGGTGAATAGTTTGTTAAATGTGTTCAAGCATATTTTCTTTATCAATAAGTCAATGTTCCTACGAAAGAGAAAGCGAAAACTTGAGCTTCTCTTTGGTAATAAGGCACAGTAAGTGACTGAAGTGACTGTACAGGACGACTTCGGGTCTGGTGATAATAATTCTGTCAGTCTTAAAACAGTTATGGAAAAGGATAAGCCTTCCAGAAAAGGTAAAAGTATTTAATTAGAGTAAGGCCAATTTTAATGGTACACGACAAGAACTTTCAAAAGTTGAATGGAGTCGTCTGCAGGTAAAGTTTCGTTTGATAAGTGGGAGGTTTTCAGAAGTGTGGTAACGAGAGTTCAGAATCATTATGTTCTTGTTAGAGTGAAAGGTAAGTCTGGTAGAATTAGACAACAATGGATGAAAAGGATATTCAGCTTTTAGTCAAGAATAAAAAAACTAATCATCAATTAGATACAAACAACTGGGTTTAAATGAATCTTTTGAACAGTATAAACAGTGTACAGGCATTCTTAAGTGGGAGATCAGGAAGGCAGGAGGGAATATGAAATTGCCTTGATAGATAAGGTGAAGGATTTTGCAAAGATATACTACAAGTGCTTTAAGGGCAAGAAAGCAACTAGAGAGCGAGCATGGCTACTTAAAGATTAAAGAAGTCATCTCGGCGTTGAACCTTAGGAGATGACAGAAATACTAAAGAAATATTAATATTTTGCATCAGTTTTTAAGATGGAGAAAGAAGTAGATGTTGGAGAATTCAGGGAAAGAAATAGTATGTTTTGAAAACAGCTCACATGGACGTCTTCTAAAATATAAAGATGGATACCCTGTGGCACAGAAGATGGGAGAAGACTTTTAAATAAATATTTCTCCTCAGTGTTTAGTGAGGAGAGAATTATGGATGCTACGGAATAAGGGAAACAAGCGGGGATGTTTTGGACCACATACTTATTCCCAGAGAGGAGGTGTTTGCAGCCTTAAAGTGCATTAAGGTGGATAAATCCCCTGGGCCTGATCAAATTCATCCTCGGACATTGTGGGAGGCAAGGGAAGAAATTGCAGAGGCCCTTGTAGAGATTTTTGCTTAGCTTCAGCCGCTGGTGAAGTTCAAGGATACTGGATGGTGGCTAATGCTGTTCCATTGTTTAAAGAAAGGTGGAAAATACATGTCAGGAAACTACAGGCCAGTGAGCCTGACAGCAGTGTTGGAAAGTTATTGGAGAGGATACTGAGGGACAGGATCAACAAACATTTGGATAGTCAAGGTCCGATTAGGGATTGTCAGGATGGGTATGTGCGCGGGACGTCACGTCTGACAAATCTTTCAGACTTTTTCTGAGAGGAAACCAATGTGCACAGGTGAGGATACGGCAGTGATCTCATCTACATGGACTTTAATAAGGCTTTTAACAAGGTCCTGCACGCAGTCTAGTCATGCAGTTTAGGTCGCATGGGATTCAGGAAGAGCAAGTGAATTGATTCGAAACTGGCTCAATAGTAGGAAGCAGAGGTGATGGTTGAAGTTTACTTCTCAGACTGGAAGCCTGTGGTGTGCCACAGGGGTCAGTGCTGGGACCTTTGTTATTTGTTATTTATGTAAATGATTTGGATGTGAAGAGACAAGGCATGATCACTAAGTTCGTGGATGATATAAAATTATTGAGAGGGGAAGATTATCAGAAATTACAAAGGGATCTCGATCAGTTGGGGAAGTAGGCTGAGGGTTGGCAAATGAAATTCAATACAAATAAGTGTGAGGTGTTGCAGTTTGGAAATTCAAACCAATGTAGGACTTATACAGTAAATGGTAAGGTCCTGAGGATTGTTGTTGAACAGAGGGACCGAGGAGAACAAGTACATGGTTCATTGAAATTGGTGTCACAGGTAACAAGGGTGGAGGAGAAGGCATTTAGCATGCTGGCCTTCATCGGTTGAGGCATTGAGTATAGGTGTTGGGACATTATGTTCCAGGTGTATAAGTCTTTGGTGAGGCTGCACTGGAATACTGTGTACGGCTTTGGTCACCCTGTCACAGGAAAGACATAGTTAAACTGGAAATTGTGCAAAAAAGATTTGCTAGGATGTTACCAGGACGAGTAGGCCCGAATTGTAGGGACAGGTTGGTCAGGGTAGGATTTTATTCCTTGGAACTTAGGAGAATGAAGGAGTGACTTTATTGAAAAAAAAACCAAAAGAACTGCGGATGCTGTAAATCAGGAACAAAAATAAAGTTGCTGGAAAAGCTCAGCAGGTCTGGCAGCATCTGTGAAGGAGAAAACAGAGTTAACGTTTCGGGTCCGGTGACCCTTCCTCAGTGACTTTATTGAGGTGTCTAAAATCATGAGGGGCAAAGATCGGACGAAGGCATATCGGTTTTATCCCACGGATGGGGAATTGAAAACGCGAGGTCATAGGTTTAAGGTGAAAGGGGAAAGATTTAAGAAGGACGTGAGGGGTAACTTCTTCATGCACAGAGTGTGCATGTATGGAATGGGCTGCTGGAGAAAGTGTTTGAGGCTGGTACGATAGCAGCATTTAAAAAACATTTGACAGGTACATGGATGGGAAGGGTTGGGAGGGAAATGGACCAAATTCAGCACTTGGAACTAGCTTAATGGACACCATGGCCAGCATGGACCAGTTTGGGAAAAAGGCTTTTTTGCATGCTGTATTACTCTTTTACTCTAAATCTTACGACCTGTCCAGTGCATCCCAACGTGTTGTGGAAAGTAGAAGAGAAAATGTGGGGATGCTTGCACAAATACTGTATCATCTATACCTACGGGTGAGGTGCCAGATGACTGAAGAGTGGCTAATGTTGTGCCTTCATTTAAGGGACGTAAGGAGAAGCCTGTGAACGATAGGCATGTGAGTCTGACATTGGTAGTGGATAAGTTGTTGAAGGTGATTCTGGAAGATATCATTTGGAGAGGCAAGGAATGACTATGGATTTTCAGCATGGTTTTATGCGAGGGAAATAGTGTCCCACACATTTGATTGAGATTTTGATGAAGTAACCAAGATGATCGATGAGAGCAGAGCAGTAAATATTCTTTACTTGGACTTTAGTAAAGCTCTTGACAAGGTTCCACAAGGTAGACTAATTAGTAAAGTTAGCTTACATGGGATCTAGGGTGAGCGTGCCAGTTGGATAAAAAATTTGCTTAATGTCAGAAGACAGGCTATGGCAGCGGAGGGTTGTTTTTAGGACTGGAGGCCTGGTTTTCAGCAACGACCAGTGGTGTTCTGCAGGGAATGGTATTGGGTCGACTTTTGTTTGACATTTATATAAATTATTTTGATGAGAATACAGAAGACATGGTTAATAACTTTGTGGATGACACCAAAATTGGTGGCATAGTGGACAGTGAAGAATGTTATCTAAGATTTCGAAGAGATCTTAATCATTTGGGTCTATGGGCTGAGGAGTGGCAGATGGAGTTTAATTTGAATAAATGTGAGGTACTGTACTGTGCTAAAACAAACAAGGGATGCAGGACTTAAACAATTAAAAGTAGACCCTTGGGTATTGTCGACCATACAGACTTTAGGCTTTAGTTACCGAATTCTTTGAAATTTGCGTCACATACAGACAGGGTGGTTTACAAGGCGTTTAGTATGCTTACCTTCATTGCTCAGACCGTTGTGTAGAGAATTTGGGACGTCATGTTGAGGTCATACAGGCCATTGGTTAGGCCTCTTCTGCAGGACTGTGTCCAATTCTGGTTGTCCTGTTATAGCAAGGAAATTATTAAGCCGGGGAGAGTTCAAAGGTGGTTTACCGGGATATTGCTGAGAATGGAGGGATTGAGTCATAAGGACGGGCTGGGACTCCTTTCACAAGAATGTAACATATTGAGGTTGACCTTATAGAGGTTTGTGAAATTCAGGTGTTCCTTCTCTAGTGTGGGGATTTCAAGACCGGGAAGCATATTTTTAATCAAATGGAATAACATTTATTGTCACATGTACTCAGAAAATGAATAACTCTGAAGAGCTCTGAAGAAGCGCCTAGGCCCGAAATGTCAGCCTTCCTGCTCCTCTGATGCTGCTTGGCCTGCTGTGTTCATCCAGCTCTACACCTTGTTATCTCAGGTTCTCCAGCATCTGCAGTTCCTACTATCCCAGAATATTGAGACGACTGTATAGAGGGACATGGAGATGTTTCAGCTAATAGGAGAAACTCGAACCTGAGGGCACCGTTCTTCGCAAAGGGATGACCCTTTAGAACTGAGATGAAAAAGAATTTCTTCAGCCAGAGAGTGGTGATTCTGTGGAACTCAGTGTCGTAGAAGGTTGTGGGGGCCAAGTAATTGAGTCTACTTATGACAGAGATAAATAGCTTCTTGATTGGTAAGGGGATCAACAGAAGAAGATAGGAGAATGGGTGTGAGAAACATATCAGTCACAATCAAATTGTGGAGCAGTATTAGTGGGCCGAATAGCCTAATTCTGCTCCTCTGTCTTGTGCTCTTCCGGTTATTATGGGTGACTTCAATTTGCATATATTTTGAACAAATTGAATCAACAACAATACCATAGAGGAGAAATTCCTGGGTTGTGTACGAGCTGGTTTTCTAGATCAACATATTGAGTACTCAAAGAGAGGACAGACCATCCTCAAAGTTGTATTATGTAATGGTCAGAGGTGGGTTAGCTCAGTTGGCTGGACAGCTGGTTTGTAATGCAGAGGGACACCAGCAGCACGTACTCACTTCCTGTACTAGCTGAGGTCACCATGAAGGTCCCACCATCTTAACCTTGCCCATTGACTGAGGCACGGGAGCCCTGAGGTTAAAGCACCAGTAGTCATCGCTCTCTCTCTCTCTCGCTGTCAAGAGACAGAACAGTCTGACGATCTTCTGGGACCACAGCAACTTTATTTCAAAATTTTAGTTGTGTAATGAGAATGGATTAATTGGCAATCTAACTGTGGAAAAGTGAAGACTTCTCCAAGATAGAACTCTTCATGAAGATAGAGAGTGACAGAGATGATTCTGAAACGAGGGGCCAAAATCGAAAGAGAGGAAATTACAATGGGAGAAGGCACAATAACTTGAGGAACTTAAACTTAAAGGATTGACAAATATTTAGACAGCACTTGGAGAAACTGCAACTGTTGTTCATTGCTGTTTGGCACAAAATAAAATGGGAAAGGCGACCCTGCCTTCGTTAACATGGGATATTAGGGATAGTACCAGTTCCAAGGAAGAGGCGTAAAAATTGGCTAAGAACAGCAGCAGACCTGAAGACTGGGAGCAGATCAGATTTCAGCAAAAGAGGACTAAGGGATTGGTTAAGAAGGGGAAAATAAAGTCTCAGGGTGAGCTTGTAAGAAACATACAAATTAATTGTAAAAGCTCCAAAAGGGATATGAAGAGAAAAAAAAAATGAAAACAAGTCCCTTACGATCAGAAACAGGGGAAGTTATCATGTGGCATAAAACGATGGACGGACCAATTAACTACATATTTTGGTTCTGTCATCACAAATGATAACATAAATAATACCACTAAAATGCTGGGGATCACATGAGAGGGAGGAAGTGAGGAAATCAGTATTAGTAGGGAAATAATGTTGGGGAAATTGATGCGATTAAAAGCCAACAAATCCCAGCACCTCATAGTACACTCCCCAGAGTAGTTAACAAAGTGGCAGGAGAGACAATGGATGCATTCTGAAACTAGGGTTTTGAATCTAAATTGAGGAAATTAATGGTCATCTTTCATAATGCTATAGACTCTGGAATAGTTCCCACGGATTGGA
The DNA here is from genome assembly GCF_021869965.1 of Rhincodon typus. Taxonomy (NCBI): domain Eukaryota; kingdom Metazoa; phylum Chordata; class Chondrichthyes; order Orectolobiformes; family Rhincodontidae; genus Rhincodon; species Rhincodon typus. The sequence goes on from NC_063339.1 coordinate 84,117,336, forward strand.
GGGGAGCTAATGTGAGCCCACTATGTAAAAAAGGAGGTAGAGAGAAAACATGGACTTATAGACCGGTTAGCCCAACACTGGAAAGCAGTAACAGGATTAGACAAAGTCAGAGTCAGTCAGCTTGGATTTAGAAAAGGGAAATGAGAACCGAGAACTGAGATCTGTTTGTCCTTGGACACAAGTCACTCAAAGTAATCATGCAGGTCGAGGCAGGAAATGAAGGCGGCAAATGCCAGGTTGGCCTTCATAGCGAGAGGATTTGAGAACAGAAATAGGGATGACTTGCTGAAATTGTACAGGGACCACACCTGTGCAGTTTTGGAATACTTATGTGACTAAGGATGTTCTGGCTACGGAGGCTATCCATTTAAGGTTAACCAGGCTGAATCCTGCGTTGGCAGGACCGACGTATTATGACAGAATAGATCAGATAGGATGAAACAACCGAGGAAGCTACACTGAGGATCTCCTGCTGAGATATCCCAGGGCTGAGAGGATTGATATCCAACAATCACAAGCATCTTCCTTTGTGCTACGGATGACTCCAACCAGTGGGGAGTTTAAAATACATTCCCATTAAGTTCAATTTTGTTTCGGGTTCCATGATACTGTTCTCAGTCAAATACTGCGTCGCTATCAGTGCCAGTCACTCTTACTTTGTGTTCATAACTTTTGTTCATGTGAATAGGTCATGGCATACGTGTGGGAGTATTTCTATCTCACAGAGGGTCGTGACGCTTGAGGCTTCTCTGTTCCAGAGCGTCAGGGGAGCTAGATCACTGAAATGTTTGGAGGTAGGGGGAGCGGTTGTTGATGGATTTTGACACATCAGACAATTGGAGGGCTACAAGCAATTGGGCATGATAGAGGAGGTGAGGCCTAGAGCAGATCAGCCCTGATCTTATTGAAGGGAAAGGCAGGTTTGAGGGGCTGAATATCCGACTCCTGTTCATGGTGTTCTCATATTTTGTTATTGGAAAGTTACTGGTTGTTATTTTCCTTAAAGTTCTGTTCAGGAATGTTGCATTCAGGGAGACCAGAGGATTTTGTGAGCAATCTCTGGGTGCAGTATGGCGGGGGGCGGGGTGGGGGTGCTGCTGTATTCACAGTGAATGTGAATCTACAACATAACCAACAAAGGGAGACAGGGGAAACTCTATGAATAGAGATGAGGGGTCTCTGTCAGACCAGCACCCACTCTTTTTTTTCCCAAGAATATTTTCCGTCTCACACTAAACCAATTGTGACAGTCTTCAGAAGCTGAACTGTCTCTGTTTCGATTCATTGAGTACAAAGAGCAAGTGGTCTCCAACTGCTCCTGAGTAACAGCTTTGTGGGGTGGAATGGAATGTAGGGACATTGGACTGAGGAGCAAGACTGGCACATTAGACACTTTGACCCTGTTCCACCAGGCACTAAGATCGTGGCCTAAGTGTCCTTAGCCGCACTTTCCTATCTGTAGTTCATTATCCTTGACTCACTTTTCTGACAAATATCTAACTAACACAGCTTTGAATAAATGCAAATACACAGATACCACAGACTCCTGGGGAAAAGAATTCCAACTTAAACGGCCCTTTGAGAATTTCTCCTCACACCTGTTCAGACCGAGTTTGGACTGTCCCGTTCCTCCATTGCTCATCACAAATTTTAAATGTAACCAGCTTGGTGAAATGGTCAATTATATGGATCTCAGACTGGGTTAATTTCAGCGTTAGGGACAACTCAGGCAGATGTCTTAAATTTGCAAAAATAACTAATACATAATCAAAGCAAAGTTACTCAAGCTATGATGGAAAGATAGATACTAAACAGTTTAGTCACTGAAATATATATACATCAATATTTATGTGCCTATAAATACTGAGACACACAGAAACGGGCACACACAGAGACGCATGCATCCATGGGCTCACGCACAGTCGTACATACAGACACACACGTACACACATGTCTGTGACATGATTTTTAAAAACAACTCTGCAGATCATCAGTTTGAAAGAGCTCTGTCCAAACAAGAGCTAAACTTATGGCAAAAGAAAAAATGTGATTGTTCCAAATGTTGTTCTGACTCTGGAGTTAGTTGCTCACACAAGCCGCCAACAATGAGGTTTCTTATGGAACAGTTGGATTTGGCTGAATTTCATTTGCTTTAGGCAGTGGAGAGATTCCAGTGAATCCTCAACAGGAATCCTCCACGAGTGGCAAAGATGACTGACAGGTTTTCTGCTTTCATACATTGCTGTGAGGAGGAACAAAGAAAGAGAGGCTGCAATTAGTTGCTGCTTCTCCGGCAGGATACATTTTCTCCTTCTCTGAACTCAAATATACATTACGTCATCCGACCACAAAACTGGACCATGTGAGATCTGCTTCAACATTTTCTGGGCTGTATGACTCCATGACTGTTCCTTACTCCTTGTAGGAACAACTTATCTTAATTTGAGGATATGTTCACATGTGTCCAACAAATGTTCGTACAATAAATTCATGTATTATTAATATCTGTGTTAAAATGAATAGATTGCTTTCATAAAACTGAATCTTTAGTTTCAGTCTTCCATACAAGAAGAAACATCCATCAGCTATGCACCTGATACGCTCTCCTTAAGATCTTACATGGTACAATATGAGCATCTCTCATTCTCAGGCCCAAAGTGCCGTTACCTTGTAGAGGTTTGTAAAATTTTGAGGGGCGTGGATACATTGAATAGCCAAGGTCATTTTTCTCTGGTGAGGGTGTCCAAAACTAGAGGGCATAGATTTAACGAGAGAAGGGGGAAAATTTTAAAGAGACCTGACGGGTAACTGTTTCATGCAGATGGTCTTGTGTGTAAGGAATGAGCCGCTAGAGGAAGTGGTGGAAATTGGCACAGTTACAACATTTAAAAGGCATCACGATGGCTACATGAATAGGAAGGGTTTAGAGGGATATGGGCCTAATGCTGGCAAATGGAAATACGTCAGTTTGGGATAGCTGGTCGGCACGGACGAGTTGAGCCGAAGGGTCTGTTCCTGAACTGTATGACTCTATGACTCAACAAGGCTTTCATTCCAGGAATGAGTAAAGTGAAATAAATTTGATAAGTTTCTGAAGCAATTTTGCATTTTGTTTTCAGTTTGGGGAACTGTAACTACACGGAATATATCAGGAGTGGTCTCAGTAATGCTCCGTACAGATGCAGTAAAACAATCCGACAATTATACAGATAGCATTTGCATAAAACAGCATAATTCCATATACTTTCCTAATCATTGGCTACATGTGCAGATTAACATTATAGGATTCATGTGCCAGGACTCATAAATCCCCCTGCACCACCATGTTCTGCAATCTCTTTCCATTTATGAACTTTACTGTTGTTTTATCCTTCCATCACAGCACAGACTTCCCCAGAACCCACATTATGCTATTTCTGCTGATGGTTTGCACACTATACTTCCCTGCCTTTACATTCCATTGCAGACTCTCTATCGCCACTGGAGATCTTATGAATGACTATCATGGTGGATGAGCTAACTGAGCTCCAATCCAATCAATCCCTTGATTTGGATTATAAATCGTTGATGACCTCACACTGATCCCTGATGCACTCCACCAAGTTACAGCTTTATAACCTGAAAATAAACATTTATACCTGCTGGCTATTTCCTGGCAGTTTACCTGGGTTCCCCTGTTCCTGTGTAGTAGCCTAGAAAGGTTGCGTGGCCTTGTCCTGTGCAGTGCAATGTACTCAAAGGGCAGAATGACTTCATTCTATTTCTGTGTAAATCATTTGAGGAGAAGGAGGGTTCCAATGATCCTGACTGGCTGTTTGGCGTCTTGCTCTACCTCTGGAACAGCGTCGAGGAGTTGAGTAAGAGAACAACACGTGGGTTAGGAGCAGCAGTTGGCCATTCGGCCTCTCGAGTCTGCTGCACCATTCAGAATGCTCATCGTTGTTGTGATTGTGGCTGTACACCCCATTCCTACCTGTTCCCGATAAACATTAATTCTATTGTTCAACAAAGATCAATGGAACTCAGCCTTGAATGTTTTCAGTAACCCAGTCTTCACTGCTCCTTAGGGAGGAGAACACCACAGATCACACAGCCCTAAAGAGAAAGCAACATCCCTATCTCAATCTGAAATGGGAAGGCCTTCGTTCTGAAAATGCGTTCCCCTCAAAACAATCACCACTTTTTGAGACACAAAGACAAAACAATTAGGAACAGATATGGATCATTCAGCCCCTCAAACCTGTCCACATTTCCATTAACTGACTTTAGTCAAATACTTATCAAATCTAACCTCCACTGTACCCACAGGAAGACAAGTCCAGGTACCATAAGATCGTAATAGCATAAGAAATTGGAGCAGAATTAGGCCACTCGGCTTGTCAAGTCTGCTGTGCCGTTTGATCATGGCTGAATTGTTTCTCAACTCCCTTCCCTTACCTTCTATAACTGACCACTGATCCCCTTATTAATGAAAAACATATCCATCTCTGTCTTAAAGACACCACTGTGTCCGTGTGTATGGGTTTGTTTATGTGTTTGTACTTGATTGTGTGTCCACATCTCTGTGTGTATGTGTTGTGTGCATTAGTGTGTGTATCTCTGTCTGCATCCCTGTGCAATGAGGTCACTTGTGTTTGCAGTAAATCCATTGAAATTGGAGTCAAACCCGCCCCACTCTTTCACTGTGTCTGTTACTGTTGTGTTTACAATCACACAATTTCTCCCCTTGCTGGCCTCCCCACGCCACTACACAGTTAACAAGGTGTCGAGCTGAATGAACACAGCAGGCCAAGCAGCATCAGAGCAGCAGGAAAACTAACATTTCGGGCCTAGAACCTTCTCTCAGAAATGGGGAGGGGAAGGATTTTCTGAAATAAATAGTAAGAGAGGGGGAGGCAGATAGAAGATGGATAAAGGAGAAGATAAGTAAAGAGGAGACAGACAGTTCAAAGAGGCGGGGTTGGAGCCAGTAAAGGTGAGTGTAGGTGGGGAGTTAGGGAGGGGATAGGTCGGTCCAGGGAGGACGGACAGGTCAAGGAGGCGGGATGAGGTTAGTAGGTAGGAGATGGAGGCGGGGCTTGAGGTGGGAGGAATGGTTAGGGAGGTGGGGACGAGCTGGGCTGGTTTTGGGATGCGGTCGGGGGAGGGGAGATTTTGAAGCTTGTGAAGTCCACATTGATACCCTTGGGCTGCAGTGTTCCCAAGCGGAATATGGGGTGCTGTTTCTGCAGCTTTCGGGTAGCATAATTGTGGCAATGCAGGAGGTCCAGGATGGACATGTCGTCCAAGGAGTGGGAGGGGGAGTTGAAATGGTTTGCGACTGGGAGGTGCAGTTGTTTGTTGCGAACAGAGCGTAGGTGTTCCGCAAAGCGGTCCCCAAGCCTCTGCTTGGTTTCCCCGATGTAGAGGAGGCCACAACGGGAACAGCGGATACAGTATACTACATTAGCAGATGTGCAGGTGAACATCTGTTTGATGTGGAAGGGTCTTTTTAGGGCCTGGGATGGGGGTGAGGGGGGAGGTGTAGGGGCAGGTGTAGCACTTGTTATTACACAGTTGGCAGTTTTCTTTGGGACGACATCAAACACTGTGAATCTCTTACATTGTACAGCCTTTTATTCCTTCAAATAATGTCTTTGGATGCACAAGCAGTTTCGTTCGATACTTAGCGACGTTGTTCCTGACACATTACTATCACCATCTGGTCTGTTTTAGGACTTTTCAATTCTTTCTCACTTTTCATTTGTAAGAGTACATTACAAAACATTGCAAGCTAAAGAGCATGACATAAAATTCAATTCATCTCCTTACAAAATGGTTCACTCGGAGTTGTTTGGATACAATTGCAGTGGAAATACTCTTTAATGTGTACACGAAGAGTCACGAATAATGTCCAAATACAAATCACTTCCACATTGCAGAGAGGGCATCGACATTTCTCTCCATGAGCATTTCCGACTCTTAAGGACCTCAGTACAAATGCAATCCTCCCGACACTAGCCTTGAATGTGTGTGTCTGTGTGTATGGCTGTGTTGATGGGCTGTCAGTTTGGATGGTGCTCTGAGCTGCTGCCCTCCCGCTTTCCCTCACATACTGAATGAATCCCTGACGGTTTTCAGGTTCCGTTGCCCTTGGGGCATTATGGTGTAGAGGCCAGCAGAGGGAGACATTGCATCACATTACACACCACAGAGACTGCCAGACCCACCGCGCCCACAGGCACACACACAGACACAAGCATGGAAATACACGCACAGCCATAGATACGCAGACACTAACACAGAAACACGGATATACAAACTAATACACTGACATTTATACGGACATGGGGAGTCTGCCAACATTTATTTTGTTCCGTGATGATTTTCTCAATATTTGACTCAATCTATCTGGTGTGTGTTAATATTTCTGCTGCTCTGTGGGGAGTGTGTCAGTATTTCTGTGTGGAGTTTGACTGTATTACAAATTCAATGCCTGCAGATACCAAACCTCGAAGAATTGAAAAGTGCATGAAGGACAGTGTGGAACACCAACAGGATCGAGACAAGTTGGTATTGTATTCAAGTATATGGCAGATGAGGACCAATGCAGAACAGTGTGAGATGATGCACTTGGTAGAAAGAACATTGAAAGACAATATAAAATAGGCTGTACCATTATAAAGGAGGTGCAGGAGCAGAGGGTCCTCGATGTATATGGACACATTATTGAAAAGTTCAGGACAAGTCACCTTGAAGAGGGCAGCAGAGTGTTGACGCTGATTGGCCGACGTGCATCAGTGCAGTCACTGCTTCCGGAAGATGGTTTGTGGAGGGGCTGTTATCAAGTGACAGCAAAGGGAAAGGGAGAGATGCAGGGAGCATCCTGGGAAGGTGAGTGAGGGAAGACCTATCTCGGGTATTCGTGGCGATAAGTAAGGGTAAGAGGTTAATCATTTTTCTTGATTGGGAATAGAAATATCAGTCAGTGGGGTTAAGTGCCGAAGTTGTGAGATGTGGAAGATCCGTGACGCTTCCAGTGTCTTGGATGACTACATCTGCAGGAAGTTCACCCAATTGCAGCTCCTCACAGACCGTATGGATAGGTTGGAGTGGCAATCCGATGCACTTAGGAGCATGATGGTGGCAAAAAGCGTCATAGACAATAGTTTTAGAGACGTGGTGACCCAAGGTGCAGGCAGATAGATGGGTGTACGCTAGAAGGAGCTGGCAGCCAGTATAGGAATCCCCTGTTGTCGTCCCCCTCTCTAACAAGTACACCGTTTTGGATACTGTTGCAGGGGTGTGTGTGACCTTTCAGGGGGTAACAGCAGCAGCAGGCATACTGGTGGCACACACGGCTGCCTCTGTTCTCAAGAAGGGAAGGACAAAGAGCAGTAGTTATAGGGGACTCTATAGTTAGGGGTACAGATAGGTGCTCCTGTGGATGTAAAAGACACTCCATGATAATGTGTTGCCTCCCTGGTGCCAGGGTCCAGGATGTCTCTGAATGGGCAGAAAGTATTCTGAAGGGAGAGGGTGAATAGCCAGAGGTTGTGGTACATATTGGTACTAACGACATAGGTAGGATGAGTGACGAGGTCCTGCAGCAGCAATTCAGGGAGTTAGGTAGAAAGTTAAAATAATCAGGACCTCCAAGGTTATAATCTAGGGATTACTCAGTGTACCACGTATCAGTGAGGCTCGAAATAGGAGGATAGTACAGCTCAACACGTGGCTAAACAGATGGTGTAGGTGGGAGGATTTCAGATATCTGGACCATTGGGATCTCTTCCAGGGCAGGTGGGACCTGTCCGAAAAGGACGGGTTACATCTAAACTGGAAGGGCACAAATATTCTGGCTGGGAGGTTTGCTGGTGTCACTCGGGAGAATTTAAACGAGCTTGGCAGGGGTATGGGAATCAATGCAAAGTGAATGGACTGAAAGGGAACTAGAGAATAGGGCGAGTAAGACTCAGAGAAAGAAAAGCCTGGGTGTGGTTGCTGATCAAAGTGGACCTAGTAGACTGAAGTGTACCTGTTTCAATGCAAGAAGTGTAACAGGTAGGGCAGAAGAATTTAGAGCTTGGATTAGTACTTAGAACTATGATGTTGTTGCTATTACAGAGACTTGGTTAAGGGAGGGACACTGTTGATATCTTAACGTTCCAGAATACAAATGTTTCAGGCGGGATAGAGGGGGATATAAAAGGGCTGGGGCAGTTGCACTACTTGCTAAGGGGAATGTCACAGCTGTACTGCGGGAGGACACCTCGGATGACTCATACAGCGAGGCATTACGGATAAAGTTCAGGAGCAGGAAAGGTGCAATCACAAGTTTTGGGGTTTACTATAAGCCTCCCACGGCCAGCGGGAGATAGAAGAACAGATATTTAGCCAGATTTTGGCAAGCTGTAAAAGTAACAGGGTTGTTGTCGTTGGTGATTTTAACTTCCCATATATTGACTGGGACTCACTTCCTACTTGGGAGTCGGATGGGGCAGAGTTTGTAAGGAGCATCCAGGAGGGCTTCTTGAAACATTATGTAGATAGTCCAACTAGGAAAGGGGACGTACTGGACCTAGTACTGGGGAATGAACCTGGCCAGGTGGTCGATGTCTCAGTAGGGGAGTAACTCAGAAACAGCGATCACAATTCAGTAAGCTTAAGGGTACTGATGGATAATGATAGTTGTAGTTGTCAAGTGAAGGTGTTAAATTGGGAAAAGGCTAATTATAATAATATTAAGCAGGAACTGAAGAATGTAGATTGGGGCAGATGTTTGAGGGCAAATTAACATCTGGTATGTGGGAGGCTTTCAAGTGTAAGTTGCTGGGAACTCAGGACGAGCACGTTACTGTAAGGGTGAAGGATAAGTATGGCAAGTTTAGGGAACCTTGAATAGCGAGAGATATTGTGAGCCTAATCAAAAAGAAAAAGGAGGCATTTATTAAGAAAGGAGGCTGGGAATATACGAAGCAAGGGTGGAATACAAGGAAAGATGAAAGAAACTTAAGCGAGGAGTCAGGAAGGCTAAAAAGGGGTCATGAAATTTCATTGACAAACAAGATTAAGGAAAATCCCATATATACGTATAAAGAGCAAGAGGGTAGCCAGGGAGAGGGTTGGCCCACACAAGGACAGGGAAGGGAATTTATGTGTGGAGCCAGAGGAATATGGCGAGGTATAAAATGAGTACTTTGCGTCAGTATTCACCATGAAGAAGGACTTGGTAGGTGATGAGTCTGGGGAAGGGTGTGTAGATAGTTTGGGTCATTTTGAGATCAAAAGGGAGGAGGTATTGGGGCCCTAGAGAAATATTAAGGTAGACAAGTCCCCAGGGCCTGATGGGATATATCCCAGAATACTGAGAGAGGCAAGGGAGGAAATTCCTAGGGCCTTGACAGAAATCTTCGTTTCCTCTCTGGCTGCAGGGGAGGTCCCAGAGGATTGGACAATAGCCAATGTTGCTCCTTTGTTTAAGTCAGGTGGCAAGATTAATCCAACTATTTACAGGCCGATGAGCCTTATGTCAGTGGTAGGGAAATTATTGGAGAGGATTCTTTGAGACAGGATTTACTCCCAACTGGAAATCAATGGGTGTATTAATGAGAGCATATATGGACCATTCGGCCCATCATGCCAGTTCTGCTCTTCACTATAATCACGGCCGATTATCCAGCTCAGGAACCCCGTATTCTTTGATCCCTTCAGCCCTTGGAACTATATCTAATTCCTTCTAGAAAACAGTGAGTGCATTGGACTCAGACGCTTGCTGCTGTACAGAATTCCACAGGCTCGCCACTCTCCGGGTGAAAAGATATCTCCTCATCTCAGTCTAAATGGTTTTCATCTGGTCCTTTTCTTTATGTTTCTCACTGTTTGTCTTTACTTTGCACTCAGGATTGCTAACGCCCTATTCGCAACTCATTCAGACACTTCTTTTGTCTCTTTACTTTTCCACCACCATTCCCTCTGATTTCACAATGTGAACTCCTTTGTCAGTGAATCTTTCCCGCTCTTCACCCTCTCATTCCCTTTGTTCACTGTCACCCCAACCACTTGCTCACTGACCTGAATATTCACCCAGTTTCTGTCACTACAGACGTGACTGGATTCAGGGTCTGCACGTCCAGTGCAGCGAAAGAGACGCTTCGACCCATTGAGTCAATTTCAGTTAAAACACCAACAGCCTAACTGCTCATTTCAGGTACCTAGCCCATTGCCTTTTATTCTTAGGCATCACAAGTATATACCTGAATGCTTCTTAAATGTTCTGAGGATTTCTGTATCTACCACACTTACAGGTAGTGAGTTCGAGATTCCCACTACACTTTGGGTGACAAAACAAACTCCCATTTCCTCAAAACCTTCTGTCCTTTACTTTAGTTCCTGCCCCCCGCCATGAACACTCCACCAAAGGGAATGAATCATGCTGCCTCTTCTGTCTATGTCCCTCATCATTTTCTCCATCTCAGTCACGCCCCCTCTCAGTTTTCGCTGCTCTAAATAAACTAACCCCTGTCTATGAGGGCTGTGTGGTTCACTACTGATGGAGAGCAATTAGATTCTAACATGCCAGATATTCTGGGGAGGAGGATCTGCAATTACCACCAAATACTAAACCGCTTTCTGCACACCCAAACCAGCGCCACGATAGACCATAGTCCTGCATCCGCCAGAGACCCCAGAGCCTGCAGCCTGTAGGTGGGAATGGGAGGAAGGGCAAGAGAAAGGGAGAACAAAAAAATCTAACATCCACAGAGAACTGCAATCCATCAACATTACCGGGATAGGGCCAGTGAGTTCAGAAACACTCGCCAATTCGAAAGCTCCAGGGATGATGTCCCGACAAGCCCTAATTCCCGCCATCTTCAGAGCAAACTTCGAGCTTGCAGCTTCCTAGTCCCTAACCCAGCCCTGCCCAGGAGTGCGATAGTTCAAGATGAGTACCTGAGTACCTAATTGTACAATCTTCGTTCTCTGACACAATTATGTGTCTTTATCCCATTGCGCCCTTCCCACTGATTCCCACCTCTTGATGTTGTCCCTGCTTCCTTGTTTAATGATGTAATTTCCTCCACATTCCTCCGGTGACCTTGTGGGGCGTGTGTGTCAGACTGTGTCCTGATGTGCTGATTGCCTCTCGCATTCACTATTAGTCTTTCAGATTTGAACCATCGCCAGTGTATTTCGGATCTCTCATCCCAACACACGGCCTAAATCATTCAATTCGTATTGGTTTTATCGTCTCCTCTGAAACTGTGATTAATTTTTGAGCTCTTTCTCATTTGGGAGAGGATTTAAATGTAGTTGCAATGTAACCACCTCCCCTTAGTCAATCACGGTCCTTGGCACTAATATGAAATCCTCAGCAAACACCAAATGGAAGTTGTGTGGAGGGTAGAAGAGAGATGGAGAACAGATATCATACAAAATAAATACCAAAAAAACTTCGGTTGCTGCAAATGAGGAACAAAAAACTGATGTTGCTGAAAAAGCTCAGTACATCTGGCAGCATCTCTGAAGAAAAGAATCAGAGGTGATCAGAGAAAAGGTCACCAGACCCGAAATGTTAACGCTGATTTTTACTTCACAGATGCTGCCAGACCTGCTGAGCTTTTCCAGGAACTTCTGTTTTAGAACAGATATCAGTTTCTCATGCGTAGCCTGGGGTACCACCCCACCAACCTCCAGATCCTCACGTACCACCCCACCAACCTTCAGGTCCTCACATACCACCCCACAAACCTCCAGATTCAATGCATCATCCTCCACCACTTCCACCACCTGCAATCTGACCCCGCTACCAAAGACATTTTACCGTCCCCACCCTTATCTGCCTTCCGGAGAGACCACTCTCTCCGTGACTCTCTTGTCCGCTCGACACTCCCCACTACCCCCACCATCCCTGGCACTTGTCCCTGCAACCGCAGAAAGTGCTACACCTGCCCCTACACTTCCCCACCTCACCCCCATCCCAGGCCAGAAGAAAACCTTCCACATTAAACAGATGTTCACCTGTACATCTGCTAATGTGGTATATTGCATCCGCTGTTCCCGATGTGGCCTCCTCTACGTCAGGGAAACCAAGCAGAGGGTTGGAGACTGCTTTGTGGAGCACCTACGCTCAGTTCATGACAAACGGCTGCACTTCCCAGTAGCAAACCACTTCAACTCCCCCTCCCACTCCTTGGATGACATGTCCATCTTGGGCCTCCTCCAGTGCCACAACGCTTGCCACCCGAAGGTTGCAGGAACAGCATCTCATATTTCGCTTGGGAACCCTGCAGCCCAATGGTCTCAATGTGGACTTCACAAGCTTCAAAATCTCCCCATCCCCAACCTCATCCCAAAACCAGCCCAGCTTGTCCCCACCTCCTTGACCTGTGCGTCTCTTCTCCCACATTTCCGCTCCTCCCACGTCACTGACCAACCCCCACCCCCACCCCGACCTCATCCTAAAACCAGCCAAGCTCGTCCCCACCTCCTTGATCTGTCTGTTTTTTCTCCCACTTATCCGCTCCTCCCAACCCACTGACCAACCCTCACCCCCACCATCACCCCCATCTCCTACCTATGAGCCTCATCCCCGACTCTTTGACCTGTCCATCTTCCCTCAATTGACCAAACCCCATTCCCAACTCCTTATCTGCACTCACCTTTACTGGCTCCATTCCCACCTCCTTGACTTGTCCGTCTTCTCTGCACTTATCTGCTCCTTTATTTACCTTCCATCATCGCCTCCCCTCCTCTCTCTATTTATTCCAGAGTCCCCTTTCCCTCCCTCATTTCTGAAGAAGGGTCCAGAACAGAAACTTCAGCTTTCCTGCTCCTCTGATGCTGCCTGGCCTGCTGTGTTCATCCAGCTCTACACCTTGTTATCTCTGTTTCTCATGTTGTGGATTTCAATGTTGAGATCTCGAGGCTGTAAAGTGACTAAGCGGCAAAAAATAAACACAGAGAGAGATGCAATCAGACTGGCAGACAGCAAAGCGAGTTGGCAAATATTATTCAAAATGGTGAATTATCACAATGGGTTGGTGTCCTCTCATGGAGATAGACGGTATTCTGCCTGTATGGAATTCTGGGTGAAAAACAATTCGGGCATTATTTCCAACTTCTAAACAAAACACAGACGGGAGCAGAACAAGAATTGTAATAATCCGAAACAACTTCAGTTAAGACAGAGTCACTGAATTTGAAATTATAACTGTTTTCTCTGTTCCGATGCTGCCACACCTCCTGTGTTTTTCCGACAATTCCTTTTTCCGTTACAGTGAAACGTTTGCTCTGTTTCACTGATAATTGGCCAACAGTTCCATAAATGCTGTCGGTTGGAGAGAGACCTTCACCTGAACAATGTTGTAACTCTCTCGATCCGTTTTCTAGATTGAGATGCAAATTCAGGAGAGACGCTCTCTCATGGCTGTAGGAATACCCACAATTCCAAGCAATCCGGATTCAAAGCGCAATCGCTGTTTTTCTGTGTGTTCAGCGCATGCTCGAAGTGATTGGACCCCTTGCTGTTGGATTTGACGAGAAGGCCATCAATCAATTAGTCCATTCAATGGGAGTGAATGAGGGGTGGGCGAGAGGACAGAGCGGGAGCGGCTGGTCCTCCAACCAATGGGAGTGAACAAGTTGGGTTTTTAAATAACAATCCAGCAGCTTTCATGACAACTTTCTCCTACACCCAGCTCCACAAATTTCCAGTTTCATTCAGCTCCATTTCACAACCCGTCTTTGTCCTTTTATGTGTTCTCTTACATTCATTTTGTTTTCAAGTTTTAAAATTTCAGATTAACAGACTGCACAGAATATTAGAGGGAGGCAGCACGGTATTTCAATGTTTAGCATTGCTGCCTCACACAGCCAGGGACCCGGATTTGATTCCTAACTCGGCTGATTGTATGGAGTTGGCACATTTTCCCCGTGTCTGCCTGATTTCCACCCCCAGTTAAAAAATAAATGTGCAGGTTAGTGGATTGGCCGTGCTACATTGTCCATCGTGTCCAGGGGTATATAAATTAGATGGTTCAGGCATGGGAAATGTAGGGTTATGTGAATAGGTTCGGAGGTGAGTCTGGGTCGGATGCTTCTTATGGTTTGATGCATTTTTGATTGGCAAAATGGCCTTCTTCTGCATTTTAGGGATTCTATGATTGGATGGACAGTTGGGAAACTCAACCCAAGGAGCAGATCAGAATCTGACAGACAGCCAGTTAATAGTAAACTGAATACCCCTGGATTTTGAACAAAAAAGGAAATAACACTGTTCACTTTGGAGAGAAACCATACAAGTATTCTACATTTGGACAAGGATTCAGCTGATCATAAGGCCGATCAGAACATAAATGTCTGTCGACTCAGAGAAACCATGGAAATGTGAGGAATGTGGAAAGAGATTCACGTTCCCCTCTGAACTGTGAATTCACTGACATAGTCACAGCAGAAACTCTGCTTTGACTGCAGGAAAGGAGTCACAGTGAGTCAACCTGCTGACACACCAGAGCTTTCACAATGAGGAGAGACCATTCAGGTACTCTGACTGTAGAACTGTGTTCAATATCACACCCAATATCACTGCATACCAGTGTCGTCAGACGGGGAGGAAGCTGGGAAGTGACTGCCTGTGATATCAAGGAAGCATTGGATGGAATGTCGCATCAAGGACCAAAATTGGAATCAGTGTGAAAATATTCCACTGTTTGGAGCACTCCTTAACAGAAAGAAAGGTGATTGTGGTTACTGGAGTCCACTCATCTCAGCCCTACGACATCACTGCCAGACTTCCTAAGGGTGGTGTCTTCGGCCCCAACAACTTCAGCTGCTTCATCAATGACCTAGCCCATATCAGAAGGTCAGAAATTGGGATATCCCCTGATGTTTGTACAATGTTCAGTACTGTTCAGTTCACCTCAATCACTTAAACAGTCTATATCCATGTAGAGCGAGACTTTGACAAGATTCAGTCTTGGAATGATTACAGGCAATTGCCAGGCAATGGTCATCTACAACAGGAATGAATCTAAGCTTCATGCATTGACATTCAAGGGCATTTTCATCATTGCATCCCGCACTATCAACATCTTGGTGTTTTCTTCGGCCAGATACTGAACTTGACCAGCTCTATAAACTCTGTGACTACAATAGGTCAGAGGCTAGGAAATTTGCAGCGACTCTTCAAAGTCTGCCCACCATCTACAAGGCATGTGTCAGCAATGTGAGAAATAGTCCCCACTTGCCTGGATTAGTGCAGCTCCAAAAACACTAAGAAACTCAAATCCATCCTGAACAAAGTAGTCTGTACAATAATCTTTGTTCATGGATCAAATTATTCAATAAGGGAATTAGACCGTTAGCTGTAAAGGAACAATGTACACAGTTAGAGGGAGAAGGCAGGAGAATGGCATTGGGTGAGATATTCTGATTCTGAAGGCCAGTGCAGATATTATGGTCAAATGGTTTCCTTGTGTGCTGCATCAATTCTGTGATTCTAACTCCAATGACAACCTTCAACATTCTCTTCCTTCACCATTGGTAGAAAACAGCAATAGTTTGTACCAAGACTAAGATGAACTGAAGCAACTTCTCCAGGCTCCTTGAACACGACTAAACCACCTAAACCACCATCTCTGCCACCTAGAAGGACAATTGCAGCAGGCACGTGGGACACTACCATCTGAGCTCCCCTCCAAGTTGCACACTACTCTGCCTTGGAACAACATCACCGATCTGTGATGTTGCTTCACGACAATGTAGTTTGTCTACATCCCAAGTGTGACAGCAGTTCAAGAAGGCACCTCACTGTCACCTTGTCCACGGCAGTTAGAGATCGGCAATAAATGCAGCAAAGGAGATCATGGAAAAATAAATCGAACAAATTTGTGCTCTTTCTAAAACGTAAATATCTTCTTAAATTTGGGTCATTTCTTTTACAAACTCATCAAAACCTGAACAGTTCAAAAGCCCCACAATTTTAATCGAGAAATCAAAACTGGGGAAACACAGAACAGGTTACTCATCATGGGAAAGTGATAAATTAATGGTCACTGTATCGGGTGAAACTCTTTCATAATGAATACTTCCTATCACCAACAAAACCCCCACCCTGTGCACTGTCATTGTTTCGACCACTCATTGTACATTGACTTCACCCATCGCACATCAACCTAATGGCTCCCAGCCTGGTCTGGCATTGAGCATTGTCTGTTGTTTGGTGGAGTTTGGGTTGAGGGGCTTCATGTGCCCTGTGCCTCATCACATTTCATCTGAACAAAGCTCACCTGACTTAACCGCGTGCTCTTCTGCAAATTCAGCAGTCAGTTGTTTTCATCAATGTCTTTCTATACATTGAAAAAGGAGCTCTTAAATCTATCTTTAGGTTTTGTGTAGGATTCTATCTCAAAATCAATAGAATATCAGAATGCATGTAACTTCGCATCTTTCCTATATTGCTTCCTATTCTCTTAATTATCTTTCCATACTGTACTTCAAACGCAAGATTCTAATAACGTTTAATGGTAGCTTTTAATAATAGAAAAGACAAAGGTGCTAAAATACAGCAAAGATTCTCAGGCAGCACCTTACAAACCCATGATCTCTTCGATCTACAAAGACATGAGCAGCAGCTGCATGGGAACGCCACCACCTGCAAGTTCCCTTCCTGACGTCGAAATATATCACTGTTCCTGAGTCAAAATCCTGGAATTCCCTCCTTAATGACATTCTTTGGCAACTGACAGCACATGGACTGCAGTAGTTTAAGAAGGCAGTTCACCATCACTTTCTCAAGCTCAAATAGGTTTGAGCAAGAAATGCTGAATAGCCACCTCCCAAGAGTGTATTAATGAAAGTCTTGTTGGTTACAAAATAACATTACAGCTTTAAACCAGTGAAACGGTGATCCTCCTTTCAAGATAATAGGAAGGCCGAGGGCTGGTATTGGTACCACACTTTACATTTTGTGTCTCTGTTTCAAAAGGAAATTGAATCTTTTGTCAACCCCACTGTTGACACACACTTGGGTGATTCCAATTTGTAGTCCAACTGTTTCTATTGCTTGTCCTTAGCGCATCCTGTAAGTTTCAACAGATGTACAGACAGGCTGCTCAAATCCTTGCTCTCGCTGTATAGATGTTTTTGGTCTCCACTCAGAATTTAGAATAGAATAGAATAGCCTTTATTGTCAGAGGCCCTGAGCAAAGACTGTTAGACTTCTACCTTCAGAGGACCAGAAATCGCTATCATGGGTCAGAATGATGTAATGGGAGGTGGAAGTAATGTTTTTGTATTCAGTTCATTTGGTTTTGGAGAGAACAGAGTTGCCTGTGTTCTCCGTCACTCCTCCCATGAAGTAGTCACCTCATTGACCCCACTCTGCTGCAGACATTTTTCTTTTCAAAAAATATACTTTATTTACAAAAAACGTGTAGTGTGTATGTGTGCGTGTACACACACACACATATAATGTATATTATATATACATGTTTTGTTCTTTGTTCATTTGAGCATTAGTGCCCACCCGCAATTGCCCAAAGGGCAGCTATGAGTCAACCACATTGCTGTGGGTCTGGAATCACATGTAGGCAAGGTAAGGATGGCAGTTTCCTTTCCTAAAAGACATTAGAGAACCAGCTGAGTGTTTTTTTTTCCCCTGGCAATCAGCAAAGTCTTTTCATAATCATCATTAGATTGCTAATTCCACATATTTGTTGTGAATTCAAATTCCACCATCTGCTGTGGTGGGATTCGAACCCAGGTCCCCAGAACATTACCTGGGTCTCTGGATTAACAGTCCAGCGATAATACCACTAGGCCTTCGCCTCGCCCTCAGGCATGCATACGTATGTACATACATAAATTTATATATGCACATACATAATCACAAATGCAGTTCATTACTGGATAGCAGCATATCAACAAAACATACATTGCCTAACTAATGGAGACTACAACTTACTCTGAACTAGAGACTGTGGGAGATATAGCTCATTTGAATGATGCAAGTACAATTTATGTTAAGGTTGAGCCAGAAACTGATGCTAGTTTTCACACTGTGTGCACTTTTTCTAAAGACTCGGATTTTAGTCAGGCTCTGCATTTGACAAAACTCCAAGATTCATGCTCCACTTAATACCTGATAATATATTTGATAAAATAGCGTGAAAAAATTGGACGCTGGTTTTTTAACAATTATGATTATTGGATACCAATCATGTTATTCACATACTTTTTACATTCTCTGTGAATTCTGATTTACAATTAACTTTGCAAAAGCAATTTGGATTCCTGGGTGCCGCGCTGAATTGAACCTTAAACTTAAGGATATATACTCTGAAATATGTTGATGTTTGGCGCAAGGCTGTGGAGAGATATCACAGAATAAAAATTTGCATGACATCAAGGAACACTAATAACACTGAAATTAATGGTGATTAAGGATTAAGCTTTCAATTGTCTGGACCATACTTGGTCCATGAAGATGAGGTTCATAATTTTGAAGACCAATCGCCTGTGACAATCATTGCAGATGATCCTAAGGGCAAGTATAGTGAATAAAGTGTTTGGTACGCTTGCTTTTATTGGTCATTGCATTGAGTATAGGATTTGGGAGGTCATGTTGCTGCTGCACAGGACATTGGTTCGTCCACTTATGGAATACTGTGTGCACTTTTAGTTTCCCTGCCACAGGCAGGATGTGGTGAAATGTGAAAGAGTTCACAAAAGATTTGCAATGGTGTTGCCACGGTTGCTGGATTTGAGCTATAGGGAGAGACCGTAGAACCTTGGGGTGGTATTTTTGTCAGAGAGGCATCAAAGGCTGAGGAGTGACCTTATAGAGGTTTATAAAATCATGAGGGGCATGGATAGGGTAAATAGATAAGGTATTTTCGCTGGGGTGAGGGATTCCAAAACAAGAGTGTATACGTTTAAGGTGAAGGGGAAAGAAATAAAAGGGACATATGGGGCAATGTTTGCATGCAGAGGGTGGTGCATGTATGAAATGAGCTATCAGGGGATGTGGTAGAGGCTGGGGCAATTACAACATTTAAAAGGCATCTGGATGGGTACATGAAGAGGAAGGGTTTAGTCATGGGCCAAATGGGGGCAAATTAACTTCAAGTATCTGATTGGCATGGATAGGTTGATTGAAGGGTCTGTGTCCATGCTGGACAACTCTATGTCTATGTCCAAACAATACAAAGACATCTCTTACTTGACTCAACCTCTATTTACATGTATTTCAGGCACCAGGAGGGTCCAGTATCTGAACGGACCCCATTTAACTTTGGCAGGAAACCCTGTACAGTGAACTTTCCCCACTGTGCCTTGGCGGCAGTATCCCTCAAGCTTCAGTGGGTCCGTCAACACGTAATCCTAAGACCTTGGAATGTGCCTGTCTACAACGCTCTGTCTAGGTCAACACCTCGTTCTATAAGTACCAATAAGTCTCGAGCAGACCAAGACTGTTTGACAGAAATCAGTGACAGTCTGTGAGGACATGATATGGTATCTATTATTAACACAAACAACAGCATTTACTGGAAAAGCTGAGCAGTTCTGGCAGCATCTGTGGAGAGAAATTATGGTTAAAGTTTTGGTTCGAGTGACCTTTCCTCCAAACAGTATCCATTGCCTTGTTTCAGGGAGCTGATACCTCCTGTTAAGCTGTGGTACTGTCTGTTACAGACGACTGGAACCTCATCTCGTCTTAAGATCCAATGACTTCCCAGCACTCCTCCAATTACACTTGCTATAAACATGTTCCGAAACCCCAATCAAGCACAACATTCACCATTTTCAGCTGCTGTGACCACAAGCTCTGAAATTCCATCCTTAAATCTTTCTAACCTTCTTTAAGGTATAAAACGTAAAATATCATCTATGAAACATTTTCGCTTGATGAATATCTGAAAGGTTCTATATAAATGCAATTTGTTGCTTTATTGCTTTACACTGGGAGGAACGGGATTATCACTCAAACTCTCTTCATTCTCAGACCATAATGGTCACATTCATTTTAAGAGACAGTAGGACTTACCGGCCGACGTCACTCCGCCCACCGCCTCCACAGACAGCAGCTCCAGAGGAGACAGTAGCACCCAGCCCTGCCGAGTCTTCACCATCCCCCCAGACCTCCCCCTTACAGAGGATGAATGATCAGTCCGCAGTAAAGGGCTCACCTTTGTCCCCCTCCACCCAAATATCAACGAATACCAGTCACACTTGGACGTTGAACAGTTTTTTTGCCGCCTCTGCGCTTACTTCTTCAATCGTGAACCTAAAAACCCCTCCACTGACCCGTTCTCCCGCCTCCAACACACCCCCTCCTCCTGGACACTACCCCACCTACCCTCCCTCCACATCTTCATCTCCAACTGCCGTCGAGACATCAATCGTCTCAACCTCTCCACCCCTCTCACTCACTCCAAACTCTCCCCCACAGAACGTTAGCCCTCCGCTCCCTCTGCTCCAGTCCCAACATCACCATAAAACCCGTGGACAATGGAGGTACATCGCCGAAGCCAGACGCCAACTCTCCGACACCTCCTCTTACCGCCCCCTTGATCATGACCCCACCCCCGACCACCAAAACATCATCTCCCAAACCATCCACAATCTCATCACTTGAGGTGACCTCCCACCCACAGCCTCCAACCTCATCGTTCCCCAAACCCGCACTGCCCGCTTCTATCTCCGTCCCAAAATCCACAAAACCGACTGCCCGCGTCGACCCATTGTCTCCGCCTGCTCCTGCCCCACCGAACTTATCTCCACCTATCTCGACTCCATTTTCTCCCCCTTGGTCCAGCCACTCCCCACCTACATCCGTGACACCATCCACTCCCTCCAACTACTCCAAAACTTCTGATTCCCTGGTCCCCAACGCCTCAACTTCACCATGGACGTTCAGTCCCTATACACCTGCATTCCCCACGCAGATGGCCTAAAGGCTCTCCGCTGCTTCTTGTCCTGCAGGCCCCACCAGTCCCCCTCCACTGTCACCCTTTTACACATAGCTGAACTTGTCCTCACCCTTAACAACTTCTCCTTCAATTCCTTCCACTTCCTACAGACAAAGGGGGTGGCCATGTGCACTCGCATGGGCCCAAGCTATGCCTGTCTCTTTGTAGGATACGTGGAACAATCCCTCTTCTGAAGCTACACTGGCCCAGTCTCCCACCTCTTCTGCCGTTATATTGATGACTGTATTGGCGCCGCCTCGTGCTCCCACGAGGAGCTCGAACAGATCATCCACTTCACCAACACCCTCCACCCCAACCTTAAGTTTACCTGGGCCATCTCTGATACCTCTCTCTCCTTCCTGGACCTCTCTGTTTCCATCTCTGGCAACCACCTGGAAACCGATATCCATTTCAAGCCTACCGACTCCCACAGCTACCTCGAATACACCTCCTCTCACCCACCTTCCTGCAAAAATTCCATCCACTATTCGCAATTCTTTCCCTTCCGCCACATCTGCTCCCGAGATGAGGCATTCCACTACCGGACATCACAGATTTTTTCGTTTTTCAAGGGCCGCATCTTCCCCTCCACAGTGGTCGAAAACGCCCTCGAATGCACCTCTCGTGTTTCCCGCAATTCATCCCTCACACCCCCTCCCCTCAATAACAACAAAAACAGCATCCCCCTCATCCTCACATACCACCCCACCAACGTCCGGATCCAACGCATCATCCTCCGGAACTTCAGCCACCTGCAATCTGACCCTGCTACCAAAGTCATTTTTACCTCCCCACCCTTATTTGCCTTCTGGAGGGACCACTCTCTCCGTGACTCCCTTGTCCGCTCCACAATTCCCACCAGCCCCACCACCCCCGGCACTTTTCCCTGCAACCGCAGGAAGAGCTACACCTGTCCCTACACTCCCCCCTTACCCCCATCCCAGGCCCCAAGAAAGCCTTCCACATCAAACAGACGTTCACCTGCACATCTGCTAACGTGGTATATTGCATCCCCTGTTCCTCATGTGGCCTCCTCTACATCGGGGAAACCAAGCAGAGACATGGAGACCGCTTTGTGGAACACGTACACTCGGTTCGCGACAAACGACTGCACCTCCCAGTTGCGAACCACTTCAACTCCCCCTCCCACTCCTTGGATGACATGTCCATCTTGGGCATCCCCCAGTGCCACAACGATGCCACCAGAAGGCTTCAGGGACAGCACCTCATATTTCGCTTGGGAACCCTGCAGCCCAAGGGTATCAATGTGGACTTCACAAGCTTCAAAATCTCCCCGCCCCCAACCGCATCCCAAAACCAACCGAGCTCGTCCCCGCCTCCCTAACCTGTCCGTCCTTTCTCCCACCTGTCTACTCCTCCCACCTCAACCCCCAACCCCACCTTCTACCTACCAGCCTCATCCCCGTCTCCTTGGCCTGTCCGTCTTCCCTTGACTGACCAACCTCCATCCTAACTCCCCACCTACACTCACCTTTACTGGCTCCATCCCTGCCTCCTTGTCCGGTCCGTTTCCTCTCCTTTCTGCTCCTTTATCCAACTTTCATCCGCCTCCCCCCGCCTCTCTATTTATTCCAGAATCCCCTCCCCCTCCCCCATTTCTGAAGAAGGGTCCAGGCCCGAAACGTCAGATTTCCTGCTCCTCTGATGCTGCTTGGCCTGCTGTGTTCATCCAGGTCTAAACCTTGTTATCTCAGATTCTCCAGCGTAGGCAGTTCTTACAATATCTGTAGACTGCAACGTTAGGGAAAGAAATTCTGCAGACATATTCTGCACGATGTAGAATCTCGATTAGATATTACTTAACACCAGACACAACAAAAGAGCATAATTTCCAACCCCAAAAGATCGTATTGCAGATCACTATTTCCCGCCTATAACGTGTGACTGCCCTCCTCCTGAAATCATTACATGTTACAAGGCACCAAATTATATTCTGGGAACAAAAACAAAGTTACTGGAAAAGCTCAGCAGGTCTGGCAGCATCTGTGAAGGGAAAAACAGACTTAATGTTTGGGGTCCAGTGACCCTTCCTCAGAAGTGATGGCAGCTGGGAAAATGTCAGCTTATATGCCGAAAATAGGGAGGTGGGTGGGGTAGGGAATAAACCATACGATAGGGCCCAAAGAGAGAGAAAGAAATTGCATAGACAATGGAGTTGATAACGATCAGGCTGGGAGGGTGAATAGTTGTTAATAAGGACTGTTAGTGATTAACAACAGTGGGTGTGTACTGGCCGGCTATGTGGTAACAAGGCCTGGTGTATGGGGTGGTGGATGGGACATGGGACAGTTTAGGCCCTAAGATTATTGAACTCAATATTGAGTCCGGAGGGCTGTACGGTCCCCAAGTGGAAAATGAGGTGTTGTTCCTCCAGCTTGCTTTGGGCTTCGCTGGAAAACTGCAGCAAGCCAGAGACAGAGATGTTGGCCAAGGAGCAGGATGGTGCGTTGAAGTGGTAAGCAACAGGTAGTTCAGGGTCTTTTTTGCGAGCAGAACGTAGATGTTCTCCCAAGTTGTCGCCAAGTCTACGCTTCGTTTCCCCAATGTAGAGGAGACCACATTGTGAGCAGCGAATGCAGTAGACTAGATTCTGGGAGGTGCAGGTGAAGTGTTGCTTCACCTGGAAGGTGTGTTTGGGCCCTTGGATCGAAAGGATAGAGGAGGTAAATGGGCAGGTGTTGCACCTTCGCAGGTTACAGGGGAAGGTGCCGTAGGCCTATGGGGTGGTGTTGGGGGTGAAGGAAGTGTGGACCAGGGTGTCCCGGAGGGAACGGTACCTGTGGAAGGCAGACAAGGGAGGGGAGGGGAATATGTGTCTGGTGGTGGCATCCTCCTGAAAGTGGCAGAAATGGCGTCTGATGATCTTCTGGATGTGGATGCTGGTGGGATGGTAGGTGAGGATAAAGGGAACCCTATTGCTGTTGCGGGAGGGAAGAGAAGGGGTGAGGGCGGAAGTGTGGGAGGTGAGTCGGAACTGGTTGAGGGCCCTGTCGACAACAGAGCTGGGGAATCCTCATTTGAGGAAGAAGGTGGACATGTCGGAGGCTCCCTTGTCGAAGTTGGCCTCATCTGAAATTATGCGATGGAGATGGAGGAACTGAGAGAATGGGATGGAGTCTTTACAGGATGTGGGATGTGAGGATGTAGAGTCCCGGTAGCTGTGGGATCCACATCCAGAAGATCATTAGACGCCATTTCTGCCACCTCCAGCAAGATGCCACCACCAGACTTATATTCCCCTCCCCGCCCTTTTCTGCCTTCTGCAGGGACCGTTCCCTCCGGGACAAACTGGTCCACACTTCCTTCACTCCCAACACCTCCCCACAGCCCTACGGCACCATCCCGTGTAACTGGCGAAGGTGCAACACCTGCTCATTTACCTCCTACCTCCCCGCCACCGCCCCCCCACCCAGTATCCAAGTGCCCAAACATACCTTCCAGGTGAAGCAACACTTCACCTGCACTTCCCAGAATCTAGTCTATTGCATTTGCTGCTCACAATGTGGTCTCCTCTACATTGGGGAAACGAAACGTAGACTTGGCGACAACTTGGTAGAACATCTACCTTCTGCTCGCAAAAAAAGACCCTGAACTACCTGTTGCCTGCCACTTCAATGCACCACCCTGCTCCCTGGCCAACATCTCTGTCTCTGGTATGCTACAGTGTTCCAGTGAAACCCAATGCAAGCTGAAAGAACAACACCTCATTTTCCACTTAGGGCCCTCTGGACTCAATACTGAGTTCAATAATTTTAGGGACTAAACTCTCCCATGTCCCAGCCCCCCACCCCACACACCAGGCCTTGTTACCACATAGCCTGCCACTACACACCCACTGTTGTTAGTCACTAACAGTCCCCATTAACAACCATTTACCCTCCCAGCCTGATTGTTAGCAACTCCTTTGTCTGTCCAACTGTCTTTTCCTCTCTTTAGGCTCTATCCTATCGTTTACTCCCTACCCACCCACCTCCCTATTTTCTGCACATAAACTGACATTTTCCCAGCCACCATCAGTTCTGAGGAAGGATCACCCGACCCGAAACATTAACTCTGTTTTCTCCTTCACAGATGCTGCCAGACCTGCTGAGCTTTTCCAGCAACTTTTTTTTTGTTCCCGATTTACAGCATCCGCAGTTCTTTCGGTTTTGGAAGTGAGAATTGCCCTTCACTGAACATTGCTCCTTACTCAGCTGGTGGGACGTAGATATTTTGGAATCTCCACACGGGTCGTCCTGGATCTCTCCGGCTCGTACCAGAGTCCACACCACATGGCGGGGCGTTTTGGGGCTGGGGCGTTGGAGGGCAGAGTAGCGGAAGATGGGGTAAGGGAATTGATATTAAGCACTCCACTGCCCGGCTTGTCCCTTTCTGTCCTATTCCAGCCTGTTTCTCCTGGAATGAGAGAAAGGGAGGGAGGGAGTGAGGTTGAAAGTGTATGGCCCTGCTATCAGTGCTGGTGTAGGTGGGGGGAAATGGTGAGTTGTCCGAGTGAGCCAGTCGACAGTGTTGATTCCATGTTTTTTTTCACAATGTAGGGAAGCGAGAGAGAGAGAGAGAAGGGGACCGTGTTGCATGCAGTAGTGAGAGTATTGCAGCATGAGCCTTTTTTGGGGTAGGTGCTGTGACAGATATATAGTGAGTGTAAGGGATCAGAGAGAATACGGTGATACGTATCCTGGCTGAGCGGAGAAGGTTATTAATGCTTGTCCTGTATTGCTGGACATTTCTTCAGACCGCAGATACTGTAATGAGCTGTGTGGTTAGCTCAGACCATGCTCGGTGGGTCTGGTGCTGTAGCCTTCTATGGGAAGAGAATAGTCCTCCTCTGTGCTAGCCCATCCAAGAGACCTCCGTGCCCCAGTCGACAAATCGTGGTGGAATTTGCCCTTATCTGCCAGGCTCAGGGTAACCTGTGCATGGCGGCTCTGAACTGAGAAAGTTTAACCGTGTGCCCATTGGAATTTTAAAGGTGACACCAGCGCCAAGGATCATCGAACATCCAGGAGCATCCAGGCGATGAGAATTACTACCAGCCATGACATTTGGCAGGATCAGGACGGCATTGAATGAAAAGAATACCATTGGGTGTGGTAGGTAGTTAACGAGGTGAATTCAATAAGATAGCACCAGAAATCTAGCTCGGTCTCGTGCAGATGATCCCTCTGTCACACTCAGTGATAATAACTCTGACAAATTATTGTTAGATTCAGCCCAATGATTCAAAGACTGTGTTGACCACTCTCTCAGTCACAAATCTGCAGAACAAATGCTCATCCAAACTCTCCATCTTCTGAGCTTACTACAAAATCCTATTCACGCATCATTCCAGAAATACTAGCCCATGTTGAAAGATGCTATCGAATTGTTTTCATTTCAGCATTCTGAAACCTATGAACACTTCCTTCCTTGATATTGTCTCTCAATCTCGCCCTCTCTGTCTATATCCCAAACCTCTCCCATTTGTTGGTATTTAAACCAATTCTCCCGACACATCTCTCTGGCAGTGATTTTCACATCTCCAGCACCCCTGAACTGTAAATGGATGGGAACCACACATCCTGTAACTGCCAGCATGGGCTGCAAGTTTCCCCAGGCTGGGCAGCGATTTAACACAGCGTTGCCGAGCACTGCACTGGGGTGGTCTGTACAGATCTACACGCTGGGAGGGTAACTGCTCCGGGTTTACAGATCAGTTCAGTGGTGTTCACTTCACAGCACCCCGTGCTGGAGAGATACCTGGTCCGGATTTATAGATCAATGCACTTGTGCGGTCTGCACAGCTCTCCACATACTGGACTGGCATCGAGTCCGGGTTTATAGATCAAGGCACTGGTGTCGGCTGCACAGCTCCCTGTGCTGAACTGATATCCAGTTGACTGGTGAGGCCTGCATTGTGTCCCACTCTGGACAGATTGCCGGGTTATATTGAGCAGTACACTAGCCTGGTCTGCACAGTGATCCATGCTGAATAGATAATTCATCTGGATTTATGGTGTCTGGGCTGCTTCTGTGACGTGGAAAAAAAATGTGTGGTAACTATTCACTTCAGCTTATCTGGCAATGTTTTTATTTTCTGGTCGCCCTCTTGTGATTAGGCCCTCCAAACTCTGACTCCATTGATGTTACAGTGTGGCCATCATGTTGGTGAATATCCACTGTCTTGGCAGCAGCAACAGCCTCTTCATTCAGAAGCAGGCAGCCATTCCCATCGTCTTCGGGTCTCCGTGTAGAAAGAAAGAAAGGAATCTTGGATGAAGGCCACTCCCTTGATACACGGTTAAAACACTGTCCCCCTCACCACTCCCCACCGTCAACCAAACACATCAAACTATTCAATGTGTACTGGGAGCAACTGGGGCACTGGGAACATCAGGGAGCAAATTATCAGGGAGATGGAGCAACACTTCTGATAACTGAACATGTCAGAGTGAACCCTTCAGTTACACTCCCACTTAGTCCTGTAGTCTCTCACCATTTATGCAACACAGCCCTTTATTCATCCCAAAAAATTCTAAGGTTCACACTTACCCAACTCTACCTTCCAAATTGTTGTCCATTGTTTATCCATTCAGGATTCTTGTCCTCCTCTTGATAACTTAGTTTCCTGCCTATTTTAGCATCATCGACAAATTTAGTTAGAATACATTGGTTTCATTTATCGAAACCATTGGTATTGTTGTAAAAAAATGAGGACCCTGAACTGGTCACTTAGCCTCTGCAGTCGTTATTTTCTGTTAAACTGATAAAATTTAATTTATCTCTAATATATTCCTGATTCCAGCTCGTTAACCAGTGCTCCCTTTATTCCTCGTAGCTGCTTTGAAAGGCTGAATGTTCCCTTCCTTTACCTGTGTAACAGGCCTGAGAGATTAAAAGATCAGCTCCATTTGCTGAGTAACAGGCTCGAAAGTTTGATTGGCCTCATTGTGTTCCTGTTTAAAACTTTCGATGGGCTGAATAGGCTGCTTCAATCTAAGCGTGGTTGTGAATGGTGCTGAACATTTTGGAATCATCAATGAACAGCGCACTTCTAACTTTATGATGGAGGGAAGACCATTAATGCTGCCGCTGCTAATGGCCCACAGTACTTCATGGATGCCCAATTTCGATTTTCCCGGTCCTTTAGAAGTATGCCCTACTTCACAGCAGATACAGCTGCATAACACAGTGGATGGTATCTTCAATATGAGTTTGAGACTTTCCCTCTGCCAGGACTGTGTGCTGGGTGATCCAACAGATACTGTTAGTGACAGATACATCTGTGACAAGTCGTTTGGTGAGAATGTTTCTCTCTTGTTGTTTCACACATCACTTGCCACAGTCTGGTTGTTGTTTATTTGAGGCCTCACCCTGCACTGTCAGTGGTGGGACTGTGGAGACACTCTTGGTGATGGACATTGAAGTACCATACCCAGAATACGTTCTGTGTGCTTGTCACCCTCAGTACTTCCTCCATTTTTTTTTTTCAATATCGAAGAGACCTGATTTTTCACCGAGGTGTGGTGTGGAGGGCAATAGATGTCCATCATCAGGTAATTTCCTTGACCATCTTTGACATGTTACCAAGAGATTTCTCTGGGTCTGGAATCAATGTTGGAAAATCACAGGGTAACTCCTTTCCTGACTGTATACCACAACGCCGCCACCACTGGTGTGTCTGTCCTGCCAGTGGGGCAGGATATAGCCAGGAATGGTGATGGTGCTTCATGTAACGTTATCCATCAGGTCTGATTCTGCGCGAATGACGATGTCAGACTGTTTCCAGAACGGTCAAAATGAGGAACAAAGGTGACAATGGAGCAGGGATAATGGCTTAAAAAGCTAAATAAATACAATCTATTGGAATGTGTGTTGTATTATCAAGAAATATTGAGAAATTCAATCATATATTGAGATAAATAGATATGATTTAATGGCATTAGAGACATATGGCTACAGGGTGACCGATATTAGTAACTGAATATCAAGGACATTTTACATTTGGGAGTGCTATGCAAAACTGAAAAGGAGATGGGGGTGATCTCCGAATAAGGAATGACATTTGTGTGATCAAAAAAGAGGAACTTACATGAAATGATCAAGGTATTGTCTTATTCTTATTGTTTTCGTTTGCAAAGTGCCAGTTGAGTTGAGTTTGGGGAAGAGATTGCCACCGCGAGGCTGAGTGGATCTCACAAAAACTGATGGACAGAAGAGCCTTTGTGAGATGGATCTTCATGACTCCATCACAATAAATAACCGATATTCCCCGGAACATTCTATAACTGACATTATTTGTGAATGGCCGGGTGTCAGTTAATTAAACAAAAGATAAGATCCCGAGAGAAGAGAGCCCGTTCCAGGAAGAAGGAGATACTGTTTAGAAGCCCCCTCAGGCAGATAAAGGGGTGAGTATGTTTTCCCTGCGTTTACATTTCTTCACGACAGAGGATCGAACACAATTTAGACGAAAAGAAAAAAAAAATTCCAACCACCGTTTGTCTTCAAGGAACTGGGAGAGAATCCTTCAGGACAACAATGTCTTAACTGTCCATATTAGGAAGTGTAAAGAAGTGACGTGTGTCTGCTCTCGAGTTATCGAATGTGTGGGAATGTTCCAGAAATCATCTGTTCTTATGGATGTGCGTCTGTTTGTTTAGGGAGGGAGTGTTTCTTGTGATTTATGTTGCATTGAATAAGTAATTCAAACCTTACAATTTATTATTTCAGCTCCAATTATTTCAATGAATATCTGAATACAGTGACACATTTGAAAATCTCACTCTGTCCTCATCAAAATTGTAACATTGCCTCCAGGCTGATGTATACTTTATTTGTTTTCTTTCCCCACAGTTAACGTAGTGACTATCTGCGTCCTGCTTAATAAAGATTGTGGATTGTCTCCGTGTGTCAGACGTTACCTGGGGGCCATGGCACTGGCCGATCTACTGGTCATTATGCTCGACCTGATACTGAGACAAATTCCTATTGTTTATGAGGAACAGTTTTATTTCCTGTGGTCCATCCCTGTGTGTAATATCCACGCCGTCCTGCTTTATGCAGCCACTGACTGTTCTGTCTGGTTCACTGTCACTTTCACCTTTGATCGATTTATGGCCATTTGTTGCCAGGAGCTGAAAAGTAAATATTGCAGTGAGAAAACGGCGACTGTGGTTCTGGGAACAGTGACTGTGCTGAGCTGTTTAAAGAACATTTCCTGGTATTTTATGCTCACAGCTCGCTATTGGCTGGGGACCGCCCCTGGTTTTATGAGGTAATAATCGATGTGTATTACTCCCGTCTCTGGGTCACAATCGAGTTCCTCCACCACATTCTAACCCCGGCTCTCCCATTTCTCCTGATTCTGCTGCTCAATGTTTTCACCGTCAGACACATTTTAGTGACCAGCAGAGCCCGCAGGAGACTCTGGGCTCACGCCAATGGGAACAGTCAGGGTGATACAGAAATGGAAAATCGAAAAAAAAATCCATTATTTTACTGTTTATGATCTCGGCTAATTTTATCCTGTTATGGTCAACGTTAATGGTGTATTTTGAATGGTTCCGGATGTTTAATTTTGGGTATTACTCTGTGTATATACATCCCTTTGTGCAGGAATTGGGCTTCATGCTGCAACTCCTCAGTTGCTGCACAAACACTACGATTTATGCCATGACACGGACTAAGTTCAGGCAGCAGCTGAAGAATGTGCTGAAATATCCCTTTACCCAAATTCGTCAAATAATCAAACTCACTCATTAATCAATCCATCCAGGATTTTCTCATTTCAGTTCAATGTTTCAGCAATGAAGCAGCCTGTCGCTATGGTAACAGCCTGAGGGTAGTGCTGGTTTATCCAACCTTATCCCACATGGCGTTACGGGGACACATTTCAATGTTTCTCTCAACTCAAGGGCCAGTGAGAAAAGGCACCATCCCACTTACTGTATCTATAACTTCAAATTATAATAAATAAAAATGTTCACGAAAAATGCCAAACAGCACAGCAAACTATATTGTTGTTTGTCTTTGTGTTGAAGAAACTGAACTGGAGAGAGACAGACTTGGCCCCAGCTCCTGGTCTTCAGGGAAGTGGAGGGGACAGGGACCAAGCTCAGGAGTTGGGTTTAAGTCACTCTGTCCTTGTGTTCATCTCTGGTATATCTCTGTCTCACTCTGTCTCTCCCGTTCCTCGGTCTCCTTCTCTCTCTTTCTCTCCATCGCCCTCTCTCTCTGTGCCACCCTCTCCCTCTCTCTCTGTCTCTCTCTCCCCACAAAGTCTCTGTCCCCATCCCTCTCTCCCCACAAGTGTTCACTCCGCGTGCTCGCTCTCTCTCCCCAAGTGTCCACACCCCCCTCCCCCAAGTGTCTGTGCCACTACCTCCCTTTCCCCTCAAGTGTCCATGCACCCCCTCCTTTCTCTCCCTATTTCTGTCTGCTCCCTCCTTCTCTCCCCACTTCTGTCTACCCCCTCTCTCTCCAATTTTGTCCGCATGCCCTTCTCTCCCCACTTCTGTATGCCCCATCCTTTCTCTCCCTACTTCTCTCTGCCCCCTCTTTTCTATCTCCAACTATGTCTGCACCCCTTCGTTTCTCTCCCCACTTCAGCTCGCCCTCTCTCTCTCCCCACTTCTGTCCGCACGCCCCTGCCACTTCTGTCCGTCCCCTCCTTTCTCTCTCCACTTCTGTCTGTAACCCGCACCCCGTCTCCCCAATTCTGCATGACCCCTCTCTCTCTGCATCGCTCCCCGCCCTTTCCTTCTGTGCACCTTTATCTGTGGCAAACCCCAACCCATTCCTCTTTCTCTCTCTTTCTCCCCCTCTGTCCCCTTCCCCTCCTGTGCCATTTTCTCTCTCCCCCTTTGTCACTCTCTCTCCCTTTGACCCCTTCTCTCTCTCTCTCTCTGCCGCCTCATCTCAACCCCCCTTCCCCATGTCTGTCCCCCTCCTCTCTCATCATTACACCCCTTTCTCTCTGACTCCGCTTCTGTGTACCCCTCTGTCCCTCCACTCTCTCTATCTCTGTTTACCCCTCTCTCTACCTCTTTCTCCATTTGCCTCCCTCCATTTCTCTGCCTATCATTGTCTCTCCCTCTGTCCCCGTCCCTTTATTGCCCCTTCCACCCTCCATTGCACTCCATCTCTCTCTCTCCCCCCCACTCGGTTACTCTCCCTCTCCCTTTACCCTCACCCCTATGTGCACCCCCTCTCTCTCTATCCCACCCTTTCTTTCATTCTATTCCTGTGTCTCTCCAACTTCACTCACTGTTCCCATAATTTTCTCACTCTTTCCTCTACTTCCACTCCTCTGTCTCTCTCCCTCACTGTCTTTCTCTCTCTCTCTGTATCCATCCACGTACCACCCATTCTCGCTCTCCCCCATTTGTCCCTGTCTCTGTCTCTCTCTCCCTGACCCATTCTCTCTGTCTGCCCGCTCCGTCTCCAGTCCTCCTCTCTTCTGTGTCCCCCATTTCTCACTGTATCCTTCTGACTCTCTGTCCCCTATCTCTCTCTCTCTCTGTCCCTGTCTCTCTCTCTCTTACACAAACTCTACCTCCCAATGTCCCTCTCGCCCACTTCCCTCACACTTTCCATACCTGGGATAAGTTCACATGCCATTACTATGAGAAGAGAGTGAGGATGTTTTCACAGGCCGTTGCAAAGAGACCAGAGTGAGATGCGCTCACCAGCCATTGCTAGTGAAAGGCGAAGGATGTCTTCACAGGTATTTTCCAAGTAAACAGAGTGTGGTTGCCTTCACAAGTTAGTTCCAGGGGAACAGATTAAGGATGAATTCACATGCATTTTCCAGGAGATCAAAGTGAGATGGGTTCACAGGCTGTCGCCAGGTCAAAAGAGTGGGGATGGTTCACAGACAGTTGCGAGAGGAACAGATTGGGGGTAGGTTCACAGGCCATTCCTTGCGAAATAGCGTGGAAATGGGTTAACAGCCTGTTGCTATGAGAACAAATTGGAGATGCATTCAAACGTCAATTGCTACAAGGACAGAGTACAGTTGGGTTCACAGGACTTTGCTAAGTGTACAGAGTGCGGATGCATTCACAAGTTGGTACCAGGGGAACAGATTAAGGATGCATTCACAACCATTTTGTAGGGGATCAGAGAGGATGGGTTCACAGGCTGTTGCTAGGGTAACAGAGTGGGCATGGATTCACAGGCCATTGCTATAGGAACAGAATGCGGATGGGTTCACAAGTTGCTGCTCGGCTAAGAGAGTGGGGACGGGTTAAACGTTTGTTGCTAGGGGAAGAGAGGAAGGACAGGTTCACGGACCATTTCTGAGAGAACAAATTGGGATGGATGAAGAGTCTGTTGCGAGGAGAACAGCATGGGGATGGGTTCACAGGCTGTTGCTATGATATCAGATTGGGGATTGGTTCACGGGTCACTGCTAGGAGAAAAGTGTGGAGATGGGTTTACAGGCCATTTTAAGGGAACAGAGTGGGGATGAGTTCAAAGACCGTTCCTAAGGGCAAAGAGGAAGGATAAGTCCACAGTCCGTTGGTAGGCGAACAGAGTGAGGATGGGTTCACCAGCGATTGCTAAGGGAACAGAGCGGGAACGTGTTAACAGGTCAGTGGTGGGGGCATTAATTAAGGAAGGATTCACAGACTGGTGCTAGGGGAGCAGTGTGACGATGGGTCCACAGGCATTGCTAGGGGAACAGTATGAGGACGGGGTTACAGGCTGTTGAAATGAGAACACAGTGGAAATGGTTTAACAAGTCTTTGTAAGGGAAAAAAGAAAGGATAAATCACAGGCTGTTGCTAGGACAACGAGCTGGGGATTGTTAAAGAAGCTGTTACTTGGAGTACAGAGTGAGAAAGGGTTCACAGGCCATGGCTAGGGAACAGAGGAAGGATGGGCTCATAGGCCATTGCTCGGGTAAAATTATTGCGACGGGTTAACAGGCTGTTGTCACAAGGCCAGTTTGGGGACATTTCACAGGCTGTTCCTCGGGTTACGGCGGAGATGGTTTCGTAGGTCATTGCTGGGAGAACAAACGGGGATGGGGTAACAGGCTACCACTTAGAGCACAGAGCAGGGGTGGGTTCACTGGACCTTGCGAGGGGAACAGCGTGGGGTTGGGTTCACAGGCTGTTGCTGTGTGTCCAGATTGGAGATGGGTTCACAGGCCGTTCCTTGGGGAACAGAGCTGGGATGGGTTCACAGGTCACTGCTAGGAGAACAGAATGGGGCAAGTGCACAGGCCATTGCTAGGGGAACAGAGTGGGGATGTTTTTACACATCATTGCTAGGAGATCAGAGTGGTGATGTGTTCACAGGCTATTGCTAGAAGATCAGTGTGGTGATGGGTTTACACATCATTGCTAGGGGACCAGAGTGGGGATGTGTTCACAGTTTGTTGCAAGGGGAACAGTAATCTGAAGGTTCACAGGCCTTGGCTGGAGTAACTGAGCCGTGA
The DNA here is from genome assembly GCF_021869965.1 of Rhincodon typus. Classification (NCBI taxonomy): domain Eukaryota; kingdom Metazoa; phylum Chordata; class Chondrichthyes; order Orectolobiformes; family Rhincodontidae; genus Rhincodon; species Rhincodon typus. Next base: position 84,151,737 of record NC_063339.1, read on the forward strand.
TGGGGTCACAGGCCATTGTTAGGGGAACAGAGTGAGCATGGGTAATAAATCATTGCAAGGAGAACAGAGTGCAGATGGGTTCACAACCCATTGCTAAAGAAACAGTGTGGGGATGGTTACACAGGCTGTTGCTAGGGGAACGAAGGAAGGATGAGTTCACAGGCTATTGCGAGGAAAACTGTTTGGAGATGTTTCACAGACTGTTGCTTGGCGTACAATGGAGATGTACTGATGAGCCGTTGTTGGTTAACAGAGTCGGGATAGCTTAACAGGCTGTTGCTCTGAGAACAGATTGGGGGTGTGTTCACCGGCAGTTGTCAGGAGAACAGGGTGGGGATTGGTTCACAGGCCATTGCTAGGCAAACAGAATGGGAATTGGGTCTTAAGCCACTGCTAGGGGAAACGGGGAAGGATGGGTTCACAAGCTTTTGTAAGGAGTACAGTGGAGATGCGTTGACAGGCCATTTTTAGGGGAATAGAGTGGGACCGTGTTCATAGGTTTTTGTTATGGAAAACGAGTGGGAATGGGTTTGGAGGCCGTTGCTAGGAGAAAAGAGTGTGAATGAATTCATAGGCCATTGCCAGGACAACAGTGTTGGGATGGGTTAAATGGCTGCTGCTATGAGAACAGATTGGGGATGAGTTCATAGGTCATTGCCACGTTGACAGATTGAGGATGGGTACACATGCCAAGACAAGGAGAACAGAGTGGGAATGTGTTAACAGGTCGTTGCTAGTCAAGCAGAGTGGGGATGGATTCACAGGTCAGTGTCACAGGAACAGACTAAGGAACGGATCACAATGGTGGGGATGGGTTTGCAGGCCATAGCTAAGGGAATAGAATGGGTGTGCATTCGCAGGTCATTGCTAAGGGAACAGACTAAGGATTGGTTCACAGACCATTGCTAGGGGAAACAGAGTGGGGATGTGGTCTCACGTCACTGCTGGATCAGCAGAGCAGGGATGGTTTCACAATCAATTGCTAGAGGAGCAGAGTGGGGTTGGGTTCACAGGCCGTTGCTAGGGGAAGAGAATGGGGATGACTTCACAGGTCGTTACTAAGAGAACAGAGGAAGGATCAGTTCACACGCTGTTGCAATGAGAACAGTTTGGGGATGTTTCACAGGCTGTTTCTTGGGGTACAGTGGAGTTGTGGTCACGGGCAGTTGCTATGAGAAAAAGTTGGGAATGTGTAATAGCCTGTTGCTAGTGGACAGAGCGAGGATGGTCTCATAGTTCTTTGCTGAAGGAACAGAATTGGGATAGGTTCGCAGGCCATTCCTGGGGCAACAGGGTGAGAATGGGTTAACAGGCTGTTGCGATGAGAACAGGTTACGGATGTGTTCACAGGTCGTTGCTAGGGGACCGGAGTGAGCATGGGTTAACAGGTCATTGCTAGGGGATCAGTGTGCAGACGGATTCACAGGTCAGTGCTGGAGAAACAGTTGAGATGGACTCACAGCCCGTTGCTGGAGGTACAGAATGGGGATGGGTTCACAGGCCAGTGCTAGGAGAAGAGAGTGGGGATGGGTTCACAGGCCAGTGCTAGTGTAACAGAGTGGCATTGGGTTCAGAGGCCAGTGGTGGGTCAGATTAAGAAAGTGTTCACAGGCCCTTTCTAAGGAATCAGAGTGGGGATGGTTTCACAGGTCGTTGCCGAAGGAACAGAATGGGGACGCTTTCACACGCCGTTGCTGGAGGAATAGACTAACAAAGAGATCACCGTCCTTTGCTGGGGCAAAAAAAAAGTAGGGATGGGTTCACAGGCTGTTGCTAGAGGAGCAGACGAGGGATGCGTTCATAGGTTGTTGCGAAGAGAACAGTCTGAGGATTGATTCGCAGGTTGTTCTTCAGGGAACATTATGGGGACGTGGTCACAGGCCGTTACTGGATGAACAAAGTAGGGATGGGTTCACAGTGCGTTGACTGGGGAGCAGATTAAGGATGGGTTCATAGGCCGTTGTTAGTGGAAAAGATTAGAGACTTATTCTCAGGCCGTTGCTAGGAGAGGAGAGTGGGATGATTTTAAGGGCCGATACTAAGAGAACAGAGGAAGGATCGGTTCACACGTTGTTGCAATGAGAACAGTTTGGGATTTTTCACAGGCTGTTGCTTGTGGTACAGTGCAGATGTGGTCACAGGCAATTCCTATCAGAAGAAACTGGGAATATTTAAGAGCCTGTTGCTGAGGGGAATAGAGTGGGGATGGGTTCACAGGACTTTGAGAGGATAACAGAGTGGGGACGGGTTCATAGGGTATTGCTACAAGAAAAGAGTGGGGATGCGTTCACAGGGCCATTGTTAGAAGATCAGAGTTGTGATGATCCTAAGTCAATTTTATTTTCTCTGTACACACTTACATAATTCTTACAGCTTTTCCTCACTGTCCTACTCCAAACTGTGGTGATATCTGGGAGCACATAATTTGTCCTCTGAACTGTTGGCTGAACAAATAGGTTAACTTCCTGTAATTTGCAGACACCTGATGTCCTCTTCCCAATTTACTTTCTGATCTGTTCCTGCTGAGACACGTTTTAAACCTAAGACTGTCTTGATCTGATGCCATTTGGAAATCCAAATATCCTTCTGTCCCTTCCAGACTGCTAGTCGCTGTGTAAGTGTCTGCCCGTTTCTCTGCCATAATTCAGATCACATGGAAACCTCCACCCACAGCGGTTGGTCATTTTCGAGTTGGTCCATAGTGGGTACTTTCTCCTGTTTTCTCCCCTCTCCTATCTTGTTTTTTTGTGTGTGTATAAATTGCCCACTCCCTTAGATTAGATTTCAGTCTGTAACTCATTCCCGGGTATCTGTTATTGTATGTGTAAACCATCCTGAGCAACTTGATGAGATTCCCATCTGTAACTCACTCATAGATATCTGTTAATCCATACGTAAACCATCCTGATCACTTCAATTAGATTTCAGAATGTAATTCACTCACGGATATCTGTAATTCAATATATAAACCAGCTTCAAACCCTCAATTATACACCAGTTTGTAATTTACTCACAGGTGTCAGTTATTCTCTAAATGAACATCCGAAACATCTCAATTAGATTTCAATCAGTACTTCACTCCCATGCATCTGAAACTCTGTATATAAACCAACCTGAACACGCTGATCAGATTCCATTCTGTAACTCACTCCTGTGTATCTGTTATTTTATAAATAACGACCCCAAACTCTTCAATTAGATTCCAGTCTGTAATACACTCTTCAGTCTGAGTTATTTCTATGAGTACTGAACCCCTCGACTGTGCTCCTAATTCTTACTCATTCCGTGGTATCTTTTACTTTGGATATATATTACATTGAACCACTTGATTTGGTTTTAACCTGTAACTCACTCCTGGGCATCTGTTATTCTTCATATAATCCACCTTGAAAACCAGGATTAGATTCAACTCAAAAGCCACTCCCAGGCATCTGTTATTCTCTATACAAACTACCCTGAACTCCTCAATTACATTCCAGCCTGTAACTTACCCCATATGAATCTGTTATTCTGTACATAAATCACGCCCAATCCCTTAATCAGATTCTAATCTGTAACTCACGTGGATTTGTTATCCTGTAACATAAACTACCTATTACCCCTTAAGTAGATTTCAGGCTGTAATGCACTCCTGGGTATCTGTTATTCTGTATGTAAAAGATCCCCGATCTCCTGAATTAGATTCCGGTCCGTAACTCATTGCCATGTATTCGTTACTTTATATGTGAACTCCTTGATTATACTCCTACCTGTCACTCGTTCAGTGCTACCTGCGATCCTAGATATAAATTACCCCAAACCGCTCGATTAGATTTCAGGCCGTAATTCATGCCCCGTTGTGTTAGCCTGTGAATAAACTCGCTGACACAATCGATGAAATTCCAGTCTCTAACTCAGTACAAACTAAATGGTTGAATGTTAAATTAGGAGAAGAAACAGAGGAAGCTGTAACTTAATTTCAGCTACATTCTGTTTCTCTAAAAAATAATAGTTTTATACAGTGCAGCGGTTCAATAAGGCAGCTCACTATCACCTTTACACAGCCTGATAGGAATGGGGGATAAATGCAGGGCCTGCCAGTGATGCTCACATCCTGTGAATGAATGAAAAAAAGTCTCTTGCGTTCCTCATCACTTGCAGACCTGCAGACTGACGCAATGTGTTTGATTTCCGAGGAAACCCAGATTCCTCTGCATCTCCAGTTAAAGTCTCTTCCTGACAAACGTCACACTCCCCACTGTATACTGCATCAAACAATGTTTTACCCATTCATTTATACCTCTACATCGCTCAGTTTGAATATCCCTTACATCCTCTTCATAATTTATCTTCCAAACTATTGTCACCGAGAGAAAGTTCAATTTTCAACTCAAAGGCTGATCTTACCTGATGCCTGAAGGAAATCCAAATATCCTTCTGTTGCTTTCTGTTCCTTCGTAAGTGCATATCTGCGGGTTCCTGTATCCTCTGTATATTGCCACATTCATCCACTAACTTTTTTTGAGTTGGTTCATGGTGTTCATATCCCCTGTACGATCACAGCAAGACTTCATCACTTGAAGATATTGAGGACTGTAGATGCTGGAAGTCAGAGTCAATAAGATGTGAACAGGTCAGGCAGCATTGGAGGAGCAGGAAAGTCGACATTTCAGCCCGGGACCCTTAGTTCCCACCATCAGTTCATTTTGTCGACCAAGACTTCGTCACTTCCCTGGTCCTATCCCATGATGATAAATGGCAACCCATCAGTTGTTCTCCTAATATTTGGTGTCACTACCACTTTAGCTCTCTGTGTTTTGTGCACAAGGATCCAGAAAATAACGTTTTATGAATTAATATGTGTGAGAGTAAAATTGCAAGTGTGTGTGTGTGTGTGTGTGTGTGTGTGTGTGTGTGTGTGTGT
>NC_063339.1:84156649-84186441 GCF_021869965.1 Rhincodon typus
GTGTGTGTGTGTGTGTGTGTGTGTGTGTGTGTGTGTGTGTGTGTCTGAATCTGTGTGTCTGTGTCGAGTGAGGGGGTGCTCAGGACTCCTGAGCCTATGTGAAGCTTTGTGAATTATTGTTCTTCAGGATATGTGTTTCAGGGCCACGAGGAGGCAAGGGCCAAAAGGAAGGTGCAGGCACCACTTGAATTTTGTTTATTAGTGAGCTGAGGGCTATGTGGGAGGGGAGGGGAGGGCTGTCTCTCCATTCAGCTATTTTTTTTTTCAGTATTTCACCTCAGAATACCTGGGAGAAGCTCTGCTGGGATGTGTTGTCGTTTTAATGGAGAGGTCAATGGGTGGGGTGGGGAGTCAGGATATGGGAAGGGAGTGGGATACCACGGCCCCATGTCCCACTCTGTCCTCCCGGCCCCTGTCGGTCTGTCTGTGAGTTCTGGGGGTGATGGAAGGAATTGCTTGCATTGACTGGGACCTTTCTCTTGTCTCTGGGGATGAGGGAGTGGGGGGTTCAGTGCAGGTTTTGGGGCTGGGGATGGGGGAGGGGCGCTCAGCATTTCACACAGGCAGAAAGTGCAGGATCTGAACCCCTCCCCACTCCCTCTAGGTGAATGTTCAGGATGAGATTAACCTCCTCCATCAATGAGTGAACATTTTCACATTTTGCTGCTTGTGGGAAAAGGCAGACAGCTGAAAGAGGGAGGGGTTGGTGGGCGTTGGTGGCCTGCAGCCTTTCCCTTCACATTAGCAGAGGCCCACACTTCCCAAATTCAGACCATGTTGCGTTGGTGGGGAGAGGACTTTGAGGGAGGAATGGAGGGATGGGGTGAGTATTTCTGAACATGTGCAGTGAATGTACAGAAACCATCAGTCTCCTTCAGCGTGAGGGGCTGGGGACAGCATGTGGGATCCTGCTGTGCAGTATGTCCTTTATTCCAATGTCAGCCCCTCTGTGCGTCACTGGGGTGGTGAGTGATGGGCTCTGACAGGGTGTTGAGAGAATCTCTCAGCGATACTGCATATGGTTCCTGTGGGATCTTGCTGTGCATCACCTTCAGCCTGCACGTCTACACTGTCTACGGGACCCTGGGCTGAGTTTGCTGATGGTCTGATAGTGGGTGGGTGTATCATACCTCCTTTCTGCTCCCCAGCTCAGGCATCACCCACCACCTCTCGTCACACCCTCACCCTCCAAAATGTGACACAGACGACGCAAATGTCTGAGACACAGGGGTGAATTGGGAACACATGGCAAACGTGAGGCAGGAGAGGGTATTTCAATCAAAACAGGAAATAGAGAGAGAGTGAGAGACATCGATCAATTCTCCAGAGCAGGAGAAAGCTGAGCAGAGATAGAGAGTTGGATAGAAACAGAGTCAGGGAGGGAGATAGAGGAAAAAAGGTGTGAAAGAGAGGGGGGAGACACAGAGAGAGGTGACTGTAGCAGTGGAAGGTTCATTGTTACTATTTCATGTAGAAACCGCTCCAATCCCAGACATAGTGGGTATGGGGCTGTGCCTGATGAATGGAAGTGGGACACAGGAGGTCATTGGTCTTGTTTTTTACCCTCACCCTGTAATGTCAGAGAGCCAGCTGGAGGGGGCAGGTTAAACATGGAGGGAGAGAGAGAGAGAAAAGCGAGGAAGGGAGAGAAGGAGAGACACAGGCTCTGGGGAGTGACTCCCTACCACTGAGTCATTGTCTCCCAGAAAATAAACTCTGGGGGCAGTCAGAAAGCATTTACCCCTTGATCCCAGTTGAAATCTGTTCCTATTCTCTGGTTTTAAAATCAGGGGAAAGTGCTGATAACTTGGGGAGATTTGGGAAGTCAATCAGTGATGGGATCTCATTTTTTTTCTCTTTATTTCTGTTTCAAAGCATCTTGGCTTTGAGTCAGTCAATTTCCATCTCTCTCTCTTTCTTGCAGGGATTTCTGAAAGACTGAAGCTTCAGCACAGACAGAGGAAGACACACAGGCTCTGGGAGTGGAGATTGGGGGTTGTGGGGGTGAATCCCTGCCTCTGGACTAAATATCTCTCCTGCCCTTCTCCTCAAACAGAAACACTGGAACAGTCCTGAGGCAGTTTGAGGAAATTTCCTGTTCCCCATTCTCTGGGTTGTATTGGGCTGGGGTATTGAATTGTCATATTGTGGAAGGCAGCAAGCGGTGGGATCTTGCTGTGCTGCTGGGGGCAAGTGTCAGTCTATGGAAACATTCAGCCCTTCGAACCTGCTCTACTATTGATCACGATCCTGGCTGATCGCCCAACTCAATAACCTAATCCTGCTTTCTCCCCATGACCTTTAATCCCATTCAACCCATGTGCTGTATCTGGTCGCCTCTTGAATGCATTCAATGTTTTAGCATCAACTCCTTCCTTTGGTAATTAATTCCACAGGCTCACTACTCTTTGGGTGAAGAAATGTCTCCTCATCTCCAACCTAAATGGCCTACCCCGAATCCTCAGACTGTGACCCCTGCCTCTGGACACACTCATCATCGGGAAAATCCTCCCTGCATCTACAGTGTCTAGTCCTGTTCGAATTTTATAAGTTTATGTGAGATCCCTCCTCAGTCATCTGAACTCTATCGAAATCAATCCTAACCTAGTCAATCTCTACTCAGTCCTGCCATCCCTGGAATCAGCCTGGTAAACTTTCGCTGGACTCCCTCGAGGGCAAGAGCATCATTCCTCAGAAAAGGAGATCAAAACCGCACGCAATATTCCAGATGTAGCCTCACCAAGGCTCTGTCTAACTCCTGTACTCAAAGCCTCTCGCAATGAAGGCCCAACTGTTGCACAATATCACCCAGGTCCCATTGCACACTCCCCTCTCCCAAGTTACAGCCATTCAGGTAGTAATCTGCTTCTTGTTTTTGCTTCCAAAGTGAATAACCTCACTTTTATCGAATTTGGATTGTATCTGCCATTGATTTCCCCGCTCATCCAACCTGTCCAGGTCATGCTGCATCCATCTCTACATCCTCATCACAGTTCACCCTCTCACCCAATTGGTTTCATCTGCAAACTTTGAGATGCCCCATTTTGTTCCAGAGTGTGGTGGGTTCTTGTTGTGCGGGGGGGACAAGGTGTCAGATTGTGGTAGTCAGTGAGTGGTGGGATCTTGCTGTGCTGCTGGGGTGAGTGTCAGATTGTGAAAGGCAGCGAGGGGTGGGATCTTGTTGTGCGTTCGGTGTTTTTTGTACAATTTTAATCAAATTTCATTTCTCTCTCAGTCTTAATCGCACCCGCTGTCCCAGAGGAGATTTGATCCGGGAGCTGAAACTCGGGACGATGCAGAGACAGAGAGAGAATCAAATTGTTCTTCCATGAGGAATCCTCAGACAGGAGCTGGAACCAGAGAGAGAGAGAGAGAGAAAGAAAGAATTATAATAAACCATCCAGACCCGAAACGTCAGCTTTTCTGCTCCCCTGATGCTGCTTGGCCTGCTGTGTTCATCCAGGTCTACACCTTGTTAACTCTCATAATAAACCATCCCATCTCCTTGTCGGTCATTTACACACACACGCTTATGGGGGAAAAGAATTGTGGGGCTCAGGCAGTCTCTGGGGTTTGTACCATAAGGGGATGAGCTCTGGGCTGGGGGAGGCAAATGGGCAAAAGGGGTTTGCTGCACAGTCTCTCTCCCGCTGTCTCCCTCTCTCTCTATATTTCCAGGTGCCTGTCACTCCTACATCCTTAAAATATTCCCCCCACCCCGTTCACTCTCCCTCTCCTCAGGTTTTTCACGAGCTGTTTCATCGGTCAGTCTTCGCGATCTCTGACCATCCCCGCTCACCTCTGTCCACACCTTTCTCTCTCCCTCTCTGCTCTGGGATCTTGCTGTTCCTGACTGAGGGTCATTCTATTCCCATCACCCACGCCCCCACTCTGCCTCTCCATCACTAACTCTCGATGGTATCTCTCTGTCTGATGTTCTCTCCCTTGATTTCTCTCTGTCCTTCTGTCTCTCCCCACCTCTCCTTTCCTCATTCTCTCCTTGGCTTTTTGTAGAATCCATAGAGCCCCCACAGCATGGAAGCAAGCTATTCAATCCAGCATCTTTCTGAAGAGCATCCCACCCAAGCCCATCCACCCACTCTATCCCTATAACCCTGCTTTTTGAATGACTCATCCACCTCACCTGATCATCTATGAACACTGTGGGATAATTCAGCATGGCCAATGCACCTAAAAATGCACGTCTTGAGACTGTGAGAGGAAACCAGAGCACCGAGAGGAAACCCACGCAGACACGGGGAGAATAGGCAGAATCGACACAGACAGTTACCCAAGGCTGGATTCGAAGCCATGTCCGTGGCACTGTGAGGCGACAGTGTCTGTCTCCTCTCCCATTCTCTACTTGGGATTGCTCTCTCACTGTCCTTCTCTGTCTCCTTCTCCCTGGGTTTATTTTCCCTCTCTCTCTGCAATTTTCCTTGCTCCCAATGGAATTCCTCTCTCTTTCTCTTTGTCCTTCCTTCTGTCTCTCCCAGCAGTTTTCTTTTTTTATTCTCTCACTCTGTCTCTCCCACTGGGTTTCCTCTCCTTCTGTGTCGCTGTCTGGGATCTTGCTCTCTCTCTGTCTCTCTACTCCTCCCCATTTCCATACCTTTCTCTGGCTATGTCTGCCCTATCTCTCCCCGCGACTGGTTTCATACTCTTTCTGTCCCTGTTTTTTTTTCTCTCTCTCTTCTCTGGGCTCTTGTTGTTCCCCTCTATCCATCCTTCTGTTTCTCTCTCGGTCTGTCTCTTCATCTCTCTGTGCCAGTCTTACACTGTTTCTCTCCCTGGGATCTTTCTCTGTCTGTGGCTATCACCTCGGGTCTCTCTCTCTCTCTCTCTCTACCCCTCTATCTCTCTTCCTGGGGACTTCTCTCTCTGTCTGCCCATGTCTCTCTATCCCTCTGTCTCTCTCCTTGGGGATTTCACTCTGTCTGCCTGTGTCTTTCTATCCCAAAAGTTATTGCAGTGGATCCTCCCTCTGTCTATCTCTTACCTCGTCTCCCCTGGATTTTCTCTCCTTCTGTCAATGCCTCTTTTCTTCTCTCGAATTCTCTTTCTCTCTCTCTCTCTCTGTGTGTGTGTGTGTGTGTGTGTGTGTGTGTGTGTGTATGCCTTTCTCTTTCCCTCCATCTCCTGCTATCAGTACCCCCTCTTTCCCTCCCTCTGTCAGTCTCTCCCTCTGTCTGGCCCTGTCCCTCTGTCTTTTCTCTCTCTCGCTCTCCCTCTGTTTGTCCTGTCTCCGCCTGTCCCTCTGTCTCTGTCATGCGGAAAAATCTGTATGTGGGGTCGGGGCAACATTTGAGTGGACACAAATTGGGGCGGAGTTCCAAAATTGGGATGGAGGGCAAATATTGGGGACAATATTTGGAGGGAACTGAAATGTGGGAAACGCAAAATTTGGGGGACAATATTTGGCAGGTGGGGGCAAAATATTTGTACGGGAGCAATGCAATATCTAAGGGGACTAGATTGTTTTGTGGGCACAAAATTTTTCGATGGGGTACAATACTGTGAGGATGAGGCAAAACTTGCAGGCGCACCTCTCGTGTGTCGAGAGGGGGCAAACATAGGAGGCAGTGAAACATGTTGAGTGAAATATCGGGGGGAGAAAAAATGTCGGAGGGGAGTGAGTGAAATCAGAGGAGTATCGGGGGCTCAATACTGGATGACACAAAATTCTAAAGGACACGTTTTATGGGTGAGAGGCGGGAAAAGAGAGGGGCAGAGAAAAAATAAAACAGAAAAAAAAATACAGAAAGAGAGTAAAGAAAAAGAAAGATGTAGGGAAAAGACGGAGATAGAGAGGACAAAGACTGAGGGAAGGAGCAAAAAGAGAAGTTGCCAGTGAGAGAGAGGAAGAATGAAATAAAGACTTGACTGTGTGAGAGACAGAGACGCAGGCAAGAGAAAGAGACAGAGAGATAAAAAGAGAGAGAGAAAGACCGAAAGGGAGACAAGAGGAGAGACTTTGAGAGAAAGAGATAGGGACACAAAGAGAAAACAGAAAGGGAGAGAAAAAGAAAGCAAGAGGAAGAGAGAGTGGGAGAAGTCAGTCACAGACACATAGGATTTCAGGAAAGGCACAAAGTCTGACTAAGTGATATTCACCATTGGTGTTGGTCTCAGCTCTCTCTCTCTCTCGATGGTTTGTCACACTCCCATCTCTCTCTGTCTCCCTCTCTCTCTCTCTCTCACACACACACACACACACACACACACACACATACACACACACACACACACACACACACACACACACACACACACACACACACACACACACAGATAGTCAGCCAGAAACCCTCTGATACTGATACTCCTGGCTCCATCCACATGGCGAAAGGAAGTATGGCTGCCAAGATTTGCTTTATAAACCCCAAAGTCTATCACTCAAACCCCTTTGACCTTCCAAATCCCAGTACATCCAGTCAGTTCCCAGCTCTCACTATCTGGAATATACCTCCTCCAGATACAGAGCAAACCAAGAGGTTTCTTTGAGAGATCAAAGCGGGGCGGGCCGCGGTGCGGGGTGGGGTGGGGAGGGTTGGGCCGAATGTGTTTGGCGGTGAGAAGGTGTGAGTGAAAGCAGCAACACAGAAGTTCAGCCCAAAAACTCCTGTCTGTCCATCCCTTCCCCCAACACACTCACTCTCTGTCTCTCACACTCCTTAGTACACACAGTATCTCTCTCTCACACACACACACACACACACACACACACACACGCACACACGCACACACACACACACACACACACGCACACACACACACCCCAGACCTGAAATACACACAAAGACAAAGCTGGAGGTTCAAACCAGCTACAACACACTTTTATTCAGACAAGGGAACAGAGTCTTCTGCAGCCAGGGAACACAGATTTATCCCACAGCAGAACATAATATTTTCACACAAACCAACACAAGGTGTGAATGGGACTGAACTTGACCAGTAAAGTCAGTGAGTTTACTTTTAACGAGTTTCTGAGAATGAACTTCAATCCATTTCAGCGATGTACATCAAATGATTACATGGATCTGTTGTACGAGTGGACGTTTGTTCATTGTACAAATGATCACGAGTTTATTAAACACATTCACTTTTGCCCTAACAATAAAGCAGGGGACATCACAGCACTGTCCCACTTTCTCATTGACATTTCATCAGGAAAAGCTGGGATTTATCTGATTGACAAAAACTGTGTTAAAGATAGTTAATCTCAGGGCAGTGCCAATTACTGCGCATGGAATCTGTATGTGTATATCTGTACGTGAGTGCTTTTCTGCGTGTCTGTATGTGTGTGTGTCAGTGTGTCTGTGTGAGTGTTTCTGTGTGTCGGTATGTATGTTTGTGTGTGACTGTATGTGTGTATGTTTCTGTGTATTTGTGTGTCAGTGTGTCTCTGTGTGTGCATGTTTCTGAGTGTCTGCGTGCGTGTCAATATGGGATTGCATGTCTGTGCATCAGTGTCTGTCTCTGTATCTATCGATGTGCTTTTGTTTTTGTATGCGTGTGTCTGTGTGTATTTCTGTGTGTATAAATGTGACTGCGTGTGTCTCCGTGTCCGTGTGCATATGTGTCTGTGTATAAATATGTCTGTGTGTCTCTGTAACTGAGTGTGTGAGTGTGAGTTAGTGTATCTCAGTGTGTGCATTAGTGTGTGCCTCTATGTTTGTGTGGGTCTCTGTGCCGTTGTCTCTGTGCAGTGGGCTCTATGTTGTCTTAAGGTGAATCCATTGAAATGGGTTTTACCCCCTCCCCTCTTTCATTCTGTCTGCACCTCTTTTGTTTAAAGTGATACAACTGTCATGTTGATGTGTGTCTTCATATGTGTGTCTCTGTGTGTCTGTATATGTGTGTCTATCTCTGGCTGCAGTGGCTCACTGGATGGAAGTTTGAATGAATGAATGAATGAATTAAGAAGTTATGAATCAAAGACTCATTCTTTCGCTCCCTCTTGCGTTTAAAGTGATGCAATGCCACCCGCTGGCGGCCTACCCACGAAACTACACAGGTAGCTGATTTTTTTTTTCTTATTCGCTGCACAAAGCATCGCAGTCTGTGAACGCCTCCGGTTGCACAGTTTTCTCCTTCTTCAAACAATGTCTTTGGAGACATAGAGCAGTTCTGTCCGATAGATGTTGTCCCTGAGGTATGAGTAGAACGAGACATGAACAAACCCACTGCTGATCTAATTCCCCTCACATTTGAATTATTTTCCCGTTTTGGATTTGAGAGAGTAGATTACAAAACATGACAAATTGCAGAAAGTGCAATAAGATTCACCAAGTCTCCTCACAAAACGGTTCAGTCGGAGGCACCTGAATATAGTTGCAACGGGAATACTCTATTAAGTATAATGTCAGGAAAAATACCCAAAGGCAAATAATTTCCACATTTGCAGAGGGAACACAAACATTTCTGAACATGAGCATATTTACTCCGACGAACCTCAGCACATTTGCAATCCTCTCTCCACCAGCACACTCCGTGTGTGTGTTGCTGTTGCAGTGAGCGACTCTCTCTTTCTCTCTGACTGAACCCCTGATGCTTTTCACCCAACACTATGCCCTGTGCAGTGGCGTGGGGAGGCCAGCAGATGGTGACATTGTATCACTTTAAACAAAAGGGAGCAATCAGTGGTGAGACAGGGGGCTATCTCTCTTCCTCTCTCTATGCCTGCGCTCACACATTCTCTCTCCTCTCTGTCTCTCCCTCCTTCTCTGTGTCCCTTTCTCTCTTTTTTTCTCACCATCTCCGTTTCTCTCCAACCATCTCCCCCCTCACCCACTCTCTCACTATCTCTCCCCTTTCTTCCTCCCCCGTCTCTCTCCACATTTCTGTCGCTTTCTCTCTCTGTCTCCCTCTCTCTCTCGTCCCTCGACTCTGGCCCACCATTCGGAAAGCTCATTTTTGATGTGATTGTGCTTGAACGCCACCTTCCTGCCGGAAGGAAGGTGATAAATCTAAAACGAGAAGCAAACTGAGACTATGGACAAAGACAGTTAACATTAGAAGATATAAAGTGTCAGTGAACAGCTAATTGTTGAGAATGTGATGCTCGAGAGCGCTGTCCACTTCCCTTCCATCACTTTACTGAACATTGAGAGATAACTGATTGGATGCCAATTAACGCGACTGGGTTTTTTCTGCCTTTTGTGCTCAGGACATTGCTGGGCAATTGCCCACATTTCTGGGTAGATGCCAGTGCTGTAGATATACTGGCACAGATTGGCTCGTGTCCATGCCAGTTCTGGAACACGACCCTTCAGTGTTATTGCTGGATGGTTGTCAGGGCCTACAGCTTTTGCAATATCCAGTTCCTTCAGCCGTTTCCTGATATTACATGGAGTGAGTCAAATTGTTCAAGATTGACATCAGTGACTTTGAGGTTCTCAGGAAGAGGCGACAATAAGAAGATACAAAAGGTACGCCTGTGTGATCTGCCTGTACTGAACACAAAATAAAACTTTTCACTGTATCTCGGCACGTGTGACAGTAATAAATCAACCCAAATCGAACCGATGGGTCATCAACTCGACACTTCTTGTTGAGGATGGAAGCAAACAGTTCTGCCTTGTCAGTGGAATGATGTCCTGTGTTCCCGCAGCACCGATTATGGGAATATTTATGGAGCTGCTTCGTCCTGTTATGGCTCTAATTGCCCACCTCCATTCACAGCACCGCTCAGCAGGACTGAACAGCTCAGAGCTGATCTGCTGTTTGGGTGTACTCTTAGCTGTGTCAATCACAAGCTGCTTTCACTGTTTGTCCTTCCGTTACTCCTATGTTTAATATCACCAGATTGACACACTCAGTCTTTGCCCATGGCAATGGCATGTGGACCCACACCGAGATGTTTCCCACAGCATTGTCCATTGTTCCCAACCCACAGAGGGATGACCTTCAGCCCCACCACAACACTGTTCCCCTGAAAAATACCAGGAATCCTACATCCACTTTGTTCCCTTACCACTGACCTGCTGCACCACCACTACACTAATCCTTTAACAACAGGCGTGGCCTTCACCCATACGATGGTCCCCAGCACCATCCTATTACCCAATCCACACTGTTCCCCCAGCAATGGAAGATGAGAGAGTATTAGATGAAGTGAGCCATGGAGGCTGCCAAAAATCTGAGAGAGAGGGAGACTGGGAAGGAGAGAGTGTGAAGGAGAATGCAGGAGAGAGGGTCCGTGAATAAAGAGGGGAGTAAAAAGAATCAGGAGACAGAGGGACACGATGAGATTCGGAGGGAGATGTGGAGGGAGATGTAACAAGGGAGAGAGATGAATTCTGTCGAGGCCACGTCAGAATAGGTGACCCACAGGTGAAAGCAAGGACAGAGTGGCTTAAACCCAACTCCTGAGCTTGGCGCCAGTCCCCTCCACTTCCCTGAGGACAGGACCTGGGGCCGGGTCTGTCTCTTTCCAGCTCAGCTTCTTCAACACAAAGACAAACGACAATATTGTTTGCTCTGCTGCTTGGCACATTTTAATGAATATCTTTATTAATTACAAATTGAAGTAATAGTTACAGTCAGTGGAATGGTGCCTTTTCTCACTGGCCCCCGAGTTGAGAGAAACATTGAAATGTGTCCCTGTACCACCCTGTGGGATAAGGTTGAACAAACCAGCTCCACCCTCCGTCTGTTGCCATAGTGACAGGCTGCTTCATTGCTGAAACATTGAACTGAAATGAGAAAATCCTGAATGGATTGATTAATAAGTGAATTTGATTGATTGATGAATTTGGGCAAAGGGACGTTTCAGCACATTCGTCAGCTGCTGTCTGAACTTAGTCTGGGTCACGGCATAAATTGCGGTGTTTGTGCAGCAACTGAGGACCTGCAGCATGAAGCCCAATTCCCGCATAAATTCATCTAGATACACAGACCGATACCCAAAATCATACACTCGGCCCCATATAGAATACAACATTAACGCTGACCATAACAGGATGAAATTGGCCGAAATCACAAACAGTAAAATGATGGATTTTTTTCGATTTTTCATTTCTGTGTCACCCTGACCGTCCCCATTGGTGTGAGGCCGGAGTCTTCTGCGGGCTCTGCTGGTCACTAAAATGTGTCTGACGGTGAAAACATTGAGCAGCAGAATCAGGAGAAATGGGAGAGCCGGGGTTAGAATGTGGTGGAGGAACTCGATTGTGACCCAGACACGTGATCTTTGAACATCGCCTGCTACCGCACAAAACCAGGGGAGGTTCTGCAGCCAATACCAACCTGTGAGCATAAAATACCAGAAAATGTTCTTTAAACAGCTCAGCACAGTCACTGTTCCCAGAACCACAGCGGCCATTTTCTCGCTGCAATATTTACTTTTCAGCTTCTGGCAACAAATGGCCACAAATCGATCAAAGGTGAAAGTGACAGTGAACCAAACAGAACAGTCAGTGGCTGCATAAAGCAGGACGGCGTGGATATTACACACGGGGATGGACACCAGGAAATAAAACTGTTCACGATAAACAATGGGAATATGTCTCAATATCAGGTCGAGGATAATGACCAGTAGATCGGCCACTGCCATGGCCCCCAGGTAACGTCTGACACATAGAGACAATCCACAATCTTTATAAAGCAGGACATAGATTGTCACTACGTTAACTGTGAGGAAGGAAAACAAATAAATTATACTTCAGCCTGGAGGAGAAGTTACCAGTTTGATTGAGGACCCAGTGACATTTTCAAATGTATCACTGATTTATTGGAAAAAAAATGAAACTGAAATAACAAATAGTAATGTCTCAATTTTTTTTACAAGAAATGTAACGTAAAACACAAGAAGCACTCTGACCCCAAACACACAGATAAACATCCATAAGAACAGCTGGTTTCTAGAACATTCCCACAGACTCAATCGCTCGAGAGCAGACACAGGTCACTTCTTTACAGTTCCTAATAAGGAGGGTGAAGACGTTGCCGTCCTGAAGGATTCTCTCCCAGTTTCTTGAAGACAAACGGAGATTGGAAATTTCTGTCTTTTACTCTGAATAGTGATCAATTTTCGGTTGTAAAGTCACATGAACACAGAAAAAATGTATTCACCCCCTTAACTGCCTGAAGGGATTTTGAAACAGTGTCTCCTTCTCCCTGGAACGGGATCTTTTCCCTTGGGATCTAATCTTTTGTTCAAGTAACTGACATCCAGCCGTTCACAAATAATGTCAGTTACAGAATATTCCGGGGAGTGTCGGTTACAGAATGTTCTGGGGAAAGTCGGTTATAGAATGTTCTGGGGAATGTCGGTTACAGAATGTTCTGGAGAATGCCGGTTACAGAATGTTCCGGGGAATGTCAGTTACCGAATGTTCCGGGGAATGTCGGTTACAGAATGTGATGGAGTCATAAAGATCCACATCACAAAGGCCCTTCTGTCCATCAGTTTTGGTGAGACCCATTCAGCCTCGCGCTGGAAATCTCTCCCCAAACTCAACTCAACTGGCAAACACAAATTAAAGGCATTGCCAGATCAGCTGAAGTGGTAAGTTATCTCACATTCTCAATCCACCTCACAGAACCAGCCCAGACACCACAAACCCAGATGAAATATCTATTCAGCATGGAGCACTGTGCAGACCAGGCTAGTGTCCTGCTCAATACAACCCGGCAATCTTTCCCGAGTGGGACACTGTGCAGGCCTCACCAGTCAACTAGATATCAATCCAGCACGGGGAGCTGTGCAGACCACACCAGTGCATTGATCTATAAATCCGGACCAGGTATCTGTCCAGCACGGGGGGCTGTGAAGTGAATACCACTGAACAGATCTGTAAACCCGAAGCAGTTACTCTCCCAGCATGTAGATCTGTACAGACCACCCCAGTGCAGTGGTCGGTAACGCTGTGTTAAATTGGTGCCCAGCCTGGGGAAACTTGCAGCACATGCTGGAAGTGACAGGATGTGGGGCTCCCATTCATTTACAGCTCCATATCTCCAATGTGCCATGACAAGGGGTGCCATGGGTGTGAAAATCACTGCCAGAGAGAGATGGTGGGGAATCAGTTTAAATACTAACAAATGGGAGGGGTTGGATATATAGACAGAGAGGGGGAGATAGAGAGACAGTGTCATGGAAGGATGTGTTCACAAGTTTTAGAATGCTGACATGAAGAAATTTTGATAGCATCTTGCAACATGGTTCAGTTTTTCAGGAATGATGCGTGAAAAGGATATTGCTGTGAGTTCAGATGATGGAGAGCTTTGGATGAGCATTTGTTCTGCATTTGTGACTGAGACCGTGGTGAGCATAGTCTTTGGCTCATTGGGCTGAATCTAACAATAATTTGTCTCAGTGTCATTGAGTGTGACAGAGGGATAGTCTGCAGGAGGCCGAGCTAGTTTTCTGATGCTATCTTATTAAACTCCCCTCATTATCTACCGACCCCAGCACATTCAATGCCAGCCTGATTCTCCCACCCATCATGGCTGGTAATAGTTCCCATCGCCTGGATGGCCCGTGTAATCCATGATCGCTGGTGCAGGTGCCATCTTTAAAAGGCCAATGGGCACACAGTTGACCTTTCTCAGTTCGGAGCCGCCCTGCATGGTTTATCCCGAGCCTGGCAGTTAAGGGGCAGATAAGATTTGTTGAAAGGGACACGTAGGTCCTGGTGAATGGGCTCGTACAGAGAAGGACCATTCTCTTCCCAGATGAGGCCACACCACCAGATACCACCGAGCATGGTCTGAGGTCACCACCCAGCTCAGTGCAGTATCTGCAGTCTGAAGAAATGTCCAGCAGTACAGGACAGGCATGAGTAACCTTCCCCGCTCTGCCAGGATAAGTATCACTGTATTCTCTCTGCTCCCTCTCTCTGTCTCCCTTTCTCTCGCACCTCCGCTACTCCCCGACACTGAAAACACTGCATGGATTCATCACTGTTGACTGGCTCACTCTAGCCACCTCACCATTTCCCCCCACCTACACCATCACTAACAGCAGGACCACCCACTTTCACCCTCACTCCCTCCCTCCCTTTCCGCCATTCCAGGGAAAACAGCATTGAATAGGACAGAAAGTGCCAAGCCGGGTGTTGGAGTGCCCGACATCAGTTCCGTTCACCCCTGCCCCTGCCATGTGGAGAGGAGCCTGGTACGAGCTGGAGAGAACTGGAACGACCCAGTGTGGAGATTCTAAAACATCGCCGTGCCACCAACCGAGTGAGGAGCAAAGTTCAGTGCAGGGTAATTCTCACTTTAAACGCACTGTCATTTCCGTTTCCACCTGGCACAGCTTAGAAGCCGTAGCCCTGATGCCATCTCGTTTTCATATCGAGCCAGTATGAATGGACTCCCACGACCTCCCACAGTAAATCAGTAATATTAACCAGAATTTAAGAAATCCAAACTTAGCTGAACTTAAAATGCTACCAAAATCGGGCATGGTTTCGGTTTTGTGTACTGGGTAGCATCCATGTCACTGAGGCAGATAGCTGGATTTGATTCCCACCCCTGAACCTGTGGTAATGTCCCCAGCTCTGGAACAGAAGTTCTCGATTCAAGTCCTTCCTGTTTCAGAGGTGTGTCACAGCATGTCAGAACAGGTTAATGAGGAAACACACAGGAGAATAATTTTGCAGATTCAGGGGCTATTGGAGTGTGGTGGTAGTGTCTCCACCTTTAGGCCCAAAGGTCTAGATTCAAATCCCACAGAGGTGTTTCATAATATATCTGAACAAGTTGATTAAAATTATTTTAGAATTGTGACTTGATCGAGGAGGAAGAGGTATCAGTTTTGAATTTCAGTATTTAGGCACGGGATGACAGAACGCATAGCCATTCGTGTTAATTGGAGTATAATTTGCACCTTTTAGATGTTTGTAAAATCATGAAGGCATGGACAGGGTAAATAGTCAAGATCTTTTTTCCCAGAGTTGGGGAGTCCAAAATTACAAGGTTTAAGGTGAGAGGGGAAAAACATAAAAAGGACCTAAGAGGCAACCTCTTCACGCAGAGGATAATGCGTGCATGGAACGAAATGCTGGAGGAAGTTGTGGAGGCTGCTAAAAACAACATTTAAAAAGTATCGGGATGGGTGTATGAACAGGAAGGGTTTCGAGGGATATGGGCCAAATGTTGGCAAATGGGTCTAGATTAATTTCGGATATCTGGTTGGCATGGACAAGTTGGACTGAATGGTTTGTTCCCATGCTCTACATCTTTTTGATTCATTCATCCAATTGATCTAGATCTCTTTGTAATCTTAGATAACCTTCTTCCCTGTCCACTATACAACGAACCTTGGTGCCATCCGCAAACTTGCTGGTTGTGCCTTCTATAATTCACACCTAAATCATTTTCATAAATGACAAACAAATGTAGGTCCAGCACCGATCTCTGTGGATCACCGCTGGCCATACGTTTCCAATCTGAGAAACAACCCTACACGACAACCCTGTCTCCTACCATTAAGCAGAAATACACAGAAACACACACACAGGCATATCGGGACACAGACACAGTTGTGTCTTTAAGACAGGGGTCGATAAGTTTTGTTTAATAAGGGGATCAAGGGTTACCTTCAGAAGGCAGTAGAATTGTGTGGAGAAACATGTCAGGCATGATCGAACAACAGAGCAGACTGCTCCAATTTCTTCCGCTGTATGGTCTTAAGGTATCAGGAATATTTTCCCATGAGAGCAGTGGAGGCTGAGATTGATAAATGCTTTACTGAACAGAGTCAATGGGAATGTGGGATAGGTTTGAAGGGCTGAATGGTCACATCTGCTCCTATTTGTTGTGCTCTTCAAAGAAGAGGTGACTTGCTGTGAGGTTAACACACGTTAAGGAGTCTCCTAATTAAAAAAAGATAAGGATTTTGCTTTCTCCATAATATTGTGCTTTCTGTAGTGTTGTCATCCCCAGGGAACATTGAAGACTCGGTTATGAAAGATATTTAATGCTGACCTCAACTGATCTTTGATGATCAGCAGAGTCAATATTTATTGTGAATAAGCAGGAAAGGGGTGTTCAGCCACAAACAGATCAGCCATGATCTTTCTAAATTGAGCAGCAGGCTCGAGGGTCCAAATGGCCAACTGCAGGTCCTTTCCGATGTGTTGTTATCTCACTCCACCCCTCAAGGATGTTACAGAGGTAAAGGAACACCTATTCAGCAAGTCAGGATTACAGCAGATAGGAGGAGACCATTCCGCCCTTCGAAGGAATTACATCAGAATCGAATGAATTATTCAGTCATAGAGTCATAGAGATATACAGCATAGAAACAGACCATTTGGTCCAACTCATCCATGCTATTCAGATATCCTGATTAAATCTAGCCCAATTTTCCAGCATTTGGTCCATACCCCTCTCAACCCTCCCTATTCATGTACCCATCCACATGCCTTTTAAATGTTGTAACTGTACCAGCCTCCACCACTTCCTCTGGAAGCTCATTGCATACACGCACCACCCTCTGCATGAAAATGTTGTCCTTTAGGTCGCTTTAAGATCTTTTCCCTCCCATCTTAACTTGTGCCCCCTCGTTTTGGACTCCCCACTCCAGGAAAAATGACCTTGACATTTTACCCTGATTTACCATAATTTCATAAAACTCTACAAGGTCACCCCTCAATGACAATTGTTTATTTTATTGTGTAGGGACTGCAGCAATTTTTCCACACAGCACCCACAGCCAGAAGTGAAAATAATCATTAAGATTATCTGTATTTGTGGTGTTGATAAAGGGACAAAAGTAAACCAGGCTAACAGGCAATCTCCCCTGCTCTTCAATACGTGTCCGGGGAAATTTGAGCACCGCATTGAGAGGGCAGACAAGATTTGTTGCTGCAGCTGAAAGACAGCATTTTTGACCATGCAGCATTCTTCTCAAGTGTTCGTCTATGTTGTGTGCTTGTCTTTTAATTGCTCAAGAATCAGTATCATTGACAGTACAACCTCTACCTGATTATCTGACAGCAAATGGCCCTAATGGTGAATTGCGGAGCTCAGAAACACCTCATCAACCATCTACACACCACAGGAGGAGGCCATGCAACCTTTCCAGGCTGCGACACAGGAAAATGGAGCACTGGTTCACTAAAATTATATACAGAGCAGAAATAACTACTTATTTTTACATTGGAAAGCTGTACCGAATGGAATTCCTTAGGGGCCAGTGTGGAGGTCATCAAAAATTTACAATCTAGATTTACGGTTGTGGAGGGAATGGTGAGAGCGCGAGACAGTGGGCAGCCGGGAAGGCAATCTTCTGTTCTTAAAAACTTAATTCGTCAGTCGGCGGCCTACTTGATACGAGCGGCGGGAGTGCTGAAAGCGCGATCCGGGAAGTGAATTATTATATTCAGGCATTGTCCTATAACAATGGTTTAGATAAAAGCAACAAAATGTATTCTAACTAAATTTGTCAATGATGCTAAGATAAGCAGGAAATTAAGCTATTAGGAGGAGGTAGATAGAATGTAAATGGATAAGGAACGGACAATTTGGCAGATGAAATATAACGTTGGTAACTGTGAACCTGTGATTTTCAGGAAGAACAAAAGGCAGTATATAACAAAAATGGAGGGAGCTTTTGGGACTTAGTGATACAGTGTGTACTAGAGGGCTCACTCTGAAACTTTCAGACATTGGAAGCGTTGCTCTATCATCCTGATGGTCTACTCCCCGATGTTCCAAGTTGCCTCATTACTCTCAGTACACGCAGGATATTTTGTTGTGGTTGGTTGGCAGTGGGGATTGGTGAGGCGGAGGGTCTTTTGGATGTGCATACTGATCAGAAATGCATACTGATTGTATCCAATGTTGCTTTGAATTACTAAATATCCAATATCACATCCTGCATCATAGATTCCAGCAGTTTCCTTACCGATATCAAGATAATTGGTCTGCAGTTCTCCACACTATCCCTTCTTCCCTTTGTAAATGGTTGGATAACGTTTGCTACCTTCCAGTTATCTGCAATGGTTTCCACCCTTTGCAGAATGTACAGGAAAATAAAACACAGTCATCAACAGTGCAAATAATAATTCTATTGCTGCTTTCTTTTCCTGATATTTTGACATGAAGTACATTTGGTTCATCAGATTTAGCAATGCTCAATCCAACTGCATTTCCAAATACAACCTTGTCATTGATATGAATTGACTTTACATCATTAGTTCCAAAAGTGCCATAATAGCACTTTTTGTTTCTGGGAGATTTTCTGGATCTTCCTTCATGAAGACAGATGCAAAGTAATTGGTTAGTTTATTCGCTTTTTCCCTGTTCGCTCAATGAATTCTCCTGTCCCATTGCGAATCTTCCACATTTAACCTTGCTTTTATATTGTTTTCTTTGAAGAATAGATAGTAAATTTAGGCAGACTTTGTGTTTCCGGTTCTTTTGTATTCAAGTTCTTTTTTTGATTTCCTTATCAGTTTCGTGGCTCTCCTTTCCTGGGTCATAAGTTTCTCAAAATTCTCAGGTTTCCGCAATATCTGGAATTCCTCTGAAACCACTTCCTTTGATTTAATACAATCTTTAATTTCTTATGTTAACCATCTTTGAGTCACCTTCCCTTTCTTTGCTGTTTGTACCTTAGAGAAATATATGCATTTTTCAGACTTTGCAGTATTTCTAGAAATAACAACCATTGCCTGTCTGCCACTAAATTTTATATTGAACTTTCCCAGTTCATTACAGCTAACTTGACAATCTAGCCTCATGGATTCCATGATGTTTGACAGTAACGTTTAAAATTCGACGTTTATGCAGACACCATGTAATATGCAATATATTGTTGTCACTATTTCTCAAAAGCTGCTTCAGAGCAAAGTTATTAATTAGCTCTTCTGAATAGATAACACCAAAGTCGAAATTATCTGGTTTCTGGTTTGGTTCACAACATACTCTTCAAACTACCTCATATACACGCATGGATTTTATTTTTCACGGCATTAGCATTCACTTAGTTAACGCAGTTTAGATGCAACTTGAGGTCAACCATTATTACTGCAGATTCCACAATACTTGCATATCTAATTTTCAAAGCATAAGATGCACAAAATTTGTGCTACAGTTTTTGTTTAGATATATAACATACTAAAAATTGCTTCTTCTTGCTATTTGTAAGCTCCACCGAAACTGATTCAGTGGAATCTGAGGGACGTGGCCTGTGGCGTTATTAGTGATGGACTTGGACAAGACATTCGGTGTGGCTCACCTTTGACGCTGAGATGATCTGAAGAAACATCCAGAAATATAGTACTAGTATCAGTAACCATTCCATTACTGCCAGTATAAGTGCCATTGTATTCTTCCTGCGACTTCACACTCATTCTATATCTGTTATAGCACCTAACTCCGAACAATGTTCACAGTCTTTCACCAAATAAGACTCAAACTCTTACCACTCCCACTACTGAATGCAACACCTTGCTTGCCTCACACTCTCTGTCACCTAGGTAATACCCCTGCAAAAATAACACTGCGTGGATTCAACACTCTGGACTGACTCACTCTGGAGACCTCACAATTTCGCCCAGCATCCACCAGCTCTTACAGCAGTGCCATCCTTTCACCCTCACTCACTACCAACCTTTCCCTCATTCAAGGAGAAATAGCATGTAATAGGACGGAAATGGCCAAGCCATATGGTGCAGTGTCCGACATCCGTTCACTTACCCTCCGCTGCCCCCACACCCGCAGTGTTGACCGCACCCTGGCACAAGCTGGAGATGACCAGAGCGACTCATGTGGAGATTCTGAAAGATCGACCCTCCACCAACTAAGGAGCTTTGTTCAGTGAAGGGCAGTTCTCACATTAAGCCCACTGTCATTTCCGACATCAGTTGTGTGAGCCCCAAAACAGGTATCTCATTGCACAGAGATGCAGAAACAGAAATACACAGAAACGTCGGTAAACACCCCAATATACTAACACACGCAATATGTACGCGGAGATAAACATACACACGCACACACACACACACACACACACACACACACACATATACAATCACGCACAAATAGACATAAACACACGTAGAAACACACAGGCTGATACACTGATGGATAGCCATAGACACAAATACATAGACACATAAACACTTGGGCAAAGAGATATATGCACACATATAGACAGAGATAGATATGTTTTTCAGTAATAAGGGGATCAAGGGTTACGGGGAAGGCAGAAGAATGATGTTGAGAAACAGATAAGACATCATTGAACAGCATATCAGATCCGATTGGCCAAATGGCCTAATTCTGCTTTTTTTTATGTTTCCATGGTGTTATGCTGTCCGATATTCTCTTTCCAAGAGAGCAGTGAAGGCTGTTTTTGATGCATATTTGATTGGAAAGAGTCAGTGGTAATGTGAGTCAGGTTTATGATTATTCTAATTATTGTGTCCTTATGTCTCAAAAGTGGTGGCGATTTGATGTAGGTGAACACATTATTAACGCAACAGGTCCCTGATTGAAATAAGGATGTCCCTTCCTCTTTATTATTGTGCTATCTGTGGTACCCTCATCCACAGGAAGCAGGGAAGACTCGGTTATTGAAGATATTCATCGCTGATCTCGGCTGATCTTTGCTGGACTGGACAGTCAATGTTTATTGGGAAAAAATAGGAAAGGAATGGTCAGACACATTCAGATGGTCAGACACAATCGGATCAGCCATTAGCAACCAACTGTTGCCCCTAACTCATTATTTGTTCTCTCAAATCACTCCTCACGGCTGTTACAGAGTACAGGACCACTCCATTCAGCCGGTCAGGATCGTTACAAATGATCCGTGTTCTCCATGGAGGTCAGAAGCTGGTGGGAATCGTTAACTGATTTAGAACGAAGGTATTGTGGTTGTTGTCGGGATTGAAGATAACGTAGCATTCATTGCAGGATCACACACCAACTGCACATTAATGTGGTGAGACTTTATTCAAAGCCTTTACCTCTCTTTCTATCCCTCTCTCTCTCAATTGACTTAGGAAGTAGGGGTGGGAGGGGAGAAACATCCTCAGAGGCAATTAAACTATCCAAAATCATGCATACTAAGTAAATTAAAAAGTAAGGCATGGAATTTATCACTTTATCAGTGTCTGTTTAGAACATAATGATAGTCCACAACCCTCAAGTTTCAATGTAATCACCTTTTATTTTTCCACAGTGCTACAGATTAATCTTCACCCACTCCTCGTGGTACCATCATCCCAGAGATTAGCCTTGTGACGCTCTTTTGGAATGTCGCTGTGGCAAGGATATAACTCCTTATAAAAGAGAGAAAATCTGTCCAAAATTCCCAAAATACTGCCTCAATAACACTGCCAGGTTGATCACAATAGTTTTAATACTTACTTATCCATCTACAAAACAGACAACAACAGGAGGACACAGTACGACCGAACATACCGGCCACACTGCCCTGCATCAAGAGCATATCGGAATTGACAACAAGACTCCGAAGACCACGAAGAATCATGGTAGCCCACAAACCCAAAGCCACTCGATAACAAACGCTTACAAGGATTAAAGACCCTACTCCCACAACATGCAGAATGAACGTGGTTTACAAAAGACCAGGCAATGAATGTCACAAATATTGCATCGGACAGACAGGAAGGAAACTAGCCATCAGACTATATGAACATCAGCTGGCAGCAAAACGGCATGATGAACTCTCCTTAATATCTGTACATTCAGACAATAAAGGCTATCAATTTAACTCGGGTAAGGTAACCATAGGAGCTCAAGCCAAAGATAGACACGCACGGGAGTTCCTAGAGGTAAGGTTTCTCCACCAAACTTCAATCAACAAACATAGAGAGTTGTACCCCATGTACAAACCCCCCATGCAGATCAAAACCGGAAATAACAGCACTCACCATAACGGACCGGACAGTACAAATTCCAAGCTGAGTAGAATAACATCGTTTCACTGGAGGCCCCACTGATGATGTTACCTAGCATCGTGATGAAACACCTGAACAAAAACAAGCCAGCTTGGCGAGCAAGCCAACAACCTCATCCACAACCCAAGCTACAGATCTTTTCAAAAACTTAGGCATCTCTGTTTATTTCCTGTGGTGGGTAAGGCCATTCCTTCTCTATGCGTTGCGACTGACATAGAATTTAAAACTTCCTTGCATATGTATGTCAGCATCAATAAAGCCAGCACCAGAGGTGCCTATGGAGATGAACATCACTCTCAAGGAGAGACTCATTAAGAGAGAATGCACTTAAAAAAGGAAATTGCCACATACCTGAAAGGAAATGAGTTGTAGGAATATGAGAAACAGGCAGAGGAAGGGAGCTATCTTTACTTTTGTTCTACTTTCATGTGATGTATGCAGCCCTGGTCATGCCAGCATGTTATACCTATCTTGAACTGAGTGGCTTGTTCAGCTGTTCTACATAACAAGAAAGAATAAAACAATTTGCTGTGGGTGTGCAGTCACATGAAAGTCACATGACCAGGGAAGGATGACGCATTGCCTTCTCTCAAGGACATCTGCTTGGGTTTTTTTTTAATAAACAAAAATAATGGTTTCATTTAAATGTCGCCAATTTCCTTTATGAGATACCAACAGACCTTTATTCTGTGCCTCTAGATTATGAGTCAATGACTTCAGCACAAGGCACTGTCTTCCCGTCTGACGGATTATGTGGAGAGAACAAGTTAAACATCTCAGGTGTAATTATTTTGTAACAGAAGTATAGTTAGAAGGGACTTGAAAGCTGTATCCGGATTTAAAAAAGGCACAAACGATGTTTTTTTTTCAGAATTTGCATTGAGGCTGAGGCGGAGACTGGGATATCATGATGGTGGTAATGGAAAAGATTGGTGAGTGGGGAGGATATGAAGACGTAAATCTGTGCAGGAAAAAAAAATGGTCATGGAAATTGAGAACAATCGCATATTGGTGCGTAACCTTTAAATCATAACCTGTTGGTTATAATTTGTAAAGAATGGCAGTTTGATTGGAACTGAAAGCGTTGAATTCCACCTTTCCAAAATTTACATATAATGAGCAGGAAGTCAGTTCAACCCGGTTTAATAGACTGAGAGACTTACCGGGAACACCAACTATTGCAAGGATGGGATAGTAACCACCTTGAATAACTATCAGTACATCGTGAATCCGCGATGCTAATGATATCCAAGGCTGAGAAAGCCAGTAAAGACCCGAGGATAAACTCCTCTCCATTGTTGGAATATTCCAGTCTATTGTTCTCAAATTCTGATCCCTCCTCCCCCTCTCTCTGAAGCTGCTGATCCCTGTCAGTGTTGGAGGTGATGCTCCCGCTCATACTATGGGATAACACGTTGAAAGGAGTCCCTTATTTATAGAACAGGCAAACCCTCCAGTGACACATTTAGGATCCACAGAGACTGACATTAATCACAAACACTGAACAAACAGCTCCAATTAACCCCTTTCAATTCAATAATGGTTTATTGAAATTCAAAATAACATTTAACTTTAGCACATTTTGGATGGGACATGTGAGGATAACTGAGGGAAGGAATTTTAGAGATGGTCAACCAATTGTGCGGAATCATTCAACCTGCTTTGGATATGGGAGTAATACCAAAGGATTGTCAGAGCATACACATGCTTATCTGTTCATAAACATCCTGTAACTAATGATCAGTCATGACAATATCAGTAGCATATTGAAAGAACATTGATAGTCCATAATCTGAGGGGAAAATGTGCCTAAAACAACAGATAAATGGTATGGATATGTTTACAGAGAATTGTACCTGATAAACACAGTTCAGATTGTTATTCTAAGATCAGAGAGGGCAGATGAGGGTTGTACTGTTGATGTTATTGATGTCATGGACTGTGATGAAACATCATTTATTGGACATCAAGTAAAGTGTGATTTCTTTCGATTCATTTGTGGGATGTGGGCGTCGCTGGCTGGCCACCATTTCTTGCCCATTCCTCGTGGCCCTTAAGAAGGAGGTGGTGAGCTGCCTTCTTGAACCGTTGCATTCCTCCTGCTGTTGGTTGACCCACAATGATTGTGAAATTGGAGAATATACAGAAAACACAGAATTGGAGGACACAGCTGTTGAGACGAGAAGGAGGGACAATGATATTTCCCAGTCATCAGTCTTGGAATATTACTCTTTATAATTCATATGAAGAACAGACTCAGTGATACATCTACAATGAGAAATGAGGAGAAACAATATTAATGAAATGTATTTATTCAAAACAAAATACAGGACACATCTACAATGAGAAATGAGGAGAAACAATATTAATGAAATGTATTTATTCAAAACAAAATACAGGACAGAATGACTTTCCGTACATACAAAAATATGGAAGGTACAAAGGGGTAAGGTTATTATAATGCACTCATGATATTGAGCTATATGAATTGAAATGTGGATTACAAAATCGTGTAAATGGTGTGCAAAATTTATCAATCTGATACTGATTTCCCCTTTGTCAGTGATCCTCCTCACTGAGATTCTCTGCCCCAGTCTCTCACACAGTGCGTATGTTATCAGTTCTTGCAGCTGTTGGCCCAGTCTATTTGAATAAATCAGCCTGCTCCCTGGAGCAACTCTATTTTCCTGGTTGGATTCTGTTCAGCGGTTAGCAACTCAGCTCTGTTGTATTATTGGAGATCAATGATCTGGGATGACAGCCAATATCAGCATAGTGCTCACAGAGTACCGCATCAGACAAAATGTTTGCAGACCATGGGAATTTCTAAATAAAATTTCCATCTTTTGTCCGTCTCTGTCTATCTCCCCTCATTCTGTTTTCTGATTTATTTAACTTCCACCTCTTCTCGCATCCCTTTCTCGCTCACTCAGTCTGTCGCTCCCCTTTCTCTCCTTTCTCAGTTTATCTCCCTTCACTTCCTTTCCCTCTGTTTATCTCTCTAACTCTCTTTCTCTCTCAGACCATCTCCACATATTCTCTCTGTCTTCAAATTATGCAGTTGGATAACTCATGGGCCACTATGGGCTGATTGGCGTCCAACTGTGCTGTAATAGTTCTGAGGTTTTCTGACACACAATAAAAAACTTTAGATGGCTGGAGAGAAAGGCTGGTCCAATGACGGACATAGTGCACAATGATCCATTATCTCTTCCTGTTCTTCTGATGTGAAGCTGCCTCAAAATGCCTGTTAAAATCGATTGAATTAAATTTAAGTAGTGGGGAGGATGTTCACTGGAGAATATTTCAATCAGGAATTAATGAAGAATGAGATTGCTGAATAATATCAATAATAAAACAAGAACACAGCAAAACAAAAAAAGACAGCAGAATAGAACGTATCATTGCAAGTAATTCCAAGTTCAACATCTTGATGTGACAAGTTGTCTGATTTGAACATAATCAGGAAAACAGTGTTTCTGATTTCAAACATTATGTCAGAAGAGATTCAGCATCTTCAGTTTAGACTTTCCTATAATTAGAAAGGTTTTCAATATTCCACAATTTATTCTTGCTGAGGACTGTGATAACTTTCACCTACGGTGTTGAATTCAACGACACTGGCATCACAAGATTGATCCTTTGGAAATAACAGGCTGAAAATGACAATCATCGTAGAGACAATGTGCTCCCAGCAGATGAGACTCAGTGACGGCACCATGCATTCAACACATTATTGGACTGCTGGCTGATACTGAATCCTGCCACTGTCTGTATCATAGGACTTACCATTGACCTGAACGTGAAGTCGAATTGAAATAAAAATACATGGTACAAGAGCAGGTCAGAGGCTCTCAATTCTGCAGTGAATAATAGACGAAAGGACCATTATGACAAGAGAGAAAGCAATATATTTCAGACATTCGGCCCTTCGAATCAGCTCCAACATTTGATCATTGCTGATATGTTTCTGATCCCCATTCTCCTGCTTTCTTCCATAACGCATGATCTGCTCGTTACTGAAGAACCCATTTATCTCTGTCTTAAATAATGTTGCCTGCACAACCTTTTGTGGCAAAATGTTCCACAGATTCACCACCGTCTAGCTGAAGAAATTCCTCTTCATCTCAGTTCTAACGGGTCATCCCTTCAATCTGAGGCCGTGCCCTTGCATCATATTCTCTCTGACGAGTGGAAACATCTTCTACATGTTCACTGTATCCACTGTATTCTGTCAGTTTCAATCAGACTCCTCCCCTTATCTTTCTAAACTCCATTGAGTACAGACACAGAGTCCTCAATTACTCCTCATATGACAAGCTGTAACCCCCAGGCTCATTCTGGACCTCATCCAATATCAGCACATCCTTCCCTAGATACAGTGCCCAAAACAGCGCACAATATTCCAAATGCAGTCTGACCAGAGCCTTTATAAAGCCTCAGCAGTACATCTCTGCTGTTGCATTCTAACCCTCTTGAAATTAATGGTAACATTGCATTTGACTTTCTAACTATCAACTGAACCTGCGCGTTAACCTTAAGAGAGAACGAGGACTTCGAAATCCCTTTGATTTCATGAAGCCTTTCAGAATGTAGTGTATGCTCTATTCTGCCTACCAAAGTGCATAATCTCACATGCTCCCACATGGTGCTCCATGTGCCATTTGTTTGTCCACTGTCCGAGCCTGTCCAAGTCTTTCTGCAGCCTCCGCACTTCCTCAACGTCTCCTGTCCGCCCAACTATTATTGTATCATCGGCAAACTTAGCAAAAATGCCCTCAGGTCCTTCTTTCAAATTGTTCATGTATATGACAGCTCGTAATTCCCTAAGGACTGTCTACCATCCACAAGGTACAACACTCGGGGTGCTTGACGCCATTCAGGTTAAAGCAGTGGCTTGACTGGAATCATATCTGCAAAATATTGACTCTCTACCCCAGCGGTATTCAGTAGGAGCCCATCCTGTCCCCGTTTTGTTGTGAATTTACCCCATTATGGTGATGCAGAACTTGATGGAGCATGGTCCTGGTCTATTGATGCCTCTCTGTCTCGACACAAACTGCGTGGTGCTCACACCAACCAGTATTGCCATGTATTGATGATGACTGAGGGAGGTGGGGGTGGGAAAGGATGTCTATAATGAATGACTGTGTGACTGTCACTAACTGGGGGCTGATGCCTGCCTCGACAGCCCTGGATGTGCCTGTGCCCGCTGTCACACTGCAGACGTCAGATCGGTCTTTCTGGGAGTCAACCCAAGGAAAGAACTGGGCTTTGACTATGTCCCCAGCTGAGCACTCAGATCCTGTGCAGACCAACTGGTGCGAGGTATTCACCAACATCTTCAACCTCTCCCTCCTACAAGCCGAAGTGTCCACCTGCTTCAAGAAGACCACCATACATCCCGTCCCTTTAAGGGAGGGGGAGACACAGGGTCTAGAGACTGACTCCCCACCATTAACTCATTACCCAGCCTCTCAGACACGAAACCCTGGGGGCAGTCAGAAAGCATTTGCCTTTTATTCCCAGTTGAAATCTGTTCCTATTCTCTGGGTTTAAAATCAGGGGAAAGTGCCGATAATTGGGTGAGATTTTGAAAGTCAGTCAGTAATGAGATCTTATATTTTTTTCTGTTTATTTTTGTTTCAAACCATCTTAACTTTGATTCAATCAATTTCTATCTCTCTCCTTCGCTCTTCTTGGGGGATTTCTGAGTGACTGAATCTTGGACACAGGGAGAGGGAGACACACAGCCTCTGGGAGTAGGAATGAATCCAAGCCTCTGGAGTAAATAACTCTTCTGTCCTACCCTTCAAACTGAAACACCGGTGCAGTTCTGAGGCAATATGAGACACCTTCGTGTTCCCCGTTCTCTGGGTTTAATATCAGGGGTGATGCTGAGTCGGGGAAGAAGTTGGGTGGGAGGTGGGGGAGGGATGGGAGGTGAAGGAGATATTGTTTGGTTTTGTTGGTAATTCTCTCTATTTGTTTACTGTTAGTGTTAAATAAATAAATTACTTGCTACTTATAAAGTTGATATCAGGCATTTTGTTTCATTTAATCTCTCTTTTTAACACATCATACAAGGGGAGGCGAGCTTTTCGAGGTGACTCGGGTTTAATCATTAGAGGGGAATCTCTACTCCGTCCGTATTGGACTGGGGCTTCTATTTTGTCTTAAATATCATAGGGATGTATTTCTTCCCTCTCTAACAGATTAGGGGCTCAAGTCCGGGCTCCAGCCAGTTCATGTACGGGATCTGAATGGATATGAATGTATTTGGACAGATTTTAACAGAGTGGGAGATTTCTGTGCTATATCACTAAATAGAACTTAGGTGAGAAAAATCTGTTTAATTTTGGTTATTTGTAGGGGGTAAAATTAAATGTGAGGGAAATGGCTCTTAACATTACCAAAGAGTTTCTGGGATTTGGAAATGGTTCCCAAATTTGCCAAGAAAGTTTAGAAAGACAGAGGAAGAATATATTTTTAGAATTAGCATGCAGGCTAAAATTGGATTCAAGGAAATTGTGTAAAAGGAAAGCTGAAATTGTAATGCAGTGGGTCAAGCTCTTAGGTGGGTGTATCAGAGAAACAGGCAAGTGCAGTGGAATGAGAAAAAAAATGCAAATGAGACAACTGGAGTTAGAGAATGAAAGGGAAGAGAGAGAGTTTGAATTATGTTTGAAAGCAGAAGAGAAAGAAAGGGAAAGAAGAACCATGTTGGAAGATAAAGAAAGGCAAAGGCTGTTCGAGTTGGAAAAGATGAAGTTGGAACTTGAAACAAAAGAATTTCAAATGGCAGAAGGAAAAGTACAAGCTAGAAGTGAGGATGAGCAAACTCATCATAACCAACAGCCAATAAGGACATATACAAAAAGATCCAAACATTACCAAAATTCGATGAAAAGGATATAGAAGCCTTTTTACCATTTCCTTGCAGGAACTGGCCAGGGACTCTGTGGGTAATTTTGAATCAGAGATAGTAGGAACTGCAGATGCTGGAGAATCCGAGACAACAAGGTGCAGGGCTGGATGAACACAGCAGGCCAAGCAGCATCATAGGAGCAGAGAGGCTGACGTTTCGGGCCGAGACCCTTCATCAGAAAAGGGGGAGGGGAAGGGGGTTTTGAAATAAATAGGGAGAGAGTGGGAGGCGGATAGAAGAGGGATAGAGGAGAGGATAGGTGGAGAGGAAACAAACAGGTCGAAGAGGCGGGGATGGAGCCAGGAAAGGTGAGTGTAGGTAGGGAGTTAAGAAGGGGATAGGTCAGTCCAGGGAGGATGGACAGGTCAAGGGGGCGGGATGAGGTTGGTCGGTAGGAGATGGAGGTGCGGCTTGAGGTGGGAGGAGGGGATAGGTGGGAGGAAGAACAGGTTAGGGAGGCAGGGACGAGCTGGACTGGTTTTGGGATGCGGTGGGGGGAGGGGAGATTTTGAAACTTGTGAAATCCACATTGATACCATTGGGCTGCAGGGTTCCCAAGCGGAATATGAGTTGCTGTTCCTGCAACCTTCGGGTGGCATCGTTGTGGCACTGCAGGAGGCCCAGGATGGACATGTCGTCTGAGGAATGGGAGGGGGAGTTGAAATGGTTCGCGAGTGGGAGGTGCAGTTGTTTGTTGCGAACCGAGCGTAGGTGTTCTGCAAAGCGGTCCCCGAGTCTCCGCTTGGTTTCCCCGATGTAGAGGAAGCCACACCGGGTACAGCGGATGCAGTATACCACATTGGCAGATGTGCAGGTGAACATCTGCTTGATGTGGAAAGTCTTCTTGGGGCCTGGGATGGGGGTGAGGGAGGAGGTATGGGGGCAGGTGTAGCACTTCCTGCGGTTGCAGGGAAAAGTGCCGGGTGTGGTGGAGCTGGAGGGGAGTGTGGAGCGGACAAGGGAGTCACGGAGAGAGT
>NC_063339.1:84191441-84243201 GCF_021869965.1 Rhincodon typus
TAAAAATATTGAGGGATATGGGAGCTTATCAGTCTCTAATTGTAAGAGATGAAAGTATTTGCACTCCTTCTGAAATGTTTTCAGAGACAGTGGTAATCTGTGGAATAGATGGAGAGAGATTTATCGTTCCCCTGTGTAAGATCAGGTTGGAAAGTTCTATCAAGACTGGGAAAGTGACAATAGGAGCAATTGAAAGAGTGTCATTTCCAGGAATACAGTTGGTTATTGGAAACGACTTAGCAGGATCAAAGGCTGGAGTCACACCTTTTGTAGTGGAGAAGGCAAAGGAAAACCAGCAGACAGAGGAGGTAAAAGAGAAATACCCTGGAATTTTTCTGGAATGCATGGTAACAAGATCCCACAGTCATAAGTTACAGAAGAAGGAAAAAAAAACTAAAGAGGAAGACGAAGGTCCAGTTAGCTGCCCTGTTTGATGAAATGGTAAAGGAAAATCTGAAGAAGGAGAGGATCAGGCAGAGGTGTTTAGTTCTGATGATTACTGGAGTTACAACAAAAAAGATGAGACAATAAAATATCTATATCATAAAACCTACTCGGAAAATGAATCAAAACATATTCTAAATGGTTATTATCTTCAGGTTAGAATCTGAAGGCAATAATGGAGACTGTAACATGTTCATGCAGAAGAGAAATGGGCGGAAGTGCACCAAATTTTGTTGCTTGTAGCATACAGACAGGAAGTATTGCGGCGAGCACATGAATTACTGATAGGAAGTCATTTGGGAGTGAGGAAGAGTGAGGTTAAAATACTAAAGCAATTCTATTGGCCTGAATTATATAAAGATGTGTTTGAATTTTGTCATTCCTGTCATACATGTCAAATGGTAGGAAAGCCACAGGCAGGACTAAAATCAGCGCCTTTGGAATGGAAACTGTGGAAAAGGTATTAGTCACTGCCACTCAGAGCGAGGCACATCAAAATACAAATTATTTGATTTTGATGTGCCTCAACTTAAATTAAATGGTAAAGAACTCCTCAGTAAATGGGATCGACAGTGAGCTATCTGTCTTAGGAACAGGGGACTGAATCCAAAGGGTCGTTGCAGCAATATGAGAACATATACAGGAATAGAATGGGGAGGAGTAATTCTATCCTGCATGAAGATGATGTGGGTAATGCTGTTCGGAAAAAAAAAACAACAACACTCCTCCAGGCTTAATCCTCTCGAAGCCACACACGTACAGAAAGAAGTGGAAGCGATGCTGCAAAAAGACCTCACTGAGCCAAGTCAAAGCGAATGGAGTTCACTGATCCTGTTGGTTGCCAAACTACATGGTACTCAACGCTTCTGTGTGGATTATTGGAAGGTCAATGCCATAACTAAATTGGATTCAGACTCAATTCTAAGGCTGGAGGACTGTGTGGGAAAAAAATTGGTCAAGCCACTTACCTCACCAAGTTGGACTTACTTTGTGGTTACTGGCAATTACATTTGTCAGAGACAACAAGAGAAGTTTATGGGTTTGTAACCCCAATTAAATGTAATGCCTTTTGGCACATTCCAAAGACTTATGAACAGTGTTGTGGCAGGTTTGACTAATTGTTCTGTCTATATAGATGAGTTTGTGATCTTTAGCCATTCATTGAAATATCACCTGCTACATTTGGCAAAGCTCTTTGAAAGACTGTGGGAGGAAAAACTGGTTGTAAATTTAGCAAAAACTATTCGTGAAGGCCGAAGTGATGGCCTTGGGACGCAACATCGGACATGGAAGGATGAATCTGATGAATGTGAAAATGAAGGCCATTGAGGAATTTCCAAGATCATCGTCGAAGAAAGAGGTGCTTCAATTTTTGATCCTGACTGGTTTCTATTGGAAGTTCGTACCAAACATTAGTCGCATGGTGGTGCTGCTGATGGATTTGCTAAAGAAGAACATGAAATTTCGGTGGACAGAACAATGCCAGGAGGCTTTTGAGAATTTAAAAGCCATATTAACCACAGCACCAGTTTTAGCAACTCCAAATTTCTGAAAACATTTTAACGTCGCTATTAACGCCAGCAGTGTAATGGTTGGAGCTGTGTTGATGCAGGAGGATGATCGCGGAATTGAAAGGCCCGTTGGATATTTTTCAAAGAAACTCAACATCCAACAGATAAAATATTCCACCATTGAAAAAGAGTTATTTAGTTTGATACTGGTCTCACAACATTTTAATGTTTATGTTACAAACAATTCATCAGAGATGGTTCTGTTACAGATCTAACCGTCTCACCTTTTTGAAAAGACTGAAGGGCAAGTATACAAGACTATTTCATTGGAGTTTGATATTACAGGCTTTTAATTTGCAGATTGTACATGCTGTGGGTCATAGAAGTATTATTGCAGATGCGTTATTGTGAGTTTAAAAGAAAATGTGTAGATAAGATGGAATGGGTACAGCTCAATATTATATATATATAAAGAGAATTAGTACGAAAGTTGTAACATTCGATTACTGACCTCTGTATCTCATGATAATGGTATTTTTTTTTAATGATGATTTTTTGATGATGTTTTCTTCTTATGGGGGGAGGTGTTATGAAGTTGTTGAGAGGAGTTGTGAAGTGGAAGGCAGAAAGCTGGAATTTGTTTGTAAAGTGTGGTAAGGGAGAAGAGTGCAGTTCCTTTAATGGGTAAAGTGCTTATCTAAGCTGGGAGAATTATGCAGAAAAAATGTGTCTGTGTGTAGCTGAAGATGTATAGCTAATTCTGAAATTGAAACATGTATCATTTGGCTGCGTTATTGTAAGCCTTCGGCTTGTTTTGATGTTTTGGCAAACAGCTAGAATCAGTCAATTGATCTAAACAAAGATTTTGCGATTGAAAGACAGATGAATTTAAAACTGATGGTTTTGACAACCTCAGACCAATGCTACTTTAAGAAACTTGAAATAGCATTTAAGGTATATAAGAAGAGCCTTTTTTTTTTGAAAATCGGGATAAGAGTGAAGCACCATTGAGAAATAAACATCTCGCTCTCACAAGAAATCGCTAAGCACGCTAAGAAAGCAACATCACTCGATAAAAAGTACCATGGCACTTCGAGCTAAGAATACTCACAGAAAACTTCAAAGAGATAACTTTCCTGACAGCTGGGTCAGTGGAAGAAAAGTGCTTATGACTTGAGGATAGCAAAAGAAAGGCTTGTAGACTTTCAGAGACTACATTTTAATTTATTTTCTTATTACTTGTGTTTCTATAAGTGGGAATTGTTTATTGGAACAGCATACCAGCAGAATTTAGTTCATTTAGGGAAGAGTTTGTAGTAAAGGGGAAGTTTTTTCGTTTGTTAGGAGTTGTGTTAATTTGTTCACGGTTATGGTTAAATAAATAAACTGTTACTTGTTACTTATAAAGTGAATATCAGAGATTTTCTTTCATTTGATATCCCCTTCTCCGTAAGTTTGGGGGCTCAAGTTCAAGATCTGCTCTGTTCGTGTATGGGATATGAACGGATCTGAAACAGTTTAGAATGGGGTTTACAGGGACAAGAGGAAAACTGAAATTGTAAAGGCGTTAGTCAAGCATTTGGGTATACCAGAGAAATGGGAAAGTACAGGGGAGCTAGCAAAAAATTAAATTGCAAATAAGACAGCTGGAGTTAGACAATAAAAGGGAATTGAAACAGTTTGAATTACATTTATAAGCAGAGCAAAAACAAAAGCAAAGAGAGAGAGAAGAGAGTGAAAGACAAAGGGGGAGAGAAGAGTGGGATAGAGAAAGAGGGAGAGAAGACAGAGGAAAGAAAGAGAGAGAAATGGAAAAAGAGAGAGAAGAAAGGGAAAAAATGCACGCATTCAAAAAGATAAAGTTTTAACTAGAAGCAAAAAGACTACAAATGGCAGAAGTAAAAGACAGAAGTGAGGATGAATAAACTCATTGTTGGCAGCAGCCTGGTCGGGACATGTACAAATATGTCCAAACATGACGAAAATTCAATGAAAAAGATGCAGAAAACTATTT
This sequence comes from Rhincodon typus, assembly GCF_021869965.1. NCBI lineage: Eukaryota > Metazoa > Chordata > Chondrichthyes > Orectolobiformes > Rhincodontidae > Rhincodon > Rhincodon typus. Next base: position 84,195,411 of record NC_063339.1, read on the forward strand.
TTATTTCCTTTGGAAAATTGACTAGCCAGATCATGGTTGGAGAGCAACTTGCAGAGATAAAGAGGGGTGTAGGGACTAGAGGATGTTTCAGAGTTAGGAGTGCATGACTGGTGGAGGTTACACAGAATGTGAGGGATGACTTCTCCTTACAGGGATAAGGAGGAATGGAGGGCTGAAGGTGGTTAGGGAGATATATGACGATGTACATACTGCAGGAGGTTACAGCGATAGGGAGGAAAGTAGGAGTTGCGGAGATAGGAGGAGTCCAGGGGCTGGAGGAAGTTACAGAGATAGGGAGGAGTGTAGGAGCTGCAGGAGGGTACAGAGACAAAGTGGTATACATGCTGCAGGAGGCTACAGTGATCAGGAGGGCTCGAACAGCTGGTGGAGATTATAGAGATGGGAGGAATGTAGGGGTTGGATGTGGTGACCGAGATAGTGAGAGATATATTTGTTGGAGTTGGTTACAGTGAAAGGTAGGGCTGTAATAGGTGATGGTGGTTATAGAGTTAAGGGGGGATCGAGGGGCTGGAGGAATTACAGAAATAGGGAAGTGGGTCTGGGCTACAGGACGTTACACAGTTAGGGAAGGCTATTGGGCCTGGAAGAGGTTTCATAGCTCGGGAGGACTGCAGATGCTGGAGGAAGATTTTGACACTGGGAAGATTGTCCATCCTGGAGCAGGTTACAGAGTTAGGGAAGGATGTAGGTGCTGGAGGAGCGTACATGGACAGGGGATGGTGTATGTGCTGGAGGATGTTAGAGAGATAGGGAGGGGTGGAGGAGATGTACTAAATTACAGAAATAGGGAGGACTGGAATAGCTGTTGGAGGTTAGAGATGAGGAGGTGCAGGGAATGGAGCAGTTTACAGAAATAGGTTAGACTATATAATCTCAAGGCGGTTACAAAGGGAGGGCGAAGTGAAATCTGGAGGAGGTTACAGGGATAATTGTATAGTATCCCCACAGTGATCCAACAAGTCCACATCAGCAAAGCGCCCACACCATCGATGTAATTCCCATAGCCAGTCCATCTAACCTACATGTCGCTGGACACTATGGATAAATTAGCATGGCCAATCCACCTAAACTGACCAGCTTTGGACTGTGGGAGGAAACCGGTGCACCCGAAGGAATCTCATACAAAAATAGGGAGAATGTGCAAACTCCACACAGACAGTCATCTGGGGCTGGAATTGAACCCAGGTCCCAGGCGCGGTGAGAATTCAGTGCTAACCACTGAGCCACCGTGCCACCCGCTATAAGAAAGTTTTAGGGGCTGGGGGAGGTTACAGGGACAAGGGACATGTGGACATGTTTGAGCAGGTCACAAAGGCATGGAGGAGTATAGGTGCTGGAGAATGTTACAGGGGTAGGGATCGCATGTAGATGCTGGAGAAGGTGACAGAGATATGGAGGTTATCAGAACCGTGGGAGGCTTAAGAGATGCAGGGGAGTGTAGGTACTGGAGAAAATTTTAGAAATAGGAAGAGTTGAAGGGGCTGGGGGAGATATGAAGTGGAATAGATTCTGGAGGCTGTTACTGAGAGGAGGATGGGACAGGGGAAGGAGGCGATGACAGAATTTGGAAGCTGATGGGTGAGGTGACGGAGATTGGGGCGAGCAAAATCTGGAGGAGGTTAGAGGTTTTATGGGCTGGAAGAAGTCACACAAACAGGAATGCGTGACGAGAGACATTACAGAGATAGCGAGGCCAGTGCATGCTTAAGCAGTTTCCAGAGATTTTGTTTCTTCATTCGTTCACATGATGAGGGAGAGGTGTAGTAGCTGGATGTGACAGAGAAAAAGAGGGTTGTACGAGCTGGAGGAGATTAGATAGAAAAGGAGGAGTGAAGGGGCTGGAGGAGGTTCAAGAGATAGAGAGGATTGTAGGCTCTGGTGGAGTTTTAGGGGATGGGGGAGATTACAGGGACAAGGGACGTCTGCATATGCTCGAGCAGGTTACAAAGATATAGAGGAGTATAGGTGTTGGAAAATGTTACAGGGATAGGGAGCAGATGTAGATGCTGGAGAAGGTGGCAGAGATATGGAGGTTATTGGAGCTGTGGCAGGCTACATAAATGTAGAGGAGTGTAAATGCACAGAAAATTGTAGAATAGGGAGAGCTGAAGGAGCTGGAGGAGATATGAAGTGGAGTAGATGCTGCAGGAGGTTACTGAGAGGGGGATGGGACAGGAGAAGGAGGCAATGACAGAATTTGGTAGCAGTGCAGCTGATGGATGAGATTACAGAGTTAGGAAGGAGTGAAATCTGGAGGAGGTTAGAGATTTTATGGGCTGGAGGAAACTACAGAATGCGGGGCCAGAGACATGACAGAGATAGCGAGGCCTGTGCATGTTAGAACAGGCTACAGAGTTTGTTTTCTCATTCATTCACAGGATGGGAGAGAGGCGTAGTCGCTGGAGGTTACAGAGAAAAGAAGGGTTGTACGAGCTGGAGGAGGTTAGATAGAAAGGGAGCAGTGAAGGGGCTGAAGGAGGTTCGAGATATAGAAAGGGTTGTAGAAGCTGGAGGGGCTTGGAGAAACAGGGAGACTGAGTGGGGCTGGTGGAGGTCAGAGAAGTATGGAGGACAAAGGGGCTGGAGGAGGTTAGAGAGATAAGAAAGCCATATGGGGCTAGGACATAAAAGAGATAGGTAGAGTGAGTGGGCGTGGACGAGGTGAGAGAGATCGGTAGATTGAAGGGGCTGGAGGATCTTATCGAGATATGTGGGGTGAAGCGGCTGGAGGAGGTTAGAGAGGTAGGGAGGGATATAGATGGAGATGGATGTAGCTCTTGGAGGCGATGACAAGAAAAGTTAGAGGGACAGCTGAGCAGTTTAAAAACACAGAATTGCACAATGGCTTAATGGAGACCAAATTGTAGAAATCTGTCATAGACAAGGTACTGGGAGTGAAACCTTGGAGGGTCCAATCACAAGAGCTATAGAATCAGCGTTATACAGCACAGTCGGCTCCTTCGGCCCCTTCAGTTGACAGCCACAAAAATAAAAAGCCCTGTAGACACTGCAAAGTCATCCTTGCTAACGTCTGGGGACTAGTGCCAAATTTAGGAGAGCTATCCTACAGACCAGTCAAGCAACAATGTGACATTACGAAGCCTCATGGTGTCAGATCAGACTTTGACACAGGAACTTCCGGCTGAATCATCTCCCTGAACTGGCGAATCAGTGTTCCTCTGCATTGAACAGCACTTGGAGGAAGCACTGAGAGAATGGGAAAAATAGAGAATGTATCCTGAATGGTCCAATTCAAAACCACCACCAAGAGGGGATTGGCAGCAGCATTGCTGATCGAGATGGTTGGGTTTGAAAGGACATAGTTGCTGGACTGGGACAGCAAATGATGGGGAAGGGCCGACTAAGCGGAAGAAACATACTTGACCTCATCTTCACCAATCTGCCGGATGCAGATACATGGATCCATGACTATATCAGTAACAGTGACTACTGCACACACTATTGCAAGAGATGAAGTTCTACTTTTACATTGGGAATGCCCTCCATCATGTGTATGACACTATTACCGTGCTAAATGGGTTAGATTTAAAATAAATGTGGCAACTCAACGCTGGGCTGTGTGAGGTGATATGGGTCACCAACAACAGCAGAATTTTACTCCAGCACGATTTTGAATAGCATTGCCCTGCATATCCCACACTTTATTATGACTATCAAGCCAGGGATAAACACTTGTTCAATGAACAACACAGGAGAGCCTGCGAATAGCAGCAGCAACCCCATTTAAAAATGAAGTGGAGACCACTTCCTCAGCAAATAGAACAAGCAGCAAATGATGGACAGATCTAAGCGAACCCAGAACCAACGAATCAGACTTAATCTCTGCAATGCTGTGACATCCAGTCCTGAATGGTTTTGGACAATCAAAGAACTCAGTGGAGGAGGACGCTCCACAAATATTGCCTTCCTCAATGATGGAAGAGCCCAGCAGAAAAGATAATAAAAACAGAAAGTACTGGAAAAACTCAGCAGGTCTGGCAGCAGCTGTGAAGAAAAAAACCAGAGTGAACGTCTCGGCTCTGGTGTCTCTTCCTCAGAACAGTAGAAAACATGAGGCTGAAATACTCACAACAACGTTAGGACAGAAGTGTCGATGGGATTATCTAACTCAGCCTCCTCCAAAGATTCCCAGCATTATACTTGGCAGTCTTCAACTAATTCCATTCATTTTCTGTGTTATGAACAAGCAGCTGGAGGGACTGGATAATTCAAAGGATGATCCATCAGCTGAGGGAGGCGATTCAGCAGGAGGTTCGCTTGTTAAAGTTTTATCTGACACCATGATATTGTTGCCATTAAAACGATTGTGTGTAAATATCAGCACATTATATATCAGTACAAGGGAAAAATAATTGTGTATTTTCTAAGTCCTTGCAATTAATAATAATTTGATCTTGGGTGTGGCAACAAGAGTTATCATTTCAAAGTCCTTTATTGTGATATGTGCACTGTTTCCTCATATCGTTATCATAAAATTTAACTGAATAAATGGGTAGACGTGTGTTTTTTTGGAAATTCGGAAAGTGGGTATTATCGAAGGATGTTGGCCTTCAGTGATGTGACTTTGCTATTAGTAGTTAGAATGCTGAGAACGTTGCCACAGAAATTTCTATTTCCAGTCACACGCAAGGATGCTGGGTTGGGAACATGCCGACCATCATTGTCGCTGGACAATTCAGTTTGGACACTGACGTGTGGAGTAACATGCACTGGATATTGTTAATGAGGGATTCATTGTAAGGCAAAACGTGCTGCAGGAGTCCATCACCTTTGTAACACCTTCATTCAGGATCGGGTCCAAGGTGCACAATTACAGAGGTTAGGTGGCACACCAGAAGTCATCAACAGAGATAAACTTATGAGACGTGGTTGTTGGCAGGTCACTTTTCACAAATGTTGAACTGCATTTGGACCAGTACTGAGTCTGGTGCTAGTTCATTGGCCAATCTGCCCCATGCACTTCCTTGTTGTTCAGGGATGCCTCTAACAGGTCTGTTGTGAGGGATTGTGTGAATATCAGTCCAAGTCCAGTTTAGATACTCTCTGGACAGATTTAGGAGATGGCCAGTGTTTTGGAGGTAGTGGTGAGGCCCGGTAGCACTGCGGCTGAATTCAGGGTTTTGTTTTAAGTTTATTTTTAACAAATTTGCTGACTGCAAGATGATGTGTTCACTGATCTGAACATGATTCAGCTGTTTACGAGAGTCACTAAATTCTGCAATAATTAGTTGTGTACTCTAGTAATTTAATTATCGTCACTTCAGTTGTTTTCAACTGAAAAACATTGCATTTAGTTTATTTTAAAACATATAAGAATTAAAGTGATATTAACTCTTTGCTGTCCAAAATGTAAAAGTGAGCTGCATTATATTTTCATGCACTCATCAAGCAACAGTCAGGCTTTGACTGTAAAGCAGGATTCTGTGAGCAGGATTACGCTCCAGGCAAAATCATCACTCTCTCTGCTAATTCCTGTCCAACTGACCAGATACAGCCAGGTGGAGGGGGCAGTTTCTTGGTATCTCCTCACTATAGTGCTCAACATTGATGTCTGAAAGTAACTGATTGAAAACGATGGGGATTGTTACTTCAATGTAATGCCGTGCTCCTGATGTCACTGATGTTACACTCATCTAGCAAAGTCTTACCTTTCTGAGACTTTAGACCAAGCTGTGAAAAAATAAAATATCTTGATATTTTCAGTAGGACACTTCTATCCATTGATTTTAGCAAGCAATAACAGGGGCAGACTTTATTTGTCATCACCAATAGCTCTGCAGAAGGTGATATAGAGCAGCCTTCCTGAAACTCTTCTCATTAAAGTGATGCAGATGTATAGACAGAGCTGTTCGGAAGGAGATACCATGATTTTTTTTTTTTTTTTTTTTTTTTACCACGTTATAGCGAAGGAACAGCAATTTATTCCCTATCCAGGATGACATGTGACTTGAATAACAACTTGCAGAGATTGGGTTTCCCATTGTTCAGTCGATGACATTACCAGCACAGAATTCTCTTCAATTCCCATTGATCACATTTTGTTCTGAGTCCTTGATGCCGCAATGAGTCAAGTACGACTGGTGGCATGAGGAGTTACTCTGATCTCACTTCAAGTGACGTTGGAACATCAGCTGAAACAATAAAGAGCGAAAGTACAGAACACAGTATTTTTGAACAATATGCTCACTGACCTCACAATATTCCAAATAAGTTTCAGGCATAGACTTCCAATTCTGTCAGGCGACATTTGTCCTATTCTTGATAAGGCTGTTTGGTTAAATGCCCTGTCAGAGGGCCAGAACGAAGCTTCGCTCTGTCCGATGGCGAACAAAACTATCCCATTTCCAGCGCATCAGAGTGGCAAACACACACTACTGTCTGCTCCTATTGGACATTGATCATTTCAACCTCATCATTCACTGATGACCAATAGCAACATGGAAATCAGCAGCTTCTATCATCCTAGTTGGAGGATAAAAAGGGAAAGGGAGAGATGGGGAGGTGGGAGAAACCAGGACAGAGGTATGACATACAATGGGGGTGGTAGAAGAGGAGTATGAAGGGAGATGGTCTGTGGAAGGGTAAGTAGCAGCAGAAGGGGCAGTGCAAGGGAAGCAGAAGTGTAAGGAAGGAGGAAGAGGACTGGCAGGTGAAGTATGAGTGACCAGGAAAAGCGTGTATTTGAAGAAGCGAGATTGATGGGCGATCAAACATTGCTGTTCAGGAAAATCAGGTTCTGGTTTCCATTGATAATTAAGAAGAGATTTCTTCTGTTGCTTTTCTAACACTTGATTCTTGTTCAGATTTTACAATGACTCGGAATTTCTGTATTTCCATCAAGTGCAGATGAAATGTTTTTCTCCCCTCGTGCATTGTCTTAACATTTCTTTTTCAAGGTAGACACGAGAATATGGTTTGATTGACTACAATGTGTCCATAACGTAGAATTTAATTGTAACTTTATCCTCATTACTCTAGCTCTCTCAAACAATCTTCACGAATGAGGTTGTGTCCATCCTGCAGTTGAAAAATTCCTTCAGCTCTGACTAGTGCGGGGATGGTTACGAACAACACGTTCCAGGCCCATGTGTAATATAAAAGTTTCCGTGCAAGATACCAAAAACCAACCCAACATTAATGACGTTAAAGCCTTAAGAATATAACATGCAGAGGGCAGAATATAAAAGGAGAATTCAACTCCATGTACAAAATACTATTTGTGTCTCCCTCATAAAAGAACTCGACTGCATCACACTGTAAATTCACCAAAATAAGAGAAACAAGAGTCTGGGATTTTCTATTCTTCCTCTGCGAATAACATCTGGAGAACAGGAAGAAAATCAAGATTTGTTTGTGATATTCATAAATAATGATGATGAGAATGTGGGAGATGGTGGATGGAGAGGATATGATAAATAATTTTGTGGATGTCACAAAGATTAGGAGGGTGTTTCACAGTGAGGAGGACAGGACGATATAAATAGGTTGTTCAGATGGCTCGATCAGTGGCTGATGAAATTTAACACTGATAAATGTGAGTTGATGCACTTCAGAAGTAGCAAGGCAAGAAAGTACTCAAACTGTGAAGAGAGGCGAGATTTGGTCATCATTATCTTTGGAGCAGAGAAAGTTGAGGGGGGAGCCTGATCGATGTATGTAAGAGCATGAGAGGTATGGACAGGGTGAACAGAAATCAGCTGTTCACCATCCACGAAGGGTCAAAACAAGGGGGCACACTTTTAAAGTGAAAGGTAAGAGGTTGAGAAAGGACTTGTGCAATTTGTGTTGAATCCAGAAGGTGGTATGTGTCTGAAATGCATTGCTTAGGAGGGTGGTTGAGGCAGGTAACATCACAAACTTTAAAAAGCACTTGGATCAGCACCTGGTGGTGCAGACTCAATGGACCTTTTCTCAATTGTATGATTCGGTGTGGTGGCAGCCATAAAAGCTCTGATGTATTCCGAAGTACTAGCCAACGGCACTTGTTTTTCAGTTTCATCAACTGTGCTCAGTAAATGGTTATTTTACAAATCAGCATCATCTCATGGAGTAAAGGGAATTACTCAACCGAGGTCTTCCCAGCTATGTCTGAAAACATCCAGGATCTTTCAAATGGTCAGTGCAAGATTATTCCAGCTGTTTGCCACTATCATTTTAACAAAACCAATGACATGGATACAGCTTTTCCTTCATTATAATAAATACTTTTAGCTGTAATGGTATCATTTCTCAAAAGAAGAATAAACTCCTTCTTCCCACGTACGCACTTTGAGAATGTACATGTTTTCCTGCCAATTGCGAACTCCCGTTCCCCTCCAGCCCTCATGAACTTGTTGACTGTTTCCATGATCTGGTTTCATGTTCCTGTAAGTCGAAGTGCATTTCGAAAGACAATGTTTCTGTTTTTGCCAGGGTTGTGAATGCTCGAAAAATAACAGACCATATTGACAGGGGGGGAAAACACCAGCCACCCAACTAATTCCTCAGCAGCGTTTCACAATCCTCAGTTCCTGCAGCAGTCTCTGTCCTTATTCCAAAATATGTGGACACCATTCAGATTTAGCTGATGAATGGCTGACAAGAATAGTTCTTCAAAGCCGCTGGGCAGTTGTCACATTCAACAGGAGGTAATCCAAAAGCCCTTCTTTGATATTCAGGGAGAAGATCAACTTCCAACGACAAATATCCTGTGCGTACCTGCTGATCAGAAATTCAACTCGTGCAGCAATGTATCTGATGCTGGAAATTTTGTAGCGAGTAACTTACCTCCTAAAGCTCTCCAAAACCTATCCACTATCTACAAGGAACCAATCAGGAGTGTGGTGGAAGATCCTCAGGTACCGAATGAGCACAGCTGCAGCAACTCTATCGAGGAGAAAGTAGGCGGCTTGTTTCACACTCTATCCACCTCCAGTAATGCTCACTGCCGGAAACACTGATACACAAGATACACTGCTGAGACTTCCTCCCAGCAACACTATGTATGCACCAACACCAAATCATAAAGCCGTTGAGTTGTAATGAACGGAAACAGACCTTTCAGTTCAGCTCCTCCATGCCAACCACATAACATTCAGTGGATGTGGACATCACTGGCTGGGCCCATCACTAATTGTCCAGAGGGCAGGTAAAAGTCAACAATATTGCAGTGGGTCTGGAATCACATGTAGGCCAGTTCAAATAAGGATGGAAGTTTCCTTTCTGACAGGACATTTGCGAACCACTTGGGTTTTTTCTGACAATTGATTCATGGCCAGTATTGGTCTATTAATTCTAAATTTGAATTCAAACTCCACCATCTGTTACAGCAGGATTCGAACCCAGGTCCCTGGACCATTATCTGAGTCATTTAATTAAAAGTCCAGTGATAATACTACTCGAGCACTGCCTCCCCGAATCCTCCAAAGAGCGACTAATTTGTGCAGTATGATATATCCAAGTTTTTGTCTTCATGTTGTCATTGACTTCCTTGTCAAGCCATGGATGATTTTTTTCACCTTTATACAATTCCTCTTCCTCTCATATTATTACTTTAATGCAGAGATATTTAGCATTTTCCTCAATATTTGCCTCTATTCTTCAACTGTCCAGTCCTTCAATGTTTTTGCCCAGTCTACTCGGGACAGCTCCCTCCTCAGACTTGTATTGTTATCTTTGCCCAACACCAAAACTCTCGTGTGCGACTCTTGTGTTCCGCTTTCAATCCGAATTTTCAGCTCTCGCATGTTGTGGTTACTCCTCCAATCAAGTCCTTAACGACAAGACCATTTATCAATGTTTCCTCGTTACATAATACCAAATCTAAAGTAACCAGTCCTCTGGTTGTTCCTATGACGTGTTGCTGTAAGAAAAAAACCCTCATACACTCTATAAATTGTTCTCCATGCCAAATTGATTAATCCCATCAACATGCATATTCAAACCACCCATAATTACAATTGTGTTCTTCTCTCAAGCACTTGTTATTTCTGGGTTTATACTCTGACCTATGCTTCGAAAGGACTGTGGAGTGGGGCTGAAAATTAATCCTACCAAGAGTTTTCTTCACTTACTTTCCATTTCTACCCAGACTGATTTATCGTTTTATCCCCTCATGCCAATATCATTTCCTAATACAGCCTGGATATCATCCTTGAGCAATACAGCAACTCCACCTCCTGCTCCTTTTTGTCCAACCTTTTGGAATACCGAGTATCAATGGACATTAAATCTCCACTCTTGATCCTCCTGTAACCATGTTTCAGTGATCCCCACCAGGTCATTCCGAATTATTTCTGTTTGTCCTGTCAGCTTATCAATTTATTCCAAATACCATGTGCATTTAGGTATAAGGTTTTGAAAGGATTTCTATTGTTTTGCTTTTCGTTTTTTTAATACGTTCTTGTCCACTGCAGTTTCGACACTCTCCATCCTTATTTATTAATTCCTGACAATACTAAGCCTCATCTGTATTGTTCACACCAATTCCAAAGTGTTTCTGTACTGTCGTTTCAGTCGCTTGCTCTGCTTTATTTCCCAAGAGAAGGTCAAATTTTGATCCTTCTCGAGTAGGAACATTTACATAGTCATATACCATGGAAACAGTCCCTTCAGTCAAACCAGTCCATGCCGAACATAATCCCAAACTAAACAAATCCCACCTGCCTGCTCCTGGTCCATATCCCTTCAAACTTTTCCTATTCATGTACTTAGTCAAATGTCTTTTCAATGTTGTAATTGTGCCCACATCCACCATTTCATCAGGAAGTTCATTCTACATGAAAACCACCCTCTTTGTGAAAAAGCCTCTCATGTATTTTTAAAATGTCTCTCCTCTCACTTTGAAAATGTGTCTCCTCGTCTTGAAATCCCCAATCCTATGGAAAAGACAATATCATTAAGCCTATCCAGACCCTCATTTTTTTTTTTAGAAACTCCTATCAGATCGCCTCTCAACCGCCTGCACTCCAGTGAAAGAAGTCCCAGCGTATCCAGCCTTTCTTTATAACTCAAGCCTTCCATACCCGGCAACATCGTGATAAATCTCTTCTGAACAACTACCAGCTTAAAAATATCCTTCTAAAAACTGGAGAACCATAATTGGATACAATATTCCAGAAGTGGCCTCCCAAATGTCCTGTACAAGCTCAATATAACATCCCAACTCCTATATACGAAGGACTGACCAATGAAAGCAAGTGTGCCAAATATCTTTTAACTACCCTGTCTCCATGTGACACAAACTTCAAAGAATTATGTCCCTGCACCCCTAGGTCCCTCTATTCTACAATACTACCCCAAACCCCGACCATGAATTGTATAAGACCTACCCTAGTTTGTTATGCCAAAATGCAATACCTTGCATTTAACCAGATTGAACTCCATCTGCCGTTTTTTCAACCAGTGACCCATTCGATCAAGTTCACTTTGTAATCGTAGAAAACTTTCTTCACTGTCTACTATGCCACCAGTTTTGGTGTCGTCCACAATCTTATTAGCGTTCTGAATTCTCACCCAAATCATTGATATCAATGACAGACAAAAGAAGACCCAGAATGGGTCCCTGTGGAACACCCCTGGTGACAGGCCTCCAGTCCAAAAATAATTTCTCGAGCATATTTTTTAAAAAAAATCACATCCTAACATTTAACACTATGGTAGTGCCAGTCAATGTTTGGAAAATTAAAATCACTCAATATTACAATCTTATTATTCTTACATACACACTCTAGTTATGTCATTCACCAGGGCTTTGGCCCCTGCATGATTCAGGTGGAGTCTGTCCCATCAGAACAGCTACATCCTTCCCCAGTACTGATGTCAATGTCCAATGAATTTGAACCCATGTCTCCCACACCAATCTCAGTCATGTATTTACCTCTTTAACTTTGCTAACCTTGTTCCTGTCTGCTTATGGATCAGGTAATAATCCAGAGGTTATTGCCTTTTTGGTTGTACTCTTTAATTTAGCCCTGAGCTGCACTTATTACTTCAGCAGAATCTCATTCCTCTTTCCTATCTATGCTGATAATGCGATTGTTCCTCTCCCACTCCAAGTTCCTCTGCAGCACAGATGAGATATCCTGATCACAGGCACCACGGAGGCCACATAGCCTTATGGCCTCCCGTTTCTGGCAGTGTCTATTTACCTGACGATACTATCCCCAATTACAGCTGCACTTCTTTTATTTTCCTCCCTCTTGAGACCCCCTATACCACAGTGCTGTAAACAGTTTGCTCATCCTCCCTGCAGCTCCTGCTCTCATCCGCACAGGGAGCAAAAATCTCGAACCTGTTCGACAAGCTCAAGCGCTGAGGCTCCATCAGCACTTCCTTTGTTTTCATCTAACTGTCTCACTCATGGTCACACCTTTTTGTTCCTGACAACTGACTGAATTTGAGCTAATTAATCTGAAGGGTCTGACAGCCGTTGAAGCGGAGCATCCAGGTAACTCCCGTCCCTGATGTTGTTTTTAATTCATTAACAGGATGAGTGCGGCACTGGCGAGGCAGCATTTATTACCAATCCCTAATTGTCCAGAGGGCAGACAAGAGTCAACCACAATGTTCTGGATCTGGAGTCACATGTAGGCCAGACCAGGTAAGGACAGCAGTTTCCTTCCCTAAACGACATTAGTGAGCCAGATGGGTTTTTCTGACACTCGACAATGGATTCAAGGTCATCATTAGATTCTTAATTCCAGAGATATATTGAATTCAAATTCCAACAACTACCTTGGCCGGATTCAAATCTGAGTCCCCAGAACGTTACCTTGGTTTCTGGATTAACAGTCCAGCGATAATACCACTAGGCCATCGCCTCCCGCATCTTGCTTGTTTCCACCTGAAACTATTTCAATAAACTTGTCAGCTATGATTTCCCCGTCATGAAACCATACTGACTCTGCTTGATTCTATAATGTATTTCTAAATGTTCTGTTATTCCAATTTTAATACACTTTAACATATTCCCAATCACGGAGCAGGTTGTGAAATTGAGCTGAATTTGTGTGTTTCGGCTCTCAGAGAAGGGGTCTATGAAAGCTACCTATTGTCATAAAAATCCAAATGGTGCACTGATCTCCTTCTGGGGAAATGAAAGAAAAGTGACAGGTGATGTATCATGTTACATCCCACGTGCGAAACTATCATCCATTGACTTTACCTGTCGATATCCATTTACAGACATCTTGTCTTGATCATTTAATTTCCCGTTTATCTTAGTGACATCGCCAAATGTAGTTACAGCACATTTGTTCCATTCCTCCAAATCTTTTTTATAGATTGCATACAGGACCCAGCACTGGTCTCAATGTGTCTCCACTTGTTACATTCTGCCAAACTGATCAAGACTGATTTATCCCGAATGTCTTCTTCCTGTTGATAACCAGTCCTCCCACATTCTTGTGTGGCACATTCGAAGGGCTGAAATAGAACGATGAGTATCAGTGAGCCTTTCAGCCCCTCCAACCTGCTCCGGCATTTAATACGATCATGGCTGATGTCATCTTGGCCTCAGCGCCAGTTTCCTACCCGCTCTCCATAATCCTTCATTTATCCAATGTCCCAGCATCCACTGCATTCTGGGGTCGTGAATTACACACATTCACAATCCTTTAAGAGAAGTATGTTCTCCTCATCCCCACTTTTAATCTGCTCTGCCTTTTATGAAACCTATGGCCTCTTATTCCAGATTGGCCCTCGTGAGGAAATATCCACTCCACATCTACAATCTCAAACACGTTTAGATTCTTACAGATCTCAATGAGATCTCCTCTCATTCTTCTAAACTCCAGAGAATATAGACCGGGGCTGCTCAATCTCTCTCCACAAGACAAACTCCTCGTCTCTGGAATCAATCTCGTAAACCTCTTCTTAACTGCCTCCAATGCAACTTCATCCCTCCTTCAGTCAGGACACCAAAATTGTACACACTACTCCAGTTGAAGGATCTTGCATAATTGCAGCAACGCATCCCAACTTTTATAAACTCTATTCATTTTTTGAAGAAATAGATACTGAAATTGTGCTTGCTTTGCTGATTACCCGCTGGACTTGTAAGTGGGTTTTCTGTGATATATACAATGATGCTTAGATCCCTCTGCACCGAAACACTCTGAAGTTTCTCTCCAATTAAATAATAAGTTGCCTGTCCATTCCTCTGGCTAAAATGGATAACGCCATACTTATCCACGTTAAATTTCATCTGCCAAACGTTGGTCCATTCACTGCACTGATCCCAATCCATTTGCACATTTCATATATGTTCATAGCAACCAACTTTTCCACCAATTTTCGTGTCTTCTAAAAAGTGGCAATAGCAGTTTCTATCCCCTTATACAGGTAATAACATTGATTGCAAATACTTTGGGACTGGGAACTGAACTTTGTGGCACCTCAAAAGTTTCCAACAAGAAAACGACCCTCTATTCCGTCTCTGTCTATTTTGTTGGTTCATCAATCCACTGTCAAAGCTAAAACATTACTCCTAACCCCATGCGCTATTATTTTATGGATTAATCATTTGTCTGGCACTTTATTTAATGCCTTCTGCAAGTCCAGATGTATTACTCCTCCACGAGTTCTATTATCCACCTTGCTTGCAATATTAAACACCGAGTCACCATGCCGCCATCTTTGAAGGACTCGAGCAAAAATTCAATCTCGAGCAAATATTTATCCTTCATGAAACCATGATGACTGCGATGGATTGTGGTTTGATTTTGCAAATCTCCTGTTATTAATTCCTTGACAGTGAATTCTAACAATTTACATTGAATACCAATAATTTGCTGACTACTTTTTGTTCCCTAATGAAGAATTCTAACTTCTGCCCTTTCTTTAACCTCTATCTCAATTTCTGTGTCATGGGAACACAGCTGTAAAAGGTCACTTCTGATTGTTGTGCAAGGGGCATGAGTGGCTGAATGGGCACATCCTATGTAAAAATAAGTTTATCTTTCAATCTTGTAAACTCCATTGTATTTTGGGTTAACCTGATCATCCTTTCCTTATCGGTGTTGCGATGTTCGGTAGAGTATCTGTGGACTAGTAGGTCGGATGTTGGAATTTGATGTTTGTAAAATATTGGTGTTGGCAAAGTGCTAGGGGAGGGGCGAATCAGTGCGTAGTCATTTTAAAAGATCGTATGATTTTTCTCTATTCGTCGAGGTTCAAAATGGACGTCTTTGGGCAGCAGCGTGTGTGTTTGCAGGTGCACAGAACACCTGAATTGAAACATTTGTGTCAAAGGACAGATTAGTTAGCAGGCCAAGCAGCAGGTTTATTTTGTTATTAAGACAACAAGTTTTGAATTTAGGCAATTAATTTGATCCAGGCACTTAGATACCAAAACAAAAACAATTAAATTTAAATCTCATGATTTTGACAACATAGGGCTAATCCTGTTTCAAGAAACTGATTTGTCATCAAGGGTATAAAAGAAGAGGGCAGCTGGAAAAGGACAGGACAGCTAACTGCTATCTGCCCAAGTTACCAGCCCTCAGCTACAAAGAGAGAATCACTGGCTCTCACAGAATTCTCTCAGCCTCAGAGAAAGCACTATCTGAATCAAAGGTACCTAAGGCGCAACTAGTTCATATTTGTGACAGAACACTCGACGCAGAGAGCATTCCTGAAAGAGCATTCGACAGAGAAGGCACAGAGCATTCCAAAAGATGTAACCTGGCTGTAAGTTCGAAAGACTAAATTCTATTTTTTAATCTTTTTTTATATAAGTGGAACTTATATTTATTGGAACAATATGCCGTTAGAGTTTGTTTTGATTGGGAATTGTTAGTAGTTAGAAGGCGTTCATTTGGGTTGTTAGTAGTTTAGTTAATTTGTTCAGGATTAGAGTTAAATAAATAAATTGTTACTTGTTGATTGTAACATGAGTGTCAGGAATTTATTTCATTTAACCGTTAAAAGCTGCCGAATAAAAAGATTACACCACTTTCCACACTGCTTTTAGCAGATTATAGGGCGAGGCACTCCTCTCTGGGTGTTTCAGTTTTAGCTCTCAAACATGGTTCCGCTTCTGCTTTATAACACATTAGTTGAAGGAATCAGTTGAGGGAACTATCTCTGAGCTGTTTCCAATGCAACAATATCCTTTCTTCAGTGAGAAGACTAAATCTGTGCACACTACTTCAGATGTGATCTCACTAAATTCTGTACAGTAGAAGCAACATTTTGTCAGTCTGCTGTAAAGTTCCCAACCCAGAATAGAGCAGTGTCAGCTGTCTGGAGGACGGCTCAGCATTGTTGAAATACCATTGTCCTTTTCTCCGAGAGATCTGGTGAAAATGTCACAATGGCACTTGGGAAGAATGAATAATATGTGGTGAGATGACCCCAACGTTGAGATAAGCCCTGCAAAATATCCCGACTGAATCTACCATCAATCTCCCCAGAGCCCACATCATTCAGATTCGTTAATCTGGTAAAATGGAGCTGAGAAACAGCAAGGAGAAGCAAATATTTATGAGAGTTATATTTCAAAGGCAAAACTGCAATATAAACATTGGTTTTGTTCTAAAACAGGAAATCAGATGTACAAGTTTGTGGGTACTACAGTAATAATGGACAAATTCAATTTTTCTCTAAACTGTGTTTATCCAGCTAATGCTGGGAAAAATGCATTTCATGAGTGCCTGTGAGATGGTTTGCTTCAGCAATATGTTCAATGCCAAGCTAGAGATCAGGCTACTTAGGAACTGGCATTGTGTGATCAGAACAGCAAATTGAAAACCTTGCTGTAAAGGAGCTTTTGGGAGTAGTGTTGATCTTGAATTTTAGATGACATCTGAAAACTTTTTTAAAAATTACAGTTATATACCTGTTTCAGGAAAACCATGAAGGTATGAGGGGCAAGATGACTTCAGTGAGTTGGAAAAGTACATGGAAAAAGTCTTAATGGAAGACAGGCAAATATCTGTGATTCACAGAAACATTGTAAGGTGTACAATATACATCTACCCCCATGTGCAAACAGCAAAAGGGAAAGATGACTGAATGATTGTTAATGAAAGAAGTTAAAGATTGCATTAGATCAAAGGAAGTAGATTGTGAAAATGCCGGGTATAGTGGTAAACCAATGGATTCAGAGACATTTAACCAAGAAAAAGATTTTTAAAAATCGAAAAGAGAACAAGAATATAAACTAACAAGAAATATAAAGACATCTAGAAAGCAAAAATGAAAACACTGTCAAATATGGAACAATGAATGGACGAACAGTATAATTTATTGCAGAGAATAGAGACATTAGAGCGAAACTAAATAGTAACTTTGTGCCTGTCTTCATGGAGGAAGATCCAGAAAATCTCCCAGACATATTAAGTGACCGTGGGACTTGTGTAACTAAAGACTAAAATCATTCATAACAGTGATGTGGTAGTATTTGAAAACATAGCTGGACTGAACATCGATAAGTCTGACCAAATGTACCTCATCATAGAATTTCAGAGGAAGCACAGTAGACATATTGATTGAATTGGGGATCACTGTGTTATTTTCCTATACTTTCTGCAAAGGCAGGAAGCCAATCTGGATATCTGGAAGGTTATAAAAATAATCAAACAGTTTAAGAAGAGAAGAAGGGGGAGACTGGCCAACTACAGACCAATTAACTTGTAATTCACAGTAGGGAATCTGTTAGAATCTATTATAAAAGATGTGACATTGGATATTTAGAAAATAATAGCAAAATTAGAGAGAATACGAATGAATTTATGAAATGAAAATTATAATTGACGAGCTTTCTTTTTCAAACTGTTTGAAGATATTTCTTAAAGACATAAATAATGGAGAACTAGTGGATGTGGTACATATGGATATTCAGAAGGATTTTCCAAGAGATCACACAGTGAGTTAGTAAATTAAAGCAAAGGTGTAGGGAGGAACATATGCAAATGGAAAGGTGAAAACTAGGTTTACCTTCATTTAAAGGAAATCGGAATACAGAAGTAAAGACGTCCTGCAGCAGTTCCATGGAGTGTTGGTAAGACTGTACCTGAAGTATTGTGTACAGTTTTCTAAGAAAGAATCTACTGAATGAAGAGGAAATGCAGTGCGTATTCTCGAGATTTTTCCCACAGATGGCAAGATTGTTTGATCAGAAAACTCGTTCTGTGTTCTCCTGAGTTTAAAAGAGTGAGAGTGTTCACAGCGAAACTGAGAAAATTCACTCAGACGGGACTGACTAACACAGGGGCATGGAGAATAGCAAGCAGATGAGATTAGGGAGAATCCGAAAATATTCTGCATGTACATCAAATGGAACAATTCAGAAACAAAGGGACAATCTGTGTGAAGCTGTGTGAACAATGATAGATGAATATTTCGCGTCTGTTTTAATTGGGAGAAGGAGGATTTGGGACAGAATTCAAGAAGATCGACTGTGAAGCCCTTGAGCAGATGGATATCCGATGCAAGCAGGGATTGATGGTTTTGGCTGGTATAAAATTGGATAAATCCAAAAGTCCGGCTGATTTGCATCATAGGAAGCTGTCGGAGACAGGAGAGGGAAATCCAAATCCAGATTTATAAGAATCGCCACAGGGGATGTGCCAGAGGATTCGAGAACAGCTCGCGTCATACCTCTTTATAGAGTTCGACCGGGAAACGATAGACCAGTGAGTATCAGATCAGTGTTAGGAAAACAGTGGGAGAAAATAGGAAAGGAGAAAATTGTTCTGCATTTGGAAATACAAGGTTTGATGAGGGATAGTCAGGATGACTTTATTAGAGGGAAGTCATGCCTAACAAATTTGATTGATTTCTTTCAAGATGGTCACTTACATGGTTTTTCAGCAAGGTCTTTTGACAAAGTCCCACATGGGAAACTGACAAGTAAAGTAAAACGCAATGGTATCAATGGTAATTTGGCAAGTCACATTCAAAATTGTCTTAATGGCAGGAGACAGAGGATCGTGTTAGGAGGCTGTTTATGTTACTGGAGACCGGGTCCTTGATGAGACCATATCTCGAACATTGTGCTGTATTATGTGCAGTTTTGGTCTCCTTACCTCATAAAGGACAAACCTGATATTGAGGGAGTGCAGCGAAGGATGACCAGACTGATCTCTAGGATGACAGGCTTATTGTGTGAGCAGAGTTCAAGTCAACTGGGCTGAAATTCCATGAGGTTTAGGAAAATGAGTGAAAATCTCAGTGTAATACATAAAACTCTCACTGAGGAAGACAGTTTGGAAGCAGGGAGAATAATGCCTTTGACTGGGATGTCTAAAATAAGGGGCCAAAGTATTAGGTACGGGCAGGCCACTGTGCATTGAGATGAGAATTAATGTCTGCACACAGAGACTGCTAAATCTGGGGAATACTCTGCCACACAAGGCTGTGGAAGCCAGGCAGTGAATATAAATAAGGATTTCTAGACACTAAATGGATGGGCAGAGGACAAGAGTATGGGATGGGGATAAAGGATCGGCATCATTATGTTGAGTGGTGGAGGAAAATCAATGGACCGAAGGAACTACTGCAGTTCCTATTTTGTACTTCTTTTTTTCCAATGATTAATCACATTAAAGGATATGTACACGGTGTGGGAGAAGTGCATTGAAGAGATGTTCCGCCATGAACGAGAATGGGGAACTCTAAATGGGTTGAATGGCCTTCTCCTTTCCCGATATTTCTGTGCTGTTTGTGGGAAAGCTCTTTAACTGTTCTCACAAGCTCTCAGATGTTAGGAAGGAGGCCGTTGTAGGTTCGACACGACTGTGTTTCATTTTCCCTTTTCCGATACCGAGGCTGGATGTTCCGTCAGGTTTTATCCTTTAAGACGTCAGAGCAATTTGATACAATTTATTGTCTTGCTTGGCTGTTTCAGAGAGCATTGAAGAGTTCATCACATGTCCGTGTGTCTGGAGGGGCTTTTCGGCCAGACCAAGACAGCACGGTAGATTTGCATCCTGAAAGTATGTTGGTGAAGCAAATTGATGTTTACAATCGATATTGGCTTCAATGTCACTTTTACTGACACCAGATTTGAGATTTCGATATTTTATTAATTGTTTTTAATATCCCCCAGCTGCCAAAGCATTAGCCTAGTCTGGATTAGAAATCCAATGATATTTCCACAACAGCACCATCTCCACATGGGGAACTATCAGAAACCACACCGAGCAGCTTATTTCTGTGCTGCTTGACAGCTCTGTCAAAAGCAACTTCCAACAATTCAACCATCGTGATGAGACTGAGGGCATGGCAATTGGTCAGATTGCAATTATGCTCCTCTTAGGAAACCGGGCATAGCTGATTAATTTTCCACATTGCCAGGTAGATGTCAGAGTTGGAGCTGGAATGAAACAGCTTCCCCCAGAGGCACGGCTTGTTGTGCAGCACAAGTCTTCAATCCTATTGTCGGAATGGCATCAGGACCAGTTATCTTTTTCGTATCTTGACTTTATCCTTATCTTTTTTTTGGTATCATGTGCAGCTAATCTAATTGGTTGAAGACTGGCATCTGTGATTTTGTGGACGTCGTGATGAGAGTGAGCTGAATTATCAACTCGATACTTCTGGCTGAGGATGGTGCGGATACTACATCCTTGAAGTTGTACTGATGTGCAGGGCTGTTCCATTGTTTAGGACGGGGATAGTTCTGGAACCCTCTCCTCCAGGGAGTTGTTTAACTGACCATGCAGATGGCCTAACAGCCCTCTGTTTCATCCTTTCCTGCAGGCCAGACCAGTACCCCTCCGCCGACACCCTTATCCACCTCACCAAACTCGTCCTTACCCTTAACAACTTCTCCTTCAACTCTTCACACTTCCTACGGACGAAAGGGGTGGCCATGGGTACCCACATGGGCCCAAGCTATGTCCGCCTCTTTGTAGGATACGTGGAACAGTCCCTCTTCTGCAGCTACACTGCAATATCCCCAACCTCTTCCTCCGTTACATCAATAACTGTATCAGGGCTGCCTTGTGCTCCCACAAGGAGATTGAACAGTTCATCCACTTTACTAACACCTTTTACCCCAACCTTAAGTTCACCTGGACCATCTCTGATACCTCTCTCTCCTTCCTGGACCTCTCTGTCCCCATCTCTGGTAACCACCTGGAAACTGATATCTATTTCAAGCCCACAGACTCCCCCAGCTACCGAGACAACACCTCCTCTCACCCACCTTCCTGCAAGAATGTGATCCCCTATTCCCAATTCCTTCACCTCCGCCGCATTTGCCCCCAAGAAGAAACGTTCCACTCCCAGACATCCCAGATGTCCTCGTATTTCAAGAGTCGCAATTTCCCCCCAGTAGTAGTCGAAAACGTCCTCGACCGCATCACTTGCATTTCCTGCACCTCAGCCCCCACATCCCATCCCCGTAATAAAAAAAAAGACAGAATTCCCCTTGTCCTCACATATCACCAGTTCAAAACTCCAGATTCAATGCATCATTCTCCATCATTTCCGCCACCTGCAATCTGACCCCATTATGAAGGATATATTTCCCTCCCCACCTTTATCTGCCTTCTGGAAGGACCGCTCTCTCTGTGACTCCCTTGTCCGCTCCACACTCTCCACCAGCCCCACCACCCCTGGCACTTCTCCCTGCAACCGCAGACGGTGCTACACCTGCCCCTACACCTCCCCCTTCACCCCCATCCCAGGCCCCAAGATAACCTTCCACATTAAACAGATGTTCACCTGCACATCCACTAATGTGATATACTGAATCTCCTGTTCCCGATGTGGCCTCCTGTACATTAGAGAACCAAGCGCAGGTTCGGAAACAGCTTTGTGGAGCATCTACGCTCGGTTCGTGACAAACAACAACACCTCCCAGTCGCGAACCACTTCAACTCCCTCTCCCACTCCTTGGACCAAATGTCCATCCTGGGACACTCCAGTGCCACAACGATGCCACCCGAAAATTGGAGGAACAGCACCTCATGTTCCCCCTGGGAACCTTACTACCCAATGGTCTCAATGTGGACTTTGCAATCTTCAAAATCGCCACACGCTGACCTCATTCCAAGACCAGCCCTCCCTCTCGTCCCCGCCTCCTCGACCTGTCCGTGTTCCCTCCCACCTACCCGCCCCTCCCTCCTCACTGACCAACCCCCGTCACATCTCCCTCCCTACACTCACCTTTACTGGCTTCATCCCTGGCTCCTTGACCTGTCCGTCCTCTCTCCACCTATCTGCTCCATTATCCACCTTCCATCCACCTCCCCCTCTTTCTATTTATTTCAGAATCCCCTTCTCCTCCCCAATTTCTGAAGAAGAGTCCAGACCTGAAACGTCAGCTTTCCTGCTCCTCTGATGCTGCCTGGCCTGCTGTGTTCATCCAGCTCCACACCTTTTTATATCAGATTCCAGCATCGGCAGTTCCTACTCCCCCCACCACCATTTATGACTGGTTCGAGCAGGATAGTTGGTCTGTTGATCTTGCAATCATTTTGCCCTGTCTGTAATGCGTTAGTTCTGCTGTTTGTAATGCAAGCAGTCGAATGCGGTAGCTATAATGGGTTGCCATCAGTTTTAGGTACACGTGGTTCTGACCCCGGCATGTTTGCCTGCACTCGTCACTGAACCATTGATCAGCTTCATGGTATTCATAGACTGAGAGATTATCGGGACAAAAAGTCACAGATTCTGGTGGAATACAATTCTGCTTCTGCTGCTGCTGCTGTGGTTTACATCACCACATGAACGCCCAGTTTTGAGCTGCAATGAGTGCAATGTAATTCAGCTGACTGTCCCCCAGTTCGGACCGAGTCCCCGTCGCCCTTGTACACAGTGACCGAATCTGTTTTCTGATGTGGTAACACTTCCATTTTAATATTCTCATTCTTCTGAGGGTCTTTCCATGGTGTCACCCTTCCAATTTGTCACTTTCCACAAAACCCTTTAACAT
This sequence comes from Rhincodon typus, assembly GCF_021869965.1. Classification (NCBI taxonomy): domain Eukaryota; kingdom Metazoa; phylum Chordata; class Chondrichthyes; order Orectolobiformes; family Rhincodontidae; genus Rhincodon; species Rhincodon typus. The sequence continues at coordinate 84,218,320 of NC_063339.1, forward strand.
ATTCATCTGAACCTTTTCCTTTCAAGTAGGGGTATCTTCGGGTGGCACAGTGGCTCAGTGGTTAGCACTGCTGCTTCACAGCGCCCGGGATGTAGGATCAATTCCACCCTCGGGCGACTGTCTGTGTGGAGTTTGCATATTCTTCCCGTGTCTGCGTAGGTTTCCTCCAGGTGGTCCAGTTTCCACCCACAGTCCAAAGATGTGCGGGCTGGGTGAATTGGCCATGTTAAATTGCCCATAGTGTTGAGGGGTGTGTATATGAGCTGGGTTATATGGGGATGGGTCTGGATGGGATGCTCTGAGGGTCAGTGTGGACTTGTTAGGCTGAAGGACTTGTTTCCACACTGTTGGAAGGTTTTTAAAGTGCATGTTTCTCTCCCTGACCATGATTAAGAGCTCTGTAGTGTCAATGATGCCAGTGTTATGTCGTTTGGAACCAATGCATTTGTGCACCTTGCGCTGTCATTCACTTCTCAGTGTATGGTGATCCATGTTGGACAGGGCGTTTGAGCAGCTTTGACACACGTTTTTGGAATTTATTCGAAAACACAAATTGCTGAAGAAACTAAGCAGGTCTGGCAGCATCTGTAGAATGAAAGCAAAGTTAAGCTGTTGGATCCAGTGATGCCTTTTCAAAGCTCCCAGTTTCTCCAGCAATTTTTCTTCTTGTGTCAGATTTCTAGCATCCACGGTTCTTTGTTTTGTTGAAAATTCAGTTAGTGCCGATTCATTTCTAGAGAAACTCAGCAGGTCTTGAGCATCTGTGGAGACAGAGAAACAGAGTTAAGGTTTCAAGTCAAGCGAGACCATTCTTCAGAACTGGAAAGGATTGGAAAATGATCTTTTTAATACCTCGACAGAGGTGGAGGAGGGGTGACAGAAAACAGAAGGTGTGGGGGTGCAGTGCAAAATACAAACAGGTTTTTACTTGTGGTGAAAGAAAAGCAGATGTACAATGGGAGTAAATAAAAGTGTGAATGGGGGAGATGGGTTCCCTCTATTGAGTGCAATGTTAACAAGACACAAACAAGACAAGTTCACATCATTTGCATCACATTGTGTTCACCATGTCTCCGTTAATAACTCTGAAAGTCTTGTGCATATATGAACAATCTTATCTATCTGCACACACACACTGATTAAACAGTGCATATAAAATGATTTCTCCTCCGTTCCATTTCCAACTATCATGTTTTGTTTTCATTGTCACTCATAATTGGTATATAAGACGAGGGCATTTGGAAAATGGAAAGAGTCGACTGTCATCTGCCAGAGTTCGCACCATTCAGCTCTCAGAGAAAGCACATTTAATTCATCAAAAGTAGCTCAAAGTCCTCATTGCAGAAATAATAGAGACAAAACATTCTTAACAGCACAATTAGTGGAAGAAAGACGTTTGTGAAGAGAGTGGAGGTGATAGAATATTCCAGAAGACAGTCTGTGCGAACTTGGAGCGATTAAGTTATAATTTGTTGCTTCTTATTAATTGAGTTTATATTAGTGGGACTTGTTTTTATTTGAACAGCATTCCACTAGACTTTAGCCCATTTAGGGAGTAGCTAGAAGTCTGTGCATTGTCGGTTTGTTGGTAATTTTGTTAATTTGTTCATTGTTGGGTTAAATAAATAACTTGCTTCTTTTTAGTTGTAAACTGGAGATCAAGGATGTTCTTTCTCTTAAATACTCTTTTAATAGTTTATGAGGGGAAAGGCAAGCTTCTTTGGGTGTTTAGGGAGTAATTATTAGACGGAAACCTCTGCTCCTGTCATAACAGTTCGGGGCTTGTGTTTTAGTTTAATTATTAGAGGGGTTTGGCCATTCCATGACGTAAAACATTATGTCAGTTGTCTTTAGTGAAGGATGTCTGCTGGGCGCTGTCCTGTCAGATTCCCAGGAGCCGCAGTGATTGGGTCCGTGAATTGTCGAAGTTAAAATTTGAACGTGAGCAGCTTGTGGGACTATCTCAGTTCAACTGTCCATTTCATATCCCAGTTCACTGATCGATTCTCTTTGTCTGGAGAAGTCGCTTGTGTTCCACCTAAAGCTGCCTTTTGTCAGATAAACTTGTGTGTGGGGACAAAGAGCGGACGTGAGGCACATGGAGCGGGTACAATCCTGAGACCTCTGTCATTCTCGGAGATGTGTCTGTGTATCTCCCTCTGTGGATGGAAATCAGGATGAGTTCCTCAAGGGGTTATTAACACAGTTTTACCCTCTCAAACTTCAGTCCCATTTGTGGTCATTTGAGATTACAGGAATAAGCTCATTGCCATTTGCCCTCGAAACGTCAGCACGCAAGGCTATGAGCCAAATGCTAAAAACTGGGACGAGGGTCGATGGAGGTTTGATAATCTGCACTGACATGATGGGCCAAATGGTCGTCTTCCACGCTGTAAAAACTTGGATGGAGAAACTGATCTGCAGTGAAAATGGTCACAAAATAAAATGCAAAAGCAGTGTCATTGCGAAAATGTACCACACCTTCTGCCCCTTTCACTGGTGGTCTCGTGGCTGGGATTTGGCCCTCTCCCCACTGCGGCCCAGCTTCGATTCCTAGTCAGGGAATAGTCACTCTGCTGTGTTATTTTCTCGTGGTGACAGCACTTCTAACTGATCTTTCAGGAGACGGAAGGTGAACTGTTTAGTCCCAGACGTTACTCAGATTAAAATAAAACAAAGAACTGTGGGAAATATGGCACAAAAAGGGAATTGATACGGAAGCTCAGCAGGTCTGGCAGCATCTGTGTAGAGAAACAGAGTTAACATATCAGGTCCTGTGACCGTTCGTCAGAACCAGGTTAGTTATGCATTCCTATGTTATAATGCCAGGGGAAATTATCGGCTTTATCTTTCAAATCAGCATATTAATCAAAATTGCTCTCCCTTTAGCTTACAACTGTCAACTTTACAACTTTAAAGGGATTTTATCAGCTCTGATGCTGCTTCCGTTCCCCTCGGTGGTGAAAGGCTCTGCTTAAATGGTTCCTTTTTCTTTTCCTTTGTGTCAATTAGCAGCCATGTCGAATGGAGAATTGGCTATTTCAGTGTCTACTTCAATTTGTGTCTCTATTTGTCTCTCTGTGTATCCACCTCATCTCCTTCTGTCAATATCCCTTATTTCCCATTCCTGCTCTGTGTAAAGTCAGAAATTTGAAGACAATTTGAGATTGCAGCTGCTGGGAGGCTTTTTCCTCCTGGCTGGAGTGTCTAGAACTGCGTTCGCATTCCCTGGATAATGTGTCTGTCACTTAGGATGGAGATAACGAGACATTTCTTCCCTCACAAGATTATGAATCTTTAGAATTCGAAATAAAATTCCGAATCCGTCAGAAAAAAAAGTCCACCACAATTATGGGATTATAGTGATGGCTTTCCTGTTGGCGTAAACTGAATGAATGGCGACCGCAGAGAATGAGGGTGATCAGCTTGTTCTGTCTGTGCCATTACCACAACATTCCCCACTAAATCTGCAGTTTATCCTGCCTCACCTCGTTATTCCTGCCAAACTGGGAACGAAAGGATGAGAATAGAAGAAAAGGAGAAGCAGACGTGCTTGTGGAACAGCAGAAAAGAACTTCATGATGAATCTAGCAGAAAAAGAGGAGACACCGAAGCAGCCTCCTGACGACAAATGTGTTTTCTTTGCCGATAAAATTCACCACCTCACTAAGCGGGAACCATTGAACTGAAGCAGTGACGGCGATTATCATTGCTGGTTGTTCACCTTGTGTCCACCAAACTATTGCTGCTCATGTCCCTGTCAACACCACAACCCTGCCACATGTAAGCATTGTGCTTACATGGGTCCAGTGGGACAATGGATAACATACTAACTATGAATCAGATGGTTGTAGGTTTGACTCCTACCTGACTCAAGTGTAATGCACAATTTCTTTACACTTCCAAATTAATCTTCCTCATTGCCCTGAAACTGAGATGAGCTTTGAATTCCTGACCTGCAGGAACAAGAATCCTTTCAATGTCTCACATCAGTAAATGTCACCAAGAATATCAGAGGAGGGGAAGCTGAAGTCATCCCCCAAGCTGACGGGAATGGAAAGGAAACAAAACAAAAAATGAAACCAGCCTCAACTTTCTAAGTCTTTGGGGAGCTGAATCAGAGGAGAATGAAGGTGAACTTTTCAACTCAGCAGAGACAGTCGAGGAAGCTTCCACTTCTTTAAGAGGCTGGGACATTGACTCTGATGTTCTCGGGGACATTAACTGGCCTGAGACACTGAAAGGATTCCCGTCATAGACTGCTGTGTGTTTGATTTTGTTACCGTCAGGAACAATAAATCCTGATTCCCTGACCAGAAATCGAACCCTGGCCACGTCAGTGAGAGCGCCAAGTCTCAACCACTAGACTAAAAGGGATGATCGTGGAAATGCATGCTCATTTTCTTACTGACAAAGCATTTGGCCTTTTTTCACTGGAGATAAACTTCTCGAAAATAATCAAGTTACTGAGTTTGTACAGCACGGAAAGAGGCCCATCATTCCCAATTTCCAGCACTTAGCCTGTAGCCTTGCATGCTCTGACATTTCAAGCATTCATCTCAACAATATTTCCTTGTAACTTTTTAATCTCAAGCGGCACAAAGAATGGGTTTGAGATTTGAGATAGTAAAATTGTATTCACGCCCCCTTAGGGAACTGAACCTCATTTTCATCCACAGAGGGAAACTCACAGACACATTGCCCCAAGAGTGACAGCGGCATCAGGAGAGACCAAGCCGCAGAAAGCAAGGCATTCACCCATCTGTCTTACATCGTCCCATTTCAGACTTCAAAACCAGTGTTTGGTTACAGCAAAGAAAGGAGGCATTTGGCCCCTCTCCTGTCTGTGTTCCTCCCACATTGTTTGCCCGCTACCTGCAGGTTATCCTGCTTAACCTCATTCTTCCTGCTAAACTGGAACATTGCTCAAGTCAGCTGATTCCTGTCCTTCCGAAAGATCTTCCTCCAGTACCTGGAAAGACGAAAAGGAATGTGGTACTTCAAAAGCATTTCTGGCTGGTTGAGGAAATGACATGGTGGTGTTAACGTTATTTCATCAGAAACAATTTCAAACGACTTTAAAGAGCTACTTTGGTTGGCTCCAGCAAGTGGCGAAAATTCTCTCAGGCCCCAGAATGAATCGAACTCAAGACGACTGAGCAAACCACTAAACTACAAAGTCATGTATTAGAAACTGCAATGTAAAAGATGACTGGATAGCCTGTGCATCATACACCAAGACAATGTAACTAATCCGTTACAGAGCTGAGGGGGATGATGTGCAGAAGCATGGGAGAATGCATTGCCAAATCAGACAGTGTCCAGGGTGATATGAACAGTGATCTGCCCTGGTCGTCTTGTGAAGAGGATTCAGTGCCTTGACTGCCATGGCCTGTTAATAGTTAACATTTACACTAATAAATATAAAATACTGACTAATCTTTAGATGCAGAATTATGTCACTGACCAGTCAGAATCGCTTCATTGCATGTTACTGTTCCACATCAGCAATGTCAGCTGCAATTGCCTGATGTGCAATCGGATTAAAACAAGGAGAGAGGGGAGGTCAGGAAAAGTGAATGGCCATGGTGGTTTGTGAGAGCTAACTGTAGCCCTAACGGAGCCAGGCCCAATGTGGGTTCTGAAGGCAGGAAAGCTGACGCTTTCGGTTCTGAAGAAGGGTCCAGACCTGAAACGTCAGCTTTCCTGCTCCTCTGATGTTGCTTGGCCTGCTGTGTTCATCCAGCTCGACACCTTGTTATCTCAGATTCTCCAACATCGGCAGTTCCTACTATCTCTGGGTTCTGAGAACTGGATTTCACTGTTTACCTTGGTATATAATCACTCTGGATCAATCACCCACGATGACTCTCCTTTGTGTGTTGCCCTTTGCACGTCTCACCTCGGTTCAGTGACCACAGAGGATCCATGCATGTTAACTTGGCAGATTTCGCTCAGGTCAGCTTTACAGTCTCGTATTAAGACCATAAACTTTTGGAGCAGAACGGGACCATCCAGCCCATTCAGTTTTCCCCGCCATTTACTGATCTTTTGTCTGATATGATAATCCTGAACGACACTTTCTTGCCTTTCCGCATAACCCTTGACACCTTTAATGATTAAAAATCTGTCGATCTCACCATTGAATACAGTTAATGAACCAGACCTGACAACCCTCTGCTGTAAGGAATTCCACCAATTCACCACCATCTGAGAGAATAAATGCTTCCTCATCTGTCTTAAATGTGCGACACACATTCTAATATCAGGCACTCTGGTACAAGATTGCCCAAAAGGAAAGCCAATTTTTTTGTGTCCAACATGTAAAATCTCAAAGAAACCTGTATGTTTTAACAATTATTTTTTGTAGTCTTGTGTCTGAGCACGTGAAGTCAATGAATTTCAGCGCTTTTCTCCTGTTTAGTTTCATCCCTGACGTAAGACTGATTCTGACAGAGCTGTCCCCTTTACTATCAGGAATTCACGTTCATTTAAGAGTTTGGACAGGAACAATAAAATCCTCATTCCTATTTGGGAATCAAACCGAGAACACAGCAGTTGCAATGCTGAATCCCAAAAAGGAAGGTGCACACAATACTTGCAACTTTTTGCCTTGCCACTGCTTTGACCTTTTGTTTCAGTTGCAAAATGATAGTCAGTGAGATTTTAACACCATGGAGAGAGACCTTTCAGCCCATTATATCTATGCCAGTCATCAAACATCTCACTTCTAAACCCAGTTTCCAGCACTTGGCCCATCGCCTCATTTGCTCTGACGTTTCAAGTGCTCATCCAAATAGGTAGTCAATATTTTGAGGACATCAGTGGAACTTTCTTCAGCAAGTGACAGGAAACATTGTTGTTTGCTGCAACATGAAATCTACGTTATCCACTTTGAAGACAGTTAATAAGCCAAACTCTTTCTTGGAGCTATTTGCTCATTTTCCTCATGATGCCAACAGTATATTTTAAATCCCACACTGCCTGAGTTTGCCACTAATGACTCTCCCCTTTCAACCTCTCTGCTGACATGAGGTGTGGTGTCCCTCAGGTTAATCCACCACCAGTTTTGCTTCTGTAATGAGAAAGCAGCCCTGTGACCCAGATTGAGTATGGCGACTCAGGGTCAGATTTTGTGATATTAGATCCCCGGGATGCAAACGTTTTATACTCTATTAAATGTATTATATATGTGAGTTTTCCTGGTAGGAAGTAAAAAGAAAGATTCCTTGTACATATTACGACAAATAAAATTCAATCTTTACAATGGTGGCCACTTAACCCAGAATTCCGAGCGCTATGCACAGCATCACATCACTGCGCAGGCTCAGTATGTTCCCATGTGTCAACAGTCTAGAGCATGCGCAGTCGGAGCGATCCTGAGGAGCAGTCGCTCTTTTCTTCGGCTCCACAAAATGTAACAATGAGGCGGAACGGAGGAGGTGCGAGACCGGGTGGTAGACGGGGAGGCTTTCTAAACACTTCGTGGATGCGGCAGATCCCGCATAAAGAAATTATCTGTCACAGTTTTACAAAACAGGACAAATCGAGGCTCCCTCTCAATGACAGGCCGCGGGTGACAGCCGCCATCTTTGTAGGAGGTAAAGGGCAGCAGAACGCATGTGCGGTCATCCTGGGCCAGGGGAGAGAATGTTGTTAATGTTTCTCCTGGACTGACAGGAATGGAGTTCATAAACTGTTTGACAGGGAGTGAGGAAGGGAGCGTTTACACACAGCAAACTCCAAATCAATCATATATTTCCTACTTTTGAAATTTTGTCCCGGACTGACTGTAATTTTATTTTAACAGCATGTTAGAAGAGGATTTGCAGATCGGAAACTCAAACCAAATGATACACCAAGATCTAAGTAAGCCACTTTATTTTTTTCTTCATTCAGTACTGGATATTATCGGCCTTTGAATATAAGTATTGAGTAAGATGAAAGTAACATAAAATTCCTTCCAGTAACTATTGCCCATTATCTTAAATCTGTGTCTTTTATAGTTTTCCTATCAGTGAAGAGGAACAGCTGCTCTTCAGCTACCTTATTTAAACCTATCGTAAACCCAGACACTTAATCAAATTTCAGCTTAATCTCCTTTGCTCTGTGCAGAACAACTTCAACCTGTTTCTCCAACATGACCCCACCACTAATTTCCCTCAGTTCTTGAGCCATTCTGATTCATCTGCTTTCAAATCTCTCCTCAGACCCTTACATCCTTCATGGAGATTACCTGTTTGTGTAAACCTAAATGCTTTGTGTTGAAGTGGGCGATGCTATGACACACGGGCAATTGCTGAGTGACATCACCCTGATTGTCAGGTATTACCTGAGCTGAGAGTTTACTCTGACCCCAGTGCTTCAGACTCCGGCATTTGATTTTAAAGTTGAACACAATGAAATTATTTCAATATTTTTAACCAGTAATCTACACAACTTAGCTTCTCATGCTGTTGTCAGTTATCTGACTCTGGGAGTAATGCGACACATTTTGTCATCCCCTCGTTATGTGACTGGTGTCAAAAACTCCTTTATAGCACCATCCATTGTGCTGGTTCATCTGTGCTCTCCCTGATCAACTCTCTTTCATTGTCTAACCTGCTCTGTCTCCTACAATGTGTGTAACTGTCTTAGGTATTTTATTGTTACTTCCATTGACTCTCTTAAATGAGGTATTTACAGCTTAACATTGCCTGACCATTTGTTGATGGCAATTATCTTCCCTTAGTAGCTCCCAGAATGCTGTTTGGTAAGGCGTTATTCACCAAGTGATGACGAAGGGACTGTGATATGTGTCCAAACCAATGGCAATTAACTAGTATCAATATAGCGCCCTTCACATAATGGAAACTTCTAAACTGTTCCTTGGGAGTGTTATAATGCAAGTCTTGATCCTAGACACATAATGAAATATTAAAGCAGTGACAAAATGTTTTATGGTCAAATAAGTTGTTTTCAACCAGTATTTCAAAGCACAAAACTGACATCAAGAGAAGGAGAGGTTTAATGAGGAAATTTCACAGTTTGTGAAACTTAGCAGCTAAAGGTTGAGGGCACCAAATGTGGGACAGTTAAAATCGAGAATGCTGAGGAGGTTGAAATTCGAGGTAATACATAAATCTCAAAAGGCATTTTTAAAAATTAATTCTCGTGGGGTGGTGGGCACCGCTGGCTGCGTAAACATTTATTGGTCAAACCTCATGGCTCTTCAAAGGGCTGGAGGCTGGAGGACATTACAGAGATAGATAGAGTGGGCGTGATCAAGAGATTTGAACAGAAGGATGAAATGTTTAAAATTTAGCTGCATGAGTTCAGTGTGGTGGGTGAACCAGACTTGATGCGTATACTCTTGCGGGTAGCAGAATTTTGGATGACCTCAGGATTACGTTACTTGGTGAATAGCCTGCAACTCCTTCTATTACAGTATTGTGGGAGCTTGTGTGTGAAGATAACGCTGTTAAGACAGCATCCCATGGTTGGGAGAATGGGCAGAGGTAAAAACCTCATTTAGAAACAGTCAATGAAAGTAACAATAAAACACTGAACAGAGCCCAAGTACACCCATTAATAGACGCAGAGGAAGTTAGACTAGTGCAGAGTGGGGAATGTGAGAGGACAGTGGGGAGTACATCAGGATAGCTAAGTCCAGAGGTAACAAAGGAATGGATAAGAGCTTCAGCAGCAGATGAGCAGAGATGAGGAGGACTAGGGTGATGTTACTGAGGTGGAATTGGGCAGTCTTGGTGATGATGGGGATATTTGATTGAAAACTCCTCTCTGGGTGAAATATTTCACCATGGTTATGACATTTTTGGTTCAGACTCAGGCAGTTGCCATGGAGGGGTTGGAGTCAGTTGTGAGGCAGTGGAGTTTGTGTTGAGGACTGAAGATAAAGGCCTCTGTTTGGCCATTAGTTACTGGAAGGAAATATCTGCTCCATCAGGTCTGCATGTCAGAAAAGTCAGGATGGTGCGTGACTTGGAGGGAGCTTGGAGGTGGTGGTGTTCACATCCATCTGCCACCATGATGGTGGAGACTGAGTGTTTGGAAGATTCTGGCAAAGTTCTGGTCAAATCGTAGGTCTAAAATCCCTCTTCTTTATTCCCTATCTTCTCATAGAAGCCAGAGTCTTGTGAGAGATTCTCTCTCACTCTTTTTTGTTTTTTATTTGACATCAATTTCACAGGATATAAGAAGGGGAGGATTGACAAACCAACCATTACACCATTGATCTGATGGAACCACCCATTTTGTCACAAATGGATAATTTTTTTAACATGGAAGGAAATACTCCGTTCACAGCGGAGAGAAACTGCATAGGTATTGTGTGTATGGACAAGGCTCGAGCACAATCATCAGACCTCAGAAACCACAACGTAGTCACACTGGGGAGAAGCTGTGGAAATGTGGCAATTATGGGGAGGAATTCATTTCCTCATCTGAGCTGAAAACTCATTGCAGTCACACCTGTAACAGGCCATTCACCTGCTCAGTGTGGGAAGGGATTCACTCAGTCATCCAACCTGCTGCAACACCCGTTTGTTCACACTGAGGAAAGATCATTTCAATGCCTGAACTCTGAAGGGTCCCGACCCAAAATGTCAACTTTTCTGATGCTGCCTGACCTGCTGTGTTCCTCCAGCTCCACACTGCACCGACAATTCTTTGAACCTCTTTGGGTATTTTGTTGGTATTTCTGCTGATTGTGTCCAAATGAGGTTATCCATCCCTGCTCATATCTGGTTACATGCTGCTGATTTTCCAGCTTTATCTTCCCATGGTCAGGAATTTTGTGTTCTGCACTGGAGATCATTTCTGTTTCTGAGCTAATATTGACTATCAAAAGCTTGTTATGACGTAAGGATAGAAATTCAAGACAAATTAGTTTCACAGTGAAATTTACAATAATTTAAATTGCCCAAATGCTCCTGACCAGATTTTATGAATAACCGATCTTGGACACCAAGTTTCAAGAAAGAAGAAATAAAAATATCTTTAGCAAAATAAACACAATCAACTAGGCAGTCGAATCAATGTGATTTAAACGCAACCTTCTTCTTTTATCATCTCCACTATCACTGATTGACAGGCACACATAAAGGATATATTAAGCAGAAAATAAAATTAATGTAAATTGTCAGTTCAGTTAAACAGTTTCAAACAATGGATATCAAGCCTTTGTGCAATCCTTGGATAATGAGTTGTTCACGGACACGTAAAGGTTCATCAAATTTTAAAGTCAGCAGTGAATGTAACAGTTTTGGCAAACTTCCCGAATTATTTTCTTATTTCCTATATTAAATTTCTCGGAGCATTCAACAATCTGGTAATTGGATAGGTATTGAGAGACCGAGCAGCAAATCCAAAAGCTTCCAAAATCATTCTGCTCCTCCTTGAACTGCTGCAGTCCATGTGGTGAAGCTCTTCGCAGATTGCTGTTCGGTAAGGAATTTCAGGATTTTCATTCAGTGGTGATAAGGTAGTGCTAGTATCTGTGTTTGTTACAGTCGTTTTGTTTTAATATCCCACCTTCAACAGAATAGAAACATGGAAAATAGCAACTGGAGTATGCTATTGTGACGTTCAATCCTGCTCTACTATTTGGTGTGATCATGGCTGATTGTTCAACTGGTAGCCTTTTCCCAGTTGAGGCCCATATCATTTGATCGATTTAGCCCTCAGAACGATATGTCCTCTTGGCTTTAACTGCTTTCCATGGCAGCACATTCCACAATCTCACCAGTCTCTGAGAAAAGAAATCTTCCCTCATCTAGGCCCTAAACACCGTACCCTATATCCTTAATCCATGATCCCCTGGTTCTGGACTTCCTCGTCATTGACAGCCTCCTTCCTGTAATTTAACTTGTTAGTCCTGTTAGAGTTTGATTGGTTCCTGTGAGATCTTCCCGCAAAATTCTAAACCCCAGATAATCCTATCTGATCTATTCTGTCGTAATATGTCAGTCCTGCCATCCCAGGAATCAGTCTGGTAAACCTTAATTGGACAGCCTCCATAGCCAGAACATCCTTAGTCAGATAAGTATTCCAAAACTGCACACAATGCTCCAGCTGCCGTCTCACCAAGACACCCCTGTTCCTGTTCTCAAATCCTCTCGCTATGAAGACCAACTTAGTATTTGCAGCCTTCACTTCCTGCCTCTACATGCATGCTTACTTTGAGTGACTTGTGTACAAGAACGAATAGGTCTCAGTTCTCATTTCCCTCTTCCAAATCCAAGCTGACTGACTCTGACTCTGTCCAATGCTGTTACTGTTTTCCAGTGTTGGACTAAGTGGTCTATAAGTCCATGTTTTCTCTCCTCCTGTTTTTTTACATATTGGCTTACATTAGCTCCCCTCCAATCCATAGGAACTGTTCCAGAGTCTATAGCATTATAAAAGACCCATTAATTTCCTCAATTTAGATTCAATCCCCAAGTTTCAGAATGCATTCGCCAACTCTCAGGCTACTTTATTAAGTACTCTGGGGCATATATTACCAGGTACTGGGATTTGTTGGCTTTTAATCCCATTAATTTCCCCAACATCATTTCTCTATTAATACTGATTTCCTTCACTTCGTGCCTCTCGTGCTCCCCAGCATTTTAGGGATATTATTGATGCCATCATTTGTGATGACAGAACCAAAGTACGTAGTTATTTGGTCTGTTTATCTCTTTATTCCACATTCCAACTTCCCCTGTTCCTAATTGTAAGGGACTTGTTTTCATTATCTTTTCTTCTCTCTTTATATCCCTTTTGGCACTTTTACAATTAGTTTGTATGTTCCCCACAAGCTTACCCTTCGACTTTATTTTTCCCTTCTTAACCAATCCCTTAATCCTCTTTTTCTGAAATCTGAACTGCTCTCAGTCTTCAGCTCTGCTGCTCTTTTTAGCCAATTTTTAGCGCTCTTCCTTGGATCCAGTACTATCCCTAATATCCCTTCTTAGCCAAGAAAGGGCCATCTTTCCCGTTTTATTTTGTGCCAGACAGGAATGAACAACAGTTGCAGTTCTTCCAAATGCTCTCTAAATATTTGTCGACACCCTTAAAGCTTAAGTTCCTCAAGTTATTGTAGCCTGCATGCGCCTCATAACACTGTAATTTCCTCTATTTAGATTTTGGCCTCGAGTCTCAGAATCAACTTTGTCACTCTCCATCTTCATGAAAAGGTCTTCACTTTTCCACGTGGGGCCTTTCAATGCTGGATTGCCAATTAATAGGTTTTCATTACACAATTAAAATTTTGAGATAAAGCCCCAGAAGATCATAGGACTGTTCTCTCTCTCTCTAGAGCGAGATGGAGAGATGACTAATGTGGTAATCCTGAGGTTAAAGCACCGTCTCAGGCAATGGGCATGGTTAAGATGGTGGGACTTTCGCAGTGACCTCAGCTGTTACAGGAATTGAGCACGTGTTGCCGGTGTCACTCTGTCTCACAAACCAGCTCTCCAGCCAACTGAGCGAAACCACCCCTGATCATTACACAAGACACCATTGAGGATGGCCTGTCCTCTCTTTGGGTACTCAACATATCGATCGAGAAAACAATCTCATATACACTCGAGGAATTTCTCCACTATGGTATTGTTCCTGATTTGATTTGCTCAACCTATGTGCTGTTTGAAGTCACTCATAATAACCATAAGAGCACAAGATAGAGGAGCAGAATTAGGCTATTCGGCCCATCAAGACTGCTCCATAATTTGATTGTGACTGATATGTTTCTCAACCCCATTCTCCTGCCTTCTCACATAACCACTTGTCCCCTTACCAAGCAAGAACCTTTTTATCTCTGTCATAAATACACTCAATTACTTGGCCCCCACAACCCTCTACGACAGTGAGTTCCACTGAATCATCACCCTCTGGCTGAAGAAATTCCTCCCCCTCTCAGTTCTAAAGGGTCATCCATTTGCTGAGAGGCTGTGCCCTCAGTTTCTAGTCTCTCCTACTAGTTGAAACATCTCCATGTCCATCTGTCCAGGCCTCTCAGTATTCTGAAAATTTCGAACACATAGAGCCACAGAGTCTAATAGCACGGAAGCAGACCAATCAGTCCAACCAGTCCATGCTGACCATGTTCCAAAACTAATGTAGTCCCATCTGCCTGCACATAGCCCATAGCTGTCTGAACATTTCTTACTTACGTATTATCCAAACGTCTTTGAAATGTTGTAAGCTGTACCTGTATCCACCACTTCCTCTGGAAGTTCATTCCAGACACGAACCACACTCTTGGAAAAAATAATGGTTGCCCCTCATGCCTTTTCTCAATCTTTCACCTGTCACCTTAAAAATATGCACCGAGCCTTGAAATCCCTCGGGAAAAGACACCTGCCATGCATCTTATCTGTACTCCTCAAGGGCAGGACTTAATTAATGGTAGGGCCCGAGGTAACTTTGTACTTAAAATGGTGCCATAAGTGGCAACATTTCACTGTATTCATGTGAGTACATGTGACAATAAAGCTAATTCCATTTGATTAAAAATATGCCCCGTGGTCTTGCAATCCCCACCCCAGAGAAAGGACACGTGCTATTCAACTTTTCTTTCCCCCTCAGGATTTTACAAACTTCTGTAAGGTCAACCTCAATGTGCCACACTCCTGTGAAAGGAGTCCCAGCCTGTCTTTATGACTCCATCCCTCTATTCTCAGCAACATCCTAGTAAATCTCTTCTGAACTCTCTCCAGCATAATAATATCCTTGCTATAACAGGACGACCAGAACTGGACACAATACTCCAGAAGAAGCCTCACTGACGTCCTGTACAACCTCTAACATGACATCACAACTTCTGTGCACAATGGTCTGAGCAATGAAGGTGAGCATACTAACACCTTCTCAACCATCCTGTCTATATATGATGCAAATTTCAAAGAATTACGGAACTGAAACCTGAGGTCTTTCTGTTCTCCAATATCCACGGCCCTACTTTTAATTGTATAGGTTCTGCCTCCCTTGTATGTTTTACCACAATGCAATATCCTTGCATTTATTCAAATTAAACTCCATCTGTCACCCCTCAGCCCATAGGCTCAATAGATCAAGATCTCTTTGAAATCATGTAAACTTCTTCACTGTCCACTACAGCATTAATTTTGGTGTCATCAGCAAAGTTATAAATCATGCCTTCTGTATTCTCATCTAAATCATTTATGCAAATGTCAAACAAAAGTGGACCCAATACTGATCCCTGCAGAACACCACTGGTCACTGCTGAACACCAGGCCTTCAGTCGAAAAACAACCCTCCACTACCACAGCCTGTCTGCTGACGTTAAGCAAATTTTGTATCCAGTTGGCAAGCTCACCCTGGATCCCATTGTAAGCTTATATGGAACCGTGTCAAGCGTTTTACTAAAGTCCAAGTAAACAATGTTACCTGCTTTACCCTCATTGATCATCTTGGTTACTTCACCAAAAATTTCAACCAAATTTGTGAGACATAATTTCCCTTGCATAAAACCATGCTGATTATCCATAATCATTCCTTGCCTCTCCAAATGCTATCTTTCAAAATTACTTCCAACAATTTATCCACCACCAAAGTCAGACTCTCAGATCTATAGTTCCCAGGCTTCTCCTTATATCTGTCAAATGAAGGCATAACATTCGCCACTCTCTAGTCATCTGGCACCTCACCTGTAGTTATAGATGATAGAATATTTCTGCAAGGGGCCCAACATTTTCTCTTTAACTTTCCACAACATAATGGGATGCACGAGAGAAGGTCGTACGATTTAGAGTCAGAGTAATACAGTGTGGAAACAGGCCCTTTGGCCCAAACTGATCCATGCTGACCATATTGCCCATTCAGCTATTTCCAATTGTGAGTTTGGTCCATATCCCTCTTTAACCCTTCCCATCCATGTACCTATCCAAGTGTTTTTTATGTGTTGCTGTTGTGCCTGTCTCAACCACTTGCTCTGGCAGCCCATTTCCTATATGCACCATTCTCTGCACGAAGAAGTTTCCCCTCAGATACTTCTTAAATCTTTCCCCTCTCACCTTAAACTTATGACCTAGAGTTTTCAATTCCCCATCCCTGGGAAAAAGACTATATGCATTCATCCTATCTCTGCCCCTCATGATTTCATACACCTCAATAAGGGCACCTCCTCATTCTCTGACATTCCAAGGAATTAAGTCCTATCCTGGCCAACCTGTCCCTACAACTCAGGCCTACTAGTCCTGGCAACATCCTAGTAAATCTTATTTGCACACTTTCCAGTTTAACTATCTTTCCTAAAACAAGGTGACCAAAACTGTACACAGTATTCCGGTGGGGCCTCATCAATAACTCATACACCTGTAACATAACATCCAACTCCTATACTCAATGCCTCAGCTGATGAAGGCCAGCATGTTAACATGAGGCATGTTAAATGCCTTCTTCACCTCCCTTGTCTACCTGTGACACTGGTTGCAACAAACTATGTACTTGTACTCCTCGGTCCCTCTGTTCCACAACACTCCTCAGGACCTTACCAATTACTGGATAAGTCCTATCTTGGTTTAACGTTCCAAAGTGCAACATCCCATGCTTAACTATGTTAAATTGCAGTTGGCAATCCTCAGCCCACATCCCCATCTGATCAAGATCTCTCTGTAATTTTTGATAACCTTCCTCGCTTTCAACAATACCTTCTAATTTTGTATCATCTGCAAACTTACTAATCATGCCTTGTACATTGACATCCAGATCATTTGTGTAAATAACAAAGATCCCACACCTACCCCTGTGGCACGCCACTCGTCACAGGCCTCCAGTCCAAGAAACAACCTTCAACTATCACCCTCTACTTCCGACCTTCAAGCAATTTTGAATCAAATTAGCTCGCTCTCCTGGATCCCATGCGACCTAACCTTTATGAGTAGCCTGCCGTAGGACCTTGTCAAACGTGTACGAAAGTCCATATAGACAAGATCCACTGCCCTATCCTCATCTATCCTCTTGGTGACCTCTTCAAAAAACTCTAAAAGGTTTGTCGGACATGACTTCCCACGCACAAATACATACTGACTATCCCTAATCAGACCTTGACTATCCAAATGTTGGTTGATCCTGTCCCTTGGTATCCTCTCCAATAACTTACCTACCACTGATGTCAGGCTCACTGGCCTGTAGTTCCCTGGATTGTCTTTGCTACTTTTCTTAAACATTGGAATAACATTAGTCATCCTCCAGTCTTCTGGAACTTAACCAGTTGCTAAAGATGAAACAAAAATCTCTGCAAGGGCCACTGCAATTTCTTCGCTAGCCTCCCACAGTGTCCGAGGACGGATTTGATCAGGCCTAGGGGATTTATTCACCTTAATGCGCTTTAAGGCTGCAAACACCTCCTTTCCGCTAATGTTTATGCGGTCCAAAACATCCGCACTTGTTTCCCTTATTTCCTCAGCATCCATGAATCTCTCCGCAGTAAACACTAAGGAGAAATATTCATTAAAAAATCCCCCCTGGCCTCCTATGGCTCGTGTGAACTGTTTTTAAAATGCAATATTTCTTTCCCTGAGTTCTCTGGCCTCCATTTCTTTCTCCACAGTTAAAACTGATACAAAATATTCCTTTGATATCTCTCTCATCTCCTGAGGTTCAATACAAAGATGACCTCTTTGATCTTTACAGGGCCTTCCTTGCTCTCTAGTTGCTTTCTTGCTTTTAGAATGTCTTTGGATTATCCTTAACCTTATCTATCAAGGCAATTTCATGTTACTCTTTGCCTTCTGATATCCCTTTTAAGAATGCCCCTGCGCTGTTCATACCGTTCAAGAGATACATTTGAACCCAGTTGTTTATCGCTAATATGATTGTTTTTTATTCTTGACGAAAACCTGAATATCTTTTTCATTCATTGTTCTCTAATCCTCCCAGCCTTACCTGTCACGATAACCGGAACATAATGACTCTGAAATTTTGGTATCACACTTTTGAAAGCCTCCCACTTATCAGACGTCTCGTTACCTGCAGTCTACTTCAATCAACTTTTGGAAGTTCTTTTCTCATGCCATTAAAATTTGCCTTACTCCAATTAAAACTTAAACTTTTACGGAAGGCTTATCCTTTTCCATTACTGTTTTAAAAATGATGGAATCACTATCACTAGACCCTAATGGTTCCTGTGCAATCACTTCAGTCCGTTGCTATGCCTTATTAACCAAGAGAAGCTCAAGTTTTTTGTTTTTTTTTCTCTCTTTCTTTAGTAGGAACATCGACTTATTGCTAAAGAAGAGTTGTTGAACATATTTAACAAATTATTCACCATCCCAACCTTTAACACTACAGCAGTTCCAGTCAATGTCTGGAAAATCAAATTCACAGACCATGACAACTTTATTATTCTTACAGGTATCTGAGATCTCTCTATATATTTGTTCCTCAATTTCCTTCTGACAATTGCGGGACCTATCGTACAATCCCATTAGATGATCATTCCTTTCTTATTTCTAATTTCAACCCATATGTTTTCATTGGATGATTTTTCAGAAATATCTCTTCGAGTTACAGCAATGATTTTTTCTTCAATTAAAAGTGCCACTCCTCCTTATTTGCCTCCCTTTCATATCCTTCCTACCGCTCCTGAAACATGGAACACTAGTATGGGCAAAATATCTTGCAGGCTGTGTATAATGTAGGAAAATGTGAAATCATTCACTTTGGCAGGAAGAATAAATAAGGGTAGACCTATTCCTTAAATGGTGAATGACGGCAGAATTCTGAGGTGCAGAGGGATTTATGGTTTATAAAGTATAAGTTACAAAATTAGTATGCAGATATGGCATGTAACCATGGGGTCACACAACGTAGTAACAGGGCCAGTGGTCCAACTAGTCCACGCTGACCATGTTCCCAGACTAAACTAGTCCCATCTTCCTGCATTTGGCCCGTATCATTCCAAACTTTTCGAATTCATGTACTTATCTGAATGTCTTTTAAATATGGTAACTGCCCGCATCCACCATTTCTTCTGGCAGTTCATTCCACACACTGACATTCTCTATGTTTAAAAAAAAACATTGCCTGTCATGTCTTTTTTAAATCTTTCTCTTCTCATCTTAAAAATATGCCCCTTAGTTTTGAACTTTCCCACCTGAGGGAAAATACCTTTGCTTATTCGCCTTATCTATGCCTCTCAGGATTTTATAAACCTCCATAAGGTCACGGCTCAACCTATAACCTTCCAGTAAAAGAAGTCCCATCTTATCCAGCCTATTTTTATAAATCATACCCTTCGTTCCCAGCAATATCCTGGCATTTTTATTTCTGAAGCCATTCTAGTTTAATAATATCCTTCCTATAACAGGACGACCAGAACAGTACACAGTACCCCAGCTGAGGCCTCACCAACATCCTTACAAACTCAACGTCCCAACTCCTGTACTCAAGGCCTGAGTAATTAAGACAAGTGTGCTAAATGCCGCCTTAACCAACCTGTCTCCCTGTGAGGCAAATTTCTAAGAATAATATACCTGAAACCCTCGATCTCTCTGTCCTGCAACACTAGCCGTCCCATTAATTGTATAAGACCTGCCCTTGAGAAGTATTGCACCTTGGTAAAACAAACATTTATCCAGATAAAAATCAGTCTGCCAATCCTCAGCCCATTGACCCAATTATCAAGATCTCATGTTATCCAGAAAACTGATATGCTGTATACTTTATTATGACAGGAATTAAACATCAGTATATGGATGTTTTGCTTCATTGTACATGGAAGGGATGAGACTAAATCTCAAATATCATGTACATGTTTTGGTCTTCTGTACCTTTATTTGAAGTGATTCAGAGGAGGTTTACTAGATTGAAACTTGGAATAAGTGAGTTGTCGAAGGAGGATAGGTTGGGCAGACAAAAAGGAAAAGGACTAGAAGAGAACTGCTTATTAAAACAGGAAAGTAATGTGATGTGAGGCAGGATATAGGGTCTGGTGAAGTAGAATCTGTATGGGTTGAGCTCGATGTGATAAATTGTGGATTTTTTAAAAAATAGATTATGGGAGATGTATAATGGCAAACATTGAAAAAGGGCATGGAAAAGCTATGAAAGTTATTCATCTCAGTCTGACATAAAAACAAAATGGGAAACATGGTCTAACCATGGCAGAGAAAGGGAAACGAATAGGTATTACATTTAAGGAAACAGCGTACAAAATTAGGTAAATAAAATAACAGAAATGAGGATTGGGAACAATTTAGATTTCAGCAAAGGGAGACAAAGGGATTTAATAAGAGGGAGAAAATAGAATATGAGAGTTCTCTTGCAGGAAACCATACAAGCCAACAGCATTTTTCTTCCTTCATTCACAGGATGTGGGCATAGCTGGCTTGTCCAGAATTTATTACCAATCCATGATTGCCCAGAGGGCTGTCAAGAGTGAACTGCATTGCTGTGGGGTTGGAGTCACATGTAGGCCAGTCCGAGTAAGGATGACAATTTCTTTCTCTAAAGGATGTTTGTGTACCAGATGGACTTTTCCTGACGAACGACAATGGTTTCATAATCATCATTAAACTCTTAATTGAAGGTTGACAGTAAAAGATTAGTCAAGAAGAATATAGGGTCTCCTTACAGTCAGAAACCAGGAAATTATATTGGGGTACAAAGTGATTGCAGACCAAATAAATATATCTTAGATTTTCATAAAGGAGGACCCAAATAATGTCCCAAAATTAAGTGATCCCAGGGTCTTCTGGGAAGATGGAATTGAAAGTGTTAATATTAGTAAGAAAATGATATTGGGAGAACTAATGGGATAACAAAAAGATAAATCCCCAGCGATTGATAACCTTCATCTCAGAGTACCTCAGGAAGTGGCCCTAGAAATGACAGATGCGCTAGTGGTTATCCTTCAAAATTCTACAGACTCTCAGAGTTCCTATCGATTAAAGGGTAGCTAATGTAACTCCAGTATTTAAGAAGGGAGTCAGAGAGAAAACAGGATTTGCATAGCATTGATGATGGGGAAAATGTTCGGGTCCTCGATTAAAGGTGATATCGCAGAGTACTTGGAAAATAGAGACAAGATCAGACAAAGTCAGCAGAGCCTTTTTCAGTGATGTCGATCTGAGACTCTATGTTGGGCATGAATTCCCTCCAAGCCACTCACCAGCCTGACTTGGAAATATATCGCTATTCCTTCAGTGTTGCTGGGTCAAAATCCTGAATTTGCTCCCTAATAGCATTGTGGGTCCAACTACAGTACAATGGTTCACGAAGGGAGATAACTACCACCTTCCCAAAGACAACTAGGCTCAGCAATGCCCACAGGAATGAAACAAAAACATTATCAAGGCCAAGTGGGAATGTGGAATTGAAGCATAAAGAGATAAGCTTTGACATTTTTTGAGGCTCAAGGGGCAGAACGGACTACTCTGGTTCCTATTTCGTATGTTCTATACTCCTTCTATCAAAATGAATCATCTCAACTGACTTGATTAAAATTTTCCAGATGTTAATTGAAGCTGGTCCATGCTGATAAAGAAGAATTAATTCTCTGGGTGGTTGAAGTAGCAGCTCAAACCCCCTCCTGACCCGCAATAATCAGACAAGACTTTATTCCCCAATTTATTCGAAAATACATGCAAATGAGAAACAAGAATTGGCCACTCGGCTCTTTAAGCCTGCTCTGCATCTCAATAAGGCAATGGCTGATCTGATTTCAACCTCAGCTCTGTGTGCCTGCATACCTCCAAACATCTTTGATCATCTTGGTCATCGAGAATCTGTCTGCCTTTGCCTTTAAAAAAAAATAAAGATTCTGCATCCACTGCTTTTAGACAAAGGGGATCACAAAGATTCTCAACCCTCAGAGAGAAAAGAAATGTTTCTCACCATTTCAAATGGGCTCACCCTGACCCATTAAACAATGACCCTCAGTTCGATATTCTCCCACAAGAGGGAGCATGTTTTCAGGTCCCCTCAGGATCTTTTATGTTTCAATTTAGTCTCCTCTTTCTTTTCTAAATTCCAGAGTGTATAGGCTTAGCCTGTCTAGCCTTTCCTCAGAAGGCAATCTATTCATTCCACGTATTAATCAATTAAATCTTCTCTGAAATATTTCCAACGTTTTAACAACCCTCGGTAGTACAGTGAGCAGTACTGAACACAGTGCTCCAGATGCAAGTCTCACCAGTACAAAGGGGGACTGCATGTATCTGAAGATGGCCCATGATTTCCCACTTGCTTACAGTAATGCTTTTCCAGCAAGCTCAGGTCATATTTATCCAATTACAGACTGACATAGGCTATGGTCAGACAGTGGGCAGTTTGTATTGTTACACAGACAGCATTGTTGTGGTATCACTCAAACCTCCCACTCTGGCTCGGCAGAAATGATGACTGGCCATGCAGCCAGTTCCCACAGCCTGATTTGTCCTTAATTTTCAACGTCTATCCTTTCAATGACATTAATGATCCAGGTGGGGTTTTATGACAATCCAGCAGCTTTCATTTCACTTTTGACTGTTTTAAATTTATTTTCCAGGGAATTGGAAAGGGAGAATTTGCAGACAGGCAGCTCAAGTCAAATATTGGATCAAGAGCTGCCAGTAACACTCATTTTTCAGAAAGTTTGAACATGGAAGGAAGAAGTATCAGTGAAGATAAACCATATTATGTGGACAAGCCTTTAGTCTATTGTTTGGTCTGTTGAGACATAAATGCAATCAAAATAGGGTCACAACAATGACATCAAGCAGCACTTGCTCTGTAATATCATGGTGATGGATCTCCATTTGAGTTAAGCAAGGGCTACTCAGCTCCTGATCTCCTTACATTCTTGTTTGCAAACATGGACCAAGCAGCTGAATTCTAGTGAGAGTGACTACCCACTATCTTAAGGCGACATTTGACAGAGTATTGTATCAAGGAACCAGAACAAAGCTAAAGTCAATTGGAATCAATCAATGTTACTCTTTTGACTGCGAATTTTGAAAAGATTGTGTCTTCAGACCTGAGCAGAGTGAAACAAGGTGAATTTATTCAAACTTGTACCACATGTATGCAGAAGAGGTCTCTAAGTCTAGCTTGGAGACACTCTACCAGTTACAACTCAAAACAGCATATTACGAAATTTTCACGTCAGAATGGTAGCATGTAACATTGGCATAAAATGAATTATATGTTACTCGTTTACAGTAAAAACAGGATGCTGTTTCATTTCTTACAAAGTTCTGAGTCTTCCAGTTTTGACAGGACTTCCACTTCCATGTTATCTTCAGAGCATCTCTGTCCCCACTCGCTCACAGCACGCAAGCCTTACGTGACTAAGTACCTGTTGATGGTTCACAGTTATGTATATGCAGTTAAACTACCGGAGCCACAATAACTGTGTCCTTATATGGTTGTATTTTACTCCTAGCCCTCTACTGTACTGCTTGTCCAATCTCATTTCCTACTTGTTCTGTGTTTAAATGCCCTGCATCTTTTATATTCCCCTTGTACACTCTCTACCCTCCTTACCCTACTTCATGCTGATTGGATAATATTGAATACAAAGGAAGAGGTGTGTGATTGTACGGGGCCAACCATTTCAGCTGCAGGAGTTCCTCTGGATTAGGATCTAGTCCCAACTACCTTCAGCTGTTTCGTCAAAGACCTTCCCTGCATCATAAGGTCAGAAGTGAGAATGCTTGATGATGATTGCACAATGCTTAGGAGTATTTGTGACTCTTCAGATACTGAAGCAATCGATATATAAATGCAGTATCCTTGGACAACTTTGAAGTTAGCCTGCGACATGACAAAGAACATTTGCATCAACAAGTACCAACAAATAATGACCAAATCTGACAAATGAGAATCTAACCATAAACCATTGATATTCAATGGTTTTATCTTCACTGAATTCCCCCACTATCGTCATCCTGGGTGCTAACATTAATGAGAAACTGAACTGGACCTGCCATCTCAATACTGTACCTACAAAAGAAGGTCAGAAGGGAAGAGATTCTATGTCGATTAACTCAATTCGTGACTCCCCAAAGCATTTGCATCATCAGGAGTGTAAGAAAACACTCTCCGTTTGCTTGGGTGGAGGCTGCTCCAACAACACTCAAGAAACGTGACAACATCCAGGTCAGTGCAGTCCACCTAACCTGTGCCCCATTCAGTACCTTCAGCATTTACTCCTTTTATCACTGAGGTACAGTGGCAGCAGAGAGCACCATCTACAAGATATACTGCAGTTATTCACCCACGCTCCTTTGACTGCCCTTTCCCAGCCGCAAACTACCACCTGGAAGGACAAGAGCAGAAGATGCGTCAAAACACCACCATCTGCAAATTCCGCTCCAAGGTGCATGACATCCGGACTTGGAGCAGTATCAGCGACGATCCCGTTGAATGGTGCAGTGGACTTGATCGACCAAAAAGCCTATTTCTGCCTTCCATTTTCTAACATGATTTTTTAAAAAGTTGATTAATGCAGTACTCAGACTTGTGTTCAGTTCTCTACTTGTTCTCTGGTGTTTGTTGAAGCTCCAGCGTCATCTCCCTGGTCTTATATTTCAGTCTGTGATCAAGAACCGAAAGTATCTCAAAACCCTCTCAACCACCTGATCTTTCTGTCCAACCACCTTAGGAATCTCTGCATACGGGAGGTGATGGTCTAGTGGTATTAACACTGCCTGTTAGTCCAGAGACCGAGATAATGTTCTGGGGACCTGGGTTTGAATCCCAACATGGCGGATGTTGGAATTTGAATTCAATAAATAGCTGGAATTAAGAGTCAAATGATGACGATGAATCCATTGTCGATTGTTGGAGAAACCTATCTGGTTCATTAATGTCCTTTAGGGAAGGAAACTGCCATCCCTCCCTGGTCTGGCCTACATGTGACTCCAGACCCACAGCAATATGGTTGACTCTGAA
>NC_063339.1:84243601-84414568 GCF_021869965.1 Rhincodon typus
TTTTTCTGAGGAAGGGTCCAGACCCAAAACGTCAGCTTTCCTGCTCCTCTGCTGCTGCGTGGCCTGCTGTGTTCATTCAGCTCTATACCTTGTTATCTCAGATTCTCCAGCATCAAGCAGTTCCTACTATCCCCATAACTTGTAGACTTTTTTACTTCCTCTCACTATGGCGTCAAACGCATGAAAATTCGCCTGGTTCCGTTGAAAAGATAGCGGATACGAAATAAGAATCCTGTTTTAAAAGAAACACAGACAAACGTACAAAGATTGAATTTAAAAGGCAGGGGAATCTGTCGGGGAAATGGTGGGGGTGGGGGGAACAATCTCTAATTTCGTTGATAATTGCAATATTTCCCTGGAAAAATCATGATTCAACAAAAGAGGCTAGAAATGTTCTGTGATATTTCCCACAGCCTAATGCACCAATAATCCCTGCTCCATGTCAATAAAAGCTGCTCCGAGTGAGGTTGAATCTCACAGCCTCGGCATTTCACGCGCCTGTATACCGTCATAGAAGGACCGATTGCATCACTGGAGCCACAGAGTAGCTCCGCGCGCTCATTGCCGTCCCCATTTTCGGTTGTATCTTCGCGGCTGGGGCACTGAGTTTCTTTGATTCCAGGCCTGGGAACTGGGATTATATGGTCGACTTCAACAGTGGTTACTTCATTGTGTGAGGGAACTTCTGATGCAACCGATGTTCAACGAGGTTTCTATTGAAAAATACATTACAACAACAGCCTGCACTATCCCCTGTGGCTTTGCTGTTTTGTAGAAATCTATCAATCTCAGTCTTCAACATACTCAATGGTGGAACCTCCAAAGCCTCTGGAAGCATCGAAGTTAAACATTCCAGCCCACTGTGAATCTTCACATTACAGTGCACTGCTTGAAAAGTATTCCTGTTGTGTATCTGGTGCTGTTCCTATCATATGCTCTGCCACGGTAGTTATTGCTCTTTACAAGCTCTGTGTGGCGCCGTGATCGTATAGTAGTTAGTACTCTGCGTTGTGGCGGCAGCTACCTCGGCTCGAATTCGAGTCACTGCAAACGGTGGTTGTTTGCTGCATTTGTTTTTATCCTTTGTAATACATGCTACAGAAATGCGGCAGAGTATCAAACTTTTTTCCATGAAGATATTCTTCGAGGTGATGACAATCGTCTGTCAACCCCCGCTCTTTCACATATCTGCGTTTGATATGTCAGAATTCAAACCCGCCACATGGAGATTTCTCTCCCTCCCACAATCACTAACTCTCCTTTATGTCCCTCCTTCCACTTCACTGAGGCACTACGCAATCTAACATCCATTTTCACATTGACATCGTTGACTCTGACCTGTTGTGGTCAGTGTCGCTGTATGAACGTGCCCTGTCTCACCACCGGGAAGTTGAAACCAGTCGATTTAGATACTGTGGCTGTGATATCAAAACTCATGTAGCAGCTTTTACTGACTTGGACCAGTTATTATTGGAGCATCAGACTTAGGAAAACAACGCAGGGCAATATTGCACAAAACAGACTTCATCGGAAAAGAGCAGCTTCTGTGGCTTTTTGCACATCTATTTCATTTGGTCATTCGGCTATAGCTAGAGTACTGTGTGCAGTTCTGTAGTTCACATTGTTGCGGGCGTGTGATGGCACTAGAAACGGTGCAGAGCAGATTTACCAGAATATTGTCTGGTCTGAAATGTTTCAGTTATGAAGAAAGATGAAACAGACTGTGTTTGTTTTCCTAAGAGCAGAGGAGATGTACAAAATAATGAGTGATATTGATAGGGCAGACTCAAATAAGTGTTTCCCTTTGACGGCGGGATCGATCACCAAGGAGCATAGATTTACTGTAAGAGGCAGGAAGGTTTGAGTAAATGTGCGGAGAAAGGTTTTCAGCCAGCGGGTGGTTGTAATCTTGAACCCACTGCCTGTAATGTCCTACAGGCCGGTATCCTGATGAATTTAAGAAGCATTCAGATGTGAATTTGTGATGCTAAGGCATTGACGTCTATTGGCTAAGCGATGGAAATACAATTTGGATACTTAAGTGATTGTATTGGATTGGTGCACACGTAAAGACCTTAAGGGGCATTTGGGCTCCAGGTCCTTGGTAGTGTAGTGGTTAGTATCTCTGAGTGTCACGCGGGAGACCGGAGATCACCTCCCTGCGGGGGAGGATCTAACCATGTTTGGGGCCATTCAGCGAAAGGGACCCAGCTTTGATTTCAGCTTTTGGTGATGTCTGTGTGGAGTTTGCATGTTCTCGCCATGTCTGCGTCAGAGTGCTCCAATTTCTACCCCCAGTCTAAACATATGCATGTTAGGCGAATCGGTTATGGGAAATTGCTCCGTTGTGTGCAGGGATGTGCAGGCCGGGTAGTTAAGCCATGGTAAATGCGGATTCATGTGGATTGGCGGGTGTCACTATTTTATACTTGGCTCTGGATGAGAATGGTCACTGCTTCATATTCGGTTCTGGGGTATAATGTTCACTCTTTCATGTTGGGCCCTGTGAGATAATGTTCACTGTTTTTATATCGGACTCTGTGGGAGAATGTTCACTGGTTTATATTGGGCTGTGGAGGAGTGTGGTCACCGTCTGAAATCGGGCACGGGAGCCGAATGTTCACTGTTGTATATCGGGCTCTGTAGAAGATTAGTCACAGGTTTATATCGATGCCCATTCTACACCTCCTATACCTTTGCGAGTGTGATGCAACAAATACCTATAGCCATTCAATCAAAACAAAAATGAATGGCAAGCTGAATGTATATTTTGTGATTCGGTGGTCAACAAATGCTATGTGTCTGTGAGAATGTATATCCCGATAACGAACTGCAAGACATCTCTGGAATTTAGATTTTCACGTTGGAATCTGATTCGGTCCCTTGTTCAAAACAGAATAACTTTCCGGTGTAAGTGAAACATGATCAGCACCGGACTGCAGGGAAAATGCACAAAGTCGAGCGAGCCGCGTACAAGGTGATGCCATGCAACATACTTACAGTTACCAAACCTGTGCTGCAAAATAAGCAGTCCGAAAACAAATCCTTTGTTTCGAAAGATAAGCAGATTTAGAATCCAAAAACGGCAGATCTCATTGCGAAATTGTTCTAAAGGCAGTGCAGGTACGAGCTACTTTACCATAATTCCTTTCACTTTCCTTGTCTTTCTGCTTAGCCTGCCGTTTTCCGGCGAAGATTTCCACTTTTGGGCAAGAGCAAATACCAGAGGTCACATGACACCATGTTATACGAGCGATTGTCCCAAAAATGATTTTTTTTCCGATGTTGCTACGGGAACACAACAAAAGCAAAGGCACAGGGAAAGTCTTCAAGGATCCCTGTCCTGCTCGTCCATTTCTTAGCCGCTCGACTATGTCCGGCTACAATATTAATTTCCCACCAGATGCCAATACCCCTTAATTCAAAACAAAAATCAATGGAAAGCTGAACACATTTTGCGAGACTCGGCTGACTGACAAATGTACTGTGCCTGTGAGAAACTATAAACGAGTCTGCTTCGATAAAGAAAACATGAACTGCACGACATTTCTGGAATTTAGATGCTTGCTTTCGGAAATAAGGGCGGATAAAAATTTGACAAGATTGCACTGCAGTTAATTGGAATTGTATTCTGTTTCGCCACAACAGCAGAGGTGGCCGAATAAATTCAAAACGAGGATGACTGACGAGAAGAGTACGCAGCAACTCCCCGTCTATATCAACGCAGAGGCCTGTGGTTCATAAAGAAGAAATAATTGCGGTTACTTCTACCCCGTTCCGAACCGGGGACTGTTCACGTGTAAGGTGAACGTGATAATCACGACACTACAGAATCACCAGATGCCTACGTTGTTCCCACAGACCTTTGTACAGCACTGAAATTTGCAGACATTCACGTTTTACTTTTCATTTTGAAACAGATTGATGTAGTCCAGCCTTGTTGGCATTATTGAGAAATAAAGAAAATCACGTAAAATTGTTCAGAAACTATTCACAAGTTTGTTGCCAGAGTTACGCAGTTTGGACTGCAGGCCGAAGCTGAATAGGCTGGGCCAAATTTCCCTGCAGCCTCGGAGGCTGAGGAATGGACTTAGAGAAGTTTATAAAGTCATGAGGGATATGGACAGGGTGAATGGTCGAGGGCATATATTTAAGGTGAGAGGGGAAAAATTAAATAGGAGTCGAGGGGCATTTTTCACGCAGAAGGTGGTGCGTATATGGAATGAACTGCCAGAGGAAGTTGTGGAGGCTGGTGGAACTACAACATTTCAAAGGCATCTGGATGCATGCATGAATCGGAAGGGTGCAGAGGAAAAAGGGCCAAATCTTGGCAAATGGGGTTAGATGAATTTAGGATAACTGGATGGCATCGACAAGGTGCACCGAAGTGTCTGTTTCCATGCTGTCTATCTGGACAACGCTACAGTTGATGGACCCCAGTTGCTGGTTCGCTCCCACCTGTCTCTGTGGCTCAATTGGTTAGCGTGTTCTGCTAATCAGCGAAAGGTTGGTGTTTCGAGCCCACCCAGGGGCGATAAACTCATTCACTTTCAACCCCGATGACAGGTGCTTAGTGAGGATTTTGGCTGCAAGAAAATAACCGTGTTAGCTCCTCAGGTATTGAGCGAATCTCCAAACAGGCAGCTCTTAACGCACAACCGAAGCAAAAAGGACAAGGCGAACGCAGTTTCACACACTCCAAAGCATGAATGCTGTCTGTGAGACACCTCGAGTTGTCGATGTCATGTACTACTCACACCTGTGGCAGTGGGGCAATTCCAAACTGAACTTCCACCTCTACTGGTGGTTCAGTTCAACGCCACTTTCCGGAAAATGCTCAAGTAAGGAAAGAAAAAGAACAGAATAAGAACAACCCACGAAAAGTGACGATTAGCAATCACAGTCTCGGAGAGGTTGGGTTTCCCTTCTGATCAACAATGCGGGTGTGCCTGCACGGCAACGATTGCAGCAGATCCAGAAAGCAGCACATCAGCTCCCTTCTCCAGGTTGGAAATGAGAGAAATTTAACAAATTTTCACATCGCCACAACAGAAAATAACTGCGATTAGAATTCATGCAGGATTTGATTTCACAACAGCAGTGGTCTTACAATCTCCATTCGCTTTCAGTGAAAAGGATGAACAACGCATCTTGCCTGGAATATAAAGCAGCAGTGCAGCCTGCTTGTTCCTGCTATCATGCTGGGTCGCATTCCGCATGAGATAACCACTGCACCATGTAAACACAGTCTGGACGTTGACCCGATGGAGGAACTGTGCTGTCCCACATCATAGTTCAGTTTGCGAGCAGCAAAGACATTTTGATGCGTTGAACTTAAACGCAAGTCATTCCTAACATTCTTTGCAATAACCTACGCCTCCTCGGAGACTGGAACCTAAATCCAGCACCTAAAACCACGATGAGTCGTTAGCTCAGATATGACATTTTCCGATGTTAATACTGCAACTCAACAACAACGAAGGCACAGGGAAAGGCTTCGAGGGTCCCTATCGGGCACACACATTTTCTTAACTGCTCGGGCATGCCTGGCTACAATAATAATTACTGACCAGGTACTGATAGCCCATCAATCAAAACTAACATCAATGGAAAGCTGAATCTACCTCGTGAGACTCGTTTGAGCAACGAATGTAATGTGTCTGTGAGAACCTGTATTCGGTTATGCTTCGAAAAAGAAAACATGAACTGCATGACATTTTTGGGATTTGGATTATCGCTTTGGAAAATTATTTCACTCATTGCTCGAAACAGAAGAACTGTCACATTTTAACGTAACATGAAAAACACCAGACTACAGGGAAAATGCACAAAGCTGAGCAGCCCGTCGTGTTCTACATGATACCATGCAGCGTATTTACAGTTATCACGCCTGTTTTGCAGAATAAGCGATTCAAAGAAAGTTCTCCATCTGAAAAGCTGAGGTAGCATCAGAAACCGAGAATGACAGATCACTTTGCGAGGCTGTTCGAACTTGATGCCTTTCCCTTGTGATTCTCCTTTACCGTGCATTTTTTGTTTGCGGAGCTTTCCTGACCTGGACATGAGCAAATGTCAGATGGCTGCCGCTGCGTTGGAAACCTGTGTGGGAAATGAAGAAATGTGACTGACTAAATTTTGCTCAACTCCACCTTGCTTAATTGGGGATGCACAAAAGGCAGTTTTTTAAAGCTATTGACAGAACGTAAACGGTGATCAGAGATGTTAAAGAGTTGCTAATAGCACGTGATTGGTCTTTCTTCTAGTTGTGAAAAGCTCTTGAGTCACCTTCACGTCCTTTGTTGCTGACTAGATAAGATACAATTTGCTTCACCAGAGCCACATGTGCCTCGCTTTCTTATTCCTCCCTATTTAGATTTTCTTACTGTTCTGCCATGTCAATAAATAAAAAATGGATACAATGTCATTTGGTAGCCTGACTGCCTGTCCCTCAATTTCAATTGCAACATTGCTTAGATTTCAGAGCACATGTTGATATTCGTGAATCTGTGAGAGCATGAGTCTGGAGGTTTATCAGAGTCCGTAAATCCATTCATTCTCGTTGATGACTGAATGAGACGCAAATGCGTCCAGCACTAAGAAATGTCAACATGTTTCTCTACTCCAAAACATGATTGAGGTCTTCTGGTTTTGATTCACACACACTGAGTCATGGCAGACCGTATCAGAATTAGACATTTCAGAGACTAATTTGAGATGCATTTGAAAGAGACGGTAAATCAGGAATCCGTGGTGCACCGTGGCACCAGAAAATCAGGCTTCAACTTGGCATTGAACCAGGACGCATTCTCACATAAAGCAATGCGAAGCTTTTAGTCTGCAGAAATTATCAGAGAACGCCAAGTGCACTCTTAAAATTGATGACCATCTGTGCAGTACAAATCAGCTCATATTCAGGATCAGGAAGGAAGGAAAATTAACAAAACTTAGTACTGCAATTAATTGGAATTGTATTCCTTTTCGCCACAACAGCAGGGATGGCCGAATAAATTCAAAACAAGGCAACTGACGAGAATAACACACAGCAACCCCCGTCTACGTCAATGCAGAAGCAAGTCGTTAGCAACAAACGGGCAAAACCTGCCGTTTATGCGGGCTTCGACACGGGCAGACAAAGAAGAGGCAGACCCTACGGTTTCTGCCTGGTTCGGAACCGGGGACCTTTCACGTGTGAGGTGGATGTGATAACCACTACACTACAGAAACACGCCACGCTGAGGTCACGCCCGCTGACCTTCGTAGAGCATTGAAATTTGCAGCCATTCACGTTTTACTTCTCGATTTCAAATAGATTGATGTTGTCCAGCCTTATTGACATTACTGAGAAATAATGAAAATCATGTAAAATTGTTGAGAAAATACTCACAAGGATATTCCAAGAGTTGCGCGGTTTGGTCTGTAGCATGAAGCTGAATAGGCTGGTCCAATTTTCCCTGTAGCTTCTGAGGCTGAAGAACGGACTTGGAGAAGTTTATAAAGTCATGAGGGACAGGGAGAGGGTGATCTGTGAAGGTCTTTTTATTTTCACTGGGTGGGCGAGTCCAAAACGAGAGGGTATACATTGAAGGTGAGAGGGGAAAGTTAAATGGAAGCTGAGGGGCAATTTTCATGCATGTATGGAATGAATTTCCAGAGTAAGTGATGAAGGCTCATAAAATTATAACATTTCAAAGGCACCTGTATGCGTGGTTGAGAAGGATATTCTGGTAAATGTGGCTGGATTACTTTAGGATATCTGTTCGCCATGGATGAGGTGGACCAAAGAGTCTGTTTCTGCGTTGTCCATCTCCACGCCACTACAGTTGCTGATCCCCGGTTTAATTGGTTGTTTGGAGGACTTGTTAACGCAGCCACCATTGTAGATTTTTAATTCTATATGTTATTATGTATGCAAGCAAACTTTCTCTTCATCTCTTACAAGTACAACTGAGACAGCTAATTCAAAGAATAGAGAATAAAATTTCCCTGTGTGTCCCAGGTTTATAATATCACAAAGCCTGACATTGAGCCACACAATCAATGCTAATGTTGCCATACTCGTTCTGGACCATTACTACAGAGAGAGAGACAAGTGATGGTGATTTAACCTGAGGGACAGCACACCTCGGGTTAGCAGAGAGGTTGAAAACGAATAGTCATTGGCGGGAACCAGAGGGATATAATCCCACACTACTGGCATCATGAGGAAAAGTGGAAAATGGCTCTGAGGAAGAGTCTGGCTTTCGGAACTGTCTTGAAGGAGGAAATTGTAGATTTCGTGTCCCAACAACCAGCAATGTTTCCAGTCATTAGTAGAAGGGCTGGATTTGTTCCATTGAAGCATTCAAGGCATTGAATAACTATTTAGATGAGCACTTAAAATGTCAGAACACACAAAACCAAGTGCAGGAAATTGGATTTACAAGTGAGATGTTCGATGACTGGCATTGATATAATATCACAGAATAATCTCGATCATTATGCAACTGAAAAAAAAATCAAAAGCAGTGTCAAAAAGAGAAGTTACAAGCATTGCATGCGCCTTCCGTGGTGTTCTATTAGTTGGGATTCAGCTCTCTGACTGCTCTTTCATGAATTTGATTTCCAGTCAGGGAGTGAGAGTTTATTGTTCCTATCCAAACTCTTAACATGAACATGAGTTTCTGACATTAAAACCAGTGAACAGAGCATCTCTATCAGAACCAGTGATAGTTTCACATCAGAGATGAATTTAATGGGAAGAAGCGCTGAGATCCATTGCTTTCGTCTGCTGAGAAACAGTACTACAAAAATGTTCCTTATTGAAACATACAGGTTTTTTGGGCGATGTAACAGATTGGATGCAGAAAGGTTTGTTCCCTTCTGGGGACGTCCAGGAACGGAGTGTCTAATACTGGAATGGAGGTCGCACATTTAAGGCAGAGACGAGGTAGAATTTATTCTCTCAGACGGTTGTGAATCGGTGGAATTCTTTACAGCAGAGGGTTGTCGAGGCTGGGCCATTAAGTATATTTAAGGCTGAGATCGACAGATTTTTAGCAGTAAAGGTATCAAAGGATATTGAGAAATCCAAGAAAGTGCAGTTCAGAATTATCAGATCAGGATTATCCGCTCATTGAACAGCAGAGCAGACTTGATGGCCTGAGTTGTCTCTTTCTACTCCGAAAATGCATGGTCTTAATATTGGGCTGCAAAATTGACCCGAGTAAAATTTGCCAAGTTAAAAATGCGTGGATCCCCTTGGGGCATTGAACCGAGGCAGCCATTGACGTTAATGATCCGGAGTGATCTGTGTACCAGGGTTAACAGGAAAAAAAACAGTTTTTAGTACCCACACTGAACCTAGCTCTATTAGGCCTACAGTCATCTCTCGCAAAGCACCGTTGCTCTTCACTTTTCCTGACCTCCCCTCTTTCTCGTTTTCAACCAATTGCACGTCAGGCAATTGCAGCTGACATTGCTGATGTGGGCCTGTAATATGCAGTGAAGCGATTCCGACTGGTCCATGATATAATTCTGCTTTTAAGATCAGTCAATAATTCATATTTATTACTGTAAATGTTAACCATTAACTCGCCATGGCAGTGAAGGCACTGAATCCTAATCAGTCGACTACGAGGAAAGACTTCTATCTGTATCACCCTGGTCACTATCTAATTCAGCATTGCATTCTCTCATCCTTCGGTACATGAGCTCCTCGGCTCTACCTCGCTTTTGTCGCATTGTCTTGGTTAATAATGCACAGACTATCACGTCATTTATTACGCTGCAGTTTCTAATGCATGAAACCCGACCTTACAGGGCACATTCTTCGCTCTGTAGCGCAGCATTGAAAGCAATGGTCTTGTCAAGCAGCGGTCATGAGTTTACTTCTAACTGGGACATATGAGAATGTTCGTGCAACTGCTGCATCCAACGTCTAAAGGAGCACTTTTAATATCGTCTGAAATTATGCAAATGTCATTTTCTCCACAGGCCAGCAGTTAGGTGAAGTGAGGTATTATAAACTGCAGATTGACAAGGAAACAATGGGGGACCAACACGGAGAGGAGAGTGGCCAAATATTTTCTTTCTATGCTGTGATCAGATTCTGGTATTGAAGTGTGAAATGCAACAAAATAACCCAGATGGCTGAAATCCTACTTTCTTGGTGTTGGTCTCTGCTGAGGCCTCTGTCACCTTCTGGGAAATGTGTCTGTGTGTTACCTTCTGAGGGTGAAAATGTGGTCCAGTTCCCCAAGGGAACGTGAACATCTCAAACGGCCAGTCCATCGCCTCGTAGCACACTAGGCTATGGGCTAAGGCTGGAAACTGGGATGTTGAGCCTCTTTCCGTGTTGTAAAAACACGATAATTCAATCATTTTGGAGGAGAAACAACTTTCACAGAAAGAAAGCCAGAAGCTGTGTCATTAAGAAACAATGCACCAACCTCTACTGCTGTCCCTGGTGGTCTAGTGGTGAGGATTCAGCGCTTTCACGGCTGCGGCCTGAGATTGATTCCCAGTCAGTGAGTCAAGGTTTATTGTTCCTGATGGTGGCAATAGCAAAGGTAGCGCAGCTCTGACCGCTATTCTTTCAATGTCAGTTAATGTCCCCGAGAACATCAGAGTACATAATCCAGCCGCTTAAAGAGGGGAAAAGTGCCTGAGCCGTCACTGCTCAGTCAGGCTATTCACCTTTGTGTTGTGTTGTTAGCAGGGACATGAGCAGTAATAGGAACATTCACAAGATAAACAACCAGCAAAGATAATCACCGTCGCTACTTCAATTCAATTGTCTCCCCTTTGTGATGCGGTGAGTTTCACTGCCATTTGTCGTCAGGAAGCTGCAATTCACCCTATGGAGTCTGTTCAGCCATTCAATTAGATCACTGCTGATCTGATAAATCTCAACTCCGCTTTCCTGCTTTCCCTCCATAACGGGAGGTAAACTCGAGCCTAATCACAACATCGTATATTACCGTTATTTTTCGGAAGTTTAGATTACTTCAATGACCTGTGCATGTTTGCATGAAATTGAATAATATGAAATCAGCTAAAAAAGCCCTTCCTGCAATTCAATCCAGTGCAGGGTCAGCCGTATGACAAAAGTAAGAGAGCGAAAACATTACCTCCATTTCTCCCAGCACAGATTTCTCTCTTGACGTGTCGAATATTTGCAACATTTTTCTTTACAGTTGTGCCATTTTCTCGGACAGATCCTCCCTCAATCCACAAATAACTGTGCTGCCAAAAACTATTTTGCCTCAGATTAAAATTGCTGAGTATCTTTTCATATAGCTTGATGTCCCAATAATCCCTGTTCCATGTCAATAAAAGCTGCTCCGGGTGAGGTTGGAGCTCACAGCCTCGGCATTTCACGCGCCTCTATACCACCATAGAATGACCGCACGCTCACAGATTGCGTCACTTCTATCTATAGCACCCTGGTCTCTGTCTGATTCAGCATTGCATTTTCTCATCCTTCTGCACATGATCCCCGTGGCTCTATCTCGGTTTTGTCACATTGTTTTTGCTCATAATGCACAGACTATTGCGTCATCTATTATCACAGAGTAGCTTTGCGCACTCATTGCCATCCCCATTTCTGGTTATATCTTCGCGTCTGGGCCACTGGGTTTCTCTGGTTCCGGGCATGGGAACTCGGATTATATGGTCGTATGCAGCAGTGGTTACTTCCTTGTGTGAAGGAACTGGTGAAGTATCCGATGTTAAACTAGATTGCTATTGAAAGATACACTTCAACAAGTGCCTGCACTATCCCCTGAGCTTTTGATATTTTGGAGAAATCTATCAATCTCAGTCTTCGACATACTCATTGATGGAATCTCCACAGCCTCTGGTAGCATCGTAATTACAGATTTCAGCACTCTGTGAATCCCCACATTGCAGTGCACTGCTTGGAAAGAATTCTGATTGTGGATCTGGTGCTGTTCCGAACATATCCTCTGTCACTGTAGTTATTGCTCTTTACACACAGGTTATTTCATGTGGTGCCGTGATCGTGTAATGGTTAGTACTCTGCGTTCTGGCCACAGCAACCTTGGTTTGAAACCGAGCCACGACAGTGGGTGCTTGCTGCAATGTTTTTTATTCCTTGTGACACGGGCTATAGAAATGAGGCAAGTATCAAACATTTTTACATGAACATATTCTTTGAGGTGGCGACAATCATTTCTCAACCCCCTGCTTTCTCACATATCTGAGTTTGATGTATCAGAATTCAAACCTACCACTTGGAGATTTCTCTCCCTCCCACAATCACTAACTCTCTTTTCCATCCCTCCTTCCACTTCACTGAGGCATTGCAGAAGCTAACATCCATTTTCACATTGATAGCGTTCACTCTGTCCTGTTGCCGTCAGTGTTGCTGTGTGAACGTTCCCTGCCTCACAATCGGGAATTTAAACCAGACGATCCATTTAGATACTGCGGCGGTGAAATCAAAACTCATGTAGCAGCTTTAACTGACATGGGCCAGTGATTATTGGAGCATCACACTTAGGAAAACGACACAGGGCAATATTGAGCAAAATAGACTTCATCGAAAAAGACCAGTTTCTGTGGCTATCTGCATCATTTATTTCGTTTGTTCATTTGGCTATAGCTACAGTATTGTGTGCAGTCTGTGATTCACATTATTGCGGGGATTAGATATCACGATAAACGGTGCATAAGATTTACCAGAATTTGTCTGGGCTGAAGAGTTTCAGTTCTGAAGAGAGATTGACAGACTTGTGGTTGTTTTTCTTAGAGCAGAGGAGATATACAAAATAATGAGTGATATTGATAGGGTAGACTCAAATAAATGCTTCGCCTTGGCGGAGGGATCAATCACCAGGGACCACAAATTTAATGTAAGAGATAGGAAAGTTTGAGTAAATATGCGGAAAAACGTTTTGAGCCAGCGGGTGTTTGAAATCTGGAACCCACTGCCTCTATGTGTCCTAGAGGCAGATATCTTGATGACTTTAGGAAGCATTCAGATATGAATTTGTCAGGCTAAGGCATTGACGGCTGTGGACTCAGCGATAGAAATAGAATTAAGGTACTTAAACAATTGTACTTGATTGGTACACACTTAAGAAGTCATTTGGTTCAAGGTTCTCGGTATTATGGTGTTTCGTATCCTCACCAGTCACGTGCGAGACTGGGGTTCAATTCCTCGCCGAGGAGGGTCCAAGCATTTTTGGGGCCTATCAGCCAAAGGGACCCAAGCATTGATTTCAGCTTCAGCTGATGTCTGTGTGGAGTTTGCACATTCTCGCCATGTCTGCGTCGGAGTGCTTCAGTTTCTTCCCCCAGTCTGCAAAACAAGAGGGCACATATGTAAGGTGAGAGGGGAATAAATTAAAACGAACTTGAGGAGCATTTTTCATGCCGTAGCTGGTGCGTGTCTGGAATGAACTGCCAGAGGAAGTGGTGGAGGCTCGTAAAAATTATAACATTTCAAGGGCACCTGAATGCGTGTATGAATCAGAAGGGCTTAGAGGCATGAGGGCCCAGTGCTGGAAAATGGTGCAAGATTAATTTCGGATATCTGGTTGGCATGGACGACGTGGACTGAAGACTTTGTTTCCACGCTGTGTGTCTCTGCGACACTACAGTTGCTGACCGCCAGCTTAATTGATGACTTGCCGGCTCGCTTGCGCCTGTCTCTGTGGCGCAATAGGCTCATGCGTTCGACTGATAACGGGAAGGATGGTGGTTCCAAAACCACCCAGAGATGAAGTGCACCGGCTAATACTTGGAGGAGCGCTGTCTTCCGCGTCCGTTTTCTTAGCTGCTTGGCAATGCCCAGCTACAATATTAATTTTGCACCAGATGCCGATAGCCCTTCAATCAAAACAAAAACCAACGGAAAGCTGAACG
This sequence comes from Rhincodon typus, assembly GCF_021869965.1. Classification (NCBI taxonomy): domain Eukaryota; kingdom Metazoa; phylum Chordata; class Chondrichthyes; order Orectolobiformes; family Rhincodontidae; genus Rhincodon; species Rhincodon typus. The sequence goes on from NC_063339.1 coordinate 84,257,471, forward strand.
CATCTTTTGAGATTCCGTTGAGCAAAAAGTGTAATGTGCCTGTGCGATGTTCGGTTACACTTCGACAAAGAAAACATGACTGCATCAGATTTCTGGACTTTAGATTTTCGCCTTTGTCAATGATTTTGCTTATTGCTCGAAACAGAATGACATTCGCGTTTACACGGAACGTGAAAAGCACTGGACTGCAGGGAAAATGAACCAAGCTGAGCAGGCCGTGTACTAGATGATGCCATGTAGCATACTTACAGTTACCACGCCGGTTTGGCATACAAAGTGAACAAAGAACAAGAACAAAGAAAATTACAGAGCAGGAACAGGCCATTCGGACCTCCAAGCCTGCGCCTATCCAGATCCTCTATCTAAACCTGTCGCCTATTTTCCAAGGATCTGTATTCCTCTGCTCCCTGCCCATTCATGTATCTGTCTAGATACATCTTAAATGACGCTGTCGTGCCTGCCTCCACCACTTCCACTGGAAACGCGCTCCAGGCACCCACCACTCTCTGCGTAAAGAACCTTCCACGCATATCTCCCTTAAACTTTTCCCCTCTCACCTTGAAATCGTGACCCCTCGTAATTGAGTCCCCAACTCTGGGAAAAAAGCTTTTTGCTATCCACCCTGTCTATACCTCTCATGATTTTGGAGACCTCAATCAGGTCCCCGCTCAACCTCCGTCATTCTAATGTAAGTAATCCTAATCTACTCAACTTCTCTTCATAGCTAGTGCCCTCCATACCAGGCAACATCCTGGTGAACCTCCTCTGCACCCTCTCCAAAGCATCCATATCTTTTTGGTAATGTGGCGGCCAGAACTATACGCAGTATTCCAAATGTGTTCCAACCAAAGTCCTATACAACTGTAACATGACCTACCAACTCTTGTACTCAATACCCCGTCTGATGAATGAAAGCATGCCGTATGCCTTCTTGACCACTCTATCCACCTGTGTTGTCACCTTCAGGGTACAATGGAACTGAACACCAAGATCTCTCTGTGCATCAATTTTCCCCAGGGCTTTTCCATTTACCGTATAGTTCACTCAAGTGGCTCAAAGAAAAACCTACATCTGATAAATCCGGGTTGGCTTTAGAATCCGAGAACGACAGAGCACGTTGCGATGCTGTTCGAACTTCGGTGCAGGTACGAGTTGCTACTTTTCTTGTCTTTCTCTTAACCGTCCATTTTTCTGCAGAGCTTTCCAGGCCTGGGCATTAACAAATGTCAGACAGCAGACAGCTGATTTGGAAACCTGCGTGGGAAACGAAGAAAAGCGACGAACTAAATTTTACTAAATTCCACAGCACATGCTCAGAGATGCACAAAAGGCACTCTGTAAACATATTGACAGAACGTAAAAGGCGATAAGAGATGTCAAAGAGGTGCTAACAGCACGTGATTGCTTTTTGTTCAAGAAGTGAAAAGCTCTCGCGCCTGAGTCGCCTTCACGTCTGTTGCTGCTGACTGAATAAGGTAGAAGTTGTTTCACTGGAGCTGCATTGGCCGCGCTTTCCTATCCCTCCTTGTTTAGATTTTCTTGCTCCTTTGCAACGAAAAGAAAAACAAAATGGACACAATCTTATTTAGCAGCCTGTCTTGTCATTTCTTCAGTTTCAAATCCAACATGGCTTCGATTCAAGACCACACTTTAATTTCAGTTTCTGTACGAGAGCGCGAGCCTGTAAATCCTTTGGTTCCTGTTGTTGACTCAATAAGCCGCTAATATTGTGTCCGGTGCTTAGAAATGCGACCATGTTTCTCTACTACAAAACATAATTGAGGACTTCTGGTTCTGATTCACGCACTTTGAGACAGGGCAGACAGCAACGGAATTAGGCCTCTCAGAGACTACTTTGAGATGCATTTGACAGAGACGGTAAATCATGAATGAGTGGTGCATTGCGACACCAGCACATCAAGCTTCTTCTTGACTTTGAACCGGGACGCTTTCGCACCTAAAGCAAAAGCGACACGACTGCACTACAGAAAAAAATACGTGCACGCCAAATGCACCCATAAAAAGGTTGAGCACCTGTGCTCTACAAATCGACCCATATTCAGGAGCAGAGAGGAGAGAAATTTAGCAAAGCTTTGCAACGCAATGCATTGGAATTACCCTCCTTTCCACAACAAAAGTGCGATGACAACAGCAGTTTTGGGTGGCTTAACAGAATGAAAGGTGTGCTGATGACAAGAGCAAGGCAAGGTAGCTCTGTCCACGGAAATGCAGAAATCTGTCGCTGTAATAAATGGAGCGCCACTGTTTCTGCCCGGTTTTGGACTGGGGACTTTTCGCGTGTTAGGCGAACGTGATATCCACTACACTACAGAAACCCGGAGCCAAAGACGTCTATCCGGTGTCCTTTGAACACCATTGAAATTTGCAGACGTTCAACGTTTGATTTCTCTGTTTTAAATAAATCGATCCTGTCCACGTTATTGACATTGTTAAAAGTAAAAGCTACCACGTAAAATTGCCCAGAAAATGTTCACGAGGATGTTGCCAGAGTTGTAGGGTTTGGACTGTTGGGCGAGGCTGAACCGACTGGGGCAATTTTTCCTGGACCAACAGAAGCTGAGGAACGACCTGATAGAAGTCTGTAAAATCATGAGGGATATGGATAGGGGGAATAGTCAATGTCATTTTCCAAGAGTGGGCCCGAGCGCAAAACGAAAGGGCATATATTTAAGATGAGAGGGGAATAAATTGAAAGAGTTCTGAGGGGCATTTTTTCACGCCGAATGTGGTACGTGTACAGAGTGAACTGCCAGAGGAAGTGGTGGAGACTCGTAAAAATTACAACATTTCAAAGGCACCTGAATGCGTGTATGAATAAGTTGGGCTAAGAGGAATGAGAGCCTCCCACAGGCGAAGTGTTCATTCACTTTTGCCAAAAATGACCGTTCTCTTTGACACCTTCCCAGGTTCTCGGTGAGGATCTTGGATTCAGGAAGATTCCCCACAAACCGTGTTTGCACCTCAGGTCTCGAGCGAATCCCCAAACAGACAGATCTTAATGCGCAACAGAAGCAAAAATGACAAGGTGAACGCATTTCCACACACACCGAAGCACGAATGCTTTCTGTGAAACACCTCCAGTTCTCTGGGTTACGAGCTACTCACACAACTGGCATCGGGGCAATGCCAAACTGCTCCTCCAAATGCGCTGGAGATTTAGTGCAACGCCACTTATAGGAAACTGCTCAAGTCAGGAAATAAAAGAATAGAGTAAGAACGTCCCACGAAAAGTGAATGCAAGCAATCACAGTCTCGATTAGATTATGTGTCCCTTCTGGTCAGCAATGCGGGTGTGCCTGCACCGCAACGATTTCAGCGTATCAAGAAAGTGGCTCATCAGCTCCCTTCTTGAAGGAAGTGAAAGAAATTTCACGTCTTTTACCCTCCTTTTCACCAAAAAAAGGCAAATAACTGCGAGTAGGTTCAATGCAGGATTTTGTTTCACAGCAGCAGCAATCTCACGATCTGCATTCACTTGCAGCAAAAGGGTAAGCAACGCAACTTGCATGGAACGTGAAGCAGCAGAAAGGCCTGCTTGTTCCCACTGTCACGCTGGGGAAATTCCGCATGTGATAACGCTGACCCGATTAATCTTTTTGTGTTCTCCCACATCAAAAATTGCATTGGGCGAAACAAATGCAAGCTAAACGCAGCCCTGGTATAAGAGGTGGCAGTAGGGGGATTCGAACCCATACCTCCTCAAAAAAGGGAATTTTAATCCAGCGCATTAGACCGCTCGGCCACACTACTAGACAGCAGAAATGTGACATTTTCCAAAGTTGTTACTGCACACAACTAAAGCGAAGGCACAGGGAAATGCTTGGAGGAAAGCTGTCCTCCTCGTCCATTTTCTTAGCTGCTCGACAATGCCTGGTTACAATATTAATTTCGCACCAGATGCCGATAGCTCTTCAATCAAAACAAATACCAACGGAAAGCTGAATGCATCTTGTGAGATTCGGTTGAACAAAAAATGTAAACTGCCTGTGAGAAAGTATGTTCGGCTATACTTCGACAAAGAACACATGACTGCACCACATTTCCAGGTTCACCCAGATCACTTCTGTCACACACTGAAAACTCACAATATTTCCCCTCTTTTACCGAGACTGAAAATTTTAATGAATAAACCCACGCGTTCACAAAAGAAGATAATTTTCCTAGTCAATTGAGTAACGTTCAGGTCGACTTCACTGACTTTTTCCATGGCATCCTCAGAGTTCGTTAATTCTGGTTCGGCTCCATTTGACATGGAGCTGTCCAGGAAGTGACCATTCTCAGTCTGTGACTCTGAATATTCTTGTTGGTGCAGGATTGGAGCTGGGTTTGCCCCTTTGCAAGTCCTGTCATTTAGTTCACAAGCCGCTGCACGTACAAACTGATCTCTGGGATTTCCAGTGAAGTGGAAACAATTTTGACTGCAAAACTGGAAACCAGCATTTTAATCAAAGCAGCAGAAAAGAAGCCATGCTTTAGGCATAGCTAAAGCTGCTAGTTTCACTGATAACGCTGGAGAGCTATGCTTCACCTCAGAAATCAAAGCTGTAAGAAGCAAAGACGCCCAGCGTGGGGCTCAAACCCATGACCCTGACATTAAACGTCTTATGCTCTACCGATTGAGCTAGGCTGATGAAGCGTTGCTTGTTTTCCAATCTCACACTGTGCCAAATCCCCTGCAACCTCATTTCAATGTGCCAAAGATGATCCACCTCGAAAATCACAAGTTTCCAGTTCATTCTTCTCAATCACAAATAACATCATTTACATCTTCCACTTTTCAGCTGTTACTCCTTCAGACCATTATAATCCATTTTCATTTAACATTCAAAGTTCATATTTTAATGTTGGTGCCCTCATCCTTTAGCTGCCCATATGACTGTCAGTCATTCTGAGAGACGGTGAATCTGCTTCAATAAACCCAGTCATTTCTGTTACAGACTGTGAAATGCGTATCTGTCTGCCTAGTCTCACTCAATACTTTCAGCACTTTGTTTGGTCATTACATCAGCAACTTCTGCAGCTTCGCATTTCGGGACTGGATTTTTGGAGTTCAGTTAACAAGATTCGAAGATCAAGAAGAATTTGCTGCTGCCTTTGTGAAATGTAAAAGGATTTTTGCCCTTTTTCACAGGAGAAGAACCGGTCATAAGGAACAGGTTTCCATTAGTTGTGTCAGTTGAGTTTTCCCAATTGGAGCTAAGAGAAAATTCCACTCACGTGGAGATTGTGTCAATGCTGCTCTGGGGTTTATTGAGTGGGATGAAATCTCCCTCTTTTTTCTTGAGCCTGTGCTCGGTGGATGGGGAAGATTGGCCCTGGTTGTAGGATCTTGCCTTCCAGGGATGGGCAGCAAGCGGCTGATTGAAGATGCAGTGGCCACTTTCTGCTGACAGCGGAGGATTGGAGAATGTCATGTCAAATCCTACTGCTTGTCCCTGTCTCACTCAGCGTGGAGCTGGGGAAGAGACAATTATTGATGAGTTTGTTTGATTCCAATCTCTTCGTAAACTTTTATGAATTAAATGTAGGTACATAGCTGGTTTAATTGTTAGATCACAATGTTGAGAATAACTGCATTAAAACCTGTATGTCTGGGGTCTGACTGGAAAACAGTGGAGCTGACAAAGTTCCGAAGCTATCTCTTAAAGGCACAATCCCGATTGACAATCTTCTGTATCACCGGAAACGTCAAAGGGTAGTAAAACAAAAGAGGCTGCTCTCTTGGGTAGTTTCGAAACACCAATCTTTCTCTCAATAACCGAATGCACGGACCCATTGCAAAACCGAAGCTATTAACGTGAAGCTCTGCCAAAGCTCCTAACGCAGGGAGTCAGCCTCGTTGCGCAGCTGGAAGTCTCTCAGTTTTCAGCGCCTATCTCCAGTTAATGTGTGATGCTTACATGCAGTAGAGTTTTGATGTTAGCACGAACATGAGCAGCAATGGTCACATTCACAGTGTGAACAACCAGCAAAGATAATTACCGTCACTGCTTCACTTCAATTGTCCCCGCTTTGTGAGGCTGTGAGTTTTACTGGCAAAGAAAACACATTTGTCATCAGGAGGCTGCTTCAGGGTCTCCTCTTTTCCTGCAGGATTCATCATGAAGATCCTTTCTGCTCTTCCACAAGCACTTCTGATTCTCCTTTACTTGTTTTCTCATCCCTTCATTCTCAGTTTCGTCGAATAACGAGTTGAGGCAGGATAAAATGCAGCCTTATCGTGGAAGGTTGTGGTCATGGGATAGAGACCACGAGCTGATCACTCGCATTCTCTGCTGTCATCACTCAAACATTTTTACACCAACAGTAAAGACATCGCTATAATCCTACAATTGTGGTAGCATTGTTTTATTTTTTTTTCTGGTGGATTAGGAATTCCATTTTGAATTCTGAAGATTCATAATCTTTTGAGACAAGAAATGTCTCCTTACCTCAGTCATAACTGACAGACACATTATCCGAGGAAGGTGAGTCCAGTACTAAACATTCCATTCTCAAAGTGTCTCCGAATATCAGAATTTACACACAGCATAAATGGGAAATAAGGGCTATATACAGATGGAGTGTCGGATAATGTGAAAGAGGGCCAGGTGGATACAGAGACAAAGAGAGACAAATAGAAGCACATATTGTGGTAGACACTGAAAGGACGAATTCTCCATTCGACATGGCTGCTAACTGACAGAAAATAAAAGTTAAAAAGCAGAGGATTTCACCACCTCAAGGCAACAGAAGGAGCATTAGCGCTGATCAAGTCCCTTTAAAGTTGAAAAGTTAACGCTTGTAAGCTAATGAGAGAGTGTGACTTTGATAAATACGATGATTCGAAAGATAAAGTTAATAATGTTTCCCGGCATTATACTACAGAAATGTACAGTTAAGCTGGTAGTGACGAATGGTCATTGGGTCCGAAACGTTAACTCTGTTTCCCTCTGCAGATGCTACCATGCCTGCTGAGTTTCTCTATCAATTCCTGTTTTTGTGTCAGATTGTCGCAGTTCTTTGTTTCATGTTAATTGATAACTTTTGGGACAAAACAGGTTAGGTGTCAGCTCCTGAAAAATCAGTCAGAAGTGCCATCACCACCATAGAGTAGTACAACAGAACTTTTATTCCCTTAAAGGGAATGGTCTTGGGCCACGGCAGTGAAAGCGACAAATGCTAACCACTCAGCCACCAGGGAACATGACCGAAAATGTTGTGTCTTTTCTTTGTGACCTGCTTTTGCGTTTTCATGTGTGATCACTTTCGCTGCAGATCGGTTTCTCCATCTCCGATTTTCTTTTTACAGCGTGGAAGAAGACCATTCGGCCCACCGTTTCAGTGCAGGTCATCAAAACCCATCCATTCTCGTCCTAGTTTCCAGCATTTGGTTCATAGCCTTGTGTGCTCTGACTTTACAAGGCAACTGTCAATGAGTTTATCTCTGTAATCTCACATAACACAGCAAATGGGACTGAAGTTTGAGATGGTAAAACTATGTTAATACCTCCTTGAGGAACTCATCTTCATTTTCACCCACAGAGGCAAACACACAGACACATCCCCCAGAGTGACAGAGACCTCAGGATTATACCCGCTCCATGACCTTCACGTCCGCTCTCCGTCCCCACACACAAGTTCCTGCGACAAAAGGCAGCTTTAGGTGGATCACAAGTGACTTCTCCAGACAATGAGAACTGTTTCCGTGAGCTGGGATATGAAATGGACAGTGAGCTGAAATAGTCCCACTGGCTGCTCACGTGCAACTTTCAATTTCGAAAACTCATCAAAGCAATCACTGCAGTTCCTGGGAATCTGACAGGACAGCGCCCGGCAGAAATCCCTCACTAAAAGCAACTGACACACGACAGACTCTAAACACTTTCATGTCGCATTTCTTCCTGCCTGTGTCCCTGTCTCTCCTCTAGCTCTCTCTGAACGCCCAGCTCCAAGGTCAATGAGATGCTTGATACAAACACAGGCAGATTGTGAAGTCAATCTTTACCTTGACAGCAGATCAAGGGAATGTAAGGCACAAGGAAGGGACAGAGAAGCAATGGATTTGCACACGGCTGGGCGTAGAGACATCAGCATTGCCTCTTCCTGATTCTCCCAGATACTGATTTCAGGCATATGCATAGTGCCAGTTATCCCCAATCCCAGTGGATAACGTGTCTGACAGCCAGATCAGGGGAGAGTCAGTTCGATCCCTTCCTGGCTCCGGTGCATTTTGCAAACGGTGTCCTATCACTTCACAGCTGAGCTGACCACAGCTGGTCATAGAGATCTCCAGCAAAGAAAACGACCCTTTAACCCATCATGTCTGCGCCAGGTGAACTCCAGCCCCTGACTGTTCCAGTCTCACTGCCCAACACTTGGCTTATAGCCTCAACAAGATGAGCAATGCAAATGTCCACCTAAATGATTCAGTCAGAACTGCAGATGCTAGAGTCAGAGATAACACAGTCGGGGGAGCTGGAGGAACACAGCAGGACAGGCAGCATCAGAGGAGCAGGAAATTTGATGCTTCAAGTCGGGGTTCGTACTGGAGTTTCTGCTTGTTCTGTTCTGAGAGGTAGTGAAATGCATATTCCTACCGTTGGCCATTTGAGTGAAATGGTTTTGTTCCCCACCTCCTGTAATTCCCTTCGCAAACAAGAAGAGAGGGACCAAACTCCTTTCTTATTTGCCTGAAGCACTCAACCGTAGTCGGCAGGATTCAAACCTACACAGAACACCCCAATGGATTTCACGTCTGTTGCCTTAACCACTACCACGCCTCCCCTTTCCAGGTCTTTCTGCCTGTGGGGCTGAGGAAGACTGAATCATTACTAGGTATGTTTGAATCCAATCACTTCTCAGATTTCTCAAGAATTAAATTCAGTGCATAATGAGTATTATCCCAATAGATGGGATAAATATCCATTTAAACACAACAGCATAAATTTCAAGAAACAGCTCAGCAGATCTGGCAGAGAATCGGAGTCAACGTTTCAGAACTCTGTTTTCTCCCACAGGTACTGCCAAACCTGCTGAGTTTCTCCAGCTGCACCTGTTTTTGTTTCAGATTCCCAACATCCGCAGCTCTCTACGTTAGACATTAAAGCAACATTGAGACACCTTTGTGGTTACTCACTGGATAAGATTTCCATTTGAGGAACACTTTTCTAACCGTATTAAAAACCCGGAACTGCATAGCAAAGAAAACTTTCATCGTTCCTTCGTGTGTGGCCTCGAATGGTCGACTTCCCACTTAATAGCCGAACATGCTGACCACTTACGTCTTAGAGTTTAACTACCAGTAACTTGCACGATCCTTAAAGTAGGCTCTTAGTGAATTCAAGCTTCAGCCTGCCTCTCTTGGAATGACAATTGTTCTCTATAGGTTTTACTTTTCCGAAATGAAGCCTGCCATATTCATTGTGGAGACATTAGAAGAGTCTGATCCCACCCTCTGCAGACACATCCATGTCACCGGGAACCGCTCTCCTACATCCAAGGCCGTCTCCCTTCGAGCCTTTCAGTGTCTTGTCTATTCCCGAGTTTTCTCATTGTCTCGGAGCTGAGATGAAGTTTTGAATCGCTGATGTGCAGGAAGGAGAATTCTTTCAATGTCTCAGGTCAGTTCATGTCCTGAGAACATCAGAGTCAACGTCCCGGCCCCTTAAAGAAAAAATAGGTGTCTCGACTATTTGTGCTCAGTCGGAAAGTTCACCCTTCAATCTCCTGCGATTCCGGTTCTTAAGCGTTTCTAAAGATTCGCAAAGTTGGAGTCAAGGTTTTCTGTTTTTCTCCCCGCACATTCCCCCCACCCTCCCCCACCAACTGACAATATTTTCCCAAAATCTCTTTACATTCCTCCGCCTTGCAACATGTCCAGGGATGAGGAAATCCCGTTTACTGAAGGGATTCCCGACGTCGGAAATGTTCCCTTTGGAGCAAAGAAGTTTAAGTGGAGATTTTCTGGGGCTGTTTATAACAGTGGGGGAGGGAGTGGTGGGGATGAGTGGGATGATGTCGGGAGAAACTGTAGCCACTGACCAGGGTCAGTTATCAGGGGACTGGGATTCAAGATATTTAAAGCAAGATCATTTATGTAGATTAAACACAGAGAATACTGCAGAAACTAAACATTTTTAGTGGTATCTGTGGAAAGAGAAACAGAGGCAAGGTTTTGAGTATGGCAGCATTCTTGTTCAGAACTTGCGTTTCCTGAATGGCAATAAACGACCAGGCTTTAAAGCGAAATGGATTTTCTAGAATTTGAGAGATAACTCATCCATCAGGAAGTCATTGAAAAAGCATGGGTTGAGGAAGCGCAGTTGGCATGATTCGGACCTGCGTGGGGAAACACCAACGGATTGTTAATCCATCGCCTTAACCACTCGCCCACGACTACAGAAACCAAGTTACCTATTAATATTTCTCATGGAATGGTCCCAACACGAAAGAGGAGCAGTCGGTTTGTCTTGCCTGTGCCACTATCCTTATATTTCTTGTCGCGCTATATTTGATCAGAATGGAGGAGGATGCTGGGAGATTGAATTGAACTACATTATTGAGAACTGGAGTGAACATATGATGCTTTCTGAATACTCCCTGTTTTAACATTGATTCCAGCCAAACATTAGGAATGTTTTCATTGTTAACACAGTGGAGCTGGAGGAACACAGTAGGACGGGAAGCATCCAGAAATGGGGGAGGGGGAAGGGAGCTCAGAAATTAATAGAGAGGAGGGATGGTTCTGGGGAAGGTCGGTGGGATCGTGATAGGTGAGTGGAGGTAGGCAGTGGTGGGGATTGGTCAGTGAGGTGGGAGAAGCAGACAGGTGGGAGAGAAGATGGACAGGTTGTGTCAGGTCAAGTAGGTGAGGATGAGAGGAAGGGTTAGTCATGGGATGAGGCCAGGCTGGGAAGATTTTGAAACTGGTAAAGTCCACAATGAGAGCATTGGATTGTCGGCTCCCAAGGCCTATCACAGGCCACTCACCTATCACCATCCCAGTCTCACCCCTCCTCTCTCTGTTTATTTCAGAGCTCCCTTCACCCCCCCCCCCCCCCCCCCCCCCTCCTGAAGCAGAGCCCCGACCCGAAACGTCAACGTTCTCGCCCCTCTGATGCTGTCTGGCCTGCTGTGCCCTTCCAGCTCCATACTGTGTTATCGCGGACTTCAGCATCGGCAGTTCTTAATATCTCCGAGTGAATGTGAAGGATCGATTTCCATGAACAGAGAGATTAGGAGTCAGGGCAATGGATCTAGAAAGAAAGATGTCTTTGTATTTTGAAAACACCTTTCACCACCATCTAAATCACAGCTAATGAAGTACTTTTGAAACAGAGTCGTCATTGACCAATCTAATGTGCAAATCAGGGCAGTTTGTTCAACCAAAGGTTAAAAATGAAAATGTTTCAAATACTCACAATTGCCGCTGGATACGTCACGTGTTCTTACTTAACTTTAGGGGTTTTCTGTGCTCTGGTTTACACCCAGGTGCGTAATCTCAAGGGAAGGGGTTGTCCATTAAGACAGAGATGAGGAGGATGTTCTCCCGCTCAGAGGGTAACAAATCTGTGGAATTCTTCCAACCGAGTGCTGTGTATTCAACGCTGAGATAGACAGAGATTTAGTCATTTAGGGATTCAAGGACCATGGTGATAAGGTAGAAAAGTGGAGTGGAGGATTATCAAATCTGCTATGATCTCATTTAAAGATGTAATTGACCTGATGGGCGAAATAACTTCCATCTGTTTCAATGTTTTACTTGTCATTTGAAAAATGCTCGAGACCATTGTAAAGGAAGAAATAGAGGACATTTAGAAAAGGTTATTGCAGTCAAAATGAGTCAACAACGTTTGTTGAAAGGCGGATCACGTTTGACAATTTTGCTGGAGTTCTTCGGTAATATTCCAAACACAGTTGTTAAGGGAGCCAGTAGGTGAAGTGCATTTGAACTTTTAGAAGGCACTCAAAAAGCGGTCATATAAAAGGTCACTGCACAAGGTAGGAGTTTACAGTCTAAATGAGCATGGGCTGCGTATTGTTTCAGTAATAGAAGAGTCAGAATCGGGATTAATGAATATTTTTCGAGTTGGAAAGATGTAATTTGTGGAGTTCCAGGATGGTCAGTTATAGGGTTGCAATTATTTATCTCTATATTAATGATTTGGAGGAAGTAGCAGAACATAATGTATCCAATTTTGCAGGAGATACAAAATAGGTAGGAGGGCATGATATGATGAGGAAGTGGGAATCTGCAAAGGGATACAGATATAGTAGGAACTGCAGATGCTGGAGATTCTGAGATAACAACGTGTAGAGCTGGATGAACACAGCAGGACAAGCAGCGTCAGAGGAGCAGGAAAGCTAACGTTTCGGGTCTAGACCCTTCTTCAGAAAATCATTTTTCATTCTTTTCATTCAAGAGTGAAAAAACGGGCTACTATTAAAATCAAGAGAAACATCAAAAAAGGTATGGTGCAGAGGAATCTGGGTGTTCTTGTGCATAAAACAAACAAAGGTTAATGATATTTAATTTTTGACAAATTAATGGCCTCCTTTCCTAATGCTCACAATGAAAGTGATGGTTTCCTAGGAAAAGACTGAAACTAAGTAGCCTGTAAATTAATCGAAAACCAAGATATATCTAATGTTGTTCTATAAGACATATTTGATGTATTGTTTATGGTTCTGCAAATAGAGCCGGGAGTGGGAGGACAGAAATTAAGGTCACCTCTGATTATTGCCATCCCTTTATCTCTCACACACAATATCTTTTTCTTATACGTTTTGTTTCATATTGTGTATTCTGTTAGTGGGCTTGTAAACTAAATGCACTGGTGACTTCTTTCCCTCACTATTCCTCATTTCTACCCAAATAGATTCTACACCCTTATCTGCTCAATCAAGGCAATCTATAACCATTGAACAAATGTCACCACAACCTCAGCATTTCACACGCCTCTGTATGCCTTCTTGCAATATTAATTGATCATCTACTGTGTTAATATTGCACATATTAAGAGAAGAAAAAAGGAGTCAATAAACACTACTGTGATTCGGATTTGAGCCAAGGTTGCTGTGGCTACAACGTCGAGTACTGACCACGAAGCTTCACAACGAGCCCCGAGGAAACGTAAAATAAGCACAGTGCTGGAGGGCACGCCAGGAGGAGCACCAGAAACACAACAGAAATTCTTGCCAAATAGCAAAATGAAATGAGTGGAGAAAGTCCATGGAATTCATGGGCATGGAGGGTGTGAATGCCCAGCATTCACACTGTACAAAACTGATATTGACAGATTTCTATCGATTAAAAACATCAAGAACTCACGGGATAGTGCAGAAAAATGGCTTTGAAGTAGGAGGTCGCCCATGATTTCATTGAATGGCGAGGCAGGCTCCAGGGGCTGAGTGGTTGTATCGCATTTGTTATGTTTCAAAATGAAAACTTTTTTTCTTATTTTCACTTGGTAAATGTAAATCATATTCAGGTGGAAATAATATAGTTTTTTTTTTCTGGTCTACGACCTTGGAAGTATTTCCTCAATCAAGTTTTACATCGGTTACTTCACTAGTTCTCTCACTCAGGGAAGTAACCACTGCTGCAGACGATTACATAATTCCAATTCCCGGGGCCAGAACCAGAAAAACTCAGTGGTCTAACGGCGAAGATACAAGCTGAGCTTTTCAACTGGATTCATATTGTTCAATTTCCTGCAAATACGCACAGGTCATTAATGTAATCTAAACTACCGAAAAAATAACGGGATATACGGTGTAGTGAGTAGATTCGAGTTCATCTCACGTTATGGAGAAAAAGCAGGAAAGTGGAGTTGAGATTTATCAGAACAGTGGTGATCTCATTGAGTGGCTGAGCGGACTCGATAAGTTGAATGGCAATTCCCTGAGGACAAATATGTTTTCGTTGCCAACGAAACTCACCGCATCACAAAGTCGGGGCTGTCAAAGTGGAGCAGTGACTGTGAGTATCTTTGCTGGCTGTTGACCTTGTGAATGTTACCATTGCTACTTATATCTGTGTTAACATCATAACTATAGCATGTAAGAGCAAAGCACACAAGGAGCCAATAGCACAACGTATAACGTGCCTGATCACAGACTAGAAGATTGTCGGTTTGACTCCTACCTGGCTAGAGTGCAACATACAATTTTATTACATCTCCAAACTAATCTTTCTCACTGCTCTGAAGCCACGATGACATTTGATTTCGATAGGAACGAGAGCCCTTTCATTGTCTCCTATCAGTGAATGTCACCAGTGACATGTCAAGAGCCAATGTCCCAGGCTTCGTCAGAGAAGGGGAAGCTGGAATAGTCCCACAAGCTGCTTATGGGTACATTTCAGTTTCCAAAAGCCGTCGACCCAATCACTGCTGCTCGAGGGAATGGCAAGGAAACAAAACAAATCGCCCAGTCTCAGTTTCAAGAATCTTTAGAATCTGTTTGGGAAATAGAATCAGAGGAGAATGGACGGTGAACTGTCTGACTGAACAGAGAGAGTTCAGGCGCCATTCTATTTTTTAAGAAGCTGGGGCATTGACTCTCATGTTCTCGGGGACATTACTTGATCCGAAAGGATTACCGTCAGAACTGCTTTACCTTTACTATTGTCCATGTCAGGAACAATCAATCCTGATTCCTTAACCGGGAATCACAACCAGTCCGCAGAGGTGAAAGTGCCAAATCCTAACCACTGGACCACCATGAATGAGGCCAGAAGCATGTGCATTATTACTTAATGATGCAGCGTTTGATTTTATTTTCTCTTACAAAATAATCGAATCATCGAGTTTTTATACGGCCATCGTTTAAATTAGCCTCTATGCTCTGACATTTCAAGTGTTTATCTCAATCATGTTATGCCTGTGATGTTTTAATCTCAAAAGACACAATGAATGGGATTGCAGTTTGAGATGGTAAAACTGTTCATGTCCCACTCGGGGAACTGAACCTCATTCTCATCCACAAAAGGAAGCAATCAGACACATTCCCCCGATAGTGACAGAGGCCTCAGAAGAGATCAACTCTCAGGAGAGACCAACCCCCAAAAAGCAAGGTTTTCACCCACCTGGCTTATATTGTTCCATTTCAGACTTCAAAATCATAGTCTGTTTACAGCAAAGAAAGGAATCATTCGGCTGCTCCACTCTCTGTTACTTCCCCATTTTTCCACGTCACTCTGCAGTTTATACAGCTCCACCTCAGTCTTCCTGCAAAACTGGAACATTGCTCACATCAGCTGGTTCTGAAAGATCGTTCTTAAATATCTGGAAGGACAAGCAGAAATGTGGCATTTCAAACGCATTTCTGGCTGGTGGAGGAAATGACATGGTGGTTTTAATACTGTTGTATCAGAAATAATTTCAAACGACATTTAAATAGCTCCTTTGGATGTTTGATGCAGCAGGTGGTGACAATTCTCGCAGGCCCCAGAAATAAATGAACTCATGGTCACTCGGTGAATCACCAAAGTACAGACCCAACACTGCTGGCATGGGTGTCCTCTGAGAGAGGGTCTCATGCATTAGAAACTGCAATGTCATTGATGACTGGATAACCTGTGCATAATAGACCAAGACAATGTAAAATCGGGTCGGTGGATCCGCTGTGTTTCTGCAGTGTAGTGGTTACTACATTCGCCTCGCAGCACTGCTCCTTCATTATCCGAACAAGGTGTGTTTTTCCCAGATTTCATTAAATGTGAACAGAGTTCGTTTTTATATCGCTGTTCTCATCACAAAATCTTACCGCTTCTAATTTGGAGACAGGGATTTGGTCAAAAAGCTTCTAAAGACAAGGAGAATCTGTTGCAGTCATTGCCAAATTTAACAAAAGCTACTTCGCCTCTTTCACACAGTTCATGAGGAATGAGTTTCTGTAAACTGTGTTCCAGGGATGAGCAGGAAGCCGCTGATTGAAGCTGCAGTGGCCGCTTTCTGCTGGCAGCGGGAAATTGGAGAGAGGGGTCAAATCCTGCTGCTTGTCCCTGTCTGACTCTGTGTGGAGCAGGGGAAGAGAGAGTCTTTGATCGTCTGTTTTGAATTCAATCTTGTCTTGGATTTTGCGTGGGTTAAATGGAAGGACTTGGAGTCTTAATTGTTTGACCCAAAGCAACTCAAGCATTGTATCTGCATCAGGTGTTGGTGAGAGAGGTGTCAGACGCAGAATTTATAACTAAAACATCAAAGGGTCACACCACTCTCTGATTGCGAGTACAGCCTCATAGCCTGTTACTTGTCCGTGTCCCACTCCGACTGGAGCCGAGGTGAATCATTGATGGCGCTGTTTCAATCCAATCTCATCATACAGTTCCAGTGGGTGAAATGTAGGTACATGGTCGGTAAATTGTTTGATCTGAAATCGCTGAGGTTGTGTACATGGGTGGTATCAAGCCACAGTTTTTTTCAGCCACTGACCAATTGAGACACAGAAACTGGAGCCAACACTGTATGCAAGGTCCCTAAGCAGAGATCTGAGGAGGCACTGTACAGATGGGGCTCCCATTGTTTTCAGTCCCTGTTGCCCATTTTACCACTTTCATCACCGAAACTGACAAAGGTCTGAGTAACCGCAAAGACCAAGAAGGTAAGTCGACACAACAAAGTTAGCCTTGCCCAGCTTCCACGCAGGGTACGTCACAAGCGACTCTGCTAGCGGTGGGACTCGAATCCTTGACCCAACAGAGACTGAAGTTTAAATCCATCGCCTTAGGCTACGAGAAGTTCAGGAGCTAAAATAGTCCTGACGAGTGTTTACCGTGAATTAGAATATTAATCAATCTGCAGAAACTTCGAGCTTCTCATTTTTTAAAAATTCTTCCCATGAATGTGAGTACTTCAGCATTTGTCACAACTTCCCAGTTGCCCCTGAGAAGATAGTGCGGGGCGGTTTGTTGCAATTGGATCAATCTGACCAACTGGCACGATACTGACTGAAGAAGCTGTTCAGTCAACATTTCAATCATCCTCTATTTGATACTGCCATAGAGGCACTCAGATATATCCACTGAGAGAGACAAAGGTCTAAGGAGTTACAATAACCCAGAAACCAAGGGTGTCTCTCAATTGGCGAATGATTGATTCATTTTGGGACAGCAACGTTCATGAATGTTTCAAATTGAACCGAGTTGTATTGTTAAAACAGGACTGCTGCGTGTGTCCATTCAAATGGCAGGCAGAAGAATCTGTCCAATTAGGTCCCACAATGAGCCTACCAGCTCCAGCTCTTTCTGCCGTTCCCATGTGCTGTTTTCCAACATTTCATGTCCCTCACTTTCCCTCCTCTTTCACTCCATAGCCTCTCTTCCATGTTGGTTCCTCGATCTATTGTCTTTTGGGATCTCGAGCTCTGATGTGAAAGTTGAACTTTCACTCAACTGATTCTGCCAGAACTACTGTGACCCTTTAGTTTTCAAACACTTTGCAAGTCACCTTCCTTCAGAAAATATACGCAAAACAATTAAGGCATTATTCCCTAACCAGGGACCATATTGTAGTCGAAACGAAGACACGAGAGCATCAGGCACATAGTTCTGAATTCTTTCAGGTTGCTGATTCGTGGGAGTTTCAACATCATTTCACATCGGTCACTTTCACCCCAAGACACAACCAATGACTTACACGATTGAAGTGAATGTATCATTGTCAACTATGTGGATGACACTAAAATAAGTAAGAAGCTAAATAATGGGTCAGAAGTCACAAGTCCAACAGGTTTATTTGAAATCGAAAGCATCTGGAGAGCGGATCCTTCGCCAGGTGACAAAAATCAACTTTAATGTATACTGTATTTCAAAAAGAATGGACAATTAATGTAGAGAGGGATTGTTACAGTTATATAAGGTACAGCCAGAATACAGTGAACAGCTTTGGAACCCACATCTAAGGAAAGATACATTAGCATTGGGTCAGTGCAGTAAAGGTTCACTGCGTTCTCTGGTGTGTCGAGAGATTTTCGTGTGAGGAGAGATTGAGTAGGTTGGGCCTGTACTCATTGGAGTTTAAAAGAATGAGTGAAGACGGCATTGAAACAGTTAATATTCTTAGGGGGCTTGACAAGATAAATGTGTGGAGGATGTTTTCTCTGTGTGGAAGAGTTCAGGACCAGGGGGCATCATCTCAGTCTGAGGAGTCACCCACTTCGGACAGAGACGAGGAGGATTCATTTTCTCTCAGGGTCTATGAATCTGTGGAAGTCTTTACTACAGAGGGCTGTTAGGGTGGGTCGATAAGTATAATAAAAGCTCAAATATACATTTTTAATTATTAAGGATATCAAGGATTAAGTGGATAAGACATGGAAGTGGCGTCTCTGGATGATCAGATTATCCGTGATCTCGTGGGATGGGGGAGCAGACAGAATGGACCATATGATTTATTTTGGCCCCTGCATTTTATTCATGCGTCAAGCTTATCCGTTCTAATTGTTTGTTTTTTTTGTTTTTTCTGGTTGTCATACTTGATATCAATTTACCCACTCTCTGATTCGCTGCCTGCTTCTGTCCCGAATTTAATTCGACATCCCTCTGCCTGTAGAGTTATCAGATTAATTAGCTGCTAGGTGAAAATTCAGACTGATGGTGAATCCAAGCTTTAAATGGAAAGCAAGGAGTGGGAATGTAAGACAGAAAGTGATAAGCTTCCAGATGGCAGTACAAATGACAGAGGGTACTGATCTTCCTGTTTTTTTCCAATATATTAGTTACAAGAATGTGCCCAGTGCCCATTATCTTCTTCCACTGTTTCCAATCCTGTGCACTTTGTAAACCTTTGGAATGGTGCATATTTTAACACATGTTCAAATGTGAGGAAAGGACTTTATTTTCTTTATTTCTTAATAATACTTGTAAAAGCGACAGCTGTTCTGTTCCGAGCAATGAGCGAAATCATTCTCCAAAGTGAAAATCTAAGTTCCAGAAATATTGTACAGTTCATATTTTCTTTACTGAAGCAGAACCAAATACAGTTTCTCACAGGTGCATTGGATTTGTTGCTCGACCAAGTCTCACGAGGTAGATTCAGCTTTACATTGTTGTTTGTTTTGATGGATGGGCTATCAGCATCTGGTGAGAAATTGATATTGTAGCCGGGCATACCCGAGTAGCTAAGAAAATGTACGAGCCGGATAGGGATCCTCGAAGCCTTTCCCTGTGCCTTCGCTGTTGTTGTGTTGCAGTCGCAACATCGGAAGGTGTCATTTCTGAGCTAACAGCTCGTCATGGTCTTAGGTGCTGGATTGAGGTTCCTGTCTCTGAGGAGGCGTAGGTTGTGAGGAAGCATGGTCGGGATGAGTGCATTTAAGTTGAACGCAACCAAATATCTTTGCTGCTCGCAAACTGATCTTTGATGTGGGACAGCACAGATCCTCCATCGGGCCAGCGTCCAGGCCATGTTTCGATGGTACAGTGGCATGGAATGCCCCCAGCATGATATCGGGAAAAGCAGGCTGCGCTGTTGCTTCATGTTCCAGGCAAGTTACGTTGTTCATCTTTTTCAGTGAGAGCGAATAGAGATTGTTATACTACTGCTGCTGTGAAATCAAATCCTGCATGAATTCTAATAGCAGTTATTTGCTGTTGTGGCGAAAAGGGGAGTAATTTCGATGTAAAGTTTTGTTAATTTTCTTTCATTTCCTTCATTTTTGTCCTGGAGAAGGAAACTGATGAGCTGCCTTCTCGATCCGCTGCAATCATTGCCTTGCAGGCACACCCGCATTGTTGATCAGAAGGGAAACCCAGCACTTCGAGACTGTGATTGCTAATCATCACTTTTCATGGTTCATTCTAATTCTGTTCTGCTTTTCCCTTATTTGAGCACTTCCGGAAAGTGGCATTGGACTAAACTCTCAGTATAATTGGAAGCGCAGTTTGGAATTGCCCCGCTGCCACTTGTGTGAGCAGTTCGTGACACAGACAAGTCGAGGTGTCCCACAGACAGCATTCACGCTTTGCTGTTTCTGCAACTGCATTCGCCTTGTCATTTTCACTTTGGTTGCGCGTTAAGAGCTGTCTGTTTGGAGATTCGCTCGATACCTGAGGAGCTGACATGGTTACCTTCTTGCAGCCAAAATTCTCACTGAGAACGTGTCACGGAGAATGGTCATCGGGGTTAAAAGCAAAGTAGCCCTTTCGATTCTGGGTGGTCTTAAACCACCAACATTTCAGTTAACAGACGAATGCACTAACCGATTGCGCCACAGAGACAGGCTCCAGCAGTGTATGCAAACAAATGATTAAACTGGGGGTTAGCAACTGTAGCGTCGTCAGGATGGACAGCACGGAAACAGACACTTCGGTGCACCTGGTCCATGCCGACCAGATATCCGAAATTAATTTAGCCCCATTTGCCAGCATTTGGCCCTTATCCCTCTAAACCCTTCTGATTCATGCATGCATCCAGATGCCTTTGAAATGTTGTCATTTCATCAGCCTCCACAACTTCCTCCGTCAGTTCATTCCATTCACGCACCAACTTCTGCGTGAAAAATGCCCCTCAGCTCCCATTTCATTTTTCCCCACTCACCTGAAATATATTCCCTGTAGTTTTGGACTGGCCCAGCCGGTGAAAAAAGACCTCGACCATTCACCCTGTTCATATCCCTCATGACTTTATAAACTTCTCTAAGTTCTCATCCTCCGACGTTGCAGGGAAATTTTGCCAGGCCTATTCAGCTTCACCCTACAGTCCACACAGCGCAACCCTGGCAAGAACGTGATTGACAGATTTCTACAGGCTGGAAACATCAAAGGCTCAGGGAACACTGTAGGAAAATGCTGAAAATATGTACAGCAGTAATTAATCCAGTTTAGCACTCCGTACTTTAGTAATTTCCTCAAAAAATTCAGGAACCACTTGTGAAGAGAATCATATAGTCCCAGTTCACAGCCGATTAGCTAACCGATAAGGTATAATTGGAAATATTCAGTGTGTGTCGCTCCAGTGGCGCAGTCGGTTAGCCTGCGGTATTTATATGACTGTGTAGAGGCGTGAGTAATGCCGATGTTGTGAGTCCAAGTCTCTGCTGGCACAGTTTTAATTTGTCGTGGGATAAGACGCGAAGGAGCATAGTCAATTTTGAGCAAAGTTTATGGGAAATTGCCAGTTTCTGAGGATTTGGAAATGACTCAACGATCGACAAACGTCTTGGAAATGTTTGAAATGTTAAAAAATATTTGCGGAGAGAGAATAAAAGATGATTTATTTTCAGATCGCAAACATTTCTCATATGGCTATTCAAAATTGAATTAAGTTGCGGGAAAAAGCTGTTTAACTCGCTTCAATTCATTCAATTTGATGCAAACTCCACAGGTCTTTTAAACATTCAAAACAAAATTAGATTTATCTCATTGAAACGTGCGAATGTTACATTCAACTTTGGTCAGAATTTTTATCAGCTTTAAAAAAAGAGCCGCTGAGAGGGAGGGGGTGTTCAAAACGCAAAGAGACAGAACCTTGTTTGTGGATTTCTTGGGTGGAGTTCGGAAAGTATGAAATGTTCCTAACATCATTGGAATGTGGTCGAATCATTAAGGCACCATTTTAAAGCGGGAATTTTGCCTCTGAGCAACGGTTTCCTTCCGACTCGAGAGGGTCTATCTTTACTTTTTCATTGAAAAAATGTTCAGTTTCATTTATAGTTCTTCACGGAGAATGAATCGACGACCTTATTCAGCTGCACGTGTACAATAAATTCCTTTAGACGTGAATTCAAAGAAATTCGAAACTATTTCCCAACCGCCCACAGACTTTGTCTCACTGTTAAGGTGACTCCTTAGGGGCCTAGGAGTGCTGGTACATAATTCTTTGAAGTTTACATCACATATGGACAGAGAGGTTAAACAGGCTTTTAGCACGCCTGCCTTCATTGCTCAATCGTTTCAATTTAGGAGTTGGAAAAGTCATATTGAGGTTGTACAGGATGTTGGTGAGTCCTCTTCTGGACTACTTTATGCAGTTTCGGTCGCACAGCTGCAGGAGACATATTATTAAGCTGGCAAGTGTTAAGAAGAGGTTTACCAGGATGTTGCCTGGTATGGAAGGTTTGATTTATAAAGAAAGGTTGGATAGATTTGGTCTATTTTCGCTGGTGCTTCAGAGGTTGAGAAGCGACCTGATAGAAGTTTATAAAACAGTGAGATGTGGAGATAGTACCAATGGTAGTTGTCTTTTCACTAGGATGGGAGACTTCAAGACTAGGGGACAGTTGTAAGTTGAGAGGAGATAAACGTAAAAAAAAGATACGAGAGGTAAACTTTGCAATGACTGTGAATAAAACGATGGCAAGTTCCAGCAGAGAAACGGGTGGCAGAGAAACGGGTGACAATAAAGCAGGCATATAAGGACAAATGTGTTTCGTTTGCCAGTGAAATTCACCACTTCACAAAGTAGAGAACACTGAAGTGCAGCAGTGACGGCGATTATTTTGCTGGATATTCACCTTGCGAATGCTTTTTCTGCCGGTGTCCCTGAATGCATCACAAGTCGACAGGATGAAAGCTACAGCAAGATGTGTGGAGCCAGTGGTGTAATTGATACGGCATCTGACTTTGGTTTGGAAGATTGAAATGTTGTATCCTCCTTCGCTGCATTGAAGTTGACAGTTTTTGTACCCTTGCAAATTGACAGATGCTTCCGAAGAGGAACGTATGCCCAGCGCTGTTTTTGTCAGATTCCCAGCAGCTGAAGTGATTGGATCGCTGGGTTTTGGAAATTGAAAATTGAAATTGAAAGGTAAATGAGTAACATGAGTCTGGGGCTACTTCAGCTCACTGTCTATTTCATATCCCAGCTCATGGCAACGGTACCCATTGTCAGGAGAAACTGCCTGTGTTCCACATAAAGCTGCTTTTTGTCGGGGTACTTTGTGTACGGCAGGAGAAGCGGGTAGAACAATATGTGTATAATATCACAAAGACTGACACTGAGCCACACATTAAACAGTAAAGTTGATGTTGTTAACTTGCTCGCCCAGCTGGCTTGTTTTCTTTCAGACGTTTCATCACCATGCTAGGTAACATCATGAGTGAGACTTCCGATGAAGCGATTTTGTTCTATTCCACTTGGAATTTACACTGCCTGGTCCATTACGTGAGTTCTGTCATTTCCCGTTCTGTTCTGTATGGGTTGTATATGGGGTCCAATTCTATATATTTGCTGATTGCATTATGGATTGAGAACCATGCCTCTAGGAATTCCCATGTGTGTCTATGCTTGGTTTGGGCTACTATGGTTATGTTGTCCCAGTTAAACTGATGGCCTTCATTATCCGAGTGTACTGATATTAGGGAAAGTTCGAAATGTCATGTTGTATCAGTCGTTGCACGGTATTTTGTAAACTATATCCGTTCTGCATGTCGTGGGTATGGGGTCTTTAATCCTTGTGAGTGTTTGTCGTAGCATGGCTTTGGGCTTGTGTGCGACTGTAATTCCTAGTGGTCATAGGAGTTGTCAGTTCTGATATGTTCTTGATGTATGGCAGTGTAGCCAGTGTGTTAGGGCATAATGTGTCCTCTTCGTGTTGCTACTTCGTAGGCACCTGTGGATGAAATTGCAGGGATATCCGTTCAAAACGAAGAGGTGTTCTTCCTCTTTCTGCATAGTTCTGGGTCGTTGCAATGAGTGGTGGCTTTTTTTAAATAGTGTCCGAACACAGCTTAGTTTGTGGACCACTGACCTGAGCCAAATTAAAACTTTCCGAGCCCCTCGAGGTACTGAACCGAGTTGTGATGTGCAAAGGACAACACACAAAGGAGAGTCCTTGTGTGATTGATCCTATGTGATCTGTATACCAGGGTAAACAGTGAAGACTGGTCTTCAGCACTCACATTGAGCTTAGCTCCACTCGGCCTACAATCAACTCTCACAAACGACCATTGCCCTTCAATTTTTCTGACCTCCCCTCTATTCTTGTTTTAAACTGATTGCACGTCAGGCAGTTGCAGGTGGCGTTGCTGATGTGGAACTGTAACATGGAGTGAATCGATTTTGACTGGTCAATGACATAATTCTACTTCTAAAGCTCAGTCAATATTTCGTATTTATTACTGTAAATGATAACCTTTAGCAGGCAATGACTGTGAATGCACTGAATCGTAATCACTGGACTACCAGGAAAGATCTGTTTATGTCACTCAGGACACTGTCTGATTCGGCCTTGCATTCTCCCGTCTTTCTGCATGTGATGACACTCTGCTCTGTTTCGGTTTTGTTACGTCTGGTTTATAACACACAAGGTCTCCAGTTATCTATTACTTTGTCATTTCTAATAAATGAGACCCTCTTTCGACATCTACTCGACTGGCTCCATAGCTCAGTGGTTAGACTACTATTCTTGCAAACCTGCGGCCGTGAGCTCGAATTTTACTGAAGGAGCCCTTTAAAAATTGTCTGAAATTATGACAATATCATTTCCTCCACAGGCGAGAAATGTGTTTGAAATTTCACATTCCTGTTTGTCCTTCCACGTACTTGAGGAAGACCGTTCGGAATGTCAGGAAGCAGCTGACGTGAGCGAAGTTTGGCCGGAAGAGCGAGTTGAGGCAGTATAAACTGCACAGTGACAGATGAAAATCGCGGGAGGAACACAAACCCGGGGCAGCCGCCGAATGCTTCCTTTCGTTGCTGTAAACAGATTCTAGTTTTGAGGTCTGAAATGAGGCAATAGAGCCAAGTGAGTGAAATTCTGCTTTCTGGGGGTTGTTCTCTCCTAAAGCCTCTGGCACTCTTGTTGGAAGGTGTTCTTCTTTGTTTCCTTCTGTGTGTGAAAATGAGGTTCACTTTCCTGAGAGAGCATGAACACAGTTTTCCTATCTCAAACTTCAGTCTCATTGGTAGTGATGTGTGAGATTAAAATATTACACGGAAAATAACATTGAAATGAACACTTGAAACATGACAGCACAAAAGGCTAAAAGGCCAAGTGCTGGGAACTGGGATAATCGGCCTCTTTCCATGCTGCAAAAACTCAATGATGAGATCATTTTGCAGGACAGCTGATTACCAATGAAATAAAAGCCAGAAGCTGTGTTATTAAGAAATGATGCAAGTCTGCTTGTTCCCAGTTGATCTAGTGGTAAGGGTACAGTAGTTTCACCACTGTTGCCTGGACTCGAGCCCTACTCAGAGAGTGAGGATTTACTATCCTCACAATAACGGCAGCAAAGGCCGAGCAGTGCCTGGAGGGAATCCTTTTAATGTCTCGGATCAATGAATATCCTGGCCCCTTAAAGAAGGGAAGGTAGTTTAATTGTCTCTACTCAGTCGGACAGTTCACCCTTCATGTGTCTCTGATTCCCAGTTCTAACGATTCACAAAGTTGAGACGAGTGGATTGTTTTAAAAATTCTGTTTCCTTTCCATTCCAAGGAGCTGCAGTGATTGAATGGTTTGGGAAGTTAAAAGGTGCCAAATGGCAGTGTATGGTACTACTTCAGCTTCCACTCCTCTGATGACCCTCGGACACTGACTCCAATGTTCTCAGTAACATTTACTGATGTGAGGCAGTGATAACATTCCAGTTCCTGCAGATCAGATTCAAACCTGATCAGGGCATCAGAACAGTGAGAAAGATGAGCTTGGAATTTTAAAGAAGTTGCAAATTGCGCTTCAGCCACAGAGACAGGGAGAGTGACGTCATAAACCCATGGCGTCATTCCCGTGCAGAAAGAAGCCGTTCAGCCCATCGAATCCACGGCGACTCTCTGTCGCTTGCATCTCTCTGAGGTTATTCACAATCGGTGATATCTGTTCTAATAATGGTCAAATGTGTCTGTGCCGTGATGCTGTCTCCAACATGATTATCCTCTTGTTATTCATGTCTGAAACAGTGTGTGCAATTCCTGCAGGTCTTGGAAAAAAACTGGCAGTAATAAGTCTCAACTGCCCAAGCTTTGTCACAACTTAGAGAAGACGAAAGGTGAACAAAAGAAAACTGCTGAGATCTTGACCAGTGTGTCACCTCACCTGTGTACCAATATGAAGGATTTATTTCAGACACATGACCTTGCAGCAAATCACACTTGTAAGGAGTAGCAGAGAATGGTGTTGATCAATCGACCTTGGGGTTATGGGCCCAGCACACTCCTGCTGCGCCATTCT
The DNA here is from genome assembly GCF_021869965.1 of Rhincodon typus. Taxonomy (NCBI): domain Eukaryota; kingdom Metazoa; phylum Chordata; class Chondrichthyes; order Orectolobiformes; family Rhincodontidae; genus Rhincodon; species Rhincodon typus. Next base: position 84,283,587 of record NC_063339.1, read on the forward strand.
GTTTCATAGTATGGTGCGCCTTTTAGGCTTTTCATTTGGCGTGTGGCATGTACCTTCAAGAATGATTTTTTTTTTAAAAAATCATTGTTGTTGTGTAATACCCTCTTGCACAGATGTGTCTCGCCTGTGTAAATATAACCTTTGTCTAATGCCCCACATTCTGTTACTCCCACATTCAGATTTCACTCAGAATCACAAAAGTTGTCACAACGCAGATGGAGGCCATGCAGCCCTTATCTGTGCCGCTCTCCACAATGACCAAATACGTGTCATTTCATGTAATTCTCTTGCCTTCTCTGTGTAACTCTGCCCATTGTTATTTGTGACATAGCCATCAAATTTCCTTTTGTGTTGATTGAATCTGCGTCTTTAGTACTGTTAGAGAGCGTTTTAGTGACGCTGCCACGCTCTGTTCAAAATTTCAGCTTTCTGTTCTCCAAAGAGAGCTTTCCCAACTTTACCATCTAACTTCATTCCGGACATTCTTCATACACAGCACCATTCACGTGAATCCGTTCAACGCTGTTTCCAATCACTTCGCATTCCCGCTTCCGCAAGTTACACGCCATGAACTGAGCAATAACGCAACTGGAATTTTCACCCTGAGTCAGATTGCGTGGGCAAACAACCTGAAGCACTTGTTTTGGATTTGAACAAACATTCTCTTTGGCCGTGTTCACTGCAATGGTACTTCTGCCTCATCCCCACTTCAGGCAACCCGACCTCATTTAAAAAAGCTGGTTTTTCGGAAAGCTCTTTGGGCATTGTGGCAAAAGGAATTCAAGGAAGGTGGGCTTTATCAGAAGTTGAACCCGGAACACTTCGCTTGTCATCATTATACAATAGCCTAAGCAAGAATCATACCCCTAAAACAACAAGCCACACACATTTGCTGGAAAATAGGGCCATGATGGACTAGTGGTACTTTTGTTGGCGTGTGAATCCAGAGATGCAGAGAACGTTCGAGGGACCCGGGTTCGAAACCCCGGCAGATGGTGGAATTCGAATAGAATAAATATCTAGAACTAAGAATCTATTGATGACTGTGAATCGATTGTTGGAGAAATCACATCTGGTTCACTAATGCCCTTTCGGAAAGGAAACTGCTATCTTTTCCTGGTCTGGCATACCTGTGACTCCAGACCCACAGGCAATATGCTTGACCATGTGTCAAATGTAATAAATGCTGGCCTAGCCAACGACGCCGTTATCCCATGAATGAATATGCTATGAATGAATTTGAAAAATAATACTCACCACATAGATCCTGAGGGATCTCAGGCTGAACTCGATCTCAAACAAAATCAGACCACCTCAGTGAAGAATGGAGCAAGATACAGAGCTCCAGGGATCGCCTGTAATTCGAACACGAGAGCTGTTCCTATTTAATCCATCCACATGGCACAGAACTATATCCGGAGACCAATGAACTAGCAACAGCTCAGATCCGTTAACACTGAAGCAGCACTGAGTTTTAACAACAGCTTCCCATTCTGAACCCCCGCTCCAAGGAGGCACTGTCAGCACTATTTCCCCGGGGCCACGCTGTCTCCATTGACGGCTGGAGTAAACAATCCTTCACTGGCAGGCCGTGCTGGAGGAGAACAACACGAATGCGCTTTTCAGCTCCCTGCCAAACATGGACTTGCAGGATAGGGGAGGGGTGTGGTGTGAGTGGGAGGTATGGAAAGTGTGGAAGGCTGTGCAAAAGGGAGATTGTATATGCAGAGGAACTAACATTCTGTTGGGAACCTTGTCCAAATTACCACGTCTGACGCAGCGTGAAAAATTCAGAGTTGTTGGGAAAGATAGAATCTCTCCCAATCATGGGGATCTGTGTCTGTGTCGTTCTTAATGTCACAGGAAGGGTGCAGCTGTCTCATTCAGCATGGGGTGCTACTGAAGGAAGCCCTGTCTCTCAGACACACTGCACCTGATGTGTATAAATTTCAGCACATTTTCCCCAGCTCACAGAATCGATTTTATTATTCAAATAATCCCAGAGCAACAGAGAACGGGGCAAGGCAATTCATCTTGACAGCTCCTGTAGAGAAGTGGAATGTGTGAGAGCGGACAATCTTTACGAGTGCATAGTTTCAGCATTTACAACCTTGGCCCGTGTGGCAATAAAATCAGTTTGAGAGATTGATTCAAATACAGATGGCAGGAAACAGGTGAGACAGTTTATCGTGTGCCTGAAAGCCAGTAAATCCTACCTGTGTCCTTCCTAACGTCTTCATATCCCAGTAAATCAAGTCCGTGTCTTTTATAATGTTTTTATATCCAGGTAAATGCGATCCATGTTTGTTCTAATACCTTATATCCCAGTAAACCCTGACTTGTGAAAGGATGCTGGGCCGCTCAACCCAAATTCAATGCATCAATTCTCTCCCCTGCCCTGTGCAATTTCATTAGTGCTGCAGGAAGGGTCTTTGCAACTCCAGCAGTCCCATCTGCATCGGTTGGCTTTGTGTCTCCCTCAGCTTCCTGCTTCCTGCGAACACTTCAATTCGGAACAAACATGTCAATGTATTTTCATTCCACACAGACACAAGTTGCAAATATCAAGCCCGCCTCGCCATTCACTGAGATCATGAATGACCTTTTGCTTCGACATCATGTTTCTGCACTATCCCCTGAGCTCTTGATGATTTTAATCTGTAGCAATCTATCAATGTCAGTCTTTTACAGACTCAATACACACATTCTTAACCTCTGGAGCCACGAATTGCAAAGATTCTCGCCATTCTGACTTCCCTCATGTCAGTCCACTCTTTACTAAGTATGCCTATTGCGTGTCTGGAGCTCTCTAGCGCTACTTGTTTTCTGCTTTTCGTGTAGTCTATTGTATGGCGTTGCAATCGTATAGTTGTTGGATTTTGCGTTATGATCGCAGTAGCCTTTGTAATCACTGTTGTTCCATTTTATTTTCCCTCTTAGCGTGTTTTAAAGGAACACAGTAAGGGATCAATTAATATCGCAAGAAGACACACAGAAAGAGGCGTGTGAAATGCGAGATTGTGAAATCAAAACTCATCCTGAGCGGCTTTTATCAAAATGGAACATTATTTCTTGGAACGTCATGCTCCGGAAAATGCACAGAGCGATGTTAAACGAAACGGACTTCGTTTGAAAAGGCCAGTTTTATGGCGTTCTGCATTGATCAGCTCATTTGTGAGTTTTGCCTCATTTTACGATTTTGGAGTCGTCTGCCCTGATCACGATTAACAAATGTCCAGGAAAGGGGCGGTCCCAGTACTGACTCCTGATTTCTTGTCTTCAGTTTTGCCAAATCTCCGAGCAGCTTTCTGAAAACGCAGCTCCGCTAAATGAGATCGGACTACGTGAAGTAGGGATGGGGCAGCGCTACCAGCGCAGGGAACACGGCAAGGGAATCACTCAAAGGGAAAACAAATGTTTCAGAATGCACGCAATCCGACTCTGATATTTCATGAATGTTGTGATTCTGCGTGAAATCCGAGTTCGAACAGAATGTGGGAAGTTACACAAAGGTTATGTTTACACAGCCGGGTAAATGTTACAGAACATCAGTGGTGGTCTTTTGACATCATCCTCGAATGCACGTGTCACATGCCAGATGAAACGCCCAATACTTGTCTGAAAGCCCGGTACTCTATGCTAGCAGAATGGTGCAGTGTGAGCATGCTGCGCCCGTTAGGTTAAAAATCACTAGATCGAAACCACTCTGTAAATCTTAGGAGCTCCATTTTGCGGTGTGCATGTATTGATCGCTGCGAGTGTCCTTACGGCACAGAGGTGCAGTAGGCTACATTTTGATCCACTTCCCGTAACTCCATGTGTCAGAAATAATTGTCTCATATTGATACACATCAGCTGCAGTGTGTTCCATGCGCAGGACGCCCTGCAGGAATTGCCCACGCTGTTTCGGACAGCAGCGTCCTCCCGGTGAAATGAGAAGTCATGAACGACAAGAGGGTCAGTATGCCAGAGACAGCATCACGGCACAGGCGCAGTTCATCATTATTAGGACTGATGTCAACGATTGTAAATATCTCAGAGAGATACAAGTGACAGACAGTCCCCATGGACTCGATGGGCTGAACGACTTCGTCCTGCACGGGAATGCCGTCATGGGTTTATGACGTCACTCTCCCTGACTCTGTGACGTGGAGATGCCGGTGAAAAGTGTCACTTCACCTGATGGAGGAGCAGCGCTGTGAAAGCGTGAGATTTCACATAAGCCTGTTGGACGATAACCTGGTGTCATGTGACTTCTGATTTTGTTCACTGCCTCTGTGACAGAACAGGCGAGTGAGAAAAAAATGGCTCATTTTTAACCCTCCCTTCCGCGTTGAACTGTCTGCAGCTCCGCAGCTCAGGGACGTTGGGGATGACTCTCAGTGAGCGAGTGTTTCACTTGGATTCTCTTATTCTGGGACTGTTGGTGTCAGATATTAAGCTCTGCCCAGTCATTACAAAGAAACCGACGTCCGCGTCGCAAAAGACTTTCTACAAGATTGCTGTGTGAAGTCGAATCCTGAAAACCAAACAGTCTGCACAAAAAGATTCCGTATTAAGTTTCTAAAAGGAATAGTCACCAGTTTCGACTTCTCTCTTTTCTAGCAGCTCTGCATCCTTCTCTCTGTCTCCGATTAATGTCATTTGATGAAAGTTCCTAATCGTCGTTTATAATTTCCTGACATCAGATTCTGCCTCTTCTGCTTCTTCACCCTTCCAGTGTTCAAGTAGGAGCTGCAAAACTTATAGCATCCCCAAGCACTGCCTGCCCGTGGAGGGAAATGGTTTGATCCATCTGCCATTGAAGACAGCCCGGTGCTCGGGGAAAGGAGCAAATAGCATCAGCCCGGGAGCAGGGGCAGAATGAGAAAAAGCTGTTCATTGTTGCTTTCACTACTCGAACTGAGACGTTTTAAATGTAAGCAGCCTGTTCAAAGATGTTATTACACACCTCTGGAGCAGAAAGAACTTGAAACCGGTCTCCAACATCCAAAGATCACTGTATGAGGGTCAACTAGATTACAACAGAAAGCTGATGCTCGATGAGACTGTTCGTTGGCGTAGAGGTGTGTGGGTCGTTGATGAGGCTGTGAGAGGTCCTGCGTTCAAATCCCGCTTGAACCCTTGTTATCTGTAGCTGTGTCCTCTCTTCGCTGTTTGATGCCTTCTTGCGAAAATCTTTGGGAGTGTGTGAACGTGGTTCATTATGAAATCTAAGATTGTCTGAGATCCCAAAGTGTCTTTGCAGTGAAAATCTCACATTCGGGGAAGACGGAATCGAACTGTTACTCACCCTGGTCTTTGGAAAGAATTTCTCACTATCAGCTCAATCAAACTGCCCAAGCCCACCCATAACATGAAAAACAGCGCGAAATTTGTTAGTTGGGAGGCGAAACTTGGGAAGGAACCAAAATAAAGAAAACCCAGTCTCCAGCTTCGGGAATCTTTCAAAGGTCTTTGTATACCAGACCCGGGGGAGAGTGACGGGTGAACGGTCTGAATAAGCAGAGCCAGTCAAGACATCTTCCCCATCTTTATGACGCTGGAGCATTGACTCTGATGTTCTCGGTGTCATTACCTGATCTAAGACGTTGAAATAATCAGGATTCTTTGAAAAGATCAGGAATTCAAACAGGATCTCTGTGGCAGTGCAATCAGATACTTGGGAACAGACAAAAAGTGGAAAGGCTCAAAGAGAGATGGCCCGGGGTTCCGGAGAGTTGTTTCCCTGTGAAACGGATGTCTCTGTAGGGGGTGGGATCAGACTGTTTCCACATTTCCACAATAACTGTCACAAACTCTATTTTTTAAGAGGAAAATTAGCAAAGGACAATTGTTTTTCTTGTAAAATGACAATCAATCTGAAACTCATGGAATCATATCTTAGAGACAATGTCCCAGATTCACCTTCCTTATCCATAGATATGTCCTGTTCCACCTTCATGACAGACCCAGCATAGGGGGCAGTACAATGTAACATATTCGAGGAAATTAAATTCGAGTTGTCAACATGGCATCCTGGTCCTATTCAGTCTCAGGGCATCCGCTTTAACGTGGACAAGGAAACCACCCGATGATTCCCGCCTACTGTTCTCTCTCAATTGATGAAACAGCACTTGGATGGAATACTGAGGCTGGAAAGAATGAACTCTGCATTGGCGATTTCCATGTCCTTCACTAAGAGTGGCTCGGCAGCAGCTGGTCAGGTCCCAAATCATAGTTGTTCGATTGGTCCTGCAGGTGGTGAGAGAACCAAGAAGAGGGAAAACATGCTTGATATCATCCTCACCAATCTGTCCTCAGCAGACATATCTGTCCATAACAGTAACGGCAGGAGGTGACCATAATATAACTCTTGAAGGGACGATGTCTCGCCTTCACATTGTGCATGTCATCCGTTGCGTTGGATGGCACTGTCACTGTGCTAAATGGCACAGACTGCAAACAGATCTAGAACTCAGCTTAGGCATCCATGTGGGGGTGTGGGCGATCAAAAGCAGCAGAATGGGACTTCAAAGAAGCCGCAGTTGTTGCTTGTCGCTGATAGAAGATAATTGGAGTGTGTGGGTTTCGAAGATCGATCGTCTAGTGCTTGTGGTTTTGATTTAAACCGAGAGCTCCGTAGGTTTCTCACAAATTATGTACAGGTGTACGTTCGGTACTTTTTTCATACTGCGTTTGAAAGAATATTGTTTTCAGACTCCTGGGCCTGAATGTGCTGGATATCCGCAGAATGTTCAATGATTGGAGAATATTTTCTAACAGCTAATTGACGAGTCGGAAATGTGTGACCAGGAAACAGTAAAAATTTCTCACAAGATATAATGGTGAACAACTGCAAAAACAAAGTTGCTGTAAAAACTCAGCAGGTGTGGCAGCATCCGTGAAGGCAAAAAACAGAGTAAAGTTTCGGGCCCGGACACGAAATGTTAACTCTGTTTTTTTTATTCTTTCACAGATGCTGCCAGACCTGCTGAGCTTTTCCAGCAATTTTGCTTTTGTTCCTGATTTACAGCCTCCACAGTTCTTTCTGTTTTTCCTTTTGGTTAACAGTTGAAAGTGCTGACTAAATGCAATACAGAGACTGAAGTAAAACAATCAGTAGGATCCAGGAAACCAGGTATCAGCCAGTTCAGACTTCATATTGCAACTACCAAAATGACAATTTTCCTCTATCAGTTTTACTGTTCCAAAATAAAGGGTGGGGCATTCATCAAGGAGACATAGGGACAATCTTTGCTGTAATCGGGCTGTGATTTCATGTGAACTTCTTTGCTTTAGGCATTGGTCGGGTGATCAAGCAATGAGATTATAATTCAAAGCAGGGGGGCGCGGGGCTGTTCTATTTAAATGGTTCTAATATTGTGTCTCATCATTTCGGACTTTAATCTACTGCCCACAGTAATCATTGTCTTGCTTGATGGGTGCTGAACTTGAAGTGAGAAGAAAGGAGGATGCCTCGAGCTTGTTTAATTTGGAGATTTTGTATCGCATTAAATGATTTCGGTTGGCCATCCAAATGTTTCCCGACACAGGACAGTCTGACCCTCAGTGAGGTTTCTTTAATAAACTCTCCCCGAGGCGTCCAGCTGCACCATGACGTCATATGACATGATCGGCGATGGCCTTCAAATATTGTGACGCAATGATGATGCTGACTCCTTGAACATGAATATGAAATAATCGTGGGTCACGTGGGACTGAATCATTCAATTAAATATAATTACATCTCCAGGTATTTGTATTTCTACATTAAAATCTCAGACACTTCCGTGTCTGGCCTTAAATTAAGCTACTCTTGGGATTCTATATTTGTAATAATGATAATCATGTGGGTTTTCTTCGTGAAATTGGAGAAATGTTTATTCTTGGCGGCTGAATTTAATGAAGAATATCCAAAGGATGGTCTAGAATCTCGTCAGTTGTTTCTTCTCTCTCAGATCATTTCTCTCTCGTTGCATTTGAAAAAGTGTCCAGAATAAGTTCTGGATTCACCCTGTGACATATCTTCCCGGTGTCCTGCAAATTCGGAGCATGATGTACAAGGGAAAAAGATAGAGGAGGAGGAAAGAAAAGTGAGGACAATGAAGTAGAGAACAGCCGAATGGAGGAAACAGAGGGACAAATAGACAACCAGAGAGAGAAAGAAGAGGAACGAAGAGAGACAGAAGCGTTGTGGTGATTTAACAGAGAATGAACACCACCGCTTGACCTCCATTGCCAATTATAGTTGAAAATCATTATGTTGCGATCACTCCCCTTAATGCTCCACAGCAGCAGTGCACGTGTGAGCTTGTAGTGTAAAGTTTGCCCATCTGTTTCCAGATCAGACTGTCACGTGTTTAAATCACGTCCTGCGCACGCTGTTCACATGCAAATAAGTTCCCTGAAACCCTATATTACGATGGAGGTTGTTGGTGATGATGCATGTTGATCAAAATCTTCTTTCCTGTTGTTTTAGATTGCTCTCAAAGATTCCCTCTCAGTTTTACATGGGAACAATGGTTCAAGTATGTGTTGTGCATTGTTTGGGTAAATTCTCGGCTTCCCCAGTGCGAGAAGTAAAACATAAACTGTTCATCATGGGGTTAAAACACACCCGCCTCCCTCTGGGTAGCCGATTCGTTCAGTTGGTGATAGCGCGGTGTTAATATCATTATCCTGATATTTTACCACTTAACCTGTAAACACCCAAATTCATGATTCAATCTATCAGGAGATTCCAGCTCCTCTTCTGTTATAACAGAGTGAAAGTGAGTTCAGAAAGAAATGTTTCCAGAAAGCAGCAATGCCTTTCCTCTCGTTGGACACAGTTACAGTGATCTTTATTCAACAGCAGGTGCAGAAACCATAATGTCAGAGCCCCTCTCCACGTTCACAGTGAGCCTAAATTTTATAGACTGTGTCGAGTGCAGGGAGACAGAATCAGAAGATGTTCTTGAGATTCTTTGCCGCTTTGGATCCCAAGAGCAAAGTGAAATGTACGTCACACTGAGAAAGTTCCAGCTGGTTCACAGCGGGGCGCGCAGATTTAGCAATTGCTCGTTGGTTTAGGGGCATGATTCTCGCTTTGGGAAGTGTAGATTGTGGATATGCGAGAGGTCCTGCATTCAATTCCCGGACAAATCCTGCTCGCTGGTTTTCGGTTTTGCCAAATCGCCCAACAGCTTTCCGAAAAAGAAGCTGTGTTCAGTAAGGTCGGACTTCCTGAAGGAGGGATGAGACAGAGGTGCCATTGCAGTCATCAGGGCAAAGCAAAACACAAAACATGCCTCATGATGTTTGCCCATGTCATCCGACGTCGAATGAAACCTTCATAAAAAGCCAGTGAAGTTGAAGCGCATTAGTTGCAGTGTGTTCGATGCACAGGGTGCCCTTCAATAATTCCGCACGCTGTTTCAGGCAGCAGCATCTTTCATGTGATGTGGGGAGTTGTGAACAACAAGAGGACCATGACAGTAATAAATTGAATCAAATCAACTCAAAGATCAGCCCATCGAAGACAGCATCACAACACAGACACCAATATTAGGACGGATATCACCATTCCTGAAAAAAAGGACATAGAGGTCCAAGCGATAAGGAGTCGCAGTGGGCTCGATGAACTTAACGGCTTCCTTCTGCACGGACATGACGCCATGAGTGAGAGTTTCACTCGGATTCTCTTAATCTGAGACTGTTACTGTCAGATATTAACTGTTGCCCAGCCACAACAAACAAACTGATCCCGCATTGAAAAAGTCTTTCTGCAGGATTGTTGTATGAAGACGAATGCTGAACACCAAACAGGCTGCACAAACAGAACTCATGTTGATTTACCTGACGGAAGAGTCTCCAGTGTCCATTTCTCTCTTTCCCAGCAACTGGGCATCTTTCTTTGTCTCTGTCTTGGAAAATAGACATTTGGAGGAAGTTCGCAACCAAAGTTGCTAATTTCCAGCTCATGCGAACAAAGCAAGTGTTTGAGAGATCAGAAGAGCGCATGCGTGCTTCCCTCCCCCAGCACTGCTTGCAAGTGGAAGAAAATGGTTTCATAATCCACCAGTGGAGAGTGCTCAGTCCCAGGGCAAGGGACGAACAATACTGTCTCGAGAGCAGTGACACAGAATGAGAAGATGTTCTTGAAAATGAATTCTGCTTCACACCTGGTTCCACGCGAGAAATGCAAGGGTTTTACTGGCTCGTTGGTCGAGAAGTATGATTCTTGCTTGGGGATTTGTATTCAATTAGCACGTGAGTGGCCCTGGATTCAAATGCCAGGCAAGCTCTTAGTTGTGTCAGGTCTCTTGATCAGCTTTTCGAAAAAAGAGCTGTACCTCATGAAGTCGGAATTCTTGAAACAGGATTGAGCTTCGGCAGCAGAAGTGTCATTGTAGCAAACGTGGCGCGTGTTGAAAATGAAAACAAGGGTTTCAGGATGTTGACCCACGCAATCTGACATGAAATAAATCCTCCACCTGGATTATCACAAAGATTTGGGCGGGAAACCTCAGGCAGCAGAGACGCTATTTGATTGTAGACAGCGCTGAAAAAGTGCACGTGAAAGGTGCCGCGTATGTGGAATGTCAGCGATGAAAATATGCTGGAAGGTTGAAAGCTTGTCTGATTGAAGTTTTCCAAGTCATGAAGGGTCTACACAGAATCAATAAGGAGAAAATGTTTCCATGCATGGGAGAATAGAGAGTGATTAGGCAGACGTTCATTTGAAAAAGCAAAAGTGACTTCAGGTAAAATGTCTTCATACAGGGAGTGGTTCGAGTCTATAATCACTGTAATCACTGATTGCGACAAAGAGTGAGGTTCAATCGTGTTATTGAAAAACGAATTCGATGGTTATGTTAAAAAAAGAAACATGCAGAGTGACAGGAAGTAGCCAAGAGAATGACCCATTTCTTTATTGTGGAGAACCGGCAGAGCTGAGGTGGGCTGCATGGCCTCCATCTGCACTGTGATAAATTTGTGATTCTCAGTGAAATCAGTGTTTGACCAGCAGAATGTGGGAAGTTAGACAAAGGTGATATTGACACAGCGTGACACATTGCACGACAAAATATTACATAACATGTACATGTCACAGGGAGGACGGCGCTGTCTGAATCGATGTGGGGAAATACTGCAGGGTATTCTGTGGATCAGACACAATGTACTTTACCATTTAGGTCATGCCACAGTGAGAGAGCCAGAGAAGGCCAATCGGTTCATCATACCTGTGACAGTTTCGTTGGGGACAAAAGCTCTGTGAAATATATGATAGATTTGTGCGGGTTTGAAGTGTTTACTGGAAGCGGGAAGCTCAGGTGATATAGGGTAACAGGTGACGGCAGAACCAGTAAATACATTCTTCATAGCATTGGAAAACTCTGATTTATTGAATTCTGGTTGACGGGCAGCATGCTTTCACTGGACAACGCTGTTACAGAAGGTGGTGTGTCACTGCCTCACAACGTCATGCTGTATCGGGGCAAATATTTAGCTATTCATCAGAGTTACACAGCCGGAAATTCATTTTTTTCCAAACCGATGGAAGTCTTTATGTAATAGGGATTATTTACAAAAACCTTTCACATAAATAAGTACGCTCCATCTCAGTGTGTTGCATACATCGTTACCGCTTTGTCTGTCATTGTGCGTGCCGTGAGGTACATTGCACCTTCTGCATGTCATTTACCTGACCCCTGGGATTGTGAAACCAGAGTCAGGCTGAAAAGACGCGTGCTCATCTTCAAAACCGATGGAAAACTGACAAAGACACACGGGAGGGTTTTTTCTTTGTGTATTCTGGATTATTTCCTTAAATCTCTGCTGTTGCGTCTGCACTGAACAATTTCTTAACTTAATCTTTCACTTCGTTTCAGCCATCCCTCACTTCAAACGCTATCATTGTCTTTATTTAGGTATAAAGCGCTCGTCTTAGATTCAAATTGCCCTCCCTCATAATAAACATGATACTCAGTCACACTGTGGTCACTGCAATGTAGAGGTTCCTACACTCTGATGTCGTCGATCAGTCTTGTTTCATTGTCCTCTTTGCTTGTAGAAAGTACTGTTGCAATGAAGTAATACTTTATCATGATGAAGGAGCAGCACTCGAAAGCTTGTCATTTTATATAAACCCACTGGACTGTAACCCGGTGTCGCGAGACTTCTGATTGTGTCTACAACAGTCCAACACCAGCACTTCCACATCGTAATCACGAATGGGATTGTTTGAAGAAGTCGGAAAAGTAAGATAAAGTGTCAAATTACGTGATGTTAAAACATAGAGCGGGATGGTGATGAAAGAACAGCTATTGATCGTGTTCAGACAAATTTGAATATCATTGTGCACGATTCAGGAAATGTTACCATCCACAGACAAACGACAGCGAAGGAACGTAACGGTTGGGACAACCTTTATTGAGAACAACAACAACAACCTTTTGAGATTGTCTGTCAATTCGCTTTTTTCTGGTTTCAGATTTCCAGCATCACTAGTTCTTTGTTACATGTTAGCTTGATTATCGTTTGGGATAAAATAGATTACCTTACAACGCCTTTTCTGCTTCTAAAAAGTCGTCAGCAGTGCTGTGGTCCTAAAAGCCTCACAAAGAACGGAACAAACTCCCTGACCAGGAGTCGAACACGGGTCGTGGCGCTAAGAGCGCCAAATCGTAACCACTGGACAACCAGGGAAAGCGTTTTGTGCTTTGCCACCTTTTCTCAAAGACAGAGCTTTCGCCTTTTCATTCTCGTGCTATTTTGGCTGCAGATCAGTTTCTCCCCATCTTCGAGTTTTTATGTGTGAAAAAAGACCATTCGGCCACCTTGTCGGTGCATGTCTTCAGGCATCCATCTATTCTCGTCCCAGTTTCCAGAGTTTCTCCCACCGCCACTGGTGTCCTTAATTTTAGAGTGCAAATTTCAATGAGATTATCCCTGTAATCAACGAATGGGACTGAAGTTTGAGATGATAAAACTCTATTAAAGCCCCTTGAAGTAATCATTCTCATGTTCAGCCACAGAGGGAGATACACAGAAAGATTCTCCGAGAGTGACAGAGGCCTCAGGATTATTTGCATTGCGACTCCCTCATGTCCACGCTCTGTCGCCGTACACGCGGTTCCCTAGCAAAAGGCAGCTTGATGTGGAACACAAGCAGTTTCTCTGACGATGGGAGCCGTTTCCATGAGCTGAGATATGAAGTGGACAGTGAGTTGAAATAGTCCCACACTGATGTTGCTCATGGGCAACTTTCAATTTCCAAATCCCAGCGATCCAATCACTTCAGCTGCTCGGAATCCAACAAAAACAGCGCTGGGCACACATTCCTCTTCGGAAGTATCTGTCAATTTGCAAATGTAGGAAAGCTGTCAACTTCATTCCAGAGAGGGAAGATACAACATTTCAATCTTCCAAGCCAAAGTGAGATGCAGTATCAATTTCACCACTGCTCCACACGTATTTCTACATCTTTCATCCTGTCGACTTGTGATGTTAACAGGGATATCAGCTGAAAAAGCATTCACAAGGTGAATAACCAGCAAAAATAACGGCCGTCACTGCTTCACTTCAATGTTTTCCACTTTTTGAAACGGTGAATTTCACTGGCAAACGAAACACATTTGTCCTCCCATGCCTGTTTCACTGTCACCCGTTTCTCTACCACATGTTTCTCTTCTGGAACTTGCAATCGTTTTATTCACAGTCATTGCGAAGTTCTGCCTCTCGTATATTTATTTTTAAAATTACCTCCTCGCAAATTAAAAATGTCCCTTGGTCTTGAAATCTCCTATCCCAGGAAAAAGACTAATACCATTAGTACTATCTACACGTCTCATTATTTAATAAACATCTATCAGGTCGCCTCTCCTAAGCGCCAGTGAAAAATACCCATGTCTATCCAACCTTTCTTTATCACTCAAACCTTCCATACCAGGCAACATCCTGGTAAACCTCTTCTAACACTCGCCAGCTTCATTATATGCCCCCTACAACTGTGCGACCGAAACTGTACACTGTATTCCAGAAGAGGCCTCATCAACGACCTGTACAACCTCAACATGACTTCCCAACTCCTAAATTCGAACGACTGAGCAATGAAGGCAAGCGTGCCAAAAGCCTGTTTAACCATTCTGTCTATACGTGATGTAAACTTCAAAGAATTATGTACCTGCACCCCTAGGTCCCTGAGGAGGCGCATTAACAGTGAGACAAAGTCTGTGGGCGTGTGGGAAATAGTTTAGAATTTCTTTGACTTCACGTGTAAAGAAATTTATTGTACACATGCAGCTGATCAAGATTAGCAGTTCATTCTCCGTGGAGCATCATAAATGAAGCTGAACATTTTTAAATAAAACAGTAAAGTTAGACCCTTTCGAGTCGGAAGGGAACCGTCGCTGAGAGACGCAATTCCCGCTTAAAACTGGTGCCTTAAAGATTTGAGCACATTCCGATGAAGTTAGGTACATTTCATACTTTCTGAACTCCATCCAAGAAATCCACAAAAAGAGTCTGCCTTTTTGCATATTTAACCCTTCCTTCTTCTCAGCAGCTCTTTTTTTAAGCTGATAAAAATTCTGACCAAAGTTGAATGTAACATTTGCACGGTTGAATGAGATAAATCTGATTTCTTTTTGATTATTTCAATGAACTGTGTGAGTTTGCAGCAAACTGAATAAATAGGAATGAGTTAAATAGCTTTTTCCCGCAATTTCACAGTGCAGTCAGCCATGTGAAAAACGTCTTCAAGTTGGAAAAAAAACACTTTTATCATCTTCCCGCAGATGTTTCTTTGCATTTTGAATCCTTGCAGGATGTTCGTCGATCATTGAGTCATTTCCCAATTCACAGAAACTGGTATTTTCCCATAAACTCAAAGTTGCCTTTCCTCGTTACCCTCTCGAGCTACAACAAGCTAAAAATGTTCCAGGTGAGGCGCAAACTCACAACCTCGGAATTGCACACACTTCTATAATGATATATAAGTACCACGCGCTGACCGATTGCGCCACTGGAGCGGCATGTTTGGCACTGCCTCCATATTTCTGGTTATACCTTAACAGTTGGCAAACTGCCTGTGACTGGGATTATATCATCGTCTTCACTGGTGGTTCCGAAGTTGTTCAGGGAACTTGCTGAATTATACAATGCTAAATTGCATTGATCATTGAAATGTACATTTTCAACATTTTCCTCCATTGTCCCCTGAGCCCTTGATGATTTTACTCTGTAGAAATCTGTCAATCGCATTCTTGAACAGACTCAATAACTGACCTCCACAGTCTCTAGGGCACCAAATTCCAAAGCTTCACCTCACTCTGAGTTCTCTCACCTCAGTCTGCTGTTTGGGAAGAGTTCCTGTTGCGGGAATTTAACTTCACCGTGTATCTGATGCTGCTCCCGGTATGACCTCTGGCACTGCACTCATTCCCCTTTTTGCACATGCTCACGTGTTGCCCTGATCGTTTCATCAGGCTCAGGAAAAGAACACAGACCAATGTCCAGCAAGATAAATTTTATTGGTAAAAAGCAGTTCATGAGCCTTTCTGTGCAGTTTAGTTTCTTTGCGAGTTTTGCATCATTTAGTATTTTGAAACTGTGCACTTTGTACACAAGTGTGGTTCATCAATATCTGTCCAGAGGGGAGGTTGGTGCCAACACTGACTCCTGGGAACAGCACTGCGCACTCTCCTCTAGACTGGAAAACAATTCCTCTCAGGAAGTATTACATCCCTGCTGTCACAAGGCTTTTGTGGCATCGTGCAAATTCTTCACAGAATTTGATTCAGCGATACTTCACCAACTTCCTTTGAAAAGTTCACACAGACGACAGGACCCACACTACATCCATTGTCATCAACATTTACCATTACTTTATTCAAGGACACATTCCAAGACATTCATGACGACTGAATGCATAAGAATGGAACACAAAGGTAAATTGAATTTCACGATAAAAGTTATTAAATAAGAAGAGACCAGAACTGGATTTAGAATATCAGATGATCATGTGCAGCACCGCAGCCAAAACTCTGTTCCGGTAAGTGAGAAATCTACCCCTGAATCATTAATATTCACATGGCCACGTGTTCCATGTATCCAGTTGGAAACCTGTGTGAAGAAGCATACAGTCTGATAGAGCGCAAGTGAGAATCCTTCACTGTCTGATCTAAAGTTGAAACAGGATCTGCCCATTGCAGCTGTGCGAGGTATGGGGTAAAAATGATGAACTTGATATTCAGTGTGGTTGATTCACCATTGTCTTTATCCGATAGCAACGTTTGAGAGGCATTTAGACAGACTCATGAGCAGCAGGAAATGGAGGAATACGTAACCATGGGCGGGCAACTGGGATTAGCTCAGAATTAGCTCGTCGGCAGAGATTTATGCTGTACTGTCAGATGTTCCCTGAAATTTTTGAAAACTCTCCACCTGAAACAACACTGATAGATACCAACATAGGAACAGGAAGAGGACATTCAACCCGTCCCTGCTGACTCGCCATTCTATAAATTCACGGCTGATTTAAAGTTTCAATGATTTATCCCACCCCATCTTCACAGCCCTCATTGGGAATCTGAAATGTATAGGTCTCTAAATATATTCAAGGTGACAAATCAAATGTATAAGTGGAACATTACTTTGGACTTCTCCGTCAAGTACGCAGGTTTGTCATATGAGCAGTCGCTTCTGGTCTAATTATTCTCTGAAAACTTGCATGAGAAAGTGACGAACTTCCTCTGATCAGCAGCAGGGATCCGAACAACAGGAACCGATGTTTAAGCAGTTTTCACAGAACATCACTGATTCATTTGGAAACTGAAGTAAAAGTCGACTGTGGTGGGACTTGAACCTACAACCGTCCAATCCCATTTCTTTCAGAGATTAACACGCTGCCTGCAACGACACAGAGATGCGCACCCGTGGCTTTTGAGTTGGATCGTTTTGCATATAAAGTTGGCCATGGCCCAGTGTGTTCACGACATTTATCAAACATCCGTCTCTCCGTCGGTGTAATGAGGACTCTTTGAAATATTGATCAGAATCTTGTGTCGAGTGTTCGTTTAAAATACTCATCAATAATCCCACTAGATAAACCTGTGCTTGTTGTCTATCGTTCTTTATTGTTCCTGTTTCTTTTCATTCGATGCAAATTCATAGTAAGGCAAGTTGTAAAGAATGATGGGAGGGAAAATCGTGTTCCCTTTCATTATCCCAATTTAATGTACATTTCAAAAAAGTTTAGGTTCTAATTCTTGATTTGGACACAACTGTAATATCAACTGTCCAGGAAACTCTAAACTGACAAGAATTGGATTCCAACTGCAATTTCCGTGGGTGGGGCAGATGCAACGACGAAATGCAAAACCAAGAACAAAAACAGAAGCTGCTGGAAAAGCTCAGAAGGTCTGGCAGTGCTGTTCCCAAGAGTCAGTATTGCGGCCAAAATCTGAAATTGCTGGAAACGCTCAGCAGATATAGCAGCATATGTGAAGAGTAATCAAAGTTCAGGTTTCGGGTCTGGTGACCCTTCCTCGGAGCTGATCGTAGCTCAGTTATTGTCGGTTTTTTTTTTAAGAAGGTAGGGTAATTGGAAGGTTTGAAGAGTAAGAAATAGGTGGGGGTAGAGCCCAAAAACAATTGGGCAGATAAAGGAGTAGGTAATGGTCTGACTGGCAGGGTGATAAGCTGTTAACGGAGACTGCTGTGGCGAACAATGGGTTGTGTGTAATGGTATTGGGAACAATTCTCTTCTGAACACATATTAATGAACAGCACTTGTTTACAGAGAGGACAATTTCAAAATCCTAAATGAGGCTAAACTGACAAATGAACTCAACAACACAGGAAGTACAGAAACTGGTCTTTTGCAACAAAACCCGTTTCACTGAACGTCACTTTCTGTCATTTTCCTGTGCCTGATATTTCAAGAATCACTGGTCTAAGTTAATAAAGCCTGGTTTGGGTGAGACTTGATCTCACAATTTTGGCAATTCACACCCCGCTCTCTGCGTGTCTTATTGCAATATTAATTGATTCCTTACAGTATTACTTTAGCATATGTTAAGCAGAAACATTGGGGACAACAGTCGTTGGTGTGATTTGGACTCGAGCCGAAGTTGATACTGCCACAACGCAAAGTAGAGGCCACTATACTGTCACAGCGCCACATCATGAGACGAGTGGAAGCAAGAAATAAGTGCAGTGCGAGAGGGTTTGTAAGGAGCACCACCAGACACTCAACAGGAATATTCATCGAACAGCAAATTGTGATGAAGGAACACAGAATGAGGAGAATCTTTGGAATTCGGAACCCCTGAGATTGTGAATGCTCAATGTTGAGTTGTTGAACGTTGGCATTCATTGATTTCTACAGATTAAAAACATCTACAGATCAGGGGACAGTGCAGAAAAATGGCGTTGAAGTCGGAGGCCGTCCATGATCTCGTTGAACGGCAAATCGGGCTCGAAGGGCTGGGTGGCAGCATCATACTCCTATTTCTTGCAGACTACAATTAAAGCTTTCTTTCTAATATTCACGTGGCGAATGTGATCGATTTTCAAGTGGAAATGTTCAATTTTTTCTGAGGTACAATCCTGACTTTTTAAAATAAGCAATCAAGTTTTACTTCGGTTACTTCACCAGTTTGCTCACACAAGGAAGTAACCGCTGCCGCAGGAGAGCATATAATCCCAGTTCCCAGACCCGGAACCAGAGAAACTCAGTGGCCCAGCCGTGAAGATACAACCGGAAACGGGGATGGCAATCAGCGTGCAGAGCTCCTCTGTGGCTCCAGTGACGCAATCGGGGAGCACGTGATCCTTCTGCGAGGGTATAGAGGCGCGTGAAATGCCGAGGCTGTGAGGCCCAACCTCACCCGGAGCAGCTTTTATTGATACTGAGCAGCAGGACAAGGATAAAGATCATGTTTGAGCAAAATAGTCTTTTTTCGAAAAGATCGGTTTCTGGGGTTGAGAAATGTCGGGTCCTAGGGAACTGTCTCAGTTATCAACGAAAATCCTGCAAATATTTGACTCGCAAAGAAGCATCTATGGATTTAGAAATGAAGGTGGTGTTTTACCGCCACGAGCTTTCTCATATGGCTGGCCCTGAACTTGGTTAAATTGAGGGAAAAGTTGTTTTGCTCGTTGTACTTTGTTCAACTTACTGCACACACACACACAGTTCATTGCAATAGTCGCAAATGGATTAGAGTTATCTCATTCGAATTTTTAACGCTGTATTCAACATTGTTCCGCATTTATTTCAGCTTAAAGAAAACGTTGCTGATAAGAACAGAGGGTGAAACTGCAAAACCAATGTGCCTTGTTCCTGGTTTTCTTGGGTGGAGATTACTGAGTACTAAATGGATTCAACATCTTCGTAGTGATTACAGTTGTATTTTTAAGGCACTTGATTAAAGCTGGAAATTGATCTCCGAGCAACCGTTCATTATGGAATATCTTTCCTTTGCAATTTTAAATAAAGTTTGCTCAGTTGCATTCATAATTGATCATGTGGAAAATAATTCCAAATCTTCCAAAGCCCTGAGCTTCTTTTTCACTCAATCTTATACAGCGGCACACGTTCAGGAAATTTCGTTACATTTAAAGTCAATCAAGTTAGAGATTGTTTCCCAACACTTCCCCCGACCACACCCCATCCCTAACCCCTCAACCGCCCACAGGCTCTCTCGCTTCCTGAGAAATTCATTCCTTATGTGTCTGCAAATGAGTCTTTCAAAATATTTTGGAAACGGTTTTTCGGTGTGACAGGAATTCAGCTCCTATCTTTTATTTTTCTTCAATGGTTTTGAATGTCTGACTTCTAGTTATTGGTTCACTTGAAAGAGGGAACTTTCCCCAATTTCCTCTCTCCACAACTCACATCATCTGGAAAATGTCCATGATATATTCCTTTTGTCAGGGATAGCATTTCCGACTTTTCCAACATCCCTCGTGAATAAAATCCCGTCGCAGTAAACCCCGTCAGTGTCCTCTGGAATGTCTTTACACCCGAGTAAGCTCTGTCATGCCCTTTCTTTTCGAATCGTAGAATCCCTACAGTGCAGAAAGTACCATTCAGCTGATCGAGTCGGCACCGACCCTTGAAAGAACATCCCACCCAGACCTAGCGACCACCCTATCTCTGCATTGACCATGGCTTAACCTATACATCCCTGACAACACAGAACAATTTAGCAAGGCCAATCCACCTAGCCTGCCCATCAAACAGCAGTGTAACTACTGAGCCACTGTACGATCCCAGTAAACACTGTCTGTGTCATATCGAATATCTTTACAACCGTGAACCCCAGTAAGCACCATCTGTGTCCTTTCTGATATCTTTATATCCTGGTAACCCAGTTTAGTGAAAGCATGCTGGACCTACTAACCCAAATTCAGTGCAGCAAAACTCTCCTCTGTGCCGTACAATCTTATTAGCGCTGTAGAAAAAGTATTTGCTGTTTCTGCACTCAAATCTGGATCGGTTTACCTTGTTTCTTCCTCAGATTTCTGCTTCCAGTAAATACTTCACTCCGGAACAAATCTATCAAATCGTTTTCATTTCAACACAGCCACAAGGTTCAGCTTGCAGAAGGCATGTGTTAGCACTTTCACTGACACTCTGTCTCCCCGGGGGGCGCAGTCCTGCCTAGCACTGATTCAGACAGCACCATCCTTCCTGTGACATATCCCATCGAGAATGGAAGGACAAATATTAACAACCCACACTTGTGAACGGAGTGGGCAATTTCAAATTCCTAAATGAGACACAACTCGGAGTCAGAGATCATAGAATCCCTACAATGCAGATGGAGATCGTTCAGCCCACTGATTCTGCACCTAACACCCCTCGAGCTTCCCACTTCTCTACCCTATCCCCATAAACCCGCATTTACAATGGTGAACCGGCTGTAGCCTGTACATGACAGGGCAATCTACCTAACCTGCACAACTTTGGACTGTTAAAGGAAACCCACACAGACACGGGGAGAACGCGCAAACTCCATACAGAGAGTCGCACAAAGCTAGAGTCGAAACTGGGTCCCTGCCAGCACGAGGCAATATTGAACCACCCCGGAATACGGGGATGTTCTCCAGCAGGGAGTTTAACGCTGCTCTCCCACGTGAGACGCAGGGATACTAACCAGTCAACTACTGCCGACTTCCACACAGCATAAGGCCCTTCAGTCTATTGCGACTGCACTGGACAAAACAACCACTTAACTATCCTAATCCTATTTTCCATCACTTGGCTCATCGCGTGGTATGACTTGGCATCACAAATCACATCTGAATATTTCTTGAAGTTAGGAAGGTTTCTGCCTCTACGGCCCTTACAGGCAGTGAGTTCCAGATTCCAAGCACCCGCTGACTGAAACAAAAGTCTTTCCGAGTATCTATTCAAACCTGTCTGCCTCTTACCTTAAATCGATGGCTCCCTGGTGATCGATCAAAAAGAAATACTCCTCATTATTTTGTATATCTCGATCCCCTCTCAATCACCCCTGCTCTTTGAAAACAACCCCAGTCTGTCCAATTTCTCTTTCTAACTGACACTCTTCAGTCCAGGCAATATCCTTGTAAACCTCTTTTGCAACGTTCCCTATCGGAGAACATGTATCCAAGAGTAGGAATTGCAGAACTGCACATAATACTGTCGCTGCAGCGGAATGAACAAATGAAATAAATGACACAAACAGCCACAGAAACTGTTCCTTTCCAATAAAGACTCTTTTGCTCAAATTTATCCTGTGTCTTTTTCCTGAACCTGATGCTCCAACAATCACTGGTCCATGTCAGTAAAAGATATTCATCTCCCAACCGCGGCAACCAAATGGACCGACTGATTTGAAGGTCCACGTGGTGAGATTGGGGCACGTTCACCCAGCAACAATGACCGCAGCAGCACAGACGAAATGGTGTGAATATGGAAGTGTGTGATAGATTGTGCAGTGCCTCATCGAAGTGGCAGAAGGGACGTATAGAAGAGTTAGTGATTGTGGGAGGGAGAAAATTCTGCGAGAAGAGATGGGTTTGTATTCAGATACATCAAACGCAGACATGGGAGAGGGCGGGTGTTTGAGGGAATAAATTCATCACCTGGGAGAACATTTTCATGCAAATCAATTAATTCCTTATCTAAGGACGATTCACAAGGAGCAAAATGGGAAGAATACCCGCTGCCATGACTCGGATTCGATGGCCACAACACAGAGTGCTAACCACTGTACGAATCCGGCCACACACAGGAAGTCGTGCTTGACAAGCATGATAAGTACAATGGCTGAGGATGTGTTAGGAACAGCACCGGATACAAAACAGGAATACTTGGCGAACAGTGGACTGACATGTGAGAACTCTGAGTGGGCTGAATCTTGAACTTCGATGCCCCCAGATTCCATCAACGAGTCTGTTGAAGACTAAGATGATATTGTTGAAATGTACTTTCAATAACAATGTAGTTTAACATCGGATACTTCACCAGTTCCCTCACATAAGGAAGTAACCACTGCTGTAGATGACCATATAATCCCAGTTCCCAGGCCCGGAATCAGAGAAACTCAGTGGCCCAGACGCAAAGTTACAACCGGAAATGGGGATGGCAATGAGCGCTTAGAGAACCTTCTTTCCTGTCTACTATGCCACCAATTTTGGTGTCGTTCGTAAACTTACTAACCATGCCTTCCATGAGTTCCGTTGTTTTCTGATGGAGAACAATGATTTAGATTCAGTTGTAGTGGCCATGATTTTGATGTTTGCAGATGATGCAATAATTGGTCGCATAGTTAACCAGGAGGAAGCAAGCTGTGGGCTGCACGGGGATATTAAACAATTGGGAAGAAAATGGTGATAGAAATTCAATCCAGAGAAGTGGATGATAATGAAATTGGAAAGGGTAAACTATGGGAGTGCACAAAAACAGTAAGGACACTGAGTGGTTTAGATTAAAGAAGAGATCTTGGAGTGGACAGTCACAGATCCATGAAGGTGGTTGGATAGGAAGATCAGGTGGTCGAGACAGGGTTTGGGGACTGGCAGTTGAGAGACCATCTAGAGGACTGAACACAAGTTTGGTCACTGCACTAATCAACTGGAAAAAAAAAAGTCATAAGGCAGAAGATGGAGGGCAGAAATAGGCCATTTGGTCCATCAAACTTTCTCCACCACTCAGTGAGATCATCACTTATACTGCTCCAAATCAGTTTGGAATGTTCTTTAGAGTTGAACTTGCAGATGGAATAGTTCTGATGCATCTTCTGCTCTTGTCCATTCAGGTGGTACAGTCTGTGGGCTGCGTGCGTTACTCTAGTGGATCTTGTAGATGGTGTATTCTGTTGCCATTGTGCCTCGGCGCTGAAGAGAGTTGATATTGAAAGTACTGAATGGGGTGCCAGTTAAGTGGACAGTCTTTCCTGCATTGTGTCAAGTTTCTTGAGTCTTGTTGGAGCTGCACCCATCCAAGCAAATGGACAGTATCCCATTACACTCCTGGCTTGTGCCTTGCAGATGATGCACAGGTTTCTGGGAGTCAAAAGTTGGTTTAATCACCACAAAACATCTATTCACTTGCAGCAACAATATTTATGTGGCAGGTCCAGTTCAGTTTCTCCTCAACATGTGTCCCCAGGATGTTAGAGTGGGGAATTCAGTGAAGATAAATGAAGATAACGTCAATGGGATATGAAATCATCAGCAAGCATTCTCAGTTCTGCATTATGCAGTCATAGTGAAGAAGGGTAAGGAGTTAGCAGTGTGTAAAAGGGCGATATAAAAATAATGGAGCGGAACACTGTAGTATATGCCATACAGGAGTAAATAAACTTGGTTAAGTAACACAGAGTAGGGCTGAGTGAAATACATCCATATAAAGGACATTATTATTGTAGCTCAGGTATTTAATGGTATATCCATAACAGTGAACAGTCAGCAGTCACTTAGTCTTCAGAAATCATCTGTATAATTTAAGATAGTCACATAAGTGTTACTCCTAAAAGGAAAGTCATGTACTGAGAGCAAGTGCTGGTTTACAGGTAAGCTCTGAGGATAATCCGAAGTGTAATTCTTGTTGAAATTACAGAACAGCATCTTATTTATGTCAATCACTTACTGCAAAAGAAGTTAATTTGTACTTCTTCGCAAAGCGAGGGAGCGAGGGACGGGGAGCAAGGGATGGGGAGGGAGCGAGCAAAGGAGCGAGGGAAGCAGAGGGAGCGAGCGACGGGGTGGGAGCGAGGGGCGGGGACAGAGCGAGGGACGGGGAGGGAGCGAGGGACAGGGATGGAGTGAGGGACGGGGAGGGAGCGAGGGACAGGGAGCGAGGGATGGATTCGGGGGAGTGAGAGATGGGAAGGGAGGGATGGATTGTGAGGGATGGGGAGCGAGGGAGCGATGGATGGGGGGAGAGAGGGAGGTAGTGACGGGCGTAGAGGGAGCGAGAGAGGGAGCAAGGGACGGGTAGGGAGCAAGGGAGGGAGGGACAATAGCAAGGAACGGGTGCGAGGGAGAGAGGGACAGGAGTGAGGGATGGGGGTGGAAGCTAGGGACGGGAGCAAGGGATGGGGAGGGAGCTAGAGATGGGGAGGGAGCGAGGGATGGGGAGGGAGCGAGGGACAGGGAGGGAGCGAGGGACACAGAGCGAGGGACAAGGACGGAGCGAGGGATACGGAGGTAGAGGGAGGGGAACAGGGAAGGAGATGGAAGGAGCGAGGGATAAGGAGGGGTACAGGGAGGGAGAGGGAGGGAGCGAGGGACAGGGAGAGAGAGGGGGAGCGAGGGACAGGGATGGGAAAGGAGTGGGAGGGACAGGGAGGGAGCAAAGAACAGGGAGGGATGGACAGGTAGGATGTGAGGGACGAGAAGGGAGGGACAGGGAGGGGGACAGGCAGGGTCAGGGAGAGAACGAGGTACAGGGAGGTAGACAGGGTTGGATGGACAGGGAGGGAGCGAGGGACAGGGAAGGAGCGAGGGACAGGGAGGGAGCGAGGAATGGGGACAGGGAGGCACAGGGAGCGAGGGACGTGCTGGGAGGGAGTGACGGGGAGAGACGGGATGGGAGTGACGGGGAGCGAGCAATGGCGTGAGTGACAGGGAGGGAGGGAGCGAGCGACAGGGAGGGAGGGGGAGAGAGAGAGCGACAGGGAGTGTGAGAGAGAGCGACAGGGGCACGGGCTGAGGTACAGGGGGACAGGGCCCAGGAAGCCAGATACAGGGCTGGGGGCCAGGGGGACGGAGGAGAGGGAGCCGGGGGTTTCAGAGATAAGTGAGGGACTTGAAGATAGAGAGGAGGTCAAGGAAGAGGGGGCAGAGGGAGAGAAAGAAAGTGGGTTAGAGATAGAGAGGTAGACAAAAGGAAACAGAAGCAGAGTGAGAGGTGGGGAGGAGGGGGGAGAGTGAGAGAGAGAGGGTACTGAGGGGGATGGGGAGGGAGATAGAGAGGTGGAGGGGGACAGAGAGAGGGAAAGACTGTTATAGGGGATTAGGGAGAGGTGGGGACAGAGGGAAAAATGCAGAGTGGGAGATGGGGTTCACACATGCAGAGGGCGAGAGAAGCAGTTGCGGACATTCGAGGAGGAGGAAGAGAGAGACAGGACGCAGGGAGAGAGGGAGGGAGTGGTTTGGAGAGGGTGGATGGAAAGAGAAAAGGAAGGCAATGGAGAGTAGGATGGAGAGAACGGGGGTACGGAGAAATATGGGTCAGAGAGGGAGAGAGCGAGAGAGGATGGACAGGAGAGAGATAAAGAGACAGAGATATACCAGAGGTGAATGCAAGGACAGAGTGACTGAAACCCAACTCCTGAGCTCAGCCCCGAAATCCTCCCATTCCCTTGGGGCCGAGTCTGTCTCTCTCCAGCTTAGCTTCTTCAACACAAAGACAAACAACAATATAGTTTGCTGTGTGCTTGGCACATTTTAATGAACGTTAACCACATATTGAAGTTACGGATGCAGTCAGTGGAATGGTGCCTTTTCTATTTGGCCTGTGAGTTGAGAGAAACATTGATATGTTGCCCTGTAACCCCCTGTGGGATAAGTTTGGACAAGCCAGCACTACCCTCAGTCTGTTACCACAGCGACAGGCTGCTTCATTGCTGAAACATTGAACTGAAATGAGAAAATCCTGGATGGATTGATTAATGAGTGAATTTGATTGATTGATGAATTTGGGTAAAGGGATATTTCAGCACATTCTTCAGCTGCTGCCTGAACTTCGTCTGGGTCACGACATAAATTGCGGTGTTTGTGCAGCAACTGAGGAGCTGCAGCATGAAGCCCAATTCCTGCACAAAGTCATCTGGATGCACAGAGTCATTCCGCAAATTAAGCATCCGGTTCCATATGGAAACACCATTAACATTGACCATAACAGGATGAAATTGGCCGAGATCACAAACAGGAAAATAATGGACTTTTTTCGATTTCTCATTTCGGTGTCACACTGAGAGTCCCCACTGGTGTGAGGTCGGAGTCTCCTGCGGGCTCTGCTGGTCACTAAAATGTGTCTGACCGTGAAAACATTGAGCAGCAGAATCAGGAGAAATGGGAGATTCGGGATTAGAATGTGGTGGAGGAACTCGATTGTGACCCAGACACGTGATGATTGAACATCGGCTGTTACCTCACAAAACCAGGAGACGTTCCACAGCCAATAGAGACTCTTGAGCATAAAATACCAGAAAATGTTCTTTAAACAGCTCAGCACAGTCACTGTTCCCAGAACCACAGCCGCCGTTTTCTCACTGCAATATTTACTTTTCAGCTTCTGGCAACAAATGGCCACAAATCGATCAAAGGTAAAAGTGACGGTGAACCAGACAGAACAATCAGTGGCTGCATAAAGCAGGACGGCGTGGATATTACACACGGGGACCGACAACAGGAAATAAAACTGTTCCCGATAAACAATGGGAATGTGTCTCAATATCAGGTCGAGGATAATGACCAGTAGATCCGCCACTGTCATGGCCCCCAGGTAACGTCTGACACATGGAGACAATCCACAATCTTTATAAAGTAGGACGTAGATTGTCGCTACGTTAACTGTCAGGAAGGAAAACAAAGAAATTACACATCAGCCTGGAGGTAAAGTTACCAGTTTGATTCAGGACCCAGTGACATTTTGAAATGTATCACTGATTTATTGAAAAAAAATGAAGCTGAAATAACAAATAGTAATGTCTCAATTTTTTTTCACAAAACACGTAACATAAAATACAAGAAACTCTCCCTCCCGAAAGACACAAACGCACATCCATAAGAACAGATGGTTTCGAGAACATTCTCACACACTCGATCACTCGAGAGCAGACACAGGTCACTTCTTTACAGTTCCTAATACGGAGGGTGTTGCCGTCCTGAAGGATTCTCTCCCAGTTTCCTGAAGATAAACAAAGTTTGGAAATTTCTGTCTTTTAGTCTAAATTGTGTCAATTTTCGGTTGTGAAGAAACATGAACACAGGGAAAATGTATTCACCCCTTTAACTGCCTGAGGGTATTTTGAAACAGTGTCTCCTTCTCCCTGTAACAGGATCTATTCCCTCGGGATCTAATCTTTTGTTCAATTAACTAACATCCAACCGTTCACAAATATTGTCGGCGATAGAATGTTCCGGAGAGTGTCAGTTATAGAATGCTCCGGGGCATGTCATTTACGGAATGTTCCAGGGAATGTCGGTTATAGAACATTCCGGGGAATGTGGATTACAAAATGTGATGGAGTCATAAAGATCTACATCACAAAGGCCTTTCTGTCCATCAGTTTTGGT
This sequence comes from Rhincodon typus, assembly GCF_021869965.1. Taxonomy (NCBI): domain Eukaryota; kingdom Metazoa; phylum Chordata; class Chondrichthyes; order Orectolobiformes; family Rhincodontidae; genus Rhincodon; species Rhincodon typus. The sequence goes on from NC_063339.1 coordinate 84,311,337, forward strand.
GAGAGCCACTCAGCCTCGCGGTGGAAATCTCTCCCCAAACTCAACTCAACTGGCAAACACAAATTAAAGGCGTTGCCAGATCAGCTGAAGTGGTCAGTTATCTGACATTCTCAATCCACCTCACAGAACCAGCCCAGACACCACAAACCCAGATAAAATAGCTGTTCAGAATGGAGCCCTGTGCAGACCAGGCGAGTGTACTGTTCAATACAACCCGGCAATCTGTCCAGAGTAGGACACTGTGCAGGCCTCACCAGTCAACTCGATATCATTCCAGCACGGGGAGCTGTGCAAACCACATGAGTGCATTGATCGATAAATCCGGTCCAGGTGTCTCTCCAGCGCGGGGGGCTGTGAAGTGAACACGACTGAACTGATCTGTAAACCCGGAGCAGTTACCCTCCCAGCGAGTAGATCTGTACAGACCACCCCAGTGCAGTGTTCGGTAACGCTGTGTTAAATCGCTGCCCAGCCTGGGGAAACTTGCAGCCCATGCTGGAAGTGACAGGATGTGCGGCTCCCATCCATTTACAGCTCCATATCTCCAATGTGCCATGACAAGGGGTGCCATGGGTGCGAAAATCACTGCCAGAGAGAGATGGTGGGGAATCAGTTTAAATACGAACAAATGGGATGGGTTGGACATATAGACAGAGACGGGGAGATAGAGAGACAGTGTCATGGAAGATTTAGAATGTTGACATGTAGACATTTTGATAGCATCTTGCAACGTGCGTCAGTTTTTCAGTAATAATGCATGACGAGGATATTACTGTGAGTTCAGATGATGGAGAGTTTTGAGTGAGCATTTGTTCTAAAATTGTGACTGATAGTGTGGTGAGCACAGTCTTTGACTCATCGGGCTGAATCTAACAATAATTTGTCTCAGTGACATTTTACTTGAGTGTGACAGAGGGATAGACTGCAGGAGGCCGAGCTAGTTTTCTGATGCTATCTTATCAATCTCCCCTCATTATCTATCTACCCCAGCACATGCCATTCCTCTCATTAAATGCCAGCCTGATTCTCCCACCCATCATGGCTGGTAATATTTCCCATCGCCTGTTTGACCCGGGTAATCCATGATCTCTGGCGCAGGTGCCATTTTTAAAAGGCCAATGGGCACACAGTTGACCTTTCTCAGTTTGGAACCGCCCTGCACGGTTTACCCCGAGCCAGGCAGATAAGTGGCAATTGCACCAAGATTTGTCGAAAGGGACACGGAGGTCCTGGTGGATGGGCTCGTACAAAGAAGGACCACTCTCTTCCCCGATGAGGCCACGCCACCAGACCCATTGAGCATGGTCTGAGCTCACCACCCAAGTCAGTGCAGTATCTGCAGTCTGAAGAAATGTCCAGCAGTACAGAACAGGCATCAGTAACCTTCCCGGCTCTGCCAGGATAAGTGTCACCGTGTTCTCTCTTCTCCTTCTCTCTCTCTCTCTGTCTCCCTTTCTCTCGCGCCTCCGCTACTCCCCAACACTGAAAACACTGCAAGGATTCAACACTGTTGACTGTCTCACTCCAGCCACCTCACCATTTCCCCCCACCTGCACCATCACTAACAGCAGGACCACCCAATTTCACCCTCACTCGCTCCCTCCCTTTCTCTCATTCCAGGGAAAACAGCATGGAATAGGACAGAAAGTGCCAAGCCGGGTGTGGGAGTGCCCGATATCAGTTCCGTCCACCGCTGCCCCTATCATGCGGAGAGGAGCCTGGTATGAGCCAGAGAGAACCCGCGTGGAGGTTCCAAAACATCGCCGTCCCACCAACCGAGTGAGGAGCAAAGTTCAGTGAATGGTAATTCTCACTTTAAACGCACTGTCAGTTCCGTTTCCACCTGGTACAGCTTAGAAGCCATCGGCCTGATGCCATTTCCTTTTCATATCGAGCCGGTATGAATGGACTCCCACGATCTCTCGCAGTAAATCAGTAATATTAACCAGAATTGAAGAAATCCAAACTTAGCTGAACTTAAAATGTTACCAAAATGTGGGTATGGTTTAGGTCTTGTGTACTGGGTAGCATCGATGCCACTGAGGCAGATAGCTGGATTTGATTCCCACCCCTGAACCTGTGGTAACGTCCCCAGCTCTGGAACAGAAGTTCTCGATTCAAGTCCTCCCTCTTTCAGAGGTGTGTCACAGAATGTCAGAACAGGTTAATGAAGAAACACAGTAGAGAATAATTTTGCAGATTCAGGGGCTATTGCAGTGTGATGGCAGTATCTCCATCTTTCGGCCCAAAGGTCCAGATTCAAATCGCACAGAGGTGTTTCATAATATATCTGAACAAGTTGATTAAAATTGTTTTAGAATTGTGACTTGATTGAGGAGGAAGAGGTATCAGTCTTGAATTTCAGGATTTCGGCACGGGATGACAGAAAGCATAACTATTCGTGTCGATTGGAGTAAAATTTGCACCTTTTAGATGTTTGTAAAATCATGAAGGCATGGACAGGGTGAATAGTCACGATCTTTTTCCCAGAGTGGGGGAGTCCAAAATTACAAGGTTTAAGGCGAGAGGGGAAAAACATAAAAAGGACCTAAGAGGCAACGTCTTCACGCAGAGGACAATGCGTGCATTGAACGAAATGCCAGAGGAAGTTGTGGAGGCTGGTAAAAACAACATTTAAAAGGCATCGGGATGAGTATATGAACAGGAAGGGTTTCGAAGGATATGGGCCAAATGCTGGCAAATGGATCGAGATTAATTTCGGATATCTGGTTGGCATGGACAAGTTGGACTGAATGGTTTGTTCACATGCTGTACATCTTTTTGATTCATTCATCCAATTGATCTAGATCTCTTTGTAATCTTAGATAACTTTCTTCCCTGTCCACTATACAACGAACCTTGGTGTCATCCGCAAACTGGCTGGCTGTGCCTTCTATAAATCACACCTAATTCATTTTCATAAATGACAAGCAAATGTAGATCCAGCACCGATCTCTGTGGATCACTGCTGGTCGTAAGCTTCCAATCTGAGAAACAACCCTATACGACAACCCTGTCTCCTACCATTAAGCAGAAATACACAGAAACACACACAGGCATATAGGGACACAGACACTGTTGTGTCTTTAAGACAGGGATCGATAAGTTTTGGTTAACAAGGCGATCAAGGGTTACATTCAGAATGCAGTAGAATTGTGTTGAGAAACATGTCAGGCATGATCGAACAGCAGACCAGACTGCTCCAATTTCTTTTGCTGTATGGTCTTAAGGAATCAGAAATATTTTCCCATGAGAGCAGTGGAGGCTGAGATTGATAAATACTTTACTGAACAGAGTCAATGGGAATGTGGGATAGGATAGGTTTGAGGGGATGAATAGTCACATCTGCTCCTATTTGTTTTGCTCTTCAAAGAAGAGGTGACTTGCTGTGAGGTGAACATACTTTAAGGAGTCTCCTAATTAAGATTGAGATAAGGATTTTGCTTTCTCTAAAATACTGTGCTTTCTGTAGTGTTGTCATCTGCAGGGAACACTGAAGACTCGGTTGTTAAAGATATTTAATGTTGACCTCAACTGATCTTTGATGATCAGCAGACTCAATATTTATTCGGAATAAACTGGAAAGGGGTGTTCAGCCACAAACAGATCAGTCATGATCTTTCTAAATTGAGCAGCATGCTGGAGGGTCCAAATGGCCAACTGCAGGTCCTTTCCGATGTGTTGTTATCTCAATCCACCCCTCGAGGATGTTACAGAGGTAAAGGATGACCCATTCAACAAGTCAGGATTACAGCAGATAGGAGGAGACCATTGTGCACTTGGAAGGAATTACATCAGAATCGAATGAAATATTCAGTCATAGAGTCATAGAGATATACAGAATAGAAACTGATCATTTGGTCCAACTCATCCACGCTTTTCAGATATCCTGATTAAATCTAACCCCATTTTCCAGCATTTGGTCCATACCCCTCTCAACCCTCCCTATTCATGTACCCATCCAGGTGCCTTTTAAATGTTGTAACTGTACCAGCCTCCACCACTTCCTCTGGAAGCTCATTGCATCCACGCACCACCCTCTGCATGAAAATGTTGCCCTTTAGGTCGCTTTAAAATCTTTTCCCTCTCATCTTAACCTGTGCCCTCTCGTTTTGGACTCCCCACCCCAGGAAAAAAGACCTTGACATTTTACCCTGATTTACCATAATTTTATAAACCTCTACAAGGTCACCCCTCAATGACAATTGTTTATTTTATTGTGTAGGGACTGCAGCAATTTTTCCACACAGCACCCACAGCCAAAAATGAAATTAATCATTAAGATTATCTGTATTGGTGGTGTTGATAAAGGGACAACAGTAAACCAGGCTAATAGGAAATCTCTCCTCCTCCTCAATACGTGTCCGGGGAAAATTGAGCACCGCTTTGAGAGGGCAGACAAGATTTGTTGCTGCATCTGAAAGACAACATTTTTGACCATGCAACATTCTTCTCAAGTGTTCATCTATGTTCTGTGCTTGTCTTTTAATTGCTCAAGAATCAGTAGCATTGACAGTAGAACCTTTACCTGATTATCTGACAACAAATGGCCCTAATAGTGAATTGCGGAGCTCAGAAACACCTCGACAACCAGCGACATACCACAGGAGGAGGTCATGCAATCTTTCTAGGCTGCGACACAGGAAAACGGAGCCCTGGTTCGCTAAAATTAAATACAGAGCAGAAATAACTGCTTACTTTTACATTGGAAAGCTGTACCTAATGGAATTCCTCAGGGGCCAGTGTGAGGTCATCAAAACTTTACAATCTCGATTAACGTTTTTGGAGGGAGTGGTGAGAGCGCGAGACATTGGGCAACCGGGAAGGCAATCTTCTGCTTTTAAAAACTTACCTCGTGAGTCGGCGGCCTACTTGATACGAGCAGCGAGCCGGGAAGTGAACTATTATATTCCGCATTGTCCTATAACAATGGTTTAGATAAATGCAACAAAATGTATTCTAACTAAATTTGTCAATGATGCTAAGGTAAGCAGGAAATTAAGCTATCAGGAGGAGATAGATAGAATGTAAATGGATAAGCAACGGACAATTTGGCAAATGAAATATGACGTTGCTCAGTGTGAACCTGTGAGATTTTCAGTCAGAACAAAAGGCTATATATTACATAAATGAAGCGAGATTATGGGGCTTAGTGATACAGTGTGTACTAAAGGTTTCACTCTGAAACTTTCAGACATTGGAACTGTTGCTCTATAATCCTGATGGTCTACTCCCTGATGTTCCATGTTGCCTCATTACTCTCAGTACATGCTGGAATTTTGATGTGGTTGGTTGGCAGTGGGGAGTGGTGAGGGGTATGGTCTTTTGGGTCTCTTTCAGAAATGCATACTGATTCTCTCCAATGTTGTTTTTAATTTCTAAATAACCAATATCACATTCTGCATCATAGTTTCCTTACTGATATCAAGATAATTGGACTGCAGTCCTCCACACTATCCTTTCTTCCCTTTGTAAATGGTTGGATAACGTTTACTACCTTCCAGTTGTCTGCAAAATGGTTTCCACCCTTTGCAGAATGTACAGGAAAATAAAACACAGTCATCAACATTACAATTAATAATTCTATTGCTGCTTTCTTTTCCTGATATTTTGACATGAAGTACATCTGGTCCATCAGATTTAGCAATGCTCAATCCAGTTACATTTCCAAATATTACCTTGTCGTTGATCTGAATTGACTTTTCATCATTCGTTCCAAAAGTGCCATAATAGCACTTCATGTTTCTGGGAGATTTTCTGGATCTTCCTTCATGAAGACAGATGCAAAGTAACTGATAGTTTATCCGCTATTTCCCTGTTCTCCACAATGAATTCTCCTGTCCCCATTGCTAATCTTCCAAATTTAACCTTGATTTTATATTGTTTTCTTTGAAGAATAGATAGTAAATTTAGGCAGACTGTGTGTTTCCTGTATTTCTGTATTCAAGTTCTCTTTTTGATTTCCTTATCAGTTTCATGGCCCTCCTTTTCTAGGTCATTAATTTCTCAGAATTCTCACGTTTCCACGATATCTGGAATTCCTCTGAAACCACTTCCGTTGATTTAATGCAATCTTTAATGTCTTATGTTTACTATCGTTCGTCACCTTCCCTTTCTTTGCTGTTTGTACCTTAGAGAAATATATGTATTTTCAGACTTTGCAGTATTTCAAGAAATAACAACCATTGCCTGTCTGCCACAAATTTTATATTGTACTTTCCCAGTTCATCACAGCTAACTTGACAATCTCGCCTCATGGATCCCATGATGTTTGACAGTAACGTTTAACAATTCGACGTTTATGCAGACACCATGTAATATGCAATATATTGTTGTCACTATTTCTCAAAAGCTGCTTCAGGGCAAAGTTATTAATTAGCTCTTCTGACCACATAACACCAAAGTCGAAATTACCTGGTCTTTGGTTTGGTTCACAACATACTCTTCAACCTATCACAAATACATATATGGATTTTATTTTTCACAGTATTAGCAGTCACTTAGTTAAAGCAGTTTAGATGCAAATTGAGATCATCCATTATTATTGCAGCATCCACAATACTTGCATGTCGAATTTTCAAAGCAGAGGATGCACAAAGTTTGTGCTAAAGTTTTGGTTTAGATATATAACATACTAATGTTTGCTTCTTCTTGCTATTTGTAAGCTCTACCCAAAATGATTCAGTGGAATCTGAGGGACGTCGCCTATGGCGTTATTAGTGATGGACTTGGACAAGTCATTTAGTGAGGCTCGCCTGGATGCTGAGATGATCTGAAGAAACATCCAGAAATACAGGACGAGTAACAGTAACCATTCCATTTCTGCCATTATCAGTGCCACTGTATTTTTTCTGCTCCTTTCTATACCTGTTATAGCACCTAACTCCGAACAAGGTTCACACTCACGAAATAAAACTCAAACTCTTACCAATCCCACTACTGAACGCAATACCTTCCTAGCCTCACACTCTCTGTCACCTAACCAGTACTCCTGCAAAAATAACACTGCATGGATTCAACACTGTGGACTGACTCACTCTGGACACCTCATCATTCCGCCCAACCTACACCAGCTCTTACAGCAGTGCCATCCTTTCACCTTTACTCACTGCCTCCCTTTCCCTCATTCAAGGAGAAACAGCCTGTAATAGGACAGAAAGAGCCAAGCTGTATGGTACAGTGCCCGACATCCGTTCCTTTACCCCCCCCCCCCCCCCCACCCACCCCCAGTGTTGAGCGGACCCTGGCGCGAGCTGGAGATGACCAGAGCGACTCGTGTGGAGATTCTGAAACATCGACACTCCACCAACTAAGGAGCTTTGTTCTGTGAAGGGCAATTCTCACATTAAATCCACTGTCATTTCCGGAATCAGTTGTCCCACTCCCAAAACAGATACCTCATTACACAGAGGTGCAGACACAGAAATACACAGAAACATCGGTAACACCCCTATATACTAACACACAGAATACATACACGGAGATAGACACACACAGAGACAGACACACACACACACACACACGTACAGGCACACAGAGACATATGCAATCACATGCAAATAGACATGAACACACATAGAAACACACAGGCTGATATACAGACAGACAGCCATAGACACAAATACACAGACACAAACACGTGGACAAAGAGACACATGCACACATACAGACACACAGACACAGACGCTGGTGTCTTTAAGACAGAGATAGATACGTTTTTCAGTAATAAGGGGATCAAGGGTTACGGGGGAAGACAGGAGAATGATGTTGAGAAACATGTAAGACATTGTTGAACAGCATATCAGATCCGATTAGCCAATTGACCTAATTCTGATCTTTTTTGTATTCGCTTGGTGTTATTCTATCCGATATTCTCTTCCCAAGAGAGCAGTGAAAGCTGAGTTTGATGCATATTTTATTGGAAAGAGTCAGTGGTAATGTGAGTTAGGTTTTGAGAGCCGAATGGTTTATGGTTATTCTAATTATTGTGTCCTTATGTCTCAAAATAGGTGGCGAGTTGATTTTAGGTTAACACAGTTTTAAAGTAACGTGTCCAACATTGAAATGAGGATGTCCCTTCCTCTTTATTGTTGTGCTGTCTGTGGTGTCCTCATCCTCAGGAAGCAGGGGAGACTCGGTTATTGAAGATATTCACGACTGTTCTCAGCTGATCTTTGCTGGACTGGAGAGTCGATGTTTATTGGGAAAAAATAAGAAAGGTGTGGTCAGACACATTCAGATGGTGAGACACAAATGGATCAGACATTAGCCACCAACTGCTGCCCCTAACTCATGCATTGTTCTCTCAAATCAACCCTCACGGCTGTTACAGAGGTACCGGACCACTCCATTCAGCCAGTCAGGATCGTTACAAACAGACTGGAGGATACCATTCTGCCCCTCTAAGGAATATCCCATCACGGAATTCCCCACTGTCAACATTTTGGGGGTTACCTTTGACCAGAAGCCCAACTGAAATCAACACATAAATGCAGTGGCTACAAGAGCAGGTCAGATGCTAGGAATACTGCAGCGAGTAACTCACCCCCTGACTCCTCAAAGCCTGTCTACCATCTACAAGGCACAAGTCAGGCGTGTGATGGAATACTCCACAATTGCCTGGATGAGTGCAGCCCTAACAGCACGACGTAATTTTGACTCCATCTGATACAAAGCAGCCTGCTTGCTTGGCACTGCATCCACAAGCATTCAATCACCACCACCTACGCTCAGTAGCAGCAGTGTATGCTATCTGCAAGATGTACTGCAGAAATTCACCAAAGATTCTCAGACAGCACCTTCCAAACCCATGACCACTTCCATCCAGAAAGACAAGGGCAGCAGATACATGGGAACACCACCAGCTTCAAGTTCCCGACAAGCCACTCACTATCATGACTTAAAAATATATCGTTGTTGGTTTATTGTTGCTGGGTCAAAATCCTGGAATTTCCTCCCTAATGGCATTGTGGGTCAACCCACTGTAGGTGGACAGCAGCATTTGAAGATGGCAGCTCATCACCACCTTCTCAAGGACAACTAGGGGTGGACATTAAATGCTGACCCAGCCAGCGACAACCACATCCCACAAATGAATTTAAAAAAGGATGTAATTCAGCACGTTGAGTATATGACACAGCACAGGAGCAGGCCTTTCAAACAGCCTAAGCTGCTGCACAGGAACAGGGAAGCCATTGTTAACAGGAAATAGAGAGTAGAGGTAAATATTTATTTTCAGTTTGCAAAGCTGTCACTAGTAGAGTGCTGAAGAGATCAATGAGGGGTCATCAATAATCAGTAATCTGTATTACAGACTTGGATGAAGGGGATTAAATGGATCGAAGCTCAATTTGCTCATACACAAAGATGGTCATTCAATAATTTGTCAAACAGAGGTATTGAGTCTGTAATGCAAAATAGACTGGGGAGGTTAGTTAGCAAACCTTCAGCAGAAATAACATAACGTGAGTTGTCTATTTTGGCACGAAGGATAAAACAACAGGAAACAATTTAAATGGAGAGAAAATGCAGAACTCTGTGGCACAGACTGTTTTTGTGTTCCTGGTAGGTAAATCGGCAGGTGCGGCAAGTGATTTGGAAGGTAAACGGAATGATGCTGTTTCTGGCAGTGGGTATCGGATTCAATCGTGGGAATGTTTTATTGCATTGTACAGGGCATTGCTAAGACCACATCTGATACACTGTGCAGTTTTGATCGCCTAAACTAAACCATAAACAAAAATAATTGTTTTAGAAGATTTTCAAAGATGTTTCCCTTCACTTATTCCTGGAACGAAGGTGTTTGGTTATGACAGATTATCAGTTTAGGTTGTAGATGAGAAATCTTATTGAACGATACACGATTTTGAGAAATGTGTGAGACTAAAGCTAGGTAATAAAGTTTAAGAATAAGATGCATTGATTTTCACACAGATATTATGAAGACATTATGTTTTTAAAAAATGATTTTTAAAAAATACGCAGATGCATATAAACATGTCATTAAATTATAAAGTGGGGACATTTTTTTGCTAATGATATACACTGTATGACAACAGCAATCAAGCACCTGCATATAGTCCATAATTATATATTCCAGAGAATGTTCAAGGAGCTCTCACGTGGTCCACTTTGGTGCTAAGTTGACACGATTGCATGTTTCAACACAGAGATGGAGAAAAATGTTGCCTTCCTGAGAAGCACCAACCTATTTCCCCCTCTCTTTTATTTTGTTCCTCATGACGACAAAGTATGAGAGCAGAAAATCCCTGAGTCATCTTTATAAGGATTCATTGGAATCTCTCCACTGCCTGGAACAAAGGGAATTTGGCCAAATCCAATTGTTCCAGGCAGAATTCCCATGTCAGCAGCTTGTGTGAGCAGAACAACTTCGGAGGCAGAATAACATTTGGGACACTATCATTTCTTCCATTTGTTCTGAATTCAACTATTATGAAACTCTGGAAAGCTTTCATTTTTCAGTTTCTCTGAAGATGTGTGTGTTTTGTGTGCATCTGTAGGTGTGTGAGCCTCTGTGTCTCACATTTTTCTACAAAATGACCCAGTCTGAGACCTATTATGATTGGCAATATCACTAAACTGGTTACATTTAAAAATTGATGTAACCAGTAGAGAATTGGGACTGGAAAAGGAAACAGTGGCCCTCCAACGTTAGTCGGAACACGAATAAGAAATCCTGAAAGGGCTATTCAAGTGTGAATTCTCTTCCCCAGAAGTTTGAGGTGCCTGGGTGTTTTCATTTATTCAAAGTTGATTTTCTTAAACATTTGACAAAGAAATGAATGAAACAAAGTGGTGCACAGACAGAAAAGGAACAAAAACAGAAATTTCTGGGAAACCTCTGCAGGTCTGGCAGTATCTGTGAAGAACAGAATTCGAGTTAACGTTTCGGTTCTTAACGGACCCGAAACATTTACTCTGATCTTTTGTTCAAGGATGCTGACAGACATGCTGAGCTTTTGCAGCAACTTCTACTTTTGTTCCTGATTTACAGCATCTGCAGTTCTTTCAGTTTTTACGGACAAAAAAATGCTACTGAATCCACAAACGGATCAGTCACGATCTTAGTGCCTGGTGCAGTATTGACAAAGTGTTTGATGACCCACTCCTGCTCCTCAGTCCTCTGTTTCTATGCTCCACTCAGTCCCTCAAAAATCCTGCACAGGAGCAGATGGAGGCCATTTGCTCCAAGTACCTGGTCCACTGTAACACAGGATTTAATTCAGCCCCTCAAGACTGTCAAACATTGTTTAACGTGGGATGGAAAATGTTATTGCGAAATCCAGGTTGGTCTCTTTACAGAGCTTTCCTTCTCTGCATTTGTGCTTCATTTGTTGGTCGTGTTGTAGATCCAGATTCATTATTAATATAGGGCCCCCTACCTCAGTGAGAGGTTACGCACAAAATACTCTACTCTCTCTGAATGCAACATTCAAAAATAGAACATCCAGGAAAATTAGAACCATTAACTCGCCAATTACAGAATATGAGAACATAAGAAACAGGAGTCAGTAATTCAGACAGTCAAGCGTGTTTTGCCATTGTATAAGATCATGACAATCTGCTGTTGTCATCAACTCATCCTTAATGCCCAATTCTTCACATGCCTCAACTCTATGACAGGTCAAAAATCAATCCACCTCCTCTTTAAATGCTTTCAGTAATCTAGCTCCCCTTACTCTCTAGACTAAATAATTCCTGGCATTCACTACCCTTTGTGAGAGGGAGACACTCCCTACACATACACCATGTCCTGTTAACATGAACAAAAGATGTGTATGCAAGGGCTTAGGTAAGAGGGATTGACACGTATATCAAGCCACTCTTTGACTGAGGATGGTATCAAGGAACACCAACTAAATTGAATTTAATGGGAATCAGGTTTAATCAGATTGGGGTTATTGACAGCAAAAAGGAAGATGCTTGTGATTGATGGGCGTCAATCCTCTCAGTCCTGGGACATCTCTGCAAAAGATACTCAGAGTAGCTTCCTCCGCACAAACATTTTCAGCTGCTTCATCATTGTCTTTCCCTATCAGAGGATCAGAAGTGGGGATGTTCATTGAGGATTACATAATATTCGAAAGAATTGTCACCTCTCAGCTACTGAAACAAGAGCAAGACCTGTACAGCATTGAAGTTGGTGCTGTTAAAGTGGAGGTAACATTCATGCAACAGCGCTGCCAGACACTGCACATTTCCAAAGTCAAAACAGGAGCTCATTCAGCAACTCAGGCTCGTGGCAAACGAATTAGAGGAAGTCATTCAGCCGATTGAAACATTTGAACAAGAAGAGGGACAGTACATTCAATCTCTCCTGCCTGTTACACAGGAAGACAAAGAACCCGGTCAGCACAGCGTACTGTTAATCAGGAATGTGTAGAACGCAATCAGGCTCTTGAACCTGTTGGATGACACCAGGAAGAGCCCATTTGGTCCTCAAGACACTTATACAGGAACACAAGGATGTCATTGATGCTCCAACATGACAAACCGATGAAGTAGAGATTGCACAGATAGACTGCTTCATTTTGTTCCTCGTGGCTCCATTGCCTATGGAACACGTATTACGTTAATGTGGGTTGCTGGCAGTAAGGAGGGAAGACAAAGGTTTTGTGCCAAATCACAAGGAGGCATCTTACATTTCCGAAAAGAAAGACCCATATTCTCCATGGAAGTCAGAAGCTGGTGGTAATAGTTAACTGTTTTACAGTAAATACATTGTGGCTGTAGCTGGGATTGTGGATAATGTGGCGTTCAGTGCAGGTTCACACACCAACTGCACATTTATTTGATGAGACTTTATTCAAAGCCTTGATCTCTCTCTCTCTCAATCGACTTGGGGATTGGGGGTGGGGGAGCGGGAATGTCCTGAGTGGCAATTGAACTATCCAGAATCATGTATACTGAGTTAAAAAAAAAATCCAAGGAATTTATCATCTTATCACTGTCTGTTTAGAACATAATGATTGATTGTCCATTACCGTCAAGTTTCAATGCAATCACCTCTTATTCTCTCACAGTGCTACAGGTTAACCTTCACTCAATCCTTAAGATACCATTGTCCCAGTGATCTGTCTGGTGAAACTCTCTCTGTGGTGAGGATATCATTTCTTATAAAGGAAAGAAAATTTGTACATAGTTTCTCAATACTGCCTCAACAACATTCTCAGTGTTGAGCACAATAATTGTTTTTCCTCACTTAGCATCCTCCGTTTCTTTCCTGTGGAGTAAAAAAGCCATGCATTCAAGATGCACTGCGACTGATGCGGAATTTTAAATTTCCTTGCATCTGTATGTCATCATCAGTAAAGACAGCTCGAGGTGCCTATGGAGATGAACATCACTCACAGGGAGAGACTTCATGAGAGAGAATGCACTTGAAATAGGGAATTGTAATATAGCTGAATGGAAATGAGTTGTAGAAATATGGGAAACAGACAGAGGAAGGGGACTATCTTTACTTTTGTTCTTCTTTCATGGGATGTGTGCAGCCCTGGTCAGGCCAGCATGTTGTGGCTATCTTGAACTGAGTGGCTTGTTCAGCTGTTCCGTGAAGCAAGCAAGAATAAAACACATTGTCGTGCTTTTGCAGTCACACAGAGACCTGACCAGGGAAGGATGAAACGTTGCCGTCTCTAAAGGGCAGGAGACAAGCAGATGGGCATTTTATAAAAAAAAACAAAGATGATGCTTTCATTTGAATTCCATAAATTTCCTTCATGAGACATGAACAGATTATTATTTTGCGCCTGGAGATTATGAGTCAATGACTTGAGCACCATGCACTGTCTTGCCATCTGACAGATTCTGTGGAGAGTACAAGTTAAACGTCTCAAGTGCAATTATTTTGTAATGGAAGTGTAGTTATAAGGGATTTGAAATAGTTGTATCCAGATTTAATAAAGGCACAAATGATCGTTTATACAGAAGTTGCATTAAGGCTGAGGAGGAGACTTGCTATCATGATGGCGGTACTGTCCAAAATTAGTGAGTGGGGAGGATATGGAGACATAAATCTGTGCAGGAGAAAAAGGATCATGAGTTTGAGAACACTTTGGATCCTCCTCGCATATTGTTGAGTAATCGGTAAATAGTAATTTGCTAGTTATAATTTTTAAGGAATGAAATTTTTGATTGGAACTGAAAACATAGGTTTCCACCATTCCTAATTTTAACTATCATGAGCAGCAATTCAGTTCAACCCAGTTTAATAGACAGAGAGACTTACCAGGAACGCCAACTATAGCGAGGATGGGATAGTAACCGCCTTGAATAACCATCAGTACATCATAGATCCGCAATGTTAATGATTCCCAAGGCTGAGAAAGCCAGTAAAGACCCGAGGATAAACTTCTGTCCATTGTTGCAACATTCCAGTCTATTGTTCTCATATTCTGATCGCTCCTCCCCCTCGCTCTGCAGTTGCTGAACCCTGTCAGTGCAGTAGATGATGCTGCCACTCATACTATGGGATAACACGTTGAAAGGAGCCCCTTATTCATAGAAGAGGCAAACCCTCCAGTGACACATTTAGGATCCACAGAGACTGACATTAATCACAGTTGCTGAACAAATAGCTCCAGTTAACCCCTCTCAGATCAATACTGTTTAATCAAAATTAAAATAAAAAACGTTTAAAATTTACACATTCTCGATGGGATCTGTGAGGGTGATTGAAGTAAGGAATGTTGGAGATGGTAGATCGATTGTGTGTAATCATTCAATCTGCCTTGGATAGGGAGTAATTCTAAAGGATTTGCAGAACATAAACATGTTTCTCTGTTCATAAAAGGGAACATAAATCCTGTAACCTCTGATCAGTCATTACACTCTCTCATTGAGAGAACTTTTATCATCCATATCTAGACTGGAAAATCTGTCTAAGACGACATAGGTTTATAACAGGCAAACGGCATGGATATGTTAACAGAGAATTGTACCTGACAAATGCAATTCGGATTGTTATACCAGGATCAGAGAGGGCAGATTAGGGTCGTGTTGTTGATGTTATCGACGTCAATGAACTGTGATGAAGTATCATTTATTGGACTTCAATTGAAGTGTGATTATGACATCGGAGAAGAAAGAGAAAACGAAGAGAATTGGGGGACATGGCTATTCAGACTGGGGGGAGGGACAATGATATTCCCCAGCCATCAGTTTTGGAACATTATTCTTTGTAACTTATATGAACAGCAGATTCAAGTCTACATCTACAATGAGGAATGAAGTGAGACAATATTAATGTAATGGGTTTATGCAACACAAAATACAGGGACAAAATGATTTTCGGTACATACTAATATACGGAAAGTACAAAGAGATGAGATTGTAAAAATGCTCTCATGATGTTGAGCTATATAAATTGATGTGTAGATTACAAAACCTTGGGAGTGGTGTGCAAAATTTATCAATCATTATTTGATCTCCCGCTGAGATGCTGATTTCCCTTCTGTCAGTGAACCTCCTCTCTGAGATTCTCAGCCCCAATCTCACACACGGTGTGTATTTTTTCGGTTCCTGCTGCTGTTGGCCCAGTCTATTTAAGTAAATCCACTTTCTTCCTTGAACAAATCTATTGGCCTATTGGATTCTGTTTAACTATCAGCAACTCAGCTCTGTGATATTATTGGAGGTAAATGGTCTGGGATGACAGCCAGCATCAGCATAGTGCTCACAGGGCACGGCATCAGGCAAAGTGCTTGCAGTGCGTAGGAATTTCTAAATAAATTTGCCACCTTCTGTCTGTTCCTGCCCATTCCCCATTATCCTGTCCTCTGATCTACTTAACTTACCCCTCGTCCAATACTCCTTCCTCTCTGACTCAGTCTGACGCTCCTCTCTCTCTCCTCTCTCAGTTTATCTTCGTTCACTTTCGTTCTCTCTGTTTTTCTGTCTCTCTTTCTCTCTCGCTCTCAGTTTATCTCCACTCACTGTCTCTGTCTCCAAATGTTGCAGTTGGATAGCTCATGGACTCATTATGGGCAGAATGGCCTCTATCTGTGCTGTAATAATTTTGAGGCTCTATAACGCACGACTAAAACTTTAGGTGGCTGGAGACACAAGCTGATCCAGTAAAGGACACAATGCACAATCATCAATTATCTCTTCCTGTTATTCTCTGATATGCAGCAGCCTCGAAGTGTCTTTTCAAACAAAATAGATTGAATGAAATTCAAGCAGTCAGAAGGAGGTTCACCAGAGAATATTTCAATCCGGACTTAATGAAGAATGAGATTGCAGAATAATACAAGCCACAAAAGAAAAACACAGCAGCACAAGAAATTTGAGCAGTGTAGAACTGGAACCAAATAGTTCCAACTTCAACATCTCGATGGGGCAAGTTGTCTGATTTGAACATGAACAAGAACGCAGTGCTTCTGATTCCGAACATTATGCATTAGAAAGGTCTTCAATATTCCAGATTTATTCTTGCTGAGTGCTGTGATAAATTTAGCCGACAGGGTTGAATTCAATGTCACTGTCACTGTAAGACTGATCCTTCAAAAATAACAGACTGAAAATGACAAACATCATAGAGACTATATGCTTCCAGCAGATGAGACTCACTGACAGCAGCTTATATTCAGCACATTACTGGACTACTGGCCGGCACTGAATCCTCCCCCATCTATATCATAGGGCTTACCATTGACCAGAACGCGAAGTCAAATCAACATAAAAGTACAAAGGCTACAACAGTAGGTCAGAGGCTAGCAATTCTGCAGTGAATAATAGACCATATGACAATAAAGACATGAGATGCAGGGAAAAATTATGGCCATTCGGCCGATCGTGTCTGCTCCACCATTCGATCATTGCTGATATGTTTCTAATTTCCATTTTCCTACTTTCTCCCTGTAACATATGATCCCTTCGCCAATCAAGGCCCTATCTATTTCTGTTTTAAATAATATGGTTTCCCAAACGTTCTGCGGCAAAAAAAAGGTTCCACAGATTCACCACACTCAGGCTGATGAAATTCCTCCTCATCTCAGTTCTAAAAGGTTATCTCTTCATTCGGAGGCTGTGTCCTTGCGTCATAGTCTCTTGGACTAGTGGAAATATATTCTAAACATTCATTATATCCAAGCCTCTCAATATTCTGTCAGGTTCAGTCAGAAGCCCCACCCCCATCCCTCGAAACTCCATCGAGCACAGACACAGAGCCCTCTACTGCTCCTCAAATAATAAGCTGTCCTCCGCAGGATCATTCCGGATATCTTCCAACACTACTGCATTCTTCCCTAGATGCAGTGCCCAAAACTACTCACAATATTCCAAACCGATCTGACTGGAACCTTTGTACAGCCTCAGTAGTACATTTCTCTCATGCGTTCTCGCCCTCTTGAAATGAATGCTAACATTGCATTTGCTTTCTTAACTGCCAACTGAACCTGCACATTAACCATAAGAGACAGCAAAGTCTCCAAAATTCTTTTGTGCTTCAGAGTTCGTAAAGACTTTTCAAATATAGTGTATACCTCTATTCCGCTTTCCAAAGTGCATAATCTCACACTTTCCCACATTGTGCTCCATCTTCCATTTGTTTACCCACTGTTCTAGCCTGTACAAATCTTTCTGCAGCCTCCCACTTTCTCAACATCACCTGTCCATCCAAGTATCATTGTCTGGTACTCACTCCGACCAATATCGCCATGTGTTGATGACGATCAAGGGAGATGGGGGCTGGGGGGAAGGTGAATGTCTATAATGAATGACTATGCGGTTGTCTCTAATTGGTTGCTGACGCCTGCCCTGATAACCTACTGTCACCGCTGCAGACATCAGCTCGGTCTTCATGGGACATAACTCAAGGATAGTGATGAGCCCAGATAGTGTCCCCCGCTGAACACTCAGATCCTATGTGGACCAACTGGTGGGACGTATTCACCAACATCTTCCACCTCTCCCTCCTGCAATTCAAAGTCCCCCACCTGCTTCAAGATGACTACCGTCACCTCAGTACCAAAGCAAGCACACACAACGTGCCTTAATGACTACCGCCCTGTGGCTCTGATCTCAATAATCATGAAGTGCTTTGAGGCTGGCTGGTCATGGCCCACATCAAATCCAATCTCTCAGCCAGCCTCGATCCTCTGCAATTTGCCTACTGGAAAACAGATCAACAGTGGACTCCATTTCCTTAGTGCTCCTGGAACATCTGGACAGCAAAGACATATACATCAGACTCCTGCTCAGCAAATACAGCTCCATATTCGACACCATTATCCTTTCCAGACTGATCTCCAAACGCCATGACCTTTGTCTCTACTGCAACTTCTGTAACTGGATCTTCAGCTTTCTGACCCACAGAACGCAACCAGCGAGGGCAGACAACTGCACTACACCAACTTCAAATGATACACCACTGAAAGTATACTACCTGGGTGCATAACGGCCTGAAATGGCAACTACTCTGCCCAGGATCGTAATAAACTGCAGAAGGTTGTGTGCACAGCCCAGGCCATCACGGAGGCAACCTTCCATCCGTTGGTTCCATATACACGGCTTGTTGCTGCGGAAAGGCTGTCAACATCATCAAAGATCCATTGCACCGTGGTAACGATCCCCTACAAGCTCTTCTGTCACGTCAAAGGTACAGAAGCTTGATCACAAGCACCAGCAGGTTCAGGAGCAGTTTTTTTTTTTCTTTTCCTGCCGTTATTGGACTGATAAATGGAATCTCTAACCTCGAATATTGCTGATCTTGCCAATGTTAATCTCGCCTAGTGCACACTCTGTGCAATGTAAATGTGCTGCTGTTTAAGACTTTATTATAACCTTTAATCTGCACGTCCTTGCTTACTGTGATCTGCCTGTACTACTCATAAACAAAGCTTTACATGAGGTTGTAGACTTGATCATCGAGCTGCTGTGTTTGATTGCAGTCATTTCGTCACCCTGCTTGTAACACCATCAGTGCGCCTCCAGTGAAGCGTTGGTATTCTGTCCTGCTTGGTATTTATATATCTTGGTGTGCTGGGGTGCTTGGCATCACTTCCGGTTTTGTTTTTCAGTCGTTTGTATATCAGGTCAAGTTCAATGTGTTTGTTTATGGAGTTCCCGTTGGAATGCCAAGCCTCTAGGAATTCCCTGGCATGTCTCTGTTTGGTTTTTGCTATGATGGATGTGTTGTCCCAGTCGAATTTGTGTCCTTCTATGTCCGTGTGTATTGAGATCATTGCGAATTGGTCGTGTCTCATGGTGGCTAGTTGGGTTTTCGTGCATCCTTATCATCAGTTTTCTTCCAGTTTCGCCAATGTAATGTTTCTCATAGTCCTTGCGTGGTATTCTGTACATTACGTTAGTTTAATTAGTTGTGGGTATGGGATCCTTTAAGTTTGTCAGTAGCTGTCACAGGGTGGATGTTGGCTTGTGGACTACCCTGATACCTAGGGGTCTGAATAGTCTTGTGGTCATCTCTGATACGTCCGGATTTTCGGTAGGGTGATTAGTGTGTCTGGCCGGGTTGTGTCTGCTTGTTGTGGTCTGTCATGGAGGTAATGGCCTATTATGCTTTTTGGGCATCCTTACCGGAATAAAATTCACAAAAGAAGAAGAGAATAATAACTGACTACCCTTCCTAGACATGATGGTAGAATGTAAGAACAATGGGGAACTCCAGTCCAGTGTATACAGGAAGACTATACATACGGACCAGATACTTAATTACACCAGCAATCACCCCAGCACCCATGAACAAAGTTGCATCAATACATTATTCAAATGAACCACAATACACTGCAGCAACTTGGAATTGTGGAATGCAGAACAGGAACACTTACATGGAGTTTTTAAAAGGAATAGATACGCAAAAAGCACAATCCGCCATTACCTCACCTCCAACCCCACCCAATCCTTATCCTTAGCTCCCCCCCTCACACCACCAGATCCCACGAACCCCACCCCATCTCCCGCTGATGCCCACACCTAACTCTTTCGATCCTCACTCCCAGCTCCCCTCAATCCTTACACTGAGCGCCCCCTGATCCCCACCCTCAGCTGCCCCAAATTCCCACCTATCAGCTCCCCCTTCTCCAGCTTCCATTTATTTCTCTACAGTAAAAAGTGAAGCAAAATATTTACTTAATATCTCTCCCACCTCATAAGATTAGGTACAAGGATGACCTCTTTCACCATTAAGGGGCCCAACTCTCTCTCTCTCCCATTGTTCTCTTGCTCCTAATGTACGTCTCGTCTCTTTAGATTATTTTTAACCTTATTTGCCAAGTCTATGTCATATCGTCTCTTTTCCTTCCTGATCTCTATCTTAGGAATGTCCTTACAATCTTTATACTGTTCAAGAGATTCCTTACAAACAACTGCGTTCAATCTAATATGTGATTTTAAAAATATATGTATATTTAAAATATGACAAACCCTTCATCCCTGCAATCAATGTTGAATAGCTATTCTGAACCCCTCCAACACCAACACATCTTTCCTTAGATGCAGAGCCCAAAACTACTCTCAATATTCCAAATGCAGTTTGACCAGAGCCTTTTATAGCCTCAACAGAAGCTCCTTTGCTAGTCCTCTTGAAATGAATGTCGATGTTGCATTTGCCTTCCTCGCCTCCAACTGAACCTGCATGTTAACTGAAGGAGAATCCTGAACTAGAACTCTCAATTCCCTTTGAACTTCAGATTTCTGAAGCCTTTCCCCGTTCAGAAAATAGTCTACGCCTCTAGTCTTCTGACTAAAATGTACAACCTCGCACTTTCCCACACTGTCTTCCACCTGCCACTTCTTTGACCACTCTCTTTGCCTGTCAAAGCCATTCTGAAGCCTTCCCACTTTCTCCATACACCCTGTCCCTCCATCTCTCACTGCGTTACCTGCAAACTTAATAACAATGCTCTCAATTCCTTTGTCCAGATCATTAATGCATAACGTGAATAGTTTTGGAACCAACACTGGCCCCTGCTGAACTCCACTCGTCATCCGGCTGCCATCCTGAAAAAGACCCCTTTATCCCAATCCTCTGCCTTCTGCCAGTCAGCCAATAATGAATCCATTACAGTAGCTTGCTCCTAACACCATGGACTCTTATCTTATTCAGCAGCTCAGTGTATGGTTCCTCAAATGCCTTCTGGAAATCCAACAGATCACATCCACTGGCTACCCTTTGTCTAAGTAGTTCAGTATCTCCTCAAAAAATTCTAATAGATTTATCAGGCATGGCCCTCCCTTGACAAAGCCTATCTGGCTCTTCGAAGTATTCCGTGATCACATCCTTACAAGGACCTATTACACTGTGTTTACCACAAAGCTGAATTATTTGACTTATATCCAGAATGGAAAACCATGTTTTCAGTCCTGAATGTGATGAGCAGCCAAGTCCAATCACTATTGAAACGTGGGAACTCTGTGCTGCCATGGCAGGGTCAATGAGTGAGTAAATTCCTTCCCCAAATGGAGCAGGTGAATGGTTTGTCCCCCAGTGTGATCTCTCTACTGTCTCAGCAGGGTCAATGAGTGAGCTAACTGTTTTTCTCATACGGAGCAGGTAAATGCTGTCTCCCTAGTGTGAACTCACATGGTGTACTGAGAGTGGAGATGAACGCCTGAATCCCGGCCCACAATGAAAACATTTGAATCGTCTTTCACCATGTGAACATGTTGATGGGACATCAGTTCCACAGAACTTCGATAGCTTTTCCCAAGATCTGATCATTTGAAAGGTCTCTCCTCAGTGCGTTGATAACAAGTCAATTCCCAGGATTTTGTGTAGCAGTTTCTGCAGTCTGGACTTTTAAAAGATCTCTCCGCAGTGTGAACTTGATGGTATTACAGTAGGTTGGATGGCCAAGTGAGGCCCCTCCCACACTCGGGCAGCTGAAAACGGTCGCTACCCACTGACAAGTTGCTGGCGCTCCATGAGATCATATGATCACCTGAACCCAGTCCCACAGACAGAGAATTTGAACGATCTCTCCTCAGAGTGAACACGTTGATGGGACATCAGGTCCCTGGGACTTTTATAGTACATCCCACAGTATGGGCATTCAAAAGGTCTCTCATTAGTATGAGCATATTGAAGGGACATCAAGCTCCCAGAGGTTTTATAACATTTTCCACAGTCTGGACATTTAAATTGTCTCTCTTTAATGTGATCTAGTTGATGGGATGTCAAGTCCCTGGAAGTTTTAAAGCATTTTGCATAGTCTGTGCATTGAAATAGTCTCTCCTCAGTGTGAACGAGCCGGTGTTGCAGCAGGTTAGGTGACTGAGTAAATTTCTTCGCACACACTGAACAGGTGAATGGCCTGTTAGCCATATGACTCGATCGGTTTCCGGCTCAGACGGGGAAATAAATTCTGTCCCATGGTACCCACATTTCCACAATTTCTCCCCAGTGTGATTGCATTTGTGGTTTGTGAGGTCTAATGATTGGCTGAAGCCTTGTCCACACATGCAACATACGTACAATTTCTTTCCACTGCAAACAGGGCTTTCTCCTTCCTTGTTTAAAATCTGATCACATTCCATTTGTGGTAAATCAGGCGACTCCATCAGACCATAGTGTGATGGTTGATTTGTAAAACTTTCCTTTCGAATATTCTGTGAAATTGATGTCAAACAACAAACAAGAGAGTGAGAGAGAATCTTTCACAAGATTCTGGCTTCTATGTGAAGATGGCGACTAAAGGGGGCGGGGGTGGATTTTATACATCTACAACTTGCCCAGAGCTTTGACATGAACATTCCAAACACTCAATCTCCAATAGCTAGAAGGAACAGGGCAGCAGGTGGATGTGAACGCCATCACCTCCAAGTTTCAACCAGGTGACACACTGTCCTGACTTGCCTGACAATCCAGTCCTCATAGAAAGAAATTTCCTCCAATTAAATAATGGCAAAGCCAACGCCTTTGTCTTCAGTGCCCAAAACAAACTCCACTGCCTTGCCACTGACTCCATTCCCTCTACCTGGCAACTGTCTGAGTGTAAACCAAATACGTCATAACCATGGTGAAATATTTCACCCTACGATGAGTTTTGAAACACATATCCTCATCATCACCAAGACTGCCTACTTCCAACTCAGTAACATCACCTGGCGGCTCCTTGTCTCTGCTGATCTGCTGCCGAAATTCGGATCCATTCTTACGTTACCTCTGAACTGAACTATCCTAATGCACGCCTCACTCTCCTCTCACATTCCCCTCTCTGCAATTGTCTAACTTCCTCTTCCTCTAATAATGGGTGTACTTGAGAGCTGTTCAGTGTTTTATGGTTCCTTCCATTGCCTCTATCTGAATAAGGTTGTTAACCACTGCCGATTCTCCTAACCAAGCTTTATCTTCCCACACAAGCTCTGACATTGCTGTGAGGGAAGGAGTTACAGGTTATTCACCAAGTGATATTATCCTCAGGTCATCCAAAACTCTGGTGCCTGCGTGAGTATTCACACCAAGTCGTGTTCGCCCACCACACCGTGCTCACACAGATAAACTTTAAACTTTTCATCTTTCTGTTCAAATCTCTTGAGAGATAGAGAGGAGACTATCTCTGTAATGTCCTCCAGCCATCTCAAGGACAGTTAGGGATGGCCACTAAATTCTAACCCATCCAGCCATGCCGGCATCCCGAGAATGAATTTCAGAATGCCCTCCGAGACATCTGCGTTCCCTCTAATTTCAACCTCCTGAGTATCCTCGATTTTAACTGATCCACATTTTGTGTCCTTAACCTACAACTTTCAAGGCTACAAAATGTGAAATCTTCTCACTGAACCTCTCCTTCTCTTGACCTCAGTTTTGCACTTTGTAATATTCTTTGGAAGCCACATATGTGACCATAAAACTTTGTCACCTCTCTAATATCTTATTATGTGATACTGATCGAAACTTGCTTTATAAGACTCCTGAGGAACAGCTTGTGAGTTTAGCCAATCATCAGATCTCATAAACTACAAATGCATTAACAGTGGGGAATAATGTGGGAATTGTGGGGAGGAATTCATTTCTCCATCAGAGATGGAAACTCATCGACGCAGTCACACCAGTTACAGGCTATTCACCTGCTCAGTGTATGGGAATGGATTCACTCAGCCAACTAACCTCCTGCATTATGTGACAGGCACTCAATTGCTGTAAATTAATTGTCATTAATTTGGACATTGATTGAGTTTTTGTAAGATAGACTGGTTTTCAAGATTAGATCACATGGAATATTGGGAGAACTAGCCATTTGTATACAGAACTGACTCGGAGGTAGAAGACAAAGTGTGGTGGTGGATGGTTGATTTTCAGACTGGTGGCTTGTGGCCAGCAGTGTGCCACAAGAATTGGTGCTTGGTCCACTGATTTTCATTATTTATATAAAAGAAATGAATTTGAAAGTAGGAGGTATGGTTAGTAAGTTTTCAGCTGATAAAATCGGAGGTGCAGAGGATAGCAAAGAAGATTACGTCAGAGTACAATGGAATTTTGATCAGATGGGCCGAGGAGTGACAGATGGAGTTTATTTTAGATAAAAGTGAGGTACTACATTATGGAAAGGCAAATCAAGGTAGGACTTATACATTTAAAGTAAGGTCCTAAGGTGTGTTGCTGAAAAAAGAGACCTTGGAATTCTTTTTCATACTTCCTTGAAAGTGGAGTCACAGGTAGACAGGATACCGAAGAAGGTGTCTGGTATGCTGGCTTTTATTGGTCAGTGCATTGAGTATAGGAGTTGGGAGGTCATGTTGGGCTGTACAGGACATTGGTCAAGCCACTTTTGGAATACTGCGTGCAATTCTGGATCTCCCTGTTGTAGGAACGATGTTGACAAATTTGAAAGAGTTCAAAAAAGATTTATAGGGACTTTGCCAGGGTTGGAGGGTTTGAGAAATAGAGGATGAAAAGGCTGGGGCTAATTTTCCTGGACTATCGGAGGCTGAGGGGTAACCTTGTGGAGGTTTATAAAATCATGAGGGTATGGGTTGTGTCAATAGACAAGGTATTTTCCCTCGTATGGGAGAGTCTAAACTGGAGGGCATAGGACTAATGCGAGAGGGAAAAGATTTTAAAGGAACCTAAGGAGCAACTATATTTTACACAGAGGGTGGTGCTTGTATGGAATGAAAGGCCAGAGGAAATGGTGGAGGCTGTTACAATTAAACATTTAAAAATGCATCTGGATGGTATATGAATAGGAAAGATTTAAAGATATATGGGACAAATGCTGGCAAATGGGATTAGATTTATTTAGGGTGTCTGGTGGGGATGGACGAGTTGGACCAAAGCGTCTATTTCCATACTGTACAGCTCTATGACTCGAGATCAAAGTCCCTTCATCATCACTTGGCAAATAAGTCCTTACCAAACAACATTGTGGGAGTTGCTAAGTGAGGATAACTACCAGCAGCAAATGGTCAGTGAATGTTCAACAGTAAAAATCTAATTTAGAGAGTCAATGGGATTAACAATGAAATACCTTAGACAGTTACACCAATTATTGGAGACAGAGGAAGTTAGACAACGACAGAGGGTTGATCAGGGAGAGCAGAGATGAAACCATGCAATGGATGAACATTGATTCAGATCCATAGTAAACGGATCACACCAGACGCAGAGCCACATCAAGCTTTCACAGATAACTGAGGACAGTACCAGCAACTGAATCATGTAGGTTACTGGTAATGATTACTGAAAAAAATTTCATTGTTTTCAACTTTTAAGTCAAATCCTGGAGTCTGCAGCTGGAAAAATATCAGTGGGGTCAGAGGAAACTCTCATAGGTGAGCAAATACCCTGGATTCAGAGTGACATTTCCAAGCAATTTCCCATATGTGGTAACATCACCCACATGAATGCAGAGTGTTTGGGTCTGCACAAAAAAGTGATCACCACAAAGGATCTGAGACTGTGGAGAAACTTAAAAAGAGATTGATCAGAATGGTTCAAGGAATGAGGGATGTCAGTTGTAAGGTCAAATTGGAGAAGCTGAAGATGTTCTGCACAGAGCAAAGCAGATTGAGATGAGATTTGATAAAGGTGTCTCCATTTATGATAGATTTAGAAAGGTAGATTAAACAGCAGCTATTCTCGTTAGCTGATAGTAAAAGTTTTAGAGACACAGATTTAAGATATTGGGCAAGAGTTACTGGGAAGTGTAAGAAAGGAATTTTATGTTCCTTTTATTTTAATCAATTGTTACATTCAAAAGCCAATAATATCCAGTCCTGAATGATAATGAGTAAGGTGGCACACTCGGATCTTTTTCTGTTACTCAGGCTGATTTTCCAATTTGCAAATCCTCTTCTAACATGCTGTAAAATAAGTTTACAAAAGCCATCTCAGTCAGTCCGAGACAAAAATTCAGAAGAGAAAAATATTTCTGTTATTTGGAGTTTGCTCTGTGCAAATCCTCTCCTCTTCACTCCCTGCACAAGGAGCTTATAAACTTCCAGGAGACACATTCATAACATTTATCTCCCTGGTTAAGGTGACCGCACAAGTGCCTTGCTGCCATTTGGTCTCTACAAAGATAACGGCCATTAATCGGCATCTGTCGCTGAGAGGGAGCCTCGATTTGTCCTGTTTTGTGAAATGGGGACTGTCTTTATAAGGGGTCTATCACATCTACAAAGCATTTACGCAGCGGCCTCGTCTAACCACCCAGATCAATGCCTCCTCCGCTCTGCCTCACTGTTACCTTTTGTGGAGCCTAAAGAAAGAACAGACATTCCTCAGGATTGCTCCGACTGCACATGCTTTAGACTGTGGGTAGGTGGGAAAGATACTGCGCATACACGGTGGTAAGCAATTTGTAAAATTCGTTTGTGGGATGTGGGCATCGCTGGCTGGCCAGCATTTCTTGCCCATCCCGAGTTGCCCTTGAGAAGGTGATGGTGAGCTGCCTTCTTGAACCGTTGCATTCCTCCTGCTGTGGGTTGACCCACAATGCTATTAGGGAGGGAATTCCAAGGTTTTGACCCAGCAATTGTGAGGAAACGGCGATATATTTCCAAGTCAGGATGGTGAGTGACTTGGAGAGGAATTTGGAGGTGATGGTGTTCCCATAAATCTGCTGCTCTTGTCCTTCTAGATGGAAGTGTTCGCGGGTTTGGAAGATACTGTCTGAGGATCTTTGGTGAATTTCTGCAGTGCATCTTGCAGATAGTGCGCACTGCTGCAACTGAGCGTCGGTGGTGGAGGGAGTGAATGTTTGTAGATCTCGTGCCAATCCAGTGGGCTGTGCATAGGGCATTTTGACCAGCGCAGGGTATTCTGAGTTAACTGGCTGCTATTGTAGAACTTAAATTTATTTGTTTTATATACACATGCAATCTTTCTGTCTATCGCCTACAAGGATAACTGGTATATACAATATATAATAGAGAATAGAACGTCCCTTGCGCTCCCAGGGATGTAATATCATAAAGTCTGACACTGAGCTATTCATTAAATGGTGAAGTCGCCACACTCGCCCTTGACCATAGGGCTGCTTTCTTATTAGACAGAGACAACTGGTGGTGGTTTAACCTGAGGGACACCACACCTCAGGTGAGCAGAAGGTTGAAAATGAGAGTCATTAGGAGTAACCTCTGACAGCATGGGATTTAAAACCACACTGTTGGCTTCATGGCGGAAACTAGCAAACGGCTGCGAGAAAAAAGCTTGTCTTTCATATCTGTCTTCAAGAGGAAAATGTAGATTTCGTGTTCCAGCAAACAACAATGTTTCCTGTTCTTGGTTTTTGTTCCACTGAAGCCCTCAAGACATCGAATAACTATTTAGATGAGAACTGGTAATGTCAGAGCGCACAAACTCTTTGGGCCAAGTGCTGTAAACTGGATTTAGAATCCATATGTTTGATGACTGGCGTTCATATCATGGTCCAACGGGCCTCTCTCCGTACTGTTAAAAAATTCTACGACTCTCTCTCATTTTGCTACTGAAAATAAAGTCAGAAGCAATAACAACAAGGAAGGTTGCAAACAATGTGTGCGCCTTCTTTGGTGCTCTAGTAGTTGGGATTCAGCACTCTCACTGTTATTTCCTTGGGTTTCATTTCCAGTCAAGAAATGATGATCCATTGCTCCTGAACAAACTGTTAAAATGAACATGAATTCCTGACATTAAAAACACCAAAGTAAGCGCCTCTGTGAGAATCAGTGAGCGTTTCACATTAGAGATGAAAGCAAATGGGAAGAAACGCTGAAATCCGTTGCTTTCGCCTGCTCTGTCACATTATTACTACAAAAAACTTGCTCCTTAGTGAAACATACAGTGTTCTTTATAGACACTTAATGGGTTAGATGCAGAAAGGTTGGTTCCCTGTTTGGATAGTCTAGGACCAGAGTGCCTAATACCATAACGGGTGTCACCCATTTAAGACAGAGATGAGGAAAAATTTATTCTCTCAGACTGGTGTTATTCCGTGAAATTCTTTACAGAAGGGGGCTGTTGAGGTTGTGTCATTAAGTAGATTCGAGGCTGAGATCGACAGATTTTTAATCAAGGTATTAAGGATTATGGGAAACGCAAGAAAGTGCAGCAAAAGATTACGAGATCTGAATTGAGCCTGTTGAATAACAGAGCAGAGTTGATGGGCTGAACGGTCTCTTCTGCTCCTAAAATTTATGGTCTTTCCTGACCTGAGTAAAATTTGTCAAATGAAAAATGCGTGGATATTCTTGGGGTGCTGAAGCGAGATGAAATGTGCAAAGGGCAACACACAAAGGAGATTCATCATGGGTGAGTGACCAAAGTGATCAGTGTATCAGGGTAAACAATGAAAACTGGTCTTCAGCACCCACGTTGAGTTTGGCCCCATTAGGCTGATAGTCAACTCTCACAAACCACCATTGCCCTTCCCTTTTCCTGAATGTCTCCTCTGTTATTGATTTAAACCGATTCCAAGTCGGGCAATTGCAGCTGACATTGTTGTGGAACTGTCACATGCATTGAAGTGATTCTGACTGGTACACAACATAATTCTGCTTCGAAAGATTGGTCAGTATTTCATTTTTATGACTATAAATGGTAACCATTGACAGGCCATTTGCAGTGAAGGCGCTGAATCCTAATCATTAGACTACCAGGGAGGATCTCTGTTTATATCACACTGGACACTGTCTGATTCGGCATTGCATTCTCCTATCCTTCTGCACATGATCCCCTCGACTCTGTCTCGGTTTTGTTATGTCTTGCTTTATTAATGCACAGAGTATTCAATCACCTATTACTCCCAGTTTTGAATGCATGCATGAGACCTCTCTGTCACAGCCAGGCCTCCTGGGTTTGTAGCTCAGTGGTTAAAACACTGGCATTTTGACCTAGGGGTCGTGAGTTTGATTCTCATTGAAGCCTGTCAGAGTGTTTGTACACCTGCTGCATCCAACAACCTAAGGAGCATTTTAAATATTATCTCTAAATGTCACGGCGTGTTTGAAATGCCACATTCATGTTTATTCTTCCAGGAACTTGAGGAAGACCGTTTGGAAGGGCAGGAATCAGCTGACGTGAGCAACGCTACAGTTTCACAGGAAGAACGAGGTGAGGCAGTATAAACTGCAGAGTGACCATGAAACAATGGGAGAGGAACAGGGGAGCGGACGTATGCTTCCTTACTTTACTATAACCAGACTCTGGGTTTGAAGTCTGAAATGGGACAATATAAGCCAAGTGGATGAAATCCTTGTTTTCTGGGTGTCGGTCTCTCGCTGAGGCCTCAGTCGCTCTCGGGGAAATGTGTCCACGTATTTCCCTCTGTGGGTCAAAATGAGGTTCAGCTCCCGAGGGGGCGTGAAGACAGTTTGACCGTCTCAAACTTCGTTGTGTCGTTTGAGATTAAAACATTACAGCGAAAATATCATTGAGATGAACACCTGAAACGTCAGAACACACAAGGTTACAGACCAAGCGCTGGAAACTGGGATGTGGGCCGCATTTGTGTTGCAAAACTCAATGACTCGATCATTTTGGAGGAGAATCTGTACCGAGAAACAAAGCCAAAATCTGTGTCATTAAGAAGCGATACAAATATTTCTGCCGTCATGCTGGTGGTCTAGTGGTTAGGATTCGGCACGTCTTTCTTTTTAACCACAGTGGCCTGGGTTTGATTCCCGGTCAGGAAATCAGAATTTATTGTTCCTGACAGTGACAACAGCATAGGCAGAGCAAACCTGATAGGAAACTGTTCAATGTCTCGGATCAGGTAATATCCCTGAGAACATCAGAGTCAATGTCCCAACCTTGTAAAAACGGGAAAGGCGCCTTGACTGTCTCTGCTCAGTTGGACAATTCACCTTTCATTCTCATCTGATTCTGCTTCCCCAAAAGTTCCTAAAGATTCACAAAGCTGACACTGGGTTTTCTGTTTCATTTCCAGAAACCGGAGTGACTGAATCAGTGGGTTTGGGAAATTGAAAGGTGCTTCTGAGCAGTTTATGGGATTATTTCGGCTTCCCCTCCTCTGGTGACCCTGGGACATTGGCTCTGATGTTTTCAGTGATATTTACTGATGACAGACAGTGAAAGGATTCCCGCTCCTGCAGATCAGGAATTCGAACCTCATCACGGCTTCAGGAAAACTAGAAAGATGAGTTTGGAAGTATGAAGAAGTGTGTGAATTGCGCTCAAGCCAGATAGGGAACCGAACCTACAATTTCCTGTGTGGTAGTTACACACGTTATCCATTGTGGTTGTGCTGATAATACGGCCAGGACCAGCAATGGTAGCATTCACAAGGCGAACAGCGAGCGAAAGATAATCACCATCACTGTTTTAATTCAATTGTTCCCATTTTGTGAAGCAGTGAATTTCACTGGCAAAGGAAACACATTTTCCCTTAGGAGGCTGCTTCAGTGTCGCCTCTTTTGTCTGCTGGAACTTTCCATCATTTTATTCACAGTCACTCTGCTATTCTACGACCCACTCCAAGTGAAGTGCACTCTCATGATTTGTGTTATGGTCTCTTCGAGTCAAGGCCCTGAAAAAAAAAATCAGCAAGAAGGTCCTGGTCATTTCTAGCCCGGCCTCTGGAATCAGACGAGTTGAACCACATCTTTATTAGTGCCGCCTGTTCACTGCAGCTCAGTGCCTCAGAACAGGCCTCTATTAGCACGATCCTGCTCTCTACCTTCCTGCAGTACATCTGCTGATCAACATCAGATTATCACAGCTCTACTTTCTTCACATAGAAACCCGAACGACAATATGAAATGTTTCGAAGTTTAGAGAGAGAAATATTTCTGGTGAAGGTGGTTCTGATGTGAAGAAATAACACAAGGGCGTGTGCAAATCAGGTCACAAGGGTTACTCTCAGCATCACTGCTGTCCTAGTGGTGAGGATTCAGAACGTGCAACAACCAGGCTGGAACACAATTCGCAGTCAGGAAATGAAGATTTATTTCTCTTCTTGTGGACTATCCGAATTAAAACGGATTCCTGATTACAAAGAAGGGGCTAGGCCCGAAACGTCAGCTTTCCTGCTCCTCTGATGCTGTTTGGCCTGCTGTGTTCATCCAACTCTACACGTTGTTATCTCACACGCCCTGAATCTGCCAGAATCAGTCCAGTGAGAGTTTGCTTCCATCTGGAAGGACAATGACAGCAGATACATGAAAAAATTACTACACAAATCCCCCTCCAAGCCATTCACCATTCAGAGTTGGAAATATATAACTGTTCCTTCAGTGTCGGTGAGTCTAAATCCTGGAGCTCCCTCCGTAATAGCGTCCTGGCTGTAGCTACGTACCAAGAAGTTTTAAAAAAGTAGCTCATCATCTCCATCTCTGGTGTAATCAGGGATGAACAATGAAGTTTCAGATTGAGATTGTGATTTCACAAGAACAACAATTGTCCTTTGCCAGTTTTACTCTACAATAAAGTCTGGGACATTCCATTTTTTTCTTTACCTCCACGGCCAGGTAATGTTGCGGGTTGGTGTATCCTCTGCCGCTCCCTCGCAAACACTGGACAAGGGAAAGAGGAGAAAGTGCAGAATCACGTTTGTGCAGGAAATTATAAATGATGATCTTGTTATTGACGAATTTTCACGTCACCCAGAGGATGCTGCTGTGTGAAACAGAATGGGGGAATCACTGTAGGCTTTCCTGCGGATTGGAAAGTATAAAATAAAAGATGCTCTCCTAAACAATGTGCAAGAGCAGAATGACCTGTTATTCTACAGCGATAATATTTGTCTCAAAGGATCCTCAACCTGCAGTGGAGTGGTTCACACAAGTTTTGGAACTTTTTCCATCAGCTTTCTTGTTTACTTGCCGAAAAATGAATCGTATTTCCAACTTTTATCAGTTCTGATGAAAAGATGTTGAGCTGAACATTTAACTCCGCTTCTGCCTCATTATTTCCATTGTCTTCTATCTTTATTTCTGTTTTCCAAATTCAGGGTAGCTTGTTTATGCACTGAGGTTGATAGGAAACGTAGAAACTAGAAATAGGAGTAGGTAATTGGGCATTTCAAGCCTGCTCTACTATTCAATATTAATATGCCTGATGAGTGAACTCAGTGTCCTCTTTTACCCATCCCTTTTGACGCTTCACTGTTAACAACTGTATGCAACTCTTCTTGAAAACATTCAATGTATTTGCTTCAACCACATACTGTGACAGGAAATTTCACAGGCTCAACAATCTCTGGCTGAATAAATTTCTTCAACTCCCAGTCTTTAGTGGCTTACCTTAGATCTTTAGACTGCAAACTTGGTTCTGGACAGCCCAGTCATCTGGAACACGTTTCTGCGATACCCTGTTTAGCTTGTCAGAATTATTTCCATTTGTCCGAGATTCCCCTTCATTCTTCAAAACTCTGGTGAATATAGTCCAAAGCGAAGCAGTTTCTCTCCATACGTCAGTCCTGTCCTGATATGATTCTCTGCAGAAAAGACCATAAGACCACCAAACATAGGAGCAGAAATTAGGCCATTCGGCCCATCGAGTGTGTTCCGCCATTCAATCATGGCTGATAAGTTCCTCAACCCCATTCCCCGGCTTTCTCCCCGTAACCCTTGATCCCCTTGATAATCAAGAACCGATCTATCTAAGTCTTAAATGTACTCAATGACCTGGCCTCCACAGCCTTCTGTGACACTGAATTCCATAGATTCACCACTCTCTGGCTGAAGAAGTTTCTCCTTATCTCGGTTCTAAAAAGTCTTCCAATTACTCTAAGGCTGTGCCCTCGGGCTGTCGACTCTCCTACCAATGGAAGCATCTTCCCAACATCCACTTTGTCGAGGTCATTCAGTATTTTGAAAGTTCAATTAGATACACCCTCATCCTTCTAAACTCCAATTAGTATAGTCCCAGAGTCCTCAAACGTTCCTCATATATTAAGCTTTCCATTCCTGGGACCATTCTCGTGAACCTTCTCTGAACCCGCTCCAGGGCCAATACATCCTTCCTGAGATATGGGCCCCAAAACTGCACGCAATACTCCAAATGTGGCCTGACCAAAGCCTTATAAAGGCTGAGTAATACATCCCTGCTCTTATATTCAAGTCCTCTCAAAATAAATGCCAACATTGTATTTTCCTTCCTAACAACAGACTCAACCTGCAAGTTTACCTTGAGAGAATCCTGGACTATAACTCCCAAGTCTCTTTGCACTTCAGATTTCTGAATTTTCTCCCCATTTAGAAAATAGTCCATGCTTTTATTCTTCTCACCAAAGTGCTTGACCTCACACTTTCCCACATTATACTCCATCTGCCACTTC
This sequence comes from Rhincodon typus, assembly GCF_021869965.1. Taxonomy (NCBI): domain Eukaryota; kingdom Metazoa; phylum Chordata; class Chondrichthyes; order Orectolobiformes; family Rhincodontidae; genus Rhincodon; species Rhincodon typus. Next base: position 84,345,041 of record NC_063339.1, read on the forward strand.
TTTGCCCACTCTCCTAACCTGTCCAAATCCTTCTGCAGCCTCCCCACCTCCTCAATACTACCTGTCCCTCCACCTATCTCTGTATCATCTGCAAATTTAGCCAGAATGCCCACAGTTCCTTCATCTAGCTCATTAATGTATAAAGTGAAAAGTTATTGTCCCCTCACTGACCCTTGCGGAACATCACTTGTCACTGGCTGCCATCCTGAGAAAGACACCTTTATCCCCACTCTCTGCTTTCTGCCAGACAGCCAATCTTCTATCCATGCTAGCACCCTGCCTGTAACACCATGGACCATTATCTTACTCAGCAGCCTCCTGTGTGGCACCTTGTCAAAGGCCTTCTTGAAGCCCAGGTAGATAACATCCATTGGCTCTCCTTGGTCTACCCTGCTCGTTACTTCCTCAAAGAATTCTGTATGCAGAATTGCACTTTATTTTCTTGTGGATTGTGAGTGGCCAGCTCTCTACATGTTCAGTTGTGATTGTTTTTATCTGTGGACTGCCAGCAGTTGTTGAAGTGTGGAATGATTTTTTTAAAAAAAAAAAATTTGGGGAGCGAACAATCAGTTCCTGAGTGGAACGTTCTGTGGACTGTGCTTGTCCGCTATTGTGTGCAGACTGCATATGGTCAGGCCTGTGTGGGGAGTTGTGTCCAACATGTGGGCTGCTCTTGGTCAGTCCTGTGTTGCAAACTGCTTTTGTGTGTGAAAGAACTCCATGTGAAAGGACTGCACCGGGGCTGGTATCCCATTCTAAGTCAATCTTTATTTACTCCTTCGCAGTACACTGCCTATGGCCAGCCAGCTCTCAGTCATTCCCATGAACTGAGGAGATTCTAAATTCACTGTTTTCTTTTTCCTTCCTTCTTTTCTTTTCTTCTTAATTTTTCTTTATTTACCTTTTTTTCCCTAACCCTGCATTAGTGGGGAGTGGGTTTACTTCTGCTAATTGTATTTGGCAAATTGTGTCTGGGGTTTGGGTTTAACCCCTGGATTTCGAATGGTTAGGTGGATCAGTTGAGCTGGTTCCCAACCTGTGGCCTGAGAATGCTCAATACTGCGTGGGGAGATTCCATTTATCTTATGAACTGTGAGCAGGTAGTTTTGTCTGTGAAGTTGTTTAATCCTACAGAATGTGAATGGTCAGTTCTATGTGGAGAGCTTGTTTTTATTCTGTGGACTGTGATCATTTCTGTATGAAGGCTGCACTGAACTTTGTGGACTCTGGTCAGTTGTGTATGCAGAGCTGGTTTTAATTTCTCTGTGGGGAACTGTGGGGTTTTTAAATGGTTAGGCATGTCTGTGTGTGTGTGTGTGTGTGTGTGTGTGCACATCTGTGTGTCTCTTTCATTACTGAAGAATTCAATTCTCCGCACAGATGTTGCCAGACCTATGTACTTTTTCTACCAATTTCTGTTCTGTTTCAGATCTTCAGATTTTGCAGTTCTTTGTTTAATTTTAAAGCTTTCATTTAGCCAGTTGGGGCATAGGACATAGGATAGTACAGAACAGGAACAGGCCCTTCAGCCCACCATGTCTGCGACGACCATGATGCTATTCTAAACTAATGCCATCTGGTTGCTCATGGTCCATATCCTTCTATTCCCTGCCTGTTCATGTATCTGTCTAAATGCCTCTTAAACATTGCTATTCTCTCTGCTTTGACCACCTCCCCTGGCAGTATTTTCCAGGCATTTACTACCCTCTGTGTAAAAACTCGCACATGTGCTTTAAACTTTCCCCGTCTCACCTTTCACTTATGCCCCCTTGTATTTGACATTTCCACCTGAGGGAAGAGACTCTGATTATTCACTCTATCCGTGCCTCTCTATTTTATAAATTCCAACACGTTGTCCCCTCAGCCTCTGACGCTCGAGCAGAAACAATCCCAAGTCAGTACAACCTGTTCTTATAGCTAATACACTGTCATCCAGGCAATCTCCTGGTTAACCTCTTTTTCTCCCTCTTTGAAGCCGCCACATCCTTCTTATACGGCAAATGGATAGTTCTGTGTGGACTGCGGGTTCATATGCTGTGAATTACAAATCGTCAATGATCTGTGGGGAAATTTTATTTATCTTGTGGACTTCAAATGATCAGTTGTTTGTGATGAGCTGATTTTAATCTAATGGACTGTAAATAGTCAATCTTGTGTGGAGAGCAGGTTTTTGTCCTGTAGAGTTTTGAGCAGTAACATCACTCACAATTGACATGAATGTGGAGATGATCTTTATTGTGATTATTCGTGTGTGTGTGTCTTTGTGTGCTCAGTGAATGTTCAATTCTGCATGTGCGTTGGCTTCTCTTCCTCGAACAACAAAACCCACCCTTATTACTGTGTCTTCGTCCAGTCCCTACAGCATTCCCTATGTCTGTAACTGTCCAGAAGCCCTAACATCCTCCTGTTCCGACAACTCCTCACAATATCGAACCTGCTTAATCACCTCCTGCCCTGTTGATCTCTGGTGCACCTCATTCCCCTTTGACACTTTTCATCTCTGAAGCCTGTTTTGGATCACACAACGTGCTCTGCAGTTGCAATGGTTTCCATATTCTGTAACAATCCATATCTCTTCAACCACTAGATTACAGGTTAGGCAACAGTCTCGTGATAATACCACCAGGCTATTAAGGTATACTAATCCAGAAACGCACGTAATATTCTGGAGACCTGGGTCCTAATCCCACCGTGTCACATGGTGGAATTAGAATTCAACAAAAAATCTGTAATGATGTGTCCATTGTTGATCATCGGTAAAAAAGAAAAAAAAATCTCAACTCATTCATGAATGTCCTTTCGGGAAGAACATATGACTAGGTCTGGCCGACATGTGACTCCAGACCCATAACAAAATGGCTGACTCTTACCTGCCCCTTAGCATTTGCCCAATGCAATCAGCGATAGGCACTGAACGCTGGTCCATTCGGTGACACCCTCATCCCACGAATGAAGAAATGAAAGGGTATATTTCCCTTCCCACCCTCTGCAAACACTGCAGCAATTCGTACTGGCCTTGTAACAGGCCCTTGCTACTCTCTGTAACACTCTCAACACCTCCAGCACTTTCAACTCTCCCTGTTCCTATCATCTCATGGAACCTCAACAATGATTCCTCTTCCTACCAAATTCCTCCTGTGAGGAGATCCATTGCAAACCCTTTAATACCTATTTCTATATTTTAGTAGCCCATTTTCATTTTCTGAAACACACTCTTTCTTTTCAGAATTGTTAGGTATTTTTTGGTTGTCTTCCAAGCTTTTCTTAATTAAATCTGATACTTTACACCCTGAGTGAGATGCACATAGGATTTTCTTGCGGAGGTTTTGTCAGTTTCAATGGAATATTCTTTTTTTGAATATTTTATACTGTTCCTTCGAATGTTTTCCACTGTTCATTTACAGCCATACATTTCAGTCTCTTTACCCTGCTTACTTTTGTCAGTTCCCCTCTCAAACTCCTGTAATTGGCCTTGTTTCTGTTTCTGATTGTTGTTTGTAATTTGTGTGATCACTTTAAAACTTCATAACCCCTTTGAATTCCACTTTTTCACAATTTCCCAGAGGATCTCTCGACGTGACATTACTCATTCACTCAGCTTCATTTCACAACGGTCGATCTGGGATAGTTACATCCCTAGCCAGTTGCACAATGTGTTATTCAAAGAAACACTGCCAAAAACATTCTCCAACTCCTCTTCAAATGTCACGATCTTAATGCGTATACTTTGTTCATGCCAAAAAGGAACATTATAATGTACTTTTTACCAAAATTTCCTGTCACAAACCTGTTCACTCATGTTCAGTTTTAGTGAAACTGTGTTGCTTCCAGTCCCTTTCTGCTTGTCTTCAGCCACATCGCCATGCATTTCTGATGCTTCAGCTTTTGTCTGGGTTTGGAAATCTCCTTTCACCTGAACCCAGTCCCAGCATCCACTCTGTCAGTTTAAAGGTCTGTCCACAAACCTACCGACATGATTGGCCAGGACACTGGTTCCAGTTATTATTTACTAATTCATGAGATGTGAGCGTCTCTGGCTGGCCAGCATTTATTACCCAGCCTTAATTGCTTTGAACTGATTGGCTTGCTGTGCCATTTCAGAGGGCAGTTGAGGGTCTACCACATTCCTGTGGGTCTGACGTCACATGTAGGCCTGACCAAGTGAGAATGGCAGATTTCTTTCCCTAATTACTGAGTCAGACTTGTTCACTACTCTGTCATGGGAGGCCTACTTTAAGCTTCTTTGCACTATGCCTTCCAAAGACAGCAGAGGAAGTTCACAGTTATCATTCCAGGCCTGTGCTGCCTTTGTGAGGATCAACATAACAGAAGTGAAAGCAATCCTCCACAAGAGGGCGGTAATGCGGCCTCTGATCTTTCTGTTCTGTGTTCCCCCTCGATGACTGCATCCATGTGGACCATTGTGGACACTGGTGGACCAGTGTCTTCAAAAATTCTAACTCGTATAACTGTTCCTATTTCTGTCAACACCTCCCCTCCCTACAATCCCTCCATATATTTGAAACGTACTCCAATCATGACTACTATCCCTATCTCTGTAACTTGCTTCAGTCTCTGCAACATGCCTTATCACAGTAGTCTCCTCCTCCAGTAACTGGAATCATAAAGTTGTGCAGCACGGAAACAGACTTTTTGGCCCAACTCGTCCTTACCGCCCAGGATTCCTGAACTGAACAAATCACATTTGCCTGCGTTTGGCCCATGTCCTTTCAAACCTTTCTTGTCTATGTACCTGCCCCAATGTCTTTCCAATGTTGCCGCTTCCTCTGGCAGCTCGTTCCATATATGCACCATTCTCTGCTTGGCAAATGTCACCTCTCAGGTCTCCTTTAAACGTTTAACCTCTCACCTCAAACCTACGCCATCTAGTTTTGGACTCCCTTACCCCGGGGGGAAACATGTTGCCTATTCACCTTATCGATACTACTCAGGCATTCATAAACTTCTAAAAGGTCACCCACAGCCTCCTGTGCTTGAGTGACATATCTCTGCTCTGGGTCCAACAAATTCATCCTTGGTTCCCCCAAAGTCTTCAGATACACTTGATCAAGCTTTTTAAGACTTCCAACATCACTCTTCTGTAGTGTGGACTCTTTTCAAGGCATCGCCCTTTGTTTCCCTGAATTTACTGTTCTTTCTCCACAGTAAGTACTGACGTGAAACACTGTTTAGTATCTCAACCATCTCCTGTGGTTGTCCACATCTGTGGCCTCATTGATCTGTATGAGTCCCTATTTTCTTCCTAGTCACTCTTTTGCCCTTAATATCCTTGTAGAATCTCTTTGGATTCTCCTTAACCTTACCGGCCAAAGTTATCTCATGTTCCATTTTTGCTCTCCAGATTTCCTTCATAAAGTTTATTCCTGCACCTCCATGCTCCCCAGGGTATTCATTTGATCCAGCAGTGTCCCCTTTTTCTTGACCGGAGCCTCTCTATCACGAGTCATGCAGTGTTTCCTACTTCTGTCAGCATCTTTCATCACACTAACAGGAACATGCCGGCTCTGACCACTCGCTTTTGAAGGCTTCCAACTTGCCAGATGCCCCTTTACCTGCAAATAGCCTCCCCAATCAACTTTTGACAGTTCCCATCAAATACCAACAAAATTAGTCTTGCCCCAGTTTATAACTTTAGCTTGTGGACCAGGCCAGTCTTTTTCCATAGCTATTTTCAAACCAATAAAATTGTGGTCACTTTGCCAAAGTGCTGCCCCAATACCACATCAGTCCTTTGTCCGACCATGTTTTGCACGTGGAGGTCAGGTTTTGCCCCTTCTTCAGTTGGGCTATCTACGTATTGTTTGAGAGAGTTTTTTTTCAACACACTTTAAAAAATTCCTCCCATCAAAGCGCTTAACACTATGCAGTACCAGTCTAGGTTTGGAAAATTATAATCCCCTACCATTACACCTCTATTATTCTGATAGATATCTAAGATCTCTCAACATATTTGCTCCTCAATTTCTCACCGACTGTTGGGGGTCTGTAGTCCAATTATATCAAAGCGATCACCCACTCTTATTTCTCAGTTCCGCAAAAATAGTTTTGCTGGGCAAATCCCAAGAATATTCTCTCTAAACACTGCCGTCATGTTTTCCCGATTCAAAAATACCTCTCCCCTCCTATCTTTCCTCCCCTTCTAACCTTCCTGTAGCATCGGTACCCTGGAACATTGAGCTGCTCGTCCTTTCATTCCCTCAGCTGTTTTTTCTGTAATACGTTTGCTGGCCCAATCCCATGTCCCCATCCATGCCCTGAGTTTATCTGCCTTACCTGTCAGGCCCATTGCATTGAAATAAATACAGTTTAATTCATCAGTTTTACCTCATTTCCTGCCATGCTCTTGCCTGCCTTGTCTATTTAAATTGCTGTCTTGAACTTCTGTGCCAGCCTCTGCTGTTTAGGGTCCAACACCCCTGCTAGGCTGGATAAATCCTTTCGGGTACTTGTAACAATTCAACTTGCCAGGACATGTGTCCCTCTGCCGCCAGTTCAGGTGTCTTCACCACCCTGTCTATCTGTGCTGACAACTTCAATGATCTATGGTCTTGTGTACCAAGGTCCCTTTGTTTTTCAGTCCTCTATCTCTACTTACTGTTCATTATGTACGTCCTTCACTTACCATACCTCCCACAGCGTATTACTTCACACTTATTAGAAATAAATTCCATCTGCCATTACTCTGAGATAGTAGGAACTGCAGATGCTGGAGAATCTGAGATAACAAGGTGTAGAGCTGAATGAGCACAGCATGCCAAGCAGCATCAGAGGAGCAGTAATGCTGACATTTCGGGCCTAGAACCTTCTTCAGAAATGGGGGAGGGGAAGGGGGGTCTGAAATAAATAGGGAGAGAGGGGGAGGCTGATAGAAGATGGATAGAGGAGAAGATACGTGGAGAGGAGACAGACAGGTCAAAGTGGCGGGGATGGAGCGAGTAAAGGTGAGTGTCGGCGGAGAGTTATGGAGGAGATAGGTCAGTCCAGGGAGGACGGACAGGTCAAGGGGGCGGGATGAGGTTAGTAGGTAGGAGATGGGGTTGGGGCTTGAGGTGGGAGGAGGGGATAGGTGGGAGGGAGGACAGGTTAGGGAGGTGGGGACGAGCTGGGCTGGTTTTGGGATGCGGTAGGGGGAGGGGAGATTTTGAAGCTTGTGAAGTCCACATTGATACCATTGGGCTGCAGTGTTCCCAAGCGTAATATGAGTTGCTGTTCCTGCAACCTTCGGGTGGCATTGCTGTGGTACTGCAGGAGGCCCAGGATGGACATGTCGTCTGAGGAATGGGTGGGGGAGTTGAAATGGTTCGCGACTGGGAGGTGCAGTTGTTTAGTGCGAACCGAGCGTAGGTGTTCTGCAAAGCAGTCCCAAGCCTCCACGCGGTTTCCCCGATGTAAAGGAGACCATTACTCTGCTCAGTTTATCAGCTGATCCATATCAGCCTGTAGTCTGAGACCATCCACCTCACTATCGACAACACCTTAACATTCTTGTCATCTACAAACCTACTGATGATGCCTTCTGGTTTCACAACAAAGTCATTAATGTACAGAATAAACAACAATGGACCCTGCACAGATCCCTCTGGTGTGCTGATAGTCAAAGGCTTTCAATCACAAAAATTCCTGTCCACCAGTTTCGTATCTAGTTTGCCAACTTGTCTCGAATCCCATGGGTTCTTACCTTTTTGAACCAACCTTCCATGTTGGACCTTATCAAAGGCCTCACTCAGGTTCATGCAAATCATATAATCGGCACTGACCTCATCAATATTTTTCGACACAATTTGAAAGAACTCGAATGAATTCATCAGACAGGATCTCTCTTTACCAAATCCGTGCTGACAACCCCTAATCGATTTCTTCCTTTGCAAGTGTTGATTCGTCCTTTCCCTCAGAATTTCTTCCAATAATTTCGCTCCTGCTGATGTCAGGCTGTCTCTTCGGTAATTACCTGGCCAATCTTTGCTCCCCGTCTTGAACAAAGGAATCACATTAACCATCCTCCAGTCATTCAGCAATTCACCTGTGGCCAGCAAACTATTAAATATATCTGCAAGGCCTCAGCAATCTCCTTCCTTGTCTCTTATAACAGCCTGGGATAAATTTTATTCGGCGCTGGTAATTTATCCACCCATACGACTGCAAAAGCATTTAATTCCTGCTTCTTACTGATCTTAACATGTTGGAGATCCTCAACATCCTGTGCCACAACGATGTCACCCGAAGGCTGCAGGAACAGCACCTCATATTTCGCTTGGGAATCCTGCAGCCCAATTGTCTCAGTGTGGACTTCGCAAGTTTCAAAATCTCCCCACCCCCGACCTCATCCCAAAACAAGCCAAGCTCGTCCCAGCCTCCTAGACCTCTCCGTGTTTTATCACGCCTATCCGCTCCTCCCACCTCACTGAACAAAGCCCACCGCCAATTCGTACCTACCAGCCTCATCTCCGCCTCCTTGACCTGTCCGTCTTCCATCAAATAACCAACCCCCATCCCAACTCCCTACCTACACTCACCTTTACTGGCTCCATCCCCGCTTCCTAGACCTGTCCGTCTTGACTCCACCTATCTGCTCCTTTATCAACCTTCCATCATCGCCTCCCCCATCTCTATTTATCTCAGAGTCCTGTTCCCCTCCGCCATTTCTGAAGAAGGGGCCAGACCCGAAACGTCAGCTTTACTGCTCCTCTGATGCTGCCTGGCCTGTTGTGTTCATCCAGCTCTACACCTTGTTATCTAAGCCCTGGATTCTCATTGTATCACTTTATAGCAGTCCCACTCTCTGAATATAGACTCAACTGCAAGTAGTTCCTCCCCCCATGTCTATATGTGCCAGGTCCTGTCTAATGATTGTAATAATGTCTACTGGTAGAGGTAATCTAATGATAAGTGGCATTCCTCAAATTTAGACACTTAGCTTCCGTACTAACTTATCGCTTTCCATAATGACATTCAAACTTAAGAGTTATTATATCTATCCCCAAAAAATTGATGGGAGGAAGAAACTTTCTTTGACTTTTCAGATGCGTTTTAACAGGGTCCCACTGAAGAAGCGAATAAACAAATTTGGACCACATGGACTTGGAGGTGATGTGCTGGCATGCGTTGAGAACTGTTTAACAGACAGAAAAGCACATGCTAATAAATTGTTGATTTGTGAGTTTGCAGGCTGTACTTTGTGAGTTAGATCAAGTCTAATGTTTCCATGTTTGTTGATGGCACAACCATAGATGGGATTGTTAGCTGTACAGAGGATGCGAAGAAGATGAAGGGGGACACGAATAGTCTCTGAGTTTCGTCCCACATTCATGCATGAGATGTGGCCATCACTGTCTTGGCCATCATTTACTTCCCATCTTTAATTGCCTGGAGAAGGTGGTGGTGGTTCTGAGCAATGTTAACTTTGGTTTCTCTTCACAGATGTTGAGCTTTTCCAGCAACTTCTGTTTTTATTTGTGAGCTGCCTTGCTTGACCCACTGCAATCCGTTGGGTGCAGGGACAGCCACAGTGCTGATAGGAAGGAACGTGGCTTGGAGGGGACCTTGCAAATGCTGCTGGTGTCATAAAGCTGCTGTTGTTGTCCTTCCAGATTATTTGTGGTCTTGTGAAATGCTGCAGTTGCTGATCCTTGTAGATTGTAGACACTGCGGTCACGGTGTGTTACGAGTGAAGTGAGGAAATATCATTCCAAACATGAGGCTGCTTTGTGCTGGATGGTATCAAGCTTATCGAGTGTCCTTGGAGTTACATTCATCCAGGCAAATGAAGGGTATTCCATGATATTGCTGACCTGTGCACTGTAAATGGGCAGCATGTATTCTGTGGGATGCTGTTGTTTTTAAAACTCCTTTTCATTGCAAAATATCAGTTCTGTGTTTGGGAAGATTTATTTTATCCCTTGAATGCTGATTGGACAGTTCTGTATTCGGAACTGTGCTTTATTTTCTTGTGGATTGTGAGTGGCCAGGTCTCTGCATGTTCAGTTGTGCATATAGGTCATTCTATGTGGACTGCTGGTTCATATGTTGTGTAATACAAATTGTCAACGATCTGTGGGGAGTTTTTATTTAACCTGTGGACTTAAAATAATCAGTTGTCTGTGGTGATTTTTTTTTAAACAAATGGATTGTAAACAGTCAATCTTGTGTGGAGATCAGGTTTTGTCCTGTGGAGGTTTGAGCAGTAATATCACACACAACTGACATGAATGTGGAGATTATCTTTACTGTGATTATTTGTGTGTGTGGTCTTTGTGTGCTCTGTGAATGTTCTGTGTGTGTGTTGGCTCCTGTTCCTCAAACAACAAAACCCTCCCATCGTACTGTGTCTTCGTCCAGTCCCTACAGCATTCCTTATGTCTGTAACTGCCAAGAAACCCTAACATCCTCCTGTTCTGACAACTCCTCACAGTATCGAACCTGCTTAATCACCTGTTGATCTCTTGTGCATCTCGTTCCCCTTTGACACTTTCCATCTCTGAAGCCTGTTTTGGATCACACAACGTGCTCTGCAGTTGTTTTGGTGTCCATATTCTTTAACAATCTATATCTCTTCAACCACTCCATTACAGGTTACGCAACAGTCTCATGAAAATACCACTCGGCTACTAATCCAAAAACACGGATAATGTTCTGGGGATCTGGGTTCGAATCCCAACTTGGCAGGTAGCGGAATTAGAATTCAACAAAAAATCTGTAATGACTTGTCCATTGTTGATCATCAGTAAGTAAAAAACCTCAACTCATTCATGAATGTCCTTCAGGGAAAAACATCTGACAAGGTCTGGCCGACATGTGACTCCAGACCCATAACAAAATGGCTGACTCGTATTTGACCCTTAGCAATTGCCCATTGCAATCAGAAATAGGCACTGAATGCTGTTCCATCCAGTGACACCCTCATCCCACGAATGAAGAAATAAAAGGGCATATTTCCCTTCCCACCCTCTGCAAACACTGCAGCAATTCGTACTGGCTTTGTAACATTTTTCAGGCCCTAACCACTCTCTGTAACACTTTCACCACCTCCAGCGCTTCCAACTCTCCCTGTTCCTATCATCTCATGAAAACCCAACAATGATTCCTCTTACTACCATATTCCTCCTGTGAGGAGACCCCTTGCAATCCCTTTAAAACTTACTTCTATATTTTGGTAGCCCCTTGTCATTTTGTGAAATGCACTCTTTCTCTTCAGAATTGTTAGGCCTTTTTTGGTCGTCTTCTAAGCCTTTCTTAATTGAATCTTATACTTTATGCCCTGAGTGAGATAAACATCGGAATTTCTTGCTGAGATTTTGTCTGTCTCAATGGAATGTCCTTTTTTTGAATATTTTACACTGTTCCTTCAAATGTTTTCCACTGTTCATTTACAGCCATACATTTCAGTCTCTTTACCTTGGTCAGTTCCCCTCTCAGACTCATGTAATTGGCCTTGTTTCTGTTTCTGATTGTTGTTTGTAATTTGTGTGATCACTTTAAAACTTCATAATCCCTTTGAACTCCAATTTTTCACAATTTCCTGGAGGATCTTTCGGTGTGACATTACTCATTCACTCAGCTTCATTTCACAACTGTCGATCTGGGATAGTTACGTCCCTAGCCATTTGCACAACGTGTTATTCAAAGAAACACTGACAAAAACAATCTCCGAGCTCCTCTTTGAATGTCACTATCTAATTGCATATATTATGTCCATGCCAAAAAGGAACATTATAATGTACTTATTACCAAAATTTCCTGTCACAAACCTGTTCATTCATGTTCAGTTTTAGTGAAATTCTGTTGCTTCATGTCCCTTTCTGCTTGTCTTCAGCCACATCGTCATGCTGTTCCGATGCTTCAGCTTTCGTTTGGATTTGGAAATCTTCTTTCACCTGAACCTTGTCCGAGCATCCTCTCTGTCAGTTTAAGTGCCTGTCCAAAAACCTACCGCCGTGATTGGCCAGGACACTGGTCCCAGCACGGTTCCAGTCATTATTTATTCACTCATGAGATGTGGGTGTCTCTGGCTGGCCGGCATATATTGCCCACTCCGGCTGCCCTTGAAGTGAATGGCTTGCCATTCCATTTCAGAGGATAGTTGTGAGTCAACCACGTTCCTGTGGATCTGAAGTCGTATGTAGGCCTGACCTGGTAATGATGGCAGATTTCCTTCCCTAATAACTGAGTCAGACTCGATCACTACTCTGCCATGAGAGTTCTACTTTCAGCTTTGTTGTACTATGCCTTCCGAAGACAGCAGAGTAAGTTCACAGTTATCATTCCAGGCCTCTGCTGGCTTTGTGAGGATCAGCGCAACTGAAGTGAAAGCACATCTCCCACAAGAGGGTGGCAATGCTGCTGTGATCTTTCTGTTTTGTGATTCCCCCTCCATGACTCTATCTGTGTCATGACTCGTGGACCAGTGTCTTCAACCATTCTAACACCTCTAACAATTCCTATTTCTGTCACCACCTCCCCTCTCTACAATCCCTCCATATATTTGAAACGTACTCCAATCCTGACTACCATCCCTATCTCTGTAATTTGCTTCAGTCTCTGCAACTTGTCTTATCTTGGTAGTCTCCTCCTGCAGTAACTGAACTCATAGAGTTGTGCAACTTGGACACAGACCCTTTGGCCCAACTCGTCTATACCGCCCAGGTTTCCTAAACTGAACAAGTCACATTTGCCTGTGTTTGGCCCATATCCTTTCAAACCATTCCTATCTATGTACCTGCTCCAATGTGTTTTCAATGTTGCAGCTTCCTCTGGCAGCTTGTTCCATACATGCACAATTCTCTGTGTGGAAAATTTTACCTCTCAGGTCTCCTTTAAACCTTACCCCTCTCACCTCAAACCTATGCCCTCTAGTTTTGGACTCCCCTACCCTGGAGGGAAATATGTCTATTCACCTTAACTCTGCAGCTCAGACAGTCATGCACCTCTAAAAGGTCACCCCACAGCCTCCTGCACTTGAGTGAAATATCTGTGCTCGGGGTCCAACAAATTCATCCCTGTATCCCAAAAGTCCTCCGATATACTTCATCAAGCTTTTTAAGACCTTCAACACCAATCTTTTGTGGTGTAGACTCTTTTCAAAACATCGCTCTTTATTTCCCTGAATTTACTGTTCTTTCTCCACAGTAAGTACTGACGTGAAATACTGTTTAGTATCTCACCCACCTCCTGTGGTTCTCCATACCAGTATCCTCGTTGATGTCTATGCATCCCTATTTCCTTCCTCGTCACTCTTTTGCCTTTAATGTATTTGTAGAATCTCTTTGGATTTTCCTTAACCTTATCAGCCAAAGTTATCTCACGTCCCATTTTTGCCCTCCGGATTTCCTTCATAAAGTGTACTCCTACACTCCCAAAGTCCTCAAGGGATTCATTGATCCAGCTATATCCCCTCTTTCTTGACCTGAGCCTCTCTGTCACCAGTCATTCAGTGTTTCCTACTTCTGTCAGCATTGTCCTTCGCACTAACAAGAACATACTGGTCCTGACCTCTCGTTTTATCTCGCTTTTGAAAGCTTCTAACTCGCCAGATGTCCCTTTACCTTTAAATAGCCTCCCCAATCAACTTTTGAAAATACCATCAAAATTGGTCTTGCCCCAGTTTATAACTTTAGCTTGTGGACCAGGCCAATCTTTTTCCATTGCTATTTTCAAACTAATAAAATTGTGTTCACTTTGCCAAAGTGCTGCCCCAATGACACCTCAGTCCCTTGCCCGACCTTGTTTCGCACGTGGAGGTCAGGATTTGCCCCTTCTCCAGTCAGGCCACCTTCGTACTGTTTGAGAGAGTTTTTTTTTTAACATACTTAACAAATTCTTCCCAACAAAGCGCTTAACACTATGACAGTACCAGCCTAAGTTTGGAAAATTAGAATCCCCGACGATTACACCCCTATTATTCTTACAGATATCTAAGATCTCCCAACATATATGCTCCTCAATCACTCACTGACTTTGGGGGGCCTGTAGTACAATTGTATCAAAGCGATCACTCATTCTTATTTCTCAGTTCCACTAATATTGCTTCACTGGGCGAACCCCAGGAATATTCTTATAAACACTGCCGTCATGTTTTCCCCATTCTAAAACACCTCTCCCCTCCTTTCTTGCCTCTGGCTACTATCCTTCCTGTAGTGTCTGTACCCTGGAACATTGAATTGCTAGTCCTTTCTCTCCCTCAGCTGTGTTTCTGTAATACCTTTGATATCCCAGTCCCATGTCCCCATCCATGCCCTGAATTTATCTGCCTTACCTGTCAGGCCCATTGCATTGAAATAAATGCAGTTTAATTCCTCGGTTTTGCCTCATTTCCTGCCATGCTCTTGCCTGCCTTGTCTATTTAAATTGCTGTCTTGAACTTCTGTGCCAGCCTCTTTCTTGCCTCATTGCTGTTTGTGGTCCCACACCCCTGCCAGGCTGGATAAATCCTTTTGGGTACCTCTAACAATTCACCTTGCCCTTCCCCCAGTTCAGTTGACTTCACCACCCTGTCTATCTGTGTTGACATCTTCAGTGATCTATGGACTTGTGTACCAAATTCCCTTTGTTTTTCAGTACTCTGCCTGTACCTACTGTTCATTGTGTATGTCCTTCACTTACCATACCTCCCAAAGCATATTACTTCACACTTATTCGAAATAAATTCCATCTGCCATTACTCTGCACAGTTCATCAGCTGATCAATATCAGACTGTAGTCTGAGACCATCCACCTCACTATGGACAACATCCTAGCTTTCGCGTCATTTACAGACCTACGATGAAACCTTCTGGTTTCACAACCAAGTCAGTAATGTACAGAATAAACAGCAATGGACGCTTTATAGAACCTTGTGGTATGCTGATAGTCAAAGGCTTTCAATCACAAAAATAACCCTCCACCAGTTTTGGATCTCGTTTGTCAACTTGCCTCGAACACCATGGGTCCTTACATTTTGAACTGGCCTTCCATGTGGGACTTTGTCAAAGGCCTTCCTGAGGTTCTTTGTAAACCACTTCATCTGCACTGCCCTCATCAATATTTGTAGACACAATTTCAAAGAACTCGACTGAATTCATCAGACATGATCTCTCTTTACCAAATCCGTGCTGACTACCCCTAATCGATTCCTTCCTTTGCAAGTGCTGGTTCAATCTTTCCCTCAGAATTTCTTCCAATATATTCCCTCCCACTGATGTTAGACTATCTGCTCTCCAATTACCTGGCCAGTCTCTGATGCCCTTCTTGAGCAAAGGAAACGCATTAACTGTCCTCCAGACATTCAGCACATCACCTGTGGCCACCAAGATATTAAATGTAACTGCCAGGCCTCAGCAATCTGCTTCCTTGCCTCTTAGAGCAGCCTGGGATACAATTCATTGGGCACTGGTGATTTATCCACCATTACGCTTGCTAAAGCATTTAATTCCTGCTCCTTATTGATCTTAATGTTTGAGGTCCTCACCATCCTGACTGAAATCCCCGGCTACAATGTCTTTCTCCTTTGTGAACACAGATGAGAAGTATTCATTTAAGACCTCACCTACTTCCTCTTGCTCTATGCACAATTTGCCCCTTTGGTTTCTAACAGTCTTCACTCTCCTTGGGAATCCTCTTCCTCTAACTATACTTATAAAATACCTTGTGGCTTTTTCCTTTACATTACCTGCCAAAGATATTTCTTGGCCATTGTTTGCCCTTCATTTTTAAGGACCTCCTTTTGCATACTCTATACTTTCGAAAGGCTTTACCCATTTTCATTGCACAGTATTTTCTTTATCAAACTCATGATATCACTTAATCAGCATTCACCGGAATTCTGCCTTTGTCATTCACTCTTTGCGGAACACAATGGCCCTGGATTCTCATTGTACCACTTCATAATGGTCCCACTTTCTGAATATAGACTCAACTGCAAGTAGTTCTTCCTCCATGCTATATGTGCCAGCTCCTGTCGAATGACAGTGATAATGCCGAGTGATAGAACTGATTTAATGATAATTGGCTTTCCTCAAATTTAGACACTTAACTTCCACACTAACCT
This sequence comes from Rhincodon typus, assembly GCF_021869965.1. NCBI lineage: Eukaryota > Metazoa > Chordata > Chondrichthyes > Orectolobiformes > Rhincodontidae > Rhincodon > Rhincodon typus. The sequence continues at coordinate 84,361,080 of NC_063339.1, forward strand.
TATCGCTTTCCATAATGACATTCAAACTTAAAGTTATTATATCTATCCCCCAAAAAAATGGTGGTAGGAGGAAATTTTATTTGACTTTTCAGATGCAATTTAACAGGTTCCCATTGAAAAAGCTAATAAACAAATTTGGACCACATGGACTTGAAGGTGATGTGCTGGCATGCATTAAGAATTGTTTAACACACAGAAAAGCCCATGCTAATAAATTGTTGATTTGTGAGTTTGCAGGCTGTACCTTGTGAGTTAGAGGAAGGATTAATGCTTGGGGTCCAACTCTTTACAATCTCTTTCGATGAATAAGATGTACAGATCAAATCTCATGTTTCCGTGTTTGTTGATGGCATAACCATAGTTGGGATTGTGAGCTGCACAGAGAATGCAAAGAGGATGAAGGGAGACATGAATAGTCTCTGAGTTTCATCGCATATTCATGCTTGGGAAGTGGCCATCACTGGTTTGGCCATCATTTACTTCCCATCTCTAATTGCCTGGAGAAGTGGTGGTAGTTCTTAGCAATGTTAAATTTGATTTCTCTTCACAGATGTTGAGCTTTTCCAGCAACTTCCGTTTTTATTTGTGAGCTGCCTCACTTGACCCACTGCAAACCTTTGGTTGTGGGTACAGCCACAGTGCTGGTAAGAAGGAGCGTGGTTTGGAGGAGCCCTTGGAAATGCTGCTTGTGTCATATACCTGCTGTTGTTTTCCTTCCACGTTGCTTTTGGTCTTGTGAAATGCTGCTGATGATGATCTTTGTAGATTGTAGACACTGCTGTCATGGTGTTTTATGAGACAAGTGAGTAAATATCATTCCAAACATGAGGCTGCTTTGTGCTGGATGGTGTCAAGCTTCTTGAGTATTGTTGGAGCTGCATTCATCCAGGCAGGGGGAGAGTATTCCATGACAGTGCTGACCTGTGCACTGTCGATGGGCAGCATGCATTCTGTGGAATGCTGTTGTTTTTAAAACGCCTTTTCATTGCAAAATATCAGTTCAGCGTTTGGGAATATTTATCTTATCCCTTGAATGATGAATGGCCAGTTTTGTATACGGAGCTGTCCTTTATTGTCTTGTGGATTGTGAGTGGCCAGCTCGCTGCATGTTCAGTGGTGATTGTTTTCATTTTGTGGACTGTCAGCAGTTGTTCATTTGTGGAATGATTTTTAAAAATAAAACATATTTGGAGAGCGAACAATCATTTTCCTGAGTGGAATGACACAGTTTTTTTGAAACATTCTGTGTACTGTGATTGTCCGCTATTGTGTGTGTGCAAACTACGTATGGTCAGTCCTGTGTGGGGAGTTGTTTCCAACCGGTGGGCTGCTTTTGTTCAGTCCTGTGTTGCAAACTGCTTTTGTCTGTGTATATATGAAATTCTGTCAGCAAGTCACCCTTTATTTACTCCTGCACAGGACACTGTCTATGGCCAACCAGCTCCGAATTATTCCCCGGAACTGAGGAGATTATAAATCCACTGTTTTCTTTTTCCTTTCTTCTTTTCCTTTTTTTCCTTCTTTTTTCTTTTTTTTTCTTGGTTTGTTTTTCCCTGACCCTGCCTGAGTGGGGAGCGGGTTTACTCCTGCAAATTGTGTCTGGGGTTTGGATTTAACCCCTGGACTTTAAATGGTTATGTGGATCAGTTGAGCTGGTTCTCAACCTGTGGCCTGAGATTTTCAATACTATGTGGGAAGTTTTTATTTATCCTGTGGACTGTGAACAGGTAGTTTTGTGTGTGGTGATGATTAATCCTACAGATTGTGAGTGGTCAGTTCTGTGTGGAGAGCTTGTTTTTATTCTGTGGACTGTGGTTATTTCTGTCTGAAGACTGCACTTGATCTCGTGGACTCTGGTCAGTTGCGTGTGCAGAGCTGGTTTTAATTTCACTGTGGGGAACGGAGTATCTTCTTTGGTTTTTTGAATGGTTAGGCATGTTTGCAAGTGTGTGAATCTGTGTGTCTCCTTCGTTTCTGAAGAACTCAATTCTCTGCGCAGATGCTGCCAGAGAACTACTTACTCCTCAAATTTCTGTTCTGTTTCAGATCTTCAGATTTTGCAGATCTTTGTTTAATTTTAGAGCTTTCATTTAGCCTGTTGGGGCATAGAACAATGAACGGTACAGAACAGGAAAACGTCCTTCGGCCCACCATGTCTCCGATGACCATGATGCTATTCTAAACTAATCCCATCTGGCTGCACATGATCCATATTCCTCAATTCCCTGCTTGTTGATGTATCTGTCTAAATGCCTCTTAAACATTGCTATCATCTCTGCTTCGACTCCTCCCCTGGCAGTATGTTCCCGTCACTGACTAATCTCTGTGTAAAAACTCGCACATGTCCTTTAAACTTTCCCCGTCTCACCTTTCACTTATGCCCCCTTGTACTTGAAATTTCCACCTGAGAGAAGAGACTCGGATTATTCGCTGTATTCGTGCCTCTCAATTTTATGCATTTCAACTGGTTGCCCCCTCAGCCTCTGATGCTCGAACAGACACCAATCAAGTCTGCCCAAACTGTTCTTACAGCTAATACACTCTCATCCAGGCAACGTCCTGGTTAACCTCTTTTGCCCCCTCTTTAAAGTCTCCACGTCCTTCCTATACTGGAAATAGAGAATTCTGTGTGGACTGCTGGTTAATATGCTGTATAATACAAATGGTCAATGATCTGTGGGGAGTTTTTATTTAACCAGTGGACTTCAAATAGTCGCTTGTCTGTGATGAGCTGATTTTAATCAAATGGATTGTAAATAGCTAATTTTGTGTGCTGAGCAGGTTTTTATCCTGTGGAGTTTTGAGTAGTAATATCACACAACTGACATGAATGTGGAGATGATCTCTATTGTGATTATTCGTGTGTGCGGTCTTTGTGTGCTCTGTGAATGTTCAGTTCTGCATGTGTGTTGGCTCTCTTCCTCAAACAACAAAACTCGCTCTTATTACTGTGTCTTCATCCAGTCCCTGCAGCATTCCTCTTGTCTGTAACCATCCAGAAGCCCTAACATCCTCCTGTTCTGACAACTCCTCACAATATCGAACCTACTTAATCACCTCCTGCCCTGTTGAACTCTGGTGTATTTCATTCCACTTTGACACTTTCCATCTCTGAAGCATGTTTTGGATCACACAACGTGCTCTGCAGTTGTAATGTTCTCCATGTTCAGTAACAATCCATATCTCTTCAACCAACTCCATTATGGGGCTGGCCACAGTTTCATGATAATACCACTAGGCTATTAATTCAGAGATCACAGATAATGTTCTGGGGAACTGGGTTCGAATCCCACCATGACAGATAGTCGAATTAAAATTCAATAATAATAATCTGTGATGATGTGTCCATTTTTGATCATTTGTTTAAAAAAATTCTCAACTCATTCATTAATGCCCTTTAGGGAAGAACATCTGACCAAGTCTGGCCGACATGTGACTCCAGACCCACGACAAAATGGCTGACTCTTAACTGTCCCATAATAATTGCTAATTAGCAATAGGCACTGAATGCTGGTCCATCCAATGACACCCTCATCCCACGAATGAAGAAATAAAAGGGTGTATTTCCCTTCCCACCCTCTGTAAACACTGCAGCAATTCGTACTGGCTTTGTGACATTGTTCAGGTCGTTGCCACTCTCTATAACACCCTCACCACCTCCAGCACCTTCAACTCTCCATGTTCCTATCATATCATGGAATCCCAACCATATTTCCTCTTCTCCTACAAGGAGACCCCTTGCAATCTCTTTAACACCTACTTGTATATTTTGGTAGGCCTTTGTCGTTTTCTGAAACACACTCTTTCTCTTCAGAATTGTTTTTTTTTTCGAAGTGTTCTGAGCCTTTCTTAAATGAATCTGTTATTTTACACCCTGAGTGAGATAACATCAGCAAGATATTCCTATGTGTTTGTCAGTTTCAATAGAACGTCATCTTGTTGAATATTTTATACTGTTCCTTCAAATGTTTTCCAAAGTTCATTTACAGCCATCCATTGCAGTCTGTTTACCCTGTTTACCTTGGTCAGTTTCCCTCTCAAACTCATGTAATTGCCCTTGTTTCTGTTTCTGATTGTTTGTCATTTGTGTAATCACTTCAAAACTTCATAATCCCTTTGAATTCCACTTTATCACAATTTCCCAGAGGATCCCTCGATGTGACATTACTCATTCACTCAGCTTCGTCCCACAAAGGTCAATCAGAGACAGTTACACAACCTAGGCAGTTGCACAACATGTTATTCAAAGAAACACTGACAAAACCATTCTCCAAATTCCTCTTCGAATGTCACTATTGCCAGTGTGATTGTCCCAGATTATATGAAGATTGAAGTATCCCAAAATTATCACAGCGCCTTTGTTATAAGTTTCAATGAATTCCTATTTAATGCAGTGATATGCAATGAAATGCTGATTCTACTCCATAATTTGAGGCCAAATGCTTTTCCTGTAATGCTTTTGTTATCCAATACTGTCAGGGTTACTCATCCTGCTTTCCCATTATGGCTGACTTTGTGCAAGGTTTTGTACTGTTGAATATTTATGTTCCACCTTATGTTCACCCTGAAACCACGTCTTTATGGTAACTAAATCTCATTTATCTCTGTGACACAAGTCCATCTATCTCATTGCAGATATTTGTCCATTCAAAAAAAAAGCATTATCATTTACTTTTTACCACGATTTCCTGTTACACACCTATTTACACATGTGCAGTTTTCGTGAAATTTTTTCCCTTCCTGTTCCTTTGTGCTTGTCTTCAGCCACATCACCATTCTGTCCCAAAGCTTTGACATTTCCGTTTCGATTTGGAAATCTCCTTTCACCTGTACCCTGTCTTGCATCCTCTCTATCAGTTTAAAGACTTGTCCATAAACCTACTGATGTGATTGGCCAGGACACTGGTCCCAGCACAGTTCACGTTATTATTTATTCACTCGTGGGATGTGGGTGTCTCTGGCTGGCCAGTATTTATTGCCCACCCAAGCTGCCTTTGAACTGAGGGCTTTGCCAGGCCATTTCAGAGGGAGGTACATTGTATATTGTACATTGTACAGAGGGAGGTACATGTCAGGCACATTGCTCTGGGTCTGGAGCCACATGTCGGTCAGACCACGTGAGCATAGCAGATTCCTTAAAGGATATTAGGTAATCAGATGAGTATTTATAACACTGTCATTGGTTTCTGCATTAATAGTCCAGTGAGAGTCGGCCATCTCCTGTCCCACTTGGAGCTCGCCTATCCCTGAGTACTGATACCAGTGCACCATGAATTAAAACCCCTTCTTCCTGACCACTGTGTGATCCTAACACTTTCCTGGTGATATCACCCAGTATCTCTCATGTGGTATCTGTCACTGTGTGGATTTAATCGTTGCCTCTGACTTCACCTTTTGCAGCTACTATGAAATCCTGAGCCAACAGAATTCTCCACTCCAGAGAGATGTGGCAGCAGAGGCCAGGGATGGAGACTGGGATTTTCCAGATCTCTGCGGAGCTCGCTGCTATTTTACATGTGTCATTCTCACTGTATCAGTATAATTTCTCAGTCTGTCTATGTTTCTGTCTTTAGCAGATACTCAGGAAGTTCCTGACTCAGCAGAATTCCCGACTCCAGTCTCGTCCATCACCACATGGAAGTCGATTGGTCAGCTGGAGACACAAAGGGCAGGGAGATCTGGAGACTTCAATAAACCCTGCTGCGACGTAAGATCACTCACAGTGAAAAGAGTAGACCGCTTAAACCATCAACCCACAAGACATGATGGACATACAGTGCTGAAGCTGCAGCACAATACAGAACGACCGCAGACTCAATCACCACCCTACTTTCAGCTCAGTTGTACTGAGTCTTCCCAGGACAGCATAGGAAGTTCGCAGTTATCAATCTCGGCCTGTGCTGTCTTAGTGAGGATGAGTGCAGCAGAAGTGAAAGCAGGCCTGTCTCAAGAGGGTGGTATTGAAGCCTGGGATCTTTCAGTTCTGTGTTCCCGCTCCAACATTGTCTCTATTGTCATGTCCTTGTCATACAGCAAGTTTACAGATCCTTTGTTCCAACTCATCTACGCAATTGCGTTGAATCCTTCTGTCTCTGACAACAGTTGGTATCTCTGTAACCTCCTGTCCTCCGTAAAATCCCTCTGCATATTTAAAACCTACACCAATGCTGACCACCCTCTCCATCTTGCAAATTGCTCCAGTCTTGATAACATGCCCAATCTCGGTATTCTCCTCCTCCTCCTCCAGTCACTACAACAATCCTTAGATATGTCGTAAGATAACAGGGTGTAGACCTAGATGAACGCAGCAGGCCAAGCAGCATCAGAGGAGTAGGACAGCTGACATTTCGGGCCTCGACCCTTCTTCAGAAAAGCTTTCCTGCTCCTCTGATGCTGCTTGGCCTGCTGTGTTCATCCAGCTCTATACCTTGTCATCTCAGATTGTCCAGCATCTGCAGTTCCTAATATCTCTTATATCTGTCATCTTGTCCAGTACCTATAGTCTACCCTGACTCTGTAACATCCCCCAGGCCCTACAACACATGATATCGCTGTAACCATCTCCAATCCCTGTAACACTCCTACCTCCCGTCCTACGTCACCTCATGACCTCTGTAACCATCGACCATTCCTACAGACCTCCCCATTTGCATAAAATTCCCCAGTCCCTAAAGCCTTTCCTGCCTGTGTAAACTGCTCCAATCCCCGCAACCCTCCCTTTGTATAGCGTTCTGAAGTTATTTTAACCCTCCCCACGTCTGCAATCTCATCCAGTCTCTACAATCTCCTCTATCGCTGTGACATTCTCCCATCACTATGGTGTTCCCTAATCCTGCCTCCTCCAGTCATTACTAGCCTTTTCTACCTCTGTATCCTCCTGAAGCCATTAAAATCATCCATTGATCTGTAACATCTCCTTGATTACTGTATCCATCTCCAGTCCCTACAGCTGTCTCTATTTCTCACCTCCTTCAGTTCCATGCTTGTGTATTCGCCTTCACTCTTCAGGTCACTCCCCATCTGTGTTACCTTCACCAGCTCTAACAACCCTTCTTATCTGTGAAAAAAGTCTCCAGTCCCTTGAGCCATCCCTATCTATGTAATCTCGTCCAGACCCAAGAAACCTCCCTACCTTGTTAACGTTTCTCATGCTCCTAAGCCCTCACTATCGATGGAACCATCCCTAAGGTTTTGGAGTAGATATGTAGCTCATGTTGTGGTTTGGTAACACCATCAGTGCAGCGTCCGATGAAGCGCCGTTGTATTTTCCATCCAGGAATTCCCGTGTCTGTCTCGACTTTGCTTGTCCCAGGATTTTGGTGTTGTCCCAGTCGAATTGGTGGCTCTCCTTATCCATGTGGATTGAGATGAGTGACCATCCCCCATCAGCACAAACTCGCAATCACAGTAACCTCTTGCAGCTCCTCCCTATCTATGTACACTATCCAGTCTGTGCTGCCCTCCTTATGTCATTTCATCTCTACAACCGTCACGATCACTATAAGCTCCTCCTGTCTCTACAATACACTCCATCTCTGTAAACTCTATCTGTTCCTACTCCCCTCCCTGTGTGTGTAATCTCCTTGAGTCATTAGAAACCTTTGTCTATTGCCTCTTCCAGAAACAAGGCAAATATTTATTCCCGTATCCAACAACAGCTGCTACAATCCTATCTGTCACAGTAACCTCCTCTAACCTCTACATACCTCCGGTTTTGTCACCTCCTTCAGCCTCCACAACTCTGCTTACTTCCGTAATCTTCTCCAGGCTGAATGACTCTCCCTGTCTTTTTTAACCTCTACTTCACAGCTCCCCCGTCTCTGTTACCTCCTCCAGTCACTCCAACGCTCTTATCTCTGAAACCTACTCCAGCCCTCCCAATCTGTTTCCTTCTCCAGCCCGATAACCTTCCCTATTTTTGTAACTTCCTTCAGCTGATGGAATCCTCCCTATCTCTACAGTATCATACCCGACAGTGTCCCTCCCTTCATGTGCTCGTCCTATTCCTTACAGCTTCCCCTGCCTCCTGTGCCACACACACTCTCTCCTGTTCCAGCGTTGAAATCTTCTCTGTCTCTTTTACCTTCTCCTCCTCCTAAAACCTTCATGCCTCTATGATTCTGTGTAGTTCATCAGCCCACCCTGTCTCTGCAATCTACACCAGCCTCCGTCACCCTCCTTATATCTGTCCCAACAAACATCTATCTCTGTAAACTCCTCCAACCCGTATCTCACTCCCCATCTGTCAGGCCTACTCCAGTCCCTTTCTGTCTCTGCAACCCACAGTCTTTCTAACCTCCCCCTGCCCCATCAAATCTGTACACTTTTCCAACCATTACAACAATCCATTTCTCTGTGTGCTCCTCCCCTGCCTACAGCCCTCCCTTTTTTGGAAACCAGCATTTCAAACACTCTCTCTTTGTGTAACTCTGCAACCCTACCTCTGTGTTCACTATTGCTGTACCAAGAAAAATATTCCCTCTCTCTGTAAACTGCTCCAACCCCTCCTAACCTCCCCATTTCTGTAAACCCCAGATATGCAACCTCTTCCAGTCACGAAACACTCTCAAAATGTGTAGACTGTACAATACTCTATTTGTGTAATCCTGTCAGGCCCCTGTAACACTCCTGATCTGTTGAACCCACTCCACTGCCTGGGACTCTCCCGATCCGGTTGTTAATATAATCACTATCTGTGTTACATCCTCCTGTCGCTATCACTCCCCCTGTCAATGTACGCTCCTCCAGTCTCTCCATCCAGCTGCCCATGTCCATAATATTCTCCAGCTCTTTGACCCCTGTCAGTGCAAACTCCATCCACCCCTCAACCTTGCTTGCCTCAGGAAACTCCTCCAGTTTGTTCCGTGCTCCCTGTCTGTATGACTATCTTCGGCCCCTATTGCTGTTCCCGTCTCAGTGAGCTCTGCTGGACTCCACCCTTCGTATCTCTTTAACTTCCAGAAGCTAAGCCTTACTTCATCTGTACATGTCTTCAGTCATTACAACCCTCCATTTCTGCGTTAGATCCTCTATTTTACACAGCTCTATTTATCTGTGTGTAATGCACCATTCCATCAAATATTCCCTTTCTGTGTAAACCACTCCTATCCTATAAACATACTTATCCGTGTAAGCCCTCCCAACCTCACTATCTCCATGAACTCCTGCAGCCCCTGCATCTCTTTGTCTCTATGTAACCTCCTCATAGCTCTACTGTACTGTCTACCTGCAAAACCTCCTCCAGTTAACACAACCCTCCCAATCTGGGCAGTCTGATCCATATCAGACATCTATTGCTGTCTGTGTAATCTCCTCCACTCCCGACAACCCTTCCTATTTGTGTTACCTCATTCAGATCACATGCTTTCCAGCTTCCAGAAAACCCTTCCTGGGATTGCAACCCTCCATATTTATGTAAAATTCTCCTGTGCTTAAAACCCTCCCTATCTCAGTCACCTCCACTTCGCTCCAGTGCCGTTCTGGGGATCTTTCAGAGAGATGAAGTGTTGAGGAACCTGGACATGTTACAGGTTACAGATGTAGGAAGGCTTACAGAAGAATGATGCAAATTTAGGAAAAGATGCGGATCCTGCAGGATGTTAGAGATCGGGGCAAGTATAGAACCTGTAGGATGGTACTGAGGGAGAACGGGTTGTGGAACTGGAAGGAAGTTACTGTTTGCATAATGAATTTTCCCGATTGTATCGTGAAATTGTAAAGCAAAATGGTTTGTATCTGCATTTGCACAAGTGTGAGATCTTGCTGAGCTGGTATTGAAGCTCACTCCTAGAATGGTTGAGCACAGCTTCAGATTGCGAGGCTGGGAGATGTGAGCTCAGATGTGAATCTATTTGCCCAGTCTGTCTGTGTGTCTGACACTCGTCTGGTACTGCTCTGGTGGAAAGCACTCCACATGCATCTGGTGACACCCACATCTGCATGACTGGCCAGAACTCCCCTCATCAAAGCATTCATTTGGACTTTTTTTTAATGTTACTTTTGAAGGAGAAGTTTTGTGAGCTACAAGATTTGGTTTCCAATGGGAGAGAATGAACATTTTAGTTTAAAGTTTTGGCAAAGATCTGTAGCTCGGGTTGTGGATAAGGTTGTTGACTTGCTTGCTGAGCTGGCTTGCTTTTGTTCAGATGTTTCGTGACCATGCTAGGTGACGTCATCAGTGGAGCCTCCGATGAAGCAATGTTCTTCTGCTCCGCTTGGAATTTACACTGTCCGATCCGTTATGGTGAGTACTGTCTTTTCCGGTTTTGATCTGTATGGGTTTGTAAATGTTTGTTTCTATATGTTTGTTGATTGAAGTCTGGGTGGAGAACCATGCCTCTGGGAATTCCCATGCGTGTCTATGTTTGGCTTGGACTATTATAGTTACCTTGCCAGTTGAATTGATAGTCTTCATTGTCTGAATGTACAGATATTAAGGAGAGTTCATCGTGCTGTTTTGCTGTTAGCTGACGTTCATGTATTCTGATGGCTGGTTTCCTTCCTGTCTGTCTTATGTAATGTTTTGAGGCAGTGGTTTCATGGTATTACATATCGGAACTGACATCAAGACTCCTAAGACCATTAGGAATCATGGTGACACACAAGCCCACAGCCACACTACAACAAACACTAATAAGGATTAAAGACTCCATTCCCACAACATGCAGAACGAACGTGGTTTACAAAATACCATACAACAATTGCCACAAACATTACATCGGACACTCAGGAACAAAAACAAGCCAGCTCGGCGATCAAGTCAACAACCTTGAAAAGATTAGTGTTCAGCGTGACCCATGTCGTGCAGGTTCATAGATCCTGTTGTTTTATACAAACTGTCATTAATCGGATTGTGTCACCAGGGTGTCTGGGTGCAGAATTTCTTTGCTTGGTAAAGTTAGTCACCATGCAAATTTTAATAGTGTATACCTTAAGTCCAATGCGAGGCGACAGTATTTCTGGACAGTTTGTAACAGTATGAATATCTATCCGATGTTATCTCACCGACTGGTTCACAGGTTAGTGCACTGGGCCCTGAGACGATTCCATTCAGTGAGCCTGTTCTGTTCACCAGTCCCTGCAGTACACCCTCCCTGTGAACCCCTCCAGCTGCTGAACGTCTCCCCTCGCTCTAACCACCTCCAGCACATACAACCTGGCCTTCATATGTTACATTCTGCAGTCCTTAAAGACTTCATTCCTTGTTATCTCGGCAAATTGCTGTGTAACCACCTCAAGTACTACAGATTAGTATCTTTGTAATATCTTCCAGCATCTGCAACAGTCTCAATTTCCATAACCACCTCCAAAACAGCACTCCACATCTCTGTGTAACTGATGGGAATGCTGAAAACCTGCCTGCACAGCCCTCACTCACTCTTTGAACTCCTGCAGCCCTACAACCCTCAGTGTCTCTGGCTCCTCCATTCCATACAAATCTCCCTGGCTCTGTGAACTGATCCAGCCTCATCAAACCTCCCTATCTCAGTAAAGGCCTGCAGCTCCAACTACCGCCACTACCTGTGTATTTTCCAGTCCTTACAACCCTCCCTATCTCTGTAAACTCCTTCAGTACTTATAACGCTCCACATCTACGTCACATCTTTAGTCCCTCGAGCTCACCTGATCTCTAACCACCTTCAGTGATCTCAAATCTCCCCAACTCTATAACATCCTCCAGTCTCTACGACCTTCCCCCTCTCTGTAAGCTTCTCTAGTGCCTACATTCCTCCCCATATATGTAAACTCACCTTCCACTAGTACTCTCCCTATCCATGTAAATGCCTCTTGTCCCTACATCCTTCCCTTTCTGGGTAGCTCCCTCCAGGCCCTGGAGCCATCTTTATATGTGGTCCCTTCTTTGGGCCTCTGTAATCTCTTTTTCTGTCTCTCTCCAGGGTTCTCCATCTCATACTGTCCACCCCTATGCTTTTAATATTCTACAAATGCCACAACTCTCCTTCAAAGTGCTGTATTCTCGATTTTTCCCGAATGCTTGTCTGCACACCACTCGCCATCCCTGAGACCCTTTTCTGCCAATAACAGTCTCCACCAAAACTACAACCGTCCTTAATTCTGTAAGATTCTGCAGTCCCTGAATATCTGTCTATCTCTGCAACCTCTCGCCATCGCTTTTAGCCCACTGTCACTGAAAATCTCTCCACATGTGCAACAAGGCAGATGGAATGACAGCACAAAGTGAAGTGAGCAGATAACGTTGAGTTTCACTCTGATATAGTTAAGAGATGAGACGTTGCGGGGAAGAAGGCCATTGAGCCCACTGTGCCTGCTCCACCATTGAATGTGATCGTTGCTGCTCTGATAATCCTCATCTCTACTTTCATGCCTTTTCAAAATAACCCTGATTCCCTCACTGATTAAAAACCTGACTATCTCTGCAGTTAATCCAGCTTCAACAGCCCTCTCCAGTGAGGAATTAACAGATTCTCTACCCTCCGATTGGAGAAATTCCTCCTCATCTCCTTGAATGAGTAAGCCCTTACTGTGATTTTTATGCCCTCCATTTCTGGATTCTCACGCAAGGGGAGCCAACTTCTCAGCACTGACCGTGTAAAAACCCTCAAGAGTCTTCAATGCATCAATAGATTTGCCTTTTATTCTAAATTCTAATGAGTTCAAGTTCAATCTTTTCCATGTCTTCTCATGAAAATCCCTCCACAAAGAGGATCAATCTTCTGATTCTTCTCTGGACTGCCCCCTGGGCAAGAATATTTATTCCCCCTGGATAGGGACCCCACCTGTTCACAGTATTCTCGGTGTGGGCCAAGTGCATTGTAGAGTTTTTGCAAAACTTCCCGATTTTCATTCTCTATTCAATTTGAAATGCCAGCATTCCATTTGCCTTCTCTATCACCTGCTAAACCTGCATGCAACCTTTTGAGTTTTATACACAAAGAATCCCAAGTTGCAATCAATCTGAAACCAAGAGGTGACAGTAATAATCAGGAAAGGGCTGGAATGTGTGATAAACGATAAGCCAGGAATGACAACTGCGCACATGGAAATCAATGGGTGAAGCATAGTCCAAAGGATTATAAATTATAGGAGTGGAGTAAAGCCATTCAGTCCATCGAGTCTGCTCCACCATTTGATTGTGGCTAATATCTATCGCAACCCGCTTCTCTTGCGGTGATCCCCTTGAGCCTTTCTCCCCATATTCATCAAGAACTTACCTATCTCTGTCTTCAATTCATTCAGTGATTTCGCCTCTCCAGCCCTCTGTAGCAATGCACAGATTCACCACCCTCTGGCTGAAGAAATTCCTCCACATCTCAGTTCTGAAGGGTTGTGCCTTCACACTGAGGCTCTGCCCTAGCCTCTCCTACCAAGGGAAACATTTTCTCCACTTCCACTCTCTCCACACCCCTCCGTATTCTGTCAGTTTGAATGAAATCCTGCCTCCTCCATCGAAACCTCATGAAACACAGACCCAGAGCCCTTAACTGTTCCTCATTTGACAACCACCTCACCTATAGCATCTTCCTTGTAAACCGTTTCTGTACTCCCTCCAAGACATGCACAACATTCTTAGGTCTGGGTCCCAAAACTGCTCACAATGTTCCATAGGCTGTCTGACCTGAGCCTTTTAGAGCCTCAGCAGTACATTTCTGCTCTTGTATGCTAGCCCTCTTAAATTTCCTATGCCTTTTTGACTCAAAATGAACCTCCATGTCAACCTGAAGAGATTACTGAACCAGGATACCAAGACGCCTCTGCTTCAGATCTTTTGCCATTTAGAAAATAGTCTGCGCCTCTATTCTTCCTACCAAAGTTCATGACCTCGCAATTTCCCATGTTGTATTCCATCTGCCACTTTGTTTCCCATTCTCGTAGCCTGTCTTTCCACAGCCTTCCCTTTTCCTCAGCACTATCTGTCTCTCCACCTCTTCTAGCAGATGACACAAAATTAGCAACAATACCCTCACTTTCTTCGTCCAGACTGCTAACATATAACGTGTACACTTGTGGTCCCAACACTGACTGCTGCGGAACTCCACTCATCACTGGCTGCCATCCTTGAAAAGACCCACTCTCTGTGTCAGCCAATCCACTATCCGTGCCAAGCGTGTTGTTATGAAAGGCAAATTTTGATGGACGAACCCTGTTGGATTTTTTATTTGTCTGACTATAAACAGAATAGATAAGAGGAGAGGAATTGTTCATTTGAATTTTCAGAAACCTTTGAATAACTTCCCACTGAAGAGATGGATGAGCAAAATTGGCACATGTGGGATTGGAGGGAACGTATTGCCATGGATTATGAATTCTTTATCAGAGAGAAAACTGAGTGGTAATAAATCGATTTGTGCTTGACCCTCAACAACTCACAAATTGAATCAATGAATTTTGGTGGATGAACAAAATTTGATGTTTCTGTGGACTAGGAGATAGCAAGAACAGCATATGCTGGAAGTCAGAGTCGATACAATGTGGAGCTGGAGGAACACAGCAGGTCAGGCAGCATCAGAGGAGAAGGAAGGTTCTCAACTCGAAACAGCAACTTTCCTGTTCCTCTGTTACTGCCTGACCTGCTGTGTTCCTTCAGCTCCACATTGTATCGGCTCTGATGTTTCCATTCTTGTGATGACAAAACTAGATGGCAAGGTCATTTGTATGAGGAAGCCAGGGGGACATGAACAATCTGTGAGTTTCTCTATTTTTAAAATGATTTTAAAAATTATTAATGGGATGAGGACATCATTGGTTAGGCCATCATTTATTTCCCATCTCTAAGGTGGTGTTGTGCTGCCTTCGTGACCTACTGCAATCCTTTAGGTGTAGGGACGCCACAACAACGGTAGGATGGAGCGTGGCTTGGAGGGGACCTTGGGAATACTGGTGGTTCCGTGCAGCGATAGCTCCTGTTCTTCCTGGTTATAGTTGTTCCTTGTTTGTGAAGTACTGTGGAAAGAGACTGGCTGAGGGACGTCAGTGCTGCTGGTAGATCTTTTTTTTTTTCATTCGTTCGTTCATGGGATGTGGGCATTGCTGTCTGAGCCAGCATTTATTGTCGATTTTGATTCGCCCCTGAGAAGGTGGTGGTGAACTTCCGCCTTGAGCCACTGCACCAGCCGTTGGAAATGTTGTTACCTGTGTAGCCTCCACCAGTTGCTACAACACTCCTCATGTCTGTAACTGCATCCAAAGGCCTCTTCATGGCTAATACCCTTCAAGCCAAGCAGCATCCTGTTAACACATTTCGATACCCTCTCCAACACATGTACATCCTTCTAATAGCAAATGTGTCCGAACTAA
Source organism: Rhincodon typus (assembly GCF_021869965.1). NCBI lineage: Eukaryota > Metazoa > Chordata > Chondrichthyes > Orectolobiformes > Rhincodontidae > Rhincodon > Rhincodon typus. The sequence goes on from NC_063339.1 coordinate 84,376,356, forward strand.
ATTTGTATACATCTGCAACGTGACTTAACTTACACTCTGTGCCTTGCCTGATGTATGCAAGCATGAAATACGCTTTTTTGACCACAATATCCACCTGTGTTGCCACTTTCGGGGAACAGTGGACCTGTACGCCTGGATCCCTTTGCTTATTGATGCTACGAAGATTTCTTCCATTTACTGTATCGTTCTCTTCAGTATTCAGTCTTCCAAAATGCATTAACTTGCAATTGTCCAGATGAAATCACATCTGCCTTTTCACCATCTAAGTTTCCAGCCTATCTCTATCCTGCTGTATCCTTTGGTAATTGTCCCCAAGATCCACAATCCACAATCTTTGAGTCGTCCAGAAAATTACTAATCAGGCCACCTACATTCTTCACCAGATCATTTATATATTTTACAAAGAACATCTGTCCCAGCACCAATCTCTGCAACACACAGACTGCCAGTCAGAAAACCACTGTTCCAGCATACTATGGCCAAGTCAGTTCTGTATACATCTTAACTGCTCACTGCAGATCCATTTGACTTCACATTCTGTGTTAGCCTGCAATGAGGAACCTTATCAAACGTCTTGTGAACGTCCATATGGACAATACCCAGCCCCATGCTCTCATAAGTCATCGTAGTCACTTACTTAAAATATTCAATCAAGTCTGTGAGACATGACTTACCCCGCATAAAGCCACACTGCCTATCGTTAACAAGTCCACATGTTTTCCAAAAATGAGTGAATTCTATCCCAAAGAACCTTCTCCAATAATTTCCCAACTACTGCCCTAAGGTTCACAGGTCTGTAATTTCCTGAATTATACGGGTTGCCCTTAAAGGAACAACACTGGCTATTCTCTAGTACCTATCCTGTTACTAAAGAGGACACAAAGATTTTGTATAAGGCCCCAGCAATTTATTCCCTCAGATTCCGGGATTAATCCCATCAGGTACTGAGACTTTTCTCCCGTAATGCTTTTCAGAACACCCAGTACCACCATCTTTTTTTTAAATATTCAAATGCTCTTGAATATCAAGATACCCCATTTCTGGACTGACCATCCACCACACCCTTCTCCTTTGTCAATACCGTTGCAAGTATTCATCAAGGATTTCACCCACTTCATCTATCGCATGCATAAATTCCCTTCTTTGTCCTTGAGTGGATGTAACATTTCCCTCGCTTCTCCCTTGTTACTTATATTCTGTAAAATGGCTTGGGATTTTCCTTAATCCTGTTTGGCAAAGATATTTCATGGCCCCTTTTAGCCCTCCCAAGATCTGCCTATTTTCTTTATATTTTTGTGGGCTCTGTCTGCCTTCAGTTTCTGAAATCTTACATACGCCTCATTTTTCTTTCTGACTAAGCTCACGATTTCTCTTGTGGCCCAAGGTTCCCAAATCTTGCCATTCTTACCACCGTGTGTCAATGGCCAGATTTCACGTTCCTAAATCTGATTATCTTCTTGCAATATTGAAAAAGGTCTGATGGATTTCTGAGATGATTCAGCCATGTTCCCCATTATAGCCCACGTTGTTGAAGACTCTTTACATTTCAATTTACACATGGTTTATATTTTGTCTTTTTTTTATCCTCACCTAACTTTTCTTTTCATTCTCTGTATTGAAAAAAAATCTCCTGAAGATCATCTTGATGTTTCTTGCCAACATGATTTCTCACATACTGTTTGCTTTCTAATTTCTTTTTAGATTGCACCTCTCCATGTTCCACAATCCTCTCAGCTTATTGCAGGTTTGAGTTTCCAATGTCTGATGTTTCCTTTTCTGCCTGAAAGTCTCCTAGACTTTCAGGGAGGTCTGGGTTTAGGAGACTGACCCTTTTCAATTTGTCCGAATGCATTTTTTGAACCGCATTAATCTCTTCTCAGAATACCTGCCACTGCTCTGATTCTGATTTATCTTCTCATTGCTGCTTCCAGTGCATATTTACTAAATCTCTTCTCAGCTCAATAAAATTGGACTTACTCAAATTAAACATCCAGCTGTTGGTCTATTTTTTTTTTTTTTCAAAAAATTATATGACACTGCACTGAATTATGTTCACTATTACAAAGTGCCTCACCTTTCCGTCCAGATATCAGTGGTAATGTGTGTGAAATGTGCTGTCTAAGGAGGGTAATGATATTCACCCCTGCTGCTGGGTAGCAGAGATGGAGGAAGTGAATGACTGTGGATCGGGACCAATCAAGTGGGCTTCTTGGTAGTTGATTCTGCCAAACTGTCATAGTACTGTTGGAGCTGCACTCCTTCAGATAAGTGGGGTGTTTTCCATCACATGCCTAACTTGAGTCTCGTAGATTGTGGATAGGCATTGGGATTTTTTTTATTCACTTTTTGTGGGATGTGCGCATTGCTGACTGGCCAGTATTTATTGTCTGTCCCTAATTGCCTTTGAGAAGATGGTAGTGAGCTGACCTCTCGAACCGCTGCAGTCCACCTGCTGTGTGTTGACCCACAATGCCATTAAGGAGTGAATTCCAGGTTTGTGACCCAGTGACAGTGAAGCAACGGTGATATATTTCCAAGTCAGGATGATGAATGGCTTGGAGGGGAAATTGAAGGTGGTGATGTTCACATATATATGCTGCCCTTGTCTTCCGAGATGAAAGTCGTTGTGAGTCTGTGCTGTCTGTGGATCTTTGAATTTTTCCAGTGCATCTTTTAGATATTACACACACTGCTGTTATCGAGCGTCAGTTGTGGAGGGAGTGGATCCTTGTGGATTTAGTGCCAATAAAACTGGTTGTTTTTTCCTGGGTGGTGTCAAACCTGAGTATTGATGCACTCCTCCAGGAAAGTGTGGAATATTCCATCACACTCCTGACTTGTGCCTTGTAGATGATGAACAGGCTTTTGGGATTCAGAAGGCAAGTTACTCGTCGCAGTATTCTTAGCCTCTGACCTGCTTTTGTAGCCATTGTGTTTATCTGGTGCGTCCAGTTGAGTTCCTGATCAATGGTACCTCCTGGGATGATGATAGTGGGGAATTCAGTCATGGTAACACCATTGAATGTCATGGTACTGTGGTTAGATTAGCTCTTATTAGTGAAGGTCACGGCCTGGCTTTTATGTGGTGCAAATGTTACTTGCCACTTGTTGGCCCAAGCCTGAATATTGTTTGCATCTTGTTGCATTTGGACATGGACTGCTTCAGTGTCTAAGGAGTCGTGAGTGGTGCTGAACATTGTGTAATCATTGGCGAATATGGCTACCTCTGACGTTAAGGTGGAGGCAAGGTCATTGATGAAGCAGCTGAAGATGGTTGGGCCGAGGACACTACTCTGAGAAACTCCTGCAGAGATGTCTGGGAGCTGAGATGATTCATCTCCAACAACCATTATTATCTTCTGATGTGTCATGTATTACACCAACGACTAAAGAGTTTGCACACGATACCCATTGATTCCAGTTTTGCTTGGGGTCCTTGATGCTACACTCAGTCGAATGCAGATTTGATGTCAAAGGTTGCCACTGTCACCTCACCTCTGGAATTCGGCTCTTTTGTCCATGTTGAACCAAGTCTGTCATGAGGTCAGGAGCTGAGTGACCCTGGTGGAACCCAAACTGTGTGTCACTGAGCAGGTTATTGGTGAGAGAGGGGAAAAATTATAAGCAGCAGGATTCCTAGCTTCTGATCTGCTGTTGTAATCACTGCAGAAAAACCTGAGGAAGCTGCAACGCAAAGGGAGTTGGGGCCCTTCTACATGAAACACAAAGCTAGCACATAGGTGCAGCAAATAATCTGGAAGACAAATGGAATATTGGCCCTTATTTCAATGAGAAAAGAAACAGGAAAGTATTCAGGAATGGTAATGCCAAATATTGGTGGTGAGATTCCCCATGTTCATGATGGTCGTTGTCTGATATTTGTCTGGTACAAATGTTGTGTGCCGCATGTTATCCCAAGCCCACATGCAGTCCAGATCTTATTGCACTGGGACATGGACTGCTTCAGTAATGAGGTGCAAATGTTGCTGAACATTGTGCTGTCATCAGCAAACATACCCAGTCCTGATCTTATGATGGAGGGAAGCTCATTGAAGCAAGTGAAGAAGTTTGGGCATAGGAAACTCCACTGAAGAACTCCTGCAGAGAAGTCCTGAAGCTGAAAAAAACTGACTTCCAAAAACTATAATCATCTTCCTGTGGGCCAGCTGAGTCTTAAATCAATGGAGAGTTGCCCCCTGATTCCCATAAGACCATAAGAACTAGGCACACCGGTAGGATGTTCTGCTCCTCAAGCCTGCTCTGTCATTCAAATACAAAAGGAGCTGCACAATAGCCAAGCTTAAGCCGGCAAGTGGTAAGGAATATTCACACCACAGAAATGTCAGGCATTGACGATCACCAATAAGAGTCAATCTAACCACTGCCCCTTGGTGTTCCATGGTGTTAGCATCATTGAATGCCCCACTATCAACATCGTGGGTGGTAACCATTGACCAGAAACTCAGCTGGACTCGCAACATACACACAGTGGCTATAGGAGCAGGTTAGAAGCTGGGAATACTGCGACTAATAACTCACCGTTGACTTCCCAGATCCTGCCCATTACCGACAAAGCGCAAGTCAGGAATGTGAAGGAATACGTCCCACCGACCTGGGCAGGTGCAGCTCCAACAACACTCAAGACGCTCAACATCATCCAGGACAAAGCAGCAACTTGATCTGGCACCACATCCACAAGTATCCATTCCGTCCACCACTGACGCTTAGTAGAAGCAGTACGTATCATCTGCAAGAAAGACTGCAAAAATTCACCAAAGATCCTCAGTACATTCCAAACCCATGACCACTTCCATCTAGGACAAGGTCAGCAGATACATGGTAACATCACAGCCTGCAAGTTTTTCTCAAAGCCACTCGCCATCCTGACTAGGAAATATATCACCGTTCCCTCACGGTTACTGGGTCAAAATTCTGGAATTCATTCCCTAAGTACATTGTTGGTCAACTCATAGCTGGTGGACTGCAGCGGTTCAGGAAGGCAGCTCACCACGACTTTCTAAAGGGCAACTAGTGTCAGGCATTAAATGCTGGTCAGCCAATAGCCACCACATCCTATGAATGAATAAAAAACGAATCAGTAGGATTATTGCTGATCCAATTATTCCTCCCATCCACTTTTCTTCTCTATCTCTGTAGCCCTTGATACCCCGAGTGCTCAAGAACCTGTCTCATCTTCAATATGCACAAAGACTCTGCCCCCATAGCTCTCTGCCAAGGTGAGCCATAGGCTCTCAATTCTCTGAGAAAAGGAATTCCTCCTCATTTCACTCCCTTTGTGTTGCAGCTTTCTACATTTGTCCCCATTTAAGTATTGCTGTACTCTTGCCTCCAAAATGAACAACTGCACATTTTCCCACATTATGATTCCAGTTTTGCTAGGGATCCTTGATCCCACATTTGGTCATACGTGGCCATGAAATTAAAAGCAGTTACTCTCACTTTGCTTCTAATATTCAGCTCTTTTTTCATGCTTGAACCAAGGCTGGAATGACATCAAGACTGTGACAGCCTGCAGAACCCAAACTGAATGCTGTCTGATAGCACGATTGATGTCCCCTTCAATCATTCTATTCCTTATGAATTTCTAATTGGACAATTTTCCACCATGTCAAATAGAGGACAACACTGTAACTATACTGGAACAGCTTGACGGGGGCTGCAGAATATTTTGGAGTACATGAATTCAATTTTATTGCCGGGACCTTGTCAGGGTTCTTTGCATTTTTCAGTGATGCAACCCATTTCTCAGAATCAAATCAAAAATGAATTAAGTTGGCTGAATGATCTCTGAAGGAGCCTGAGATAAACCATCCCATCAACAATTCTGTCTGAAGGTTGTTGTAAATGCTTCAATCTAATCGTTTTCACGAATGGGTTACCTTTTTCATCAATCAGAATGGAAATATTTGTGGGGCCTCTGCCTTCAATGAGTTGCTGTTAGTTGTCCTCTGCCATGCATAACTGGATGTTGAAAAACTGCTTAGCTTGCCTGGCCCTGTCTATCAGCTGCTGCTAAGGTTTGATCCTGATTCAAATTCATGATGTTCGCATGCATGAACTGCACTTGTCCTTCTGTGGAACGTGCATTACATCTTGTAGATGGTCCATGCTGCAGCTACTGTCCACTGGTCGTGGAGGGAATCTACAAGATACAATGCACCCATTTATCCAGGCTCTTCATAACAAAGCACATTCCAGACACAGGATAACTAACAGCAAGAAGGGCAAATGCAATTAATGCATGAGAACATTAAGAACTTGAATCAGGGATCAGACCGAAGTCGGAACAGATTCCAGAGCTCAGAAAGCCAAGCAATGGATGTAATACCGCTAAGTGGTCTGCTTTGTAGTGGTTGGTGTGAATCTTCTTGAGTGTTGTTGGGGATGCACCCATCTAGGCAAGTGGAGAGTGTTCCATCACACTCCTGACTTGTAGATAGCGGACAGGATTTAGGGAATCGGAAGATAATCTATTTACTGTATGATCCTTGTCTTTGATCTGCTCATGAAACAATGGCATTTATTTGATGAGTTCAGCTCAGTTTCTGGTCAATGATCAACCCCTATATGTTGTTAGTGGGTGATTTAGTGATAGCAATGTTGTTGAATGTCAAGGGGCCAGAGTCTGTCTCGTTGGAGATGGATATTGCTGGCACTTTTGTGATGCAAATGTTACTTGTCACTTGTCACTTGTCAGCCCAATCCTGGCTGTTGTCCAAGTCTTCCTGCATTTGGATCTGGACTGATCTGTGATCTGAGGAGTTTGAGAATTGTAGTTGACTCATGATTGCACCTCACATCTGGCCGTATGAAGGAGAGAGCTCACAGACTGTGTTTTTTGCATGTAACTGATGCCTTTGTCCATCTAGATGGGATTGGAAGATGTTCTCTAATAAGCCTTGTTGAATTTCTGCCTTGTACCTTGTCGATGCTATATATTGCTCCTCTGAAAGATAACTGATGGAGGAGATGAATGTTTGTGAATGTGATAATAATCAAATAGGCTGTTTTTTTCGGGTTATTTCTGAAGAATATTCCAACACATTTTTGGCTTCTCAAAGCCTGCCCACCCTCTTTCAGACTGGAGTCAGGAGGTGAGTTACTCACTGTTGGATTCCTAGCCTCTGACTTGCTCTTGAAGTCACATTTATTTATGTGACTTAGCCAGTGCAGTTTCCGGCCAATGGTAATTCCCCCAGGATGATGATAAACATCCTGTTGGGGATGTAGTGATGGTAATTCATTTGAATATGAAGGGAATGGTTTGATTATTATATATTCTATTTGCATTTGAACCTGGACTATTTCAGTATTTGGGGAGACATATTATCAGTGAACATTCCCATGTTTGACCTTATGAGGGAAGGAAGGTCATTGAAGCAACTGAAGATGTTTGAGACTCTGACACTATCTCTCCTGAGGAATAGCTGCAGTGATGTCTTGGATTTTAAATAACTGATACGAACAACAACAATTTTTTTTTTTTTTTTTGCCAATGATTTAGTCCAAGCAGCGAGAAAGTTTCGCCCAGATTCTGATTATCACTAATTTAAATTGTGCTTCTCTTGTCACAGTCTGTCAAATGGTGCCTTGATATTAAGAATAATTACTCTCACTTCCCCCCTCGAGATGAGCTGTTTTGAACCAAGCTTGGAATGAGATCAAGAGCTGAGTGACCCTGACGTAACACTGACTGAAGTTCACTGAGCAGATTATTGCTGATTGAGCAGTTATTGCTGACACTTTCCAATGTAGACTGTACACCGGTAGATCTGTGGCCGACTGCAAAGAAATTACCCTGGTTTTGTGTCCAGGACATTTTTGGACAATTAACCACATTGTTGGTCGATGTCAGCGTTCTTGCTGGATGGAACATCTTGGCGAAGGATGTGGCAATTTCGAGAGTCAGATATTGTCAGGGCCCGCAGCCATCACAGTTTTCAGTGTCTCCAACCATTTCTTGATATAGCGTGGAGTGAATCAATTTGTCTGAAAATTGTTATCTGTGATGCTGGGGCCCACTGCAGGAGGCCGAAATGTAATACCAGCTTGGCAAATCTGACGTAAGATTGTTACAAATGCTTCAGCTGTATTTTTTGTCCTGATATGCTGGGTTCCCCCATAACTGAGGATTCAGTTGTTGGAGATCAGCCTACTCCTTCAACTGTTTCTTTCATTGTCCACTATCTTTTACAACTAAATGTGCAGGTCTGCAGAGTTTAGATCTGATCCATTGGTTGTGAGATCACTCAGTCCTGTCCATCACTTGCTGTTTTTGCTGTTTGGCATTGCAAGTCGTCTTGCTTGGTAGCTGAAGACAATAAGAGCTTCTTCCAGGTTGTCTCATCATGTCTAGGTCTGGCTGCTGCTGCTCCTGGCATGTCGTTCTGCACTGTTCATTGACCAGGGTGGATTCCTGTCTTGCTGGTAACTGTGGAGTGGGAAATGTGCGGGCCGTGAGGTTGCAGACTGTATGAGTCGTGCAGCGTATGATTCTGCTACTGCTGATGGTTCACTGCTCCTCATGGATGCCTCGTCATTAGATGCTGGATCTGTTTGAATTCTCTCCCGTTCAGCAGATAGTTTGCTACATAACATGGTGGAGGGGTAAAAAATGTGAAGACAGCTCTTCCTTCCACAAGGACTGTATAGAAGTCACTTTTAGCGATATATTAAATGGAGAGGTGCATCTGCAGCAGCCAGATTGGTGACGATGCAGTTAAGTATATGTTTCCCATTTATTTATTCCCTCATAACCTGCTGCAGAACAGTCTAGCAGCTGCGAGATCCAGCATCAATGCTGAGCACTATAGTGACGAGATACCAAGAAGCTGCCCCCTCTGCCTGGCTCTATCCGATCAGAGGGACAGGAACTGGCAGAAAGTGTGGTGATTTTGCCTGGGACATAACCCTGCTCACCGAATTCTGCTTGACAGTCAATGTCTGACTGTTGGTTGATTGGTCCATGAGAAATATAATGCAGCTCACATTTACGTTTTTACAGCAAAGAGTTAATATCACTTTAATTCTTATTTTTTTTAAATAAACCAAATGCATTGTTTTTCAGTTGGAAACAACTGAAGTGAACTATAACTAAATTACCAGAGTACACACCTAATTATTGCAGAATTTAGTGACTCTCGTAAACAGCCTAATCATGTTCAGATCAGTGAACACATCATCTTGCAGTCAGCAAATCTGTTGAAAGTAAACTTTTTTAAAAAAAGCCTGAATCCAGCTACAGTGCTACCGGGCCTCTCCACTACCTCCAAAACACTGGCCATCTCCTAAATCTGTCCAGAGAAATTTGAAACTGGACTTGGACTGATATTCACACAATCTCTCACAACAGATCTGTTAGAGGCATCCCCTAATAAGAAGGAAGTGCATAGGGCAGATTGGCCAATGGACTACCACCGGACTCAGTGCTGGCCCGAATACTGTTCAACATTTGTTAAAACGACCTGCCAATAACCAAGTCTCGCCAGTTTATCTGCGCTGATGTCTTCTGGTTTGCCACCGAACCTCTGTAATTGTGCACCTTGGACCCGATCCTGAACGAAGGTGTTCTCAAGGTGATGGACTCCTGCAGCATGTATCACCTTACATTGAATCCCTCATTCACAACATCCAGTGCATGTCAGCTCCACACGTCAGTGTCCAAGTGGAATTATCCAGTGACAATGATGGTCGGCATGTTCCCAACCCAACATCCTTGCGTGTGACTGGAGAAAGGAATTTATATGGAAATGCTCTCAGCAATTCTAACTATTAACAACAAAGTCACATCACTGAAGACCGACATCCTTCGATATTACCCACTTTCCAATTGTTCAAAAAGCACTCATCTACCCATTTATTCAGTAAAATTTTATGATAACAATATGATAACAGTGCACAAATCACTATAAAGGACTTTGAAATGATAAGTCTTGTTACCACACCCAAGATTAAATTATTATTAAGTGCAAGGACTTTGAAAATATACATTTTTTTTCCCCTTGCGCTAATATAGTATGCTAATATTTACACACAATCGTTTTCATGGCAACAATATCATGGTGTCAGATCAAACTTTGACGAGGAAACCTCCTGCTAAATCATCTCCCTCAGCTGGTGGATCAGCTTTTGAATTATCTAGTCCCTCCAGTTCTTTGTTCATATCACAGAAAATGAATGGAATTATTTGAAGGCTGCTATATGTCATGCTGGGAATCTTTGGAGGATGCTGAAATAGATCATCCCATCGACACTTCTGTCTGAACATTTTTGTGAGTGTTTCACCCTTATCTTTTCCACTGTTCCGAGGAAGGGTCACCGGACATGAAACGTTAACTCTGTTTTTTTTTTTCACAGATGCTGCCAGACCTGCTAAGCTTTTCCAGCAACTTCTGTTTTTGTTATCTTTTCCACTGTTGTGCTGCCCTCGTCCATCATTGAGGAAGGCGAAATTTATGAAGCCACCGCCTTCTTCTCCAATGAGTTCTTTGATTGCCCAACACCATTCAGGACTGGATGTCACAGCATTGCAGACATTAGGTCTGATTCATTGGTTCTGGGTTCGTTTAGATCGTCCATCATTTGCTGCTTGTTGTATTTGCTGAGTAAGTGGTCTTCACCTCATTTTTGGGTGGGGTTGCTGCTGCTATTGACAGGCTATCCTGTCTTGTTCACTGAACAAGGGTCTTTCCCTGGCTTGATAGTCAGAATAAAATACAGGATATGCTGGGTAATGCTGTTAAAAATCGAGCTGGAGTAAAATTCTGCTGTTGTTGGCGACCCATATCACCTCATACAATCCAGCGTTGAGTTGCCACATTTTTTTTTGAAATCTAACCCATTTAGCACAGTAATAGTGTCATACATGTGATGGACGGTTTTCCCAATGGAAAAGTGGGACTTCATCTCTCGAAATAGTGTGTGCAGTAGTCACTGTTACTGATATAATCATGGATCCATGTATCTGCGTCCTGCAGATTGGTGAAGATGAGGTCAAGTTTGTTTCTCCTTCTTAGTCGGTCCTTCCCCACCAGTTGCTGCCCCAGTCCAGCAACTATGTCCTTTCAAACCCAACCATCTCGTTCAGCAATGTTGCTGCCGATACCCTCTTGGTGGTTGAATTGGACAACTCAGTAGACATTCTCTATCTTTCCCATTCTCTCAGTGCTTCCTCCAAGTGTTGTCAATGTGGAGGAACACTGAAAATTCAGTTGAGTGAGGAGAATCAGCTGGAGGTTTCTGTGTCAAAGTCTGATCTGTTACCATGAGGCTTCATTATGTTACATTGTTGCTTGACTGGTCTGTAGGATAGCTCTCCCAATTTTGGCACTCGTCCCCAGACGCCAGCAAGACTTTGCAGTGTCTCTAGGACTTCTTATTTTTGGAGTGGTCAACTGAAGGGGCCGAAGGGCCTCTACTGTCCTGTATAACGCTGACACTGTGGCTCTTGTGATTGGGCACTCCAAGGCCTCAAACCCAGTCCCTTGTCAATGGCACAGATTTCTACAATATGTTCTCCATTTAGCCATTTTACAATTCTGTGTTTTTAAACTGCTCAGCTGTCTCTCTAACTTTCCTTGTCATTGCCTCCAGCAGCTACATCAATCTCCATCTCCATCTGCATCCGTCACTATCTCTCTAATCTTCTCCAGCCCCATTCGCCCTCCCTGTCTCTCTGACCTCCACCAGCTCCATTCAGCCTCCTTATCTCACTAACCTCCTCCAGCCCCTTTGCCTTCCATAGTTTTCTAACCTCCACTAGCCGCACTCAATTTCGCTTTCTCTCCAAACTCCTTTAGCACCTACAACCCTCTCTATCTCTCGAACCTCCTCCAGCCCCTTCACTCCTCCCTTTTTATTTAAGCTCCTCCAGCTCGGACAACCCTCTTTTTCTCTGCAACCTCCAGCTACTTCACCTCTCCCCTATCCTATGAACGAATGAAAAAAACAAAATCTCTAAAAATTGTTCAAGCATGCACAGGCCTCTCTATCTCTGTAATGTCTCTAGCCCTCCATTCCTATTTCTGTAGCTTCCTCCAGCCCATTAAACCTCTAACCCCCTCCAGATTTAACCTCCTCTAGATTTCACCTCATCCATCAGCTCCCAAATTCAGTCATCGCCTCCTTCCCCTGTCCCATTCTCCTTTCAGTAACAGCCTCCAGCATCTAGTCCACTTCATATCTCCTACAGCCCTTTTAGCGCTCCCTATTTACACAATTTTCTCCAGCACCTACACTCCTCTGCATCCCTTAAGCCTCCCATGGCTCCGATAACCTCTATATCTCTGTCACCTTCTCCACCATCTACATGCGATCCCTACCCTTGTAACATTCTCCAGCACCTATACTCCTCCATGTCTTTGTGACCTGCTCAAGCATGTCCACATGTCCCTTGTCCCTTTAACCTCCCCCAGACCCTAAAACTTTCTTATATGGGATGGCACGATGGCTCAGCAGTCAGCACTGAATCCTCACAGCGCCTGGGACCTGAGTTCAATTCCAGCCTCAAATGTGTGGAGTTTTCATATTCTCCCTATGTTTGTATGGGTTTCCTTTGGGTACACCGGTTTCCTCCCACAGTGCAAAGCTGTGCAGTTCAGGTGGATTGGCCATGCTAATTTGCCCATAGTGTCCAGCGATATGTAGGTTCGGTAGACTGGCTATGGGAATTAAATCAATGGTGTGGCCGATTTGCTGATGTTGGATCACTGTGGGGATACTATACTATTATCCCTGGAACGTCCTCCAGATTTCAGTTCGCCCGACCTTTCTAACCTCCTTAAAATCATATCGCCTTACCTATTTCTGTAATCTGCTCCATTCCCTGCATCCCCTCATCTCTAACCTCCAACAGCTATTCCAGTCCTCCCTATTTCTTTAATTTAGTACATCTCCTCCGCCCCTCCCTATCTCCCTGACATCCTCCAGCATATACACCATCCCCCATCCAAGTACCCTCCTCCAGCACCTACATCCTTCCCTGACTCTGTAACCTGCTCTGGGATCGACAACCCTCCCAATCTCAAAATCTTCCTCCAGCACCTGCAGTCCTCCGATCTATGAAAACTCTTTCAGGCCCGACAGCCTTCCCTAACTGTGTAACGTCCTCGAGCCCAGACCCACTTCCCTATTTCTGTAATTCCTTCAGCCTCTCGATCCCCCCTTAACTCTGTAACCACCATCGCCTATTACAGCCCTAACTTTCACTGTAACCAATTCCAGCAAATATATCTCTCACTATCTCCGTCACCATCTCCAAACCCTACATTCCCCCCATCTCTATAATCTCCACCAGCTGTTCGAGACCTCCCGATCATTGTAGCCTCCTGCAGCATGTATACCGCTCTTTGTCTCTGTACCCTCCTGCAGCTCCTACACTCCTCACTATCTCTGTAACCTCGCCCATCCCTGCACTCCTCCCTATCTCTGTAACCTGCAGCAGCATATATATTGCTCTATGTCTCTGGAACCTCCTCTAGTCCCAACAACAGGTCTTCATACTGTAACCCCCACGAGCTATTCCTGCCCTCCCTATCGCTGTAACCTCCTGCAGTATGCATATAGTCATATATCTCCATAACCAGCTTCAGCCCCGACATTCCTCCTCATCCTTGTGAGGAGAAGTGATCCCTCCCATTCTGTGTAACCTCCACCAGCCATGCACGCCTATCTCTGAAACATCCTCTAGCCCCTACGCCCCTCTTTATCTCTGCAAGTTGCTCTCTAACCATGTTCTCCAACCATGGTTGCTCTCCAACCATGAGAGCCCTCCCTATTGCTGTAATCTCCACCAGCAACTGTACCTGTTCCTATCTCTCGAACCCCCTCCAGCCCCAACTCTCTTCCTTACTGTTGTAACCTCCTCCAGCTCCCTAACCCAATCCTCCCTCTCACTGTGAACTTCTTCAATGCTTACACCCTTCCTTATCTCTGTAACCTCCTCCAACAGCAGTTACAGGGATAACAGTGTCGGGCCAATTCATCTGCCTAGTCAATTTTCAAAGGAAATAAAAATAAAGTTTTCTGCATCTTTTTCATTGAATTTTGGTCATGTTTGGACATATTTATACATGTCCCAACCAGGCTGTTGTCAACAATGAATTTGTTCACCCTCACGTCTGTCTTGTACTTCTGCTATTTGTAGAATTTTTGCTTTTAGTTCCAACTTCATCTTTTCGAACGCGATTATTCTTTCCCTTTCTTCTCTCTCTTTTTTCCATTTCTCGCTCTTTCTTTCCCCTGTCTTCTCTCCCTCTTTCTCTTTCCCTCTCTTCTCTCCCTCTTTGTCTTTCCCTCTCTTCTCTCTCTCTTTGTTTTTGTTTTTGCTCTGCTTGTAGATGTAATTCAAACTGTTTCAATTCCCTTTTACTGTCTAACTCCAGTTGTCTTATTTGCAATTTAATTTTTTGCTAGCTCCCCTGCACTTTCCCATTTCTCTGGTATACCCAAATGTTTGACTAACCCCTTGACAATTTCAGCTTTCCTCTTGACCCTATAAACCCAATTTGCTGATTCTAAACGTGTATCCTTCCTCTGTTTATGTAAACATTTTTTGACAATTTTAGGAAGCATCTTCAAATCCCAGAATCTCTTTATCAACGTTAAGAGCCATTTTCCTCACTTTTGACTTAACCAACGACAAGTAATCGAAATTAAACAGATTTGTCTCACCTGATCTAGGATACTCATCACCAAGTCTATTTAAGTTTGTCGAAATCCATTTCGATCCATTCATATCCCAAACACGAACAGAGCAGATCTTGAACTTGAGTCCCCAAACTTACGGAGAAGGTGAGATCAAATGAAAGAAAATCCCTGATATTCACTTTATAAGTAACAAGTAACAATTTATTTATTTAACCATAACCGTGCATACATTAACACAACTCCTAACAAACGAAAAAAAAACTTCCCCTTTACTACAAACTCTTTCCTACTTGAACTGGTACTGGTATGCTGTTCCAAGAAACAATTCCCACTTATACAATCCAAAGTAACAAGAAAATAACTTAAAATGTAGTCTCTGAAAGTCTACAAGACTTTCTTTTGCTATTCTCAAGTCGTAAGCACTTTTCTTCCACTGACCCATCTGTCAGGAATGTTATCTCTTTGAAGACTTCTGTGAGTACTCTTAGCTCGAAGTTCCATGGTACTTTTGATCGAGTGATGTTGCTGTCTTAGAGTGCTTAGCGATTTCTTGTGAGAGCTAGATGCTTATTTCTCAATGGTGCTTCACTCTCATCCCTATTTTCAAAAAAAAGCTCTTCTTATATACCTTAAATGCTGCTTCAATTTTCTTTAAATAACATTGGTCTGAGGTTGTCGAATCCATAGTTTTAAATTCATCTGGCTTTCAATCGCTAAGTCCTTGTTTAAATCAATTGGCTGATTCTAGCTAGTTGCCAAAACATCAAAACAAGCCTGAGGCTTACAATATCACAGCCAAATGATACATGTTTCAATTTCAGAATTGGCTGTACATCTTCAGCTACACACAGACACATTTTTTCTGTATAATTCTCCAAGCTTAGATAAGCACTTTACCCATTAAAGGAACTGCACTCTTCTCCCATACCACTTTTTACAAACAAATTCTAGCTTCCTGCCTTCCACTTCACAACTCCTCTCAACAACTTCATAATACCTCCCCCCATAAGAAAAAAACATCATTATGTAAAGATGGTTTCATTTAAAAAAAAATCTCAATACCACTATCATGAGATACATAGGTCAGTAATCGAATGTCACAACTTTCGTACTAATTCTCTTTATAGATATAATATTGAGCCGTACCCATTCCATCTTATCTACACATTTTCTTTTAAACTCACAACAACGCATCTGCAAGAATACTTCTATGACCCACAGCATGTACAATCTGCAAATTAAAAGCCTATAATATCAAACCCCGATGAAATAGTCTTGTATTCTTGTCCTTCAGTCTTTTCAAAAAGGTGAGACAGTTGGATCTGTATACAGAACCGTCTCTGATGCACTGTTTGTAACATAAACATTAAAATGTTGTTAGGCCAGTACCAAATTCAATAACTCTTTTTCAATTGTGGAATATTTTATCTGGTGGATGTTGAGTTTCTTTGAAAAATATCCAACTGGCCTTTGAATTCCGCCATCATCCTCCTGCATCAACATAGCTCCAACCACTACATCGCTGGCGTTGATAGCGATGTTAAAAAGGTTTTCAGAAATTTGGAGTTGCTAAAACTGGTGGTGTGGTTAATACGGCTTTTAAATTCTCAAATGTCTCCTGGCATTGTTCTGTCCACGGAAATTTCATGCTCTTCTTTAGCAAATCCATCAGCGGGGCCACCATGACACTGATGTTTGGTACGAACTTCAGGTAGAAACCGGTCAGGATCAAAAATTGAAGCACTTCTTGCTTCGAGGATGATCTTGGAAATTCCTCAATGGCCATCATTTTCACATTCATCAGACTCATCCTTCCATGTCCGATGTTGTGTCGCAAGGCCATCACTTCGGCCTTCACGAGTTCAGTTTCTGCTAAATATACAACCAGTTTTTCCTCCTAAAGTCTTTCAAAGAGCTTTGCCAAATGTAACATGTGATATTTCAATGAATGGCTCAAGATCACAGTCATCTATATAGACAGAACAATTAGTCAAACCTGTTCATAAGACTTTGGAATGTGCCTGGCGCGTTCTTCATACCTAAAGGCATTACATTTAATCGGGGTTAAAAATACATATACTTCTCTTATTGTCTCTGACAAATGTGTTTGCCAGTAACCACAAAGTAAGTCCAATTTGGTGAGGGAAGTGGCTTGTCCAATTCTTTTTTTCCCACACAGTCCTCCAGCCTTAGAATTGGGTATGAATCCAATTTAGTTATGGCATTGACCTTCCAATAATCCACGCAGAAGCGTTGAGTACCATGTCGTGTGGCAACCAATAGGATCAGTGAACTTCATGAGCTTTGACTTGGCTCAGTGAGGTCTTTTGCAGCATCGCTTCCACTTCTTTCTGTACCTGTGTGGCTTCGAGAGAATTAAGCGAGAAGGAGTGTTGTTGTTTTTTTTTTTTCCCGAACAACATTACCCACAACATATTCATGCAGGATAGAATTACTCCTCCCCATTCTATTCCTTTATATGTTCTCATATTGCTGCAATGAGCCTTTCGATTCAGTTCCCTGTTCCTAAGACAGATAGCTCACTGTCCTATCCCATTTTCTAAGGAGTTCCTTACCATTTAATTTAAGTTGAGGCGCATCAAAATCAGATAATTTGTATTTTGATGTGCCTCGTTCTGAGTGGCAGTGACTAATACCTTTTCCTCATTTTCCATTCCACAGGCGCTGATTTTATTCGTGCCTGTGGCTTTCCTACCGTTTGACATTTATGACAGGAACGACAAAATTCAACCACATCTTTATATAATTCAGGCCAAATCCTCACTTCCAAATGACTTTCTGTCAGTAATTCATGTGCTAGCCACAATACTTCTTGTCTGTGTGCTGCCAGCAACAAAATTTGGTGCACTTCCGCCCATTTCTCTTCTGCATGAACCTCTTACAGTCTCCATTTTTGGCTTCAGATTCTAACTTTAAGATAATGACCATATGGAATACATTTTGATTCCATTTCCGAGTAGATTTTATGATATAGATATATTATTGTCTCATCTTTTTGTTGTAACTCCAGTAATCAGCAGAACTAAGCACCTCTGCCTGATCGTCTCCCTGTTCAGATTTTTCTTTTACCATTTCATCAAATAGGGCAGCTAACTGGACCTTCGTCTTCCTCTTTAGTTTTTTTTTCCTTCTTGCTGTAACTTATGACTGTGGGATCTTGTTACCACGCATTCCAGAAAATGTCCAGGGTATTTCTCTTTTACCTCCTCTGGCCCCTGGTTCTCCTTTGGCTTCTGCACTACAAGAGTTGTGACTCCTGCCTTTGATCCTGCTAGGTCGTTTCCAATAACCAACTGTATTCCTGGAATTGATATTCTTTCAATTGCTCCCACTGTCACTTCCCCAGTCTTGACAGGACTTTGCAACCTGATCTTACACAGTGGAACGATGAATCTCTCTTCATCTGTTCCACAGATTACCACTGTCTCAGATAACATTTCAGAAGGAGTGCAAATACTTTCATCTCTTACAATTAGAGACTTATAAGCTCCCATATCCCATAATATTTTTACTTTTTTATCCCCTCCCCCTTTTCTTCCTGAGTAAACTTTATCCAGGTGAAACCTTTCTAGAGGTCAGGCACCATCTTCCTATCCAGTCTGTGACTCAGCTGTGCACTCTCCTGCAGCTCCTTGGGATTCTTTTGGGATTTTCTTCACTATCTCAACTAATCGCACTGGTTTAGCCTCATTTACCACATCCTTTTTCCCAGTGCCTTTCTTCAACTACCAGCACTGTGGCTATGTGTATCCCACCTTATGACAGTGAAAACACCTTTTCCCGGTGCCTCTCTAAAACCACTGGCACTGTAATTTTATGTATCCCTCTCCATTACAGTGTAAACACCTGATGCCTCTTGCCTTCTTTTCACCTGCATGGATGTATTTTTTCACCTATGGTAAACTGGTCACAGTGTGATCCAGTTTTTTTTTTTCATTGAAGGATCACCCCTTTTTTTCCCAATTTACATCCCTCACGGAATGAAATTACTGTCGGAAGCTAAATTTCGATTTATGCACGAATATGTATTCATCCGCCACCTCAGCAGCTCTTCTCGGTGTTTGAACGTTCGGTTCCTCAACATGAGTTCTTATCACTTCTGGAAATGAGTTTTTAAACTCCTCCAACAGAATACTGTCCCTAAGACCCTCATATGTTTGATCCTGCGAGGTCGTTTCCAATAACCAACTGTATTCCTGGAATTGATATTCTTTCAATTGCTCCCACTGTCACTTCCCCAGTCTTCATAGGACTTTCCAACCTGATCTTACCCAGTGGAACGATGAATCTCTCTCCATCTATTCCACAGATTACCACTGTATCACCCATCTATCAAAGTTATTATGTTTAATTCTTTCAATCTCGACAGAGAACTGACCAGGTTCCTTCCTCATATTTCTCAACTGTTGTCGATATGTTTCTGGTACCAATTTGTAGTCACTCAAAATAACCTGTTTGACATCTCCATCATCTCTTGACAGCGCATCTGACAGCGCTGCAAACACCTCACTCGCCCTGCCTACCAATGTGGTCGAAAGTAACATTACCCATAGAGTCCCTGGCCACGTCCTGAAAGGAAATGGTAAAAAGGCTTCCATATCCTTTTCATCGAATTTTGGTAATATTTGGATATATTTGTATATATCCTTATTAGGCTGTTGGTTATGATGAGTTTGTTCATCCTTACTTGTAGCTTGTACTTTTCCTTCTGCCATTTGAAATTCTTTTGCTTCACGTTCCAACTTCATCTTTTCCAACTCGAACAGCCTTTGCCTTTCTTTATCTTCCAACGTGGCTCTTCTTTCCTTTTCTTTCTCTTCCGCTTTCAACCATAATTCAAATTCTCTCTCTCCCCTTTCATTCTCTAACTCCAGTTGTCTCATTTGCATTTTTTTTCTCATTCCACTGCACTTGCCTGTTTCTCTGACACACCTAAATGCTTGACCAACTCCATTACAATTTCAGCCTTCCTTTTACCCAATTTCCTTGAATCCAATTTTAGCCTGCATGCTAATTCTAAAAATATACCCTTCCTCTGTCCTTCTAAAGTTTCTTGGCAAATTTGGGAAGCATCTCCACACCCCAGAAACTCGTTAGTAATGTTAAGAGCCCTTTCCCTCACATTTAATTTTACCCCCCACAAGTAACCAAAATTAAACAGATTTTTCTCACCTAAGTTCTAATTAGTGATCCAGCACACAAATCTCCCACTCTGTTTAAATCTGTCCAAATACGTTCATATCCATTCAGATCCCGTACATGAACTGGCCGGATCCCGAACCTGAGCCCCCAATCTGTTAGACAAGGAAGAAAGACATCCCTCTGATATTTAAACCAAAACAGAAGCCCCAGTCCATTACGGAGGGAGTGGAGATTCCCCTCTAATGATTCACCTGGAAAAGCTCGCCTCCCCGTGTATGAGGTGTTAAAAAGAGATTAACTGAAATAAAATGCCTGATATCAACTTTATAAGTAGCAAGTAATAATTTATTTATTTAACCCTAACAGTGAACAAATAAAGAGAATTACTAACAAAACCAAACAATATCTCCTTCACCTCCCATCCCTCTTCCACCTCCCACTCACCTTCTTCCCCCACCCAACATCGCCCCTCATATTAAACCCAGAGAACGGGGCACACGAAGGTGTCTCATATTGCCGCAGAACTGCACCGGTGTTTCTGTTTGAAGGGTAGGACAGAAGAGTTATTTACTCCCAGAGGCTTGGATTCATCCCTACTCCCAGATTGTGTGTCTCCCTCTCCCTGTGTCCAAGCTTCAACCTCTCAGAAATCCCCCAAGAAGAGCGAAGCAGAGAGATAGAAATTGATTGAATCAAAGTTAAGATGGTTTGAAACAAAAATAAACAGAAACAAATGAGATCCCATTCATGACTGACTTCCAAAATCTCACCCAATTATCGGCACTTTCCCCTGATTTTCAACCCAGAGAATAGGAACAGAATTCAACTCGGATTAAAGGGCAAATGCTTTCTGACTGCCCCCAGGGTTTAGTTTCTGAGAGGCTGGGCAATGAGTTAATGGTGGGGAGTCAGTCTCTAGAGCCTGTGTCTCTCCCTCCCTTAAAGGGAGGGGACGTATGGTGGTCTTCTTGAAGCAGGTGGAGACTTTGGCTGGGAGGACGGAGAGGTTGAAGATGTTAGTTAATTCCTTGCACCAGTTGTTCTGCACAGGGTCTGAGTGCTCGGCTGGGGACACAGTCAGACCCCAATGCTTTCCTTGGATTGACTCCCAGGAAGACTGATCGGACGTCTGCAGCGTGACAGCGGGCACAGGCACATCCAGGGCTGTCGAGGCAGGCATCAGCCCCCAATTAGTGACAGTCACACAGTCATTCATTATAGACATCCCTCCCCAATCCCACCTCCCTCAGTCATCATCAACACATGGTAATACTGGTTGGTATGAGCACCACACAGTTTGTGTCGAGACAGAGAGGCATCAGTAGACCAGGACCATGCTCCATTAAGTTCTGCATCACCATAATGGGGTAAATTCACAACAAAACGGGGACAGGATGTGCTCCTTCTGAGTGCCGGTTTGGGCAGAGCGTGAATATTTTGCAGATGTGATTCCAGTCAAGCCACTGCTTTAACCTGAATGGCATCAAGCACCCTGAGTGTTGTACCTTGTGGATGGTGGACAGTCCTTATGGATTTACGAGCTGCCATATACATGAACAATTTGGAAGAAGGACCTGAGGGCATTTTTGCTAAGTTTGCCGATGATACAATAATAGTTGGGCGGAAAGGAGATTTTGAGGAAGTGCGGAGGCAGCAGAAAGACTTGGACAGGCTCAGACAGTGGACAAAAGAATGGTAGATGGAGCACCACGTGGGAACATGTGAGATTATGCACTTTGGTAGGCAGAATAGAGCATGCACTACATTCTGAAAGGCTTCATGAAATCGGAGGGATTTCGGAGTCCTCGTTCTCTCTTAAGGTTAATGTGCGCGTTCAGTTGGTAGTTAGAAAGTCAAATGCAATGTTACCATTAATTTCAAGAGGGTTAGAATGCAACAGCAGAGATGTACTGCTGAGGTTTTATAAAGGCTCTGGTCAGACTGCATTTGGAATATTGTGCGCTGTTTTGGGCACTGTATCTAGGGAAGGATGTGCTGATATTGGATGAGGTCTAGAATGAGCCTGGGGGTTACAGCTTGTCGTATGAGGAGCTGTTGAGAACTCTGTGTCTGTACTCAATGGAGTTTAGAAAGATAAGGGGAGGGGTCTGATTGAAACTGACAGAATACAGTGGATACAGTGAACATGTACAAGATGTTTCCACTCGTCAGAGAGAATATGATGCAAGGGCACGGCCTCAGATTGAAGGAATGACCCGTTAGAACTGAGATGAAGAGGAATTTCTTCAGCAAGACGGTGGTGAATCAGTGGAACATATTGCCACAAAAGGTTGTGCAGGCAACATTATTCAAGACAGAGATAAATGAGTTCTTCATTAGCGAGCAGATCATGCGTTATGGAAGAAAACAGGAGAATGGGGATGAGAAACATATCAGCAATGATCGAATGTTGGAGCTGATTCGATGGGCCGAATGTCTGAAATATGTTGCTTTCTCTCATGTCACAATGGTCCTTTTGTCTATTATTCACTGCAGAATTGATAGCCTCTGACCTGCTCTCGTACCATGTATTTTTATTTCAATTCTACTTCACGTTCAGGTCAATGGTAAGCCCTATGATACAGATATTGGCAGGATTCAGTATCAGCCAGCAGTCCAATAACGTGTTGAATGCATGGTGCTGTCAGTGAGTCTCATCTGCCGAGAGCACATTGTCTCTCCGATGATTGTCATTTTCAGCCTGTTATTTTCAAAGGATCAATCTTGTGAAGCCAGTGTCGTTGAATCCAACACCGTCGGTGAAATTTATCACAGTCCTCAGCAAAAATAAATTGTGGAATATTGAAAACCTTTCTAATCATAGGAAAGTCTAAACTGAAGTTGCCGAATCTTTTCTTACATAATGTTCGGAATCAGAAGCACTGCTTTCCTGTTTATGTTCAAATCAGACAACTTGTCACATCAAGATGTTGAACTTGGAATTACTTGCAATGATAAGTTCTATTTTGTTCTCATTTCTTGTGCTGCTGTGTTCTTGTTTTATTGTTTGTAATATTTTGCGATCTCATTCTTCATTAATTCCTGATTGAAGTATTCTCTGGTGAACATCCTCCCCCCGAATCAAATTTCATTCAATCGATTTTAACAGGCATTTTGAGGCAGCTTCACATCAGAAGAACAGGAAGAGATAATGGATGATTGTGCACTGTTTCCGTCATTGGACCAGCTTTTCTCTCCAGCCATTTAAAGTTTTTTATTGTGTGTCAGAAAACCTCAGAATTATTACAGCACAGTTGGACGCCAATCAGCCCACAGTGGTCCATGAGCTATCCAACTGCATAATTTGGAGACAGAGAGAATATGTGGAGATGGACTGAGAGAGAAAGGGAGAGAGAGAGACAAACAGAGAGAAAGGAAGTGAAGGGAGATAAACTGGGAGAGGAGAGAAAGGTGAGCGACAGACCGAGTGAGAGAGAAAGGGATGCGAGAAGAGGTGGAAGTTAAATAAATCAGAAAACAGAATGAGGGGAAATAGACAGAGATAGACAAAAGATGGAAATTTTATTTAGAAATTCCCATGGTCTGCAAACACTTTGTCTGATGCCGTACCCTGTGAGCACTATGCTGATATTGCCTGTCATCCCAGATCATTGATCTCCAATAATACCACAGAGCTGAGTTGCTAACCGCTAAACAGAAACCAACCAGCCAAATAGAGTTGCTCCAGCGAGAAGGCTGATTTATTCAAATAGACTGGGCCAACAGCTGTAAGCACTGATAAAATACACACTGTGTGAGAGACTGAGGCAGAGAATCCCAGTGAGGAGGATCACTGACAAAGGGGAAATCAGTATCAGATTGATAAATTTTGCACACCACTTACACGATTTTGTAATCCACATTTCAATTCATATAGCTCAATATCATGAGTGCATTATAATAACCTTACCTCTTTGTACCTTCCATATTTTGGTATGTACGGAAAGTCATTTTGTCCTGTATTTTGTTTTGAATAAATACATTTCATGAATATTGTTTCTCCTCATTTCTCATTGTAGATGTATCATTGAGTCTGCTCTTCATATGAGTTATAAAGAGTAATATTCCAAGACTGATGACTGGGAAATATCATTGTCCCTCCCTCCAGTCTCAACAGCTGTGTCCTCCAATTCTGTGTTTTCTGTATATTCTCCAATTTCACAATCATTGTGGGTCAACCAACAGCAGGAGGAATGCAACGGTTCAAGAAGGCAGCTCACCACCTCCTTCTTAAGGGCCACTAGGAATGGGCAAGTAATGCTGGCCAGCCAGCAACGCCCACATCCCACAAATGAATCGAAAGAAATCACACTTTACTTGATGTCCAATAAATGATGCTTCATCACAGTCCATTGACATCAATAACCTCAACAGCACAACCCTCATCTCCCCTCTCTGATCTTAGAATAACAATCTGAACTGTGTTTATGAGTTACAATTCTCTGTTAACGTATCCATACCATTTATCTGTTGTTTTAGGCACATTTTCCCCTCAGATTATGGACTATCAATATTCTTTCAACATGCTACTGATATTGTCATGACTGATCAGTAGTTACAGGATGTTTATGAACGGATAAACATGTTTTTGCTCTGACAGTCCTTTGACATTACTCCCATATCCAAAGCAGGTTGAATGATTGCGCACAATTGCTTGACCATCTCTAACATGCAAAAGTTAAACGTTATTTTGAATTTGAATAAACAATTATTGAATTGAAAGGGGTTAATTGGAGCTGTCTGTTCAGTGTTTGCGATTAATTTCAGTCTCTGTGGATCCTATATGTGTCACTGGAGGGTTTGCCTGTTCTATAAATAAGGGACTCCTTTCAACGTGTTATCCCATAGTATGAACGGGAGCAGCACCTACAACACTGTCAGGGATCCGCAGCTCCAGAGAGAGCGGGAGGAGAGATCAGAATCTGAGAACAATAGACTGGAATGTTCCAACAAAGGACAGGAGTTTATCCTCGGGTCTTTACTGGCTTTCTCAGCCTTGGATATCATTAGCATTGCGGAATCACGATGTCCTGATGGTTATTCAAGGTGGTTACTATCCCATCATTGCTATAGTTGGTGTTCCCGGTCAGTCTCTGTGTCTATTAAACCGGGTTGAACTGACTTGCTGCTCATGACATGTAAATTTTGGAAAGGTGGAATTCAACGTTTTCAGTTCCAATCAAAAATGCCATTCCTTACAAATTATAACCAGCAGATTACTATTTAAAGGTTACTCACCAATATGCGAGGAGGAACCAGATTGTTCTCAAATTCCATGAGAATTTTTTTTTTCCTGCACAGATTTACGTCTTCATATCCTCCCCACTCACCAATCTTTTCCATGATCACCATCATGATATCCCAGTGTCCTCCTCAGCCTCAATGCAACTTCTGAATAAGCCATCATTTGTGCCTTTGTTAAATCCGGATACAGCTTTCAAGTCCTTCTAACGATGCTTCTGTTCCAAAATAATTACACCTGAGATGTTTAACTTGTTCTCTCCACAGAATCTGTCTGACAGGAAGACAGTGTCTTGTGCTGAAGTCATTGACTCATAATCTAGAGGCACAGAATAAAAGTCTGTTGGGATCTCATAAAGGAAATTGGTGACATTTAAATGAAACCATAACCATTGTTATTTTAAGAAAGCCCAAGTAGATGTCCTTCATGCGTCATGCTTCCCTGGTCATGTGACTTCCATGTGACTGCACACCCACAGCAAACTGTTTTATTCTTTCTTGTTATGCAGAACAGCTGACCCAGCCACTCAGTTCAAGATAGGTATAACATGCTGGCATGACCAGGGCTGCATACATCACATGAAAGTAGAACAAAAGTAAAGATAGCTCCCTTCCTCTGCCTGTTTACCATCGTCCTCCAACTCATTTCCATTTCGGTATGTGGCAATTCCCTATTTCAAGTGCATTCTCTCTTACTGAGTCTCTCCTTGAGAGTGATGTTCATCTCCATAGGCACCTCTGGTGCTGGCTTTATTGATGTTGAGATACATATGCAAGGAACTTTTAAATTTTATGTCAATCGCAACGCATGGAGAAGGAATGGCCTTACCCGCCACAGGAAATAAACAGAGATGCCTAAGTTTTTGCAAAGATCTGTAGCTTAGGTTGTAGATGAGGTTGCTGACTTGCTTGCCGAGCTGGCTTGTTTTTGTTCAGGTGTTTCGTCACTATGCTAGGTAACATCATCAGTGGAGCCTCCAGTGAAATGATGTTGTTCTACTCCGCTTGGAATTTATACTGTCCGGTCCGTTATGGTGAGTGCTGTCATTTCCGGTTTTGATCTGCGTGGGGGTTTGTGTGTGGGGTCCAACTCTACACGTTTGTTGATTGAAGTATGGGTGGAGAAATCGTACCTCTCGGTACTCCCGTGCGTGTCTATGTTTGGCTTGAGCTCCTATGGTTTCCTTGCCCGAGTTAAATTGATAGCCTTCATTGTCTGAATGTACAGATATTAAGGAGAGTTCATCGTGCCGTTTTGCTGCCAGCTGACGTTCATATGGTCTGATGGCTAGTTTCCTTCCTATCTGTCCGATGCAATATTTGTGGCATTCATTGCCTGGTATTTTGTAAACCACGTTCGTTCTGCATGTTGTGGGAATAGGGTCTTTAATCCTCGTAAGCGTTTGTCGTAGAGTGGCTTTAGGTTTGTGGGCTACCATGATTCCACCTGGTCTTCGGAGTCTTGTTGTCAAGTTCAATATGCTCTTGATGTAGTGCAGTGTGGCCGGTATGTTAGGTCGGACTGTGTCCTCCTGTTGTTGTCTGTTTTGTAGATGGATAAGTAAGGATAACAAACTATTGTGATCAACCTGGGAGTGCTTTTGAGGCAGTATTTTGGGAATTTTGGACAGATTTTCTCTCTTTTATAAGGAATTATATCCTTGCCACAGAGAGAATGCAAAGGAGCTTCACCAGGCTAATCTCTGGGATGATGGTACCATGAGGAGTGAGTGAAGATTAATCTGCAGCACTGTGAGAAAATAAAAGGTGATTGCATTGAAACTTGTGGGTTGTGGGCTATCATTATGTTCTAAACAGACACTGATAAACTGATAAATTCCATGACTTACTTTTTTATTTACTCAGGATGCATGATTCCGGACAGTTTAATTGCCTCTGAGGATGTTTCTCCCATTCCACCCCCACTCTCTAAGTCAATTGAGAGAGAGAGAGAGAGAGGTCAAGGCTTTGAATAAAGTCTCAACACATTAATATGCAGTTGGTGTGTGATCCTGCGGTGAATGCTACGTTATCTGCAACCCCAGCAACAGCCACAATACCTTCGTTCTAAATCAGATAACGATTCCCACCAGCTTCTGACCTCCATGGAGAACACGGATCGTTTATAACGATCCTGACTGGCTGAATGGAGTGGTCTTGTACTCTGTAACAGCTGTGAGGGGTGATTTAAGAGAACAATGCATGAGTTAGGGGCAGCAGTTGGTTGCATATGGCTGATCAGATTGTGTCTGACCATCTGAATGTGTCTGACCGTCCCTTTCCTATTTTTTCCCAATAAACATTGACTGTCCAGTCCAGCAAAGATCAGCCAAGATCAGCCATGAATATCTTCAATAATCGAGTCTTTCCTGCTTCCTGTGGATGAAGGTACCACAGATAGCACAACAATAAAGAGGAAGGGACATCCTTATTTCAATGGGGGACCTGTTACGTTAAAAATGTGTCCACCTAACATCAAATCACCAACTCTTTTGAGACTTAAGGACACAATAATTAGAATAACCATAAACCATTTGGCTCTCAAACCCTGACTCACATTATCACTGACTCTTTCCAATCAAATATGCATCAAACTCAGCCTTCACTGCTCTCTTGGAAAGAGAATATCAGATAGCATAACACCATGGAAACATAGAAAAGGAGCAGAATTAGGCCATTTGGCCAATCGGATCTGATATGCTGTTCAATAATTTCTGACATATTTCTCAACATCACTCTCCTGCTTCCCCCGTAACTCTTGATCCCTTTATTACTGAAAAAACGTATCTATCTCTGTCTTAAAGACACTAGTGTCTGCGTCTCTATGTCTGTATGTGTGCATGTGTCTCTTTGTCCATGTGTTTATGTGTCTGTGTATTTGTGTCGATGGCTATCCGTCTGTGTGGTTCTATGTGTGTTTATGCCTATTTGCGCGTGATTGTATCTCCCTCTGTGTGTGTGTGTGTGTGTGTGTGTGTGTGTGTGTGTGTGTTGTGTGTGTGTGTGTGTGTGTGAGTGTGTGTGTGTGTTTTTCTCCGTGTATGTATTGCGTGTGTTAGTATATTGGGGTGTTTACCGATGTTTCTGTGTATTTCTGTGTCTGCATCTCTGTGCAATGAGGTACCTGTTTTGGGGCTGACACAACTGATGTCGGAAATGACAGTGGGTTTAATGTGAGAATTGCCCTTCACTGAACAAAGCTCCTTAGTTGGTGGAGCGTCGATCTTTCAGAATCTCCACACGAGTCTCTCTGGTCATCTCCAGCCAGGGTCCGCTCAACAATGGAGTGGGGAGGGGGCGGATAGTGGGACGGTAAAGGAACGGATGTCAGGCACTGTACCATATGGCTTGGCTCTTTCTGTCCTATTACAGGCTGCATCTTCTTGAATGAGGGAAAGGGAGGTTGTGAGTGAGGGTGACAGGAGGGCACTGCTGTAAGAGCTGGTGTAGGTTGGGCGGAATGATGAGGTGTCCAGAGTGAGTCAGTACACAGCGTTGAATCCATGCAGTGTTATTTTTGCAGGGGTATTGCCTAGGTGACAGAGAGTGTGAGGCAAGGAAGGTATTGCGTTCAGTAGTGGGAGTGGTAAGAGTTTGAGTCTTATTTCGTGAAAGAGTGTGAACCTTGTTCGGAGTTAGGTGCTATAACAGGTATAGAATGAGTGTGAAGTAGCAGGAAGAATGCAGTGGCACTTATACTGGCAGAAATTGAATGGTTATTCATACTAGTCCTATATTTCTGGATGTTTCTTCAGATCATCTCAGCGTTAAGGCGAGCCTTACTATCTTGTCCAAGTCCTTCACTAATAACGCCACAGGCTACGTCCCTCAGATTCCACTGAATCAATTTGGGTGGAGCTTACAAAAAGCAAAAAGAAGCAATTTTTAGTATGTTATGTATCTAAACAAAAACTGTCGCACAAATTTTGTCCATCTTATGCTTTGAAAATTAGATATGCAAGTATTGTGGATGCTGCAATAATAATGGATGGCCTTAAGGTGCATCTAAACTGCGTTAACGAAGTGACTGCTACTGCCATGAAAAATAAAATCCATTCGTGTATATGAGGTAGGTTGAAGACGATGTTGTGAACCAAACCAGAGACCAGGTAATTTCGACTTTGGTGTTTTGTGGTCAGAAGAGCTAATTAATAAGTTTGCTCTGAAGCAGCTTTTGAGAAATAGTGACAGCAATATATTGCATATTACATGGCGTCTGCATAAACGTCGAATTTTTAAACGTTACTGTCAAACATCATGGAATCCATGAGGCTAGATTGTCAAGTTAGCTGTAATGAACTGGGAAAGTTCAATATAAAATTTAGTGGCAGACAGGCAATCGTTGTTATTTCTAGAAATACTGCAAAGTCTGAAAAATGCATATATTTCTCGAAGGTACAAACAACAAAGAAAGAGAAAGTGACTCAACCATGGTTAACATAAGAAATTAAAGATTGTATTAAATCAAAGGAAGTGGTTTCAGAGGAATTCCAGACATTGCGGAAACCTGAGAATTCTGAGAAACTTATGACCCAGAAAAGGAGGACAACGAAACTGATAAGGAAGTCAAAAAGAGAACTTGAATACAAAAGAACAGGAAACACAAAGTCCCCAAATTTGCGATCTATTCTTCAAAGAAAACAATATCAAAACAAGGTTAAATATGGAAGATTAACAATGGGGACAGGGGAATTCATTGTAGATAACAGGGAAATAGCGAATATAATAACCGGTTACTTTGCATCTTTCTTCATGAAGGAAAATCCTGAAAATCTCCCAGAAACACGAAGTGCTATGATGGCACTTTTGGAACTAATGACGTAAAGTCAATTTACAACAATGACAAGGTAGTATTTGGAAATGCAGCTGGATTGAGCATTGCTAAATCTGAAGGACCAGATATACTTCATGTCAAAATGTCAGGAAAAGAAAGCAGCAATAGAATTATTAATTGCACTGTTGATGACTGTGTTTTATTTTCCTGTACATTCTGCAAAGGATGGAAACCGTTGAAGATAACTGGAAGGTAATAAACCTTATCCAACTATTTACAAAGGGAAGAAGGGATAATGTGGAGAACTGCAGTCCAATTATCTTGATATCGGTAAGGAAACTGTTGGAATCTATGATGCAGGATGTGATAGTGGATATTTAGTAATTCAAAGCAACGTTGGAGAGAATCAGTCTGCATTTCTGAAAGAGATCCAAAAGACCCTCCCCCTCACCACTCCCCACCGCCAACCAACCACATCAAAATATCCTGCGTGTACTGAGAGTAATGAGGCAACTTGGAACATCAGGGAGTAGACCATCAGGATGACAGAGCAACACTTCCAATGTCTGAAAGTTTCAGAGTGAGCCCTCTAGTACACACTGTATCACTAAGTCGCAAAATCTCCCTCCATTTTTGTAATATATAGCCTTTTGTTCTTCCTGAAAATCTCACAGGTTCACAGTCACCAACGTTATATTTCGTCTGCCAAATTGTCCGTTGCCAATCCATTTACATTCTATCTATCTCCTCCTGATAGCTTAATTTCCTGCTTATCTGAGCATCATTGACAAATTTAGTTAGAATACATTTTGTTGCATTAATCTAAACCATTGATATAGGAAAATGCCCGAATATAACAGTTCACTTCCCGGCTCGCGCTCTCACAACTCCCGCCACTCGAATCAAGTCGGCCACCGACTCACGAGTTAAGTTTTTAAAAGCAGAAGATTGTCTTCCCAGCTGTCCCCGGTCTCGCGCTCTCACCACTCCCTCCAAAATCGTAAATCTAGATTGTAAATTTTTGACAACCTCACACTGGCCCCTGAGGAATTCCATTAGGTCCAGCTTTCCAATGTAAAGGTAAGTAATTATTTCTGCTCTGTATTTAATTTCAGTGAACCAGGGCTCCCTGTTCCTGTGTCGCAGCCTGGAAATGTTGCAGGGCTTCTACTGCGGTGTGTAGCTGGTTGATGAGGTGTTTCTGAACTCTGCAATTCACTATTAGGGCCATTTGTTGTCAGATAATCAGGGAGAGGTTGTACTGTCAATGATACTGATTCTTGAGCGATTAAAAGACAAGCACAGAATGTAGACGAACACTTGATTAGAATGCTGCACGGTCAAAAATGTTGTCTTTCAGATGCAGCAATAAATTTTGTCTGCCCTCTCAATGCGGTGCTCAATTTTTCCCGGAAACGTATTGAAGAGGAGGGGAAATTTCCTGTTAGCCTGGTTTACTTTTGTCCATTTATCAACACCACCAATACAGATAATCTTAATGATTATTTTCATTTTTGGCTGTGGGTGCTGTGTGGAAAAATTGCTGCAATCCCTGCACAATAAAATAAACAATTGTCATTGGGGGTGACCTTGTAGAGGTTTATGAAATTATGGTAAATCAGGGTAAAGAGTAAAGGCCTTTTCCCTGGGGTGGGGAGTCCAAAACGAGAGGTCACAGGTTAAGATGGGAGGGGAAAGATTTAAAAGCGATCGAAAGGGCAACATTTTCATGCAGAGGGTGGTGCTTGTATGGAATGAGCTGCCAGAGGAATTGTTGGAGGTTGATACAGTTACAAAATTTACAAGGCATCTGGATGGGTACATGAATAGGGACGGTTGAGAGGGGTATGGACCAAATGCTGGCAAATGGGACTAGATTTATTCAGGATGAGTTGGACCAAGTGGTCTGTTTCCATGCTGTATATCTCTATGACTCGATGACTGAATATTTCATTCGATTCTGATGTTACTCCTTCGAGGGTCAGAATGGTCTCCTCCTATCTGTCGTAATGCTGGCTGGCTGAATGGGTCTTCCTTTACCTCTGTCACATCCTCGAGGGGTGGAGTGAGGTAACAACACATCAGATAGGAACTGCAGTTGGCCATTTGGATCCTCGAACCTGCTGCTCAATTTAGAAAGATCATGGCTGATCTGTTTATGACCGAGCACTCCTTTCCTGTTTATTCCTCATAAATATTGATTCTGCTAATCATCAAATGTCAGTTGAGGTCAGCAACAAATATCTTTAATAACCGACTCTTCAATGTTCCCGAGGGATGACAGCACTACAGAGAACACAATATTATAGAGAAACCAAAATCCTTATCTCAATCTTAATTAGGAGACTCCTTAAAGTGTGTTAACCTCACGGCAAGTCACGTCCTCTTTGAAGTGCACAACAAATAGGAGCAGATGTGACCATTCAGCCCCTCAAACCTATTCCACATTCACATTGACTCTGTTCAGTAAAGTATTTATCAAGCTCAGCCTCCACTGCTCTGGTGGGAAAATATTCCTGATATCTTAAGACCATACAGCATAAGAAATTGGAGCAGTCTGCTCTGCTGTTCGATCATGCCTGGCAGGTTTGTCAACACAATTCTACAGCCTTCTGAATGTAACCCTTGATCCCCTTATTAATCAGAACTTATCAACCCCTGCCTTAACGACACAATTGTGTATGTGTCCCTATATGCCCGTGTGTGTGTTTCTGTGTATTTCAGCTTAATGGTAGGAGACAGGGTGGTCGTGTGGGGTTGTTTCTCAGATGGAAGCTTATGACTAGCGGTGATCCACAGAGATCGGTGCTAGATCTACATTTGTTTGTCATTTATGAAAATGAGTTAGGTGTGAATTATAGAAGGCACAACCAGCAAGTTTGTGGATGACACCAAGATTGGTTGTATAGTGGAGAGGGAAGAAGGTTATCTAAGATTACAAAGAGATCTAGATCAATTGGATGAATGAATCAAAAAGATGTACAGCATGGGAACAAACCATTCAGTCCAACTTGTCCATGCCGACCCGATATCTGAAATTAATCTAGTCCCATTTGCCAGCATTTGGCCCATATCCCTCTAAACCGTTCCTGTTCATATACCCATCCCGATACCTTTTAAATGTTGTTTTTACCAGCCTCCACTACTTCCTCTGGCACTTCGCTCCATGCAAGCATTATCCTTTGCGTGAAAAGGTTGCCAATTAGGTCATTTTTAAGTTTTTCCCCTCTCACGTTAAAACTGTAAATTTTGGAATACCCTACTCTGGGAAAAAGATCTTGACTATTCACCCTGTCCATGCCTTCATGATTTTACAAACATCTAAAAGGTACAAATTTTACTCCAATCAACACGAATAGCTATACTTTCTGTCATCCCGTGCCTAAATCCTGAAATTCAAAACTGATACCTCTTCCTCCTCAATCAAGTCACAATTCTAAAATAATTTTAATCAACTTGTTCAGATATATTATGAAACACCTCTGCAGGATTTGAATCGTGACCTTTGGGCCTAAAGGTGGAGATACTACCACCACACTACAATAGCCCCTGAACCTGCAAAATTATTCTCCTGTGTGTTTCCTCATTAACCTATTCTGACATGCTGTGACACACCTCTGAAACAGGCAGGACTTGAATCGAGAACTTCTGTTCCAGAGCTGGGGACATTACCACAGGTTCAGGGGTGGGAATCAAATCCAGCTATCTGCCTCAGTGGCATGGATGCTATCCAGTACACAAGACCTAAACCATGCCCAGTTTTTGGAAATATCTTAAGTTCAGCTAAGGTTGGATTTCTTAAATTCTGGTTAATGTTACTGATTTACCATGGGAGATCGTGGGAGTCCATTCATACTGGCTCGATATGAAAACGAGATGGCATCAGGGCTACGGCTTCTAAGCTGTACCAGATGGAAACGGAACTGACAGTGCGTTTAAGGTGAGAATTACCCTTCACTGAACTTTGCTCCTCATTCGGTTTGTGGGACGGGGATGTTTTGGAATCTCCACACGGGTCGTTCCAGTTCTCTCCGGCTCGTACCAGGCTCCTCTCCGCATGGCGGGGGAGGGGGAGTGAGGGGACTGATGTCGGGCACTCCAGCACTCGGCTTGGCACTTTCTGTCCGATTCCATGCTGTTTTCCCTGGAATGAGAGAAAGGGAGGGGCGGAGTGAGGGTGAAAGTGGGTGGTCCTGCTGTTAGTGGTGGTGTAGGTGGGGGGGAAATGGTGAGGTGGCTGGAGTGAG
Source organism: Rhincodon typus (assembly GCF_021869965.1). Lineage (NCBI taxonomy): Eukaryota > Metazoa > Chordata > Chondrichthyes > Orectolobiformes > Rhincodontidae > Rhincodon > Rhincodon typus. The sequence goes on from NC_063339.1 coordinate 84,410,448, forward strand.
CCAGTCAACAGTGTTGAATCCATGCAGTGTTTTCAGTGCAGTGGAGTAGCGGAGGCGCGAGAGAAAGGTAGACAGAGAGAGAGAGAGAGAGAGAGAGCAAAGAGAATGCGATGACACTTATCCTGGCAGAGCCGGGAAGGTTACTGATGCCTGTCCTGTACTGCTGGACATTCCTTCAGACTGCAGATACCGCACTGAGCTGAGGTGGTGAGCTCAGACCATGCTCGATGGGTCTGGTGGTGTGGCCTCATCTGGGAAGAGAATGGTCCTTATCTGTACGAGCCCATTCACCAGGACCTCCGTGTCCCCGACAAATCTTAGTACAATTGACCCTTATCTGCCAGGCTTGGGGTAAACCGTGCAGGGCGGCTCCGATCTGAGAAAGGTCAACTGTGTGCCTATTGGCCTGTTAAATATGGCACCTGCGCCAGGGATCATGGATTACCCGGGCCATCCAGGCGATGGGAAATATTACCAGCCATGATAGGTGGGAAAGTCAGGCTGGCATTGAATGAGAGGAATGGCATGTGCTGGGGTAGGTAGATAATGAGGGCAATGAGATAAGATAGCATCAGAAAACTAGCTCGGCCTCTTGCAGACGATCCCTCTGTCAAACTCAATTAAAATGTCACAGAGACAAATTATTGTTAGATTCAGCCCAATGAGCAAAAGACTGTGCTCACCACACTCTCAGTCACAAATACAGAACAAATGCTCATGCAAAACTCTCCATTATCTGAACTCACAGCAATATCCTATTCATGCATCATTCCTGAAAAACTGACCCATGCAGCAAAATGCTATCAAAATGTCGACATGTCAGCATTCTAAAACTTGTAAACACGTCCTTCCATGACACTGTCTCTCAACCTCCCTCTTTCTGTCTCTATATCCAACCCCTCCCATTTGTTCATATTTAAACTGATTCCCCACCATCTCTCTGTGGCAGTGATTTTCACACCCATGGCACCCCTTGTCATGGCACATTGGAGATATGGAGCTGTAAGTGGATGGAAGCCGCACATCCTGTCACTTCCAGCATGGGCTGCAAGTTTCCCCAGGCTGGGCAGCGATTTAACACAGCGTTACCGAGCACTGCACTGGGGTGGTCTGTACAGATCTACCCGCTGGGAGGGTAACTGCTCCGGGTTTACAGATCAGTTCAGTGGTGTTCACTTCACAGCCCCCCGTGCTGGAGAGATACCTGGACCGGATTTATCGATCAATGCATATCTCCCCGTGCTGAACTGATATCTAGTTGACTGGTGAGGCCTGCACAGTGTCCCACTCTGGACAGATTGCCGGGTTGTATTGCGCAGTACACTCGACTGGTCTGCACAGTGCTCCATGCTGGACAGATATTTCATCTGGGTTTGTGGTGTCTGGGCTGGTTCTGTGAGGTGGATTGAGAATGTGAGATAACTTACCATTTCAGCTGATCTGGCAATGCGTTTAATTTGTGTTTGCCAGTTGTGTTGAGTTTGGGGAGAGATTTCCATCGCGAGGCTGAGTGGGTTTCACCAAAACTGATGGACAGAAGGGCCTTTGTGATGTGGATCTTTATGACTCCATTGCATTCTGTAACCGACATTCCCCGGAACATTCTATTACCGACATTCCCTGGAACATTCTGTAACCGACATTCCCCGGAACATTCTATAACTGACATTCCCCGGAACATTCTGTAACCGATATTCTCCGGAACATTCTGTAACTGACATTATTTGTGAACGGTTGGATGTCAGTTCATTGAGCAAAAGATTAGATCCCGAGGGAAAAGATCCCATTCCAGGGAGAAGGAGACACTGTTTCAAAATCCCCTCAGGCAGTTAAAGGGGTGAATATATTTTCCCTGTGTTCATGTTTCTTCACAACCGAAAATTGACCACAATTTAGAGCAAATGACAGAAATTTCCAACCTCCGTTTGTCTTCAAGAAACTGGGAGAGAATCCTTCAGGACGGCAATATCTTCACCCTCCTTATTAGGAACTGGAAAGAAGTGACCTGTGCCTGCTCTCGAGTGATTGAGTGTGTGGGAATGTTCTAGAAACCATCTGTTCTTATGGATGTTTATCTGTGTGTTTGGGGTGGGAATGCTTCTTGTGTTTTACGTTACATTTCTTGTAAAAGAATTGAGACATTACTATTTGTTATTTCAGCTTCATTTTTTTTTCAATAAATCAGTGATACATTTGAAAACGTCACTGGGTCCTCAATCAAACTGATAACTTTGCCTCCAGGTTGATGTATAATTTATTTGTTTGCCTTCCTCACAGTTAACGTAGTGACAATCTACGTCCTGCTTTACAAAGATTGTGGATTGTCTCCATGTGTCAGATGTTACCTGGGGGTCATGGCAGTGGCGGATCTACTGGTCATTATCCTCGACCTGATATTGAGACACATTCCCATTGTTTATCGGGAACAGTTTTATTTCCTGCGGTCCATCCTCGTGTGTATATTCACGCCGTCCTGCTTTATGCAGCCACTGACTGTTCTGTCTGGTTCACCGTCACTTTCACCTTTGATCGATTTGTGGCCATTTGTTGCCAGAAGCTGAAAAGTAAATATTGCAGTGAGAAAACGGCGGCTGTGGTTCTGGGAACAGTGACTGTGCTGAACTGTTTAAAGAACATTTTCTGGTATTTTATGCTCACAGCTCACTATTGGCTGGGGAACCTCCCCTGGTTTTGTGCGGGAAGAATCGATGTTCGAAGGTCACGTGTCTGGGTCACAATCGAGTTCCTCCACCACATTCTAAACCGGACTCTCCCATTTCTGCTGATTCTGCTGCTCAATGTTTTCACCGTCAGACACATTTTCGTGACCAGCAGAGCCCGCAGGAGACTCCGGGCTCACACCAATGGGGACGGTCAGTGTGACACAGAAAAGCAAAATCGAAAAAAGTCCATCATTTTACTGTTTGTGATCTCGGCCAATTTCATCCCGTTATGGTCAACGTTAATGGTGTTTTCTATATGGTTCCGGATGTGGTTGATTGGGTATAAGTCTGTGTATCTAGATTGGTTTGTGCAGGAATTGGGCTTCATGCTGCAGCTCCTCAGTTGCTGCCCAAACACCGCGATTTATGCCGTGACCCAGACTAAGTTCAGGCAGCAGCTGAAGAATATGCTGAAATATCCCTTTACCCAAATTCATCAATCAATCAAATTCACTCATTAATCAATCCATCCAGGATTTTCTCATTTTAGTTCAATGTTTCAGCAATGAAGCAGCCTGTCGCTATGGTAACAGACTGAGGGTAGTGCTGGCTTGTCCAACCTTATCCCACAGGGGTTCACAGGGAAACATGTCAATGTTTCTCTCAACTCACAAGCCAAAGAGAAAAGGCACCATTCCACTGACTGCATCCATAACTTCAATATGTAATTAACGTTCATTAAAAAGTGCCAAGCAGCACAGCAAACTATATTGTTGTTAAATTTGTTTTGAAGAAGCTCAGCTGGAGAGAGACAGACTCGGCCCCAAGGGAATGGGAGGATTTCGGGACTGAGCTCAGGAGTTGGGTTTCAGTCATTCTGTTCTTGCGTTCACCTCTGGTATATCTCTGTTTCCTTCTCTCTCTCCTGTCCCTCCTCCCTCGCTCTCTTCCTCTCTGACCCACATTTCTCCGAACCCCGCTGCTCCCCATCCTTCTCTCCATTCCCTTCCTTCTCTCTTTCCACCCACCCTTTCCAAACTACTCCCTCCCTCTCTCCCTGCGTCCTGTCTCTCTCTCCCTCCTCCTCGAATGTCCGCACCCACTTCTCTCACCCTCGGCATGTGTGAACCCCATCTCCCACTCTGTATTTTTCCCTCTGAACCCACCTCTCCCTAAACCCTATCACAGTCTTTCCATCTTTCCGTCCCCCTCCTCCTCTCTGTCTCTCTCCCCACCCCCTCCGTACCCATTGTCTCTCTCCTCCCCCATCACTCTCACTTCTCACTCTACCTTTTACCTTGTCTCTACCTCTCTATTTCTGACCCACTTTTTCTCTCTCTCTCTATCTCTGCCCCCTCCTCCTTATCCTCCTCTCTCCCTTCAAGTCCCTCACTTATCTCTATCACCCCCGGCTTCCTGTTCTCCGTCCCTCGTCCCCCCACCCTACATCTGGCTCCC